>NC_091622.1:80761629-81961629 GCF_027580195.1 Bos mutus
TCCTCTTTCACTTTCATCAAGAGGCTTTTTAGTTCTTCTTCACTTTCTGCCATAAGGGTGGTGTCATCTGCATATCTGAGGTTATTGATATTTCTCCTGGCAATCTTGATTCCAGCTTGTGCTTCTTCCAGCCCAGTGTTTCTCATGATGTACTCTGCATATAAGTTAAATAAGCAGGGTGACAATATACAGCCTTGACATACTCCTTTTCCTTTTTGCAACCAGTCTGTTGTCCCATGTCCAGTTCTAACTTTTGCTTCCTGACTTGCATACAGGTTTCTCAAGAGGCAGGTCAGGTGGTATGGTATGCTCATCTCTTTCAGAATTTTCCACAGTTTATTGTGATCCACACAGTCAAAGGCTTTGGCATAGTCAATAAAGCAGAAATAGATATTTTTCTGGAACTCTCTTGCTTTTTCCATGATCCAGCGGATGTTGGCAATTTGATCTCTGGTTCCTCTGCCTTCTCTAAAACGAGCTTGAAGTTCAATGATTCTAAAACCATCTGGAAGTTCACGTTTTATATATTGCTGAAACCTGGCTTGGAGAATTTTGAGCTTTACTTTACTAGCGTGTGAGATGAGTGCAACTGTGCGGTAGTTTGAGCATTCTATGGCATTTCCTTTCTTTGGGATGGGAATGAAAACTGAACTTTTCCAGTCCTGTGGCCACTGCTGAGTTTTCCAAATTGGCTGGCATATTGAGTGCAGCACTTTCACAGCATCATCTTTCAGGATTTGGAATAGCTCAACTGGAATTCCATCACCTCCACTAACTTTGTTCATAGTGATGCTTTCTAAGGCCCACTTGACTTCACATTCCAGGGTGTCTGGCTCTAGGTGAGTGATCATACCATTGTGATTTTCTTGGTCATGAAGATCTTTTTTGCATAGTTCTCCTGTGTATTCTTGCCACCTCTTTGTACTATCTTCTGCTTCTGTTAGGTCCATACGGTTTCTGTCCTTTATCAAGCCCATCTTTGCATGAAATGTTCCCTTGGTATCTCTAATTTCTTGAAGAGATCTCTAGTCTTTCCCATTCTGTTGTGTTCCTCTATTTCTTTGCATTGATCGCTGCGGAAGACTTTCTTATCTGTCCTTGCTATTGTTAGGAACTCTGCATTCATATGCTTATATCTTTCTTTTTCTCCTTTGCTTTTCGCTTCTTTTCACAGCTATTTGTAAGGCCTCCCCAGACAGCCCTTTTGCTTTTTTGCATTTCTTTTCCATGGGGATGGTCTTGATCCCTGTTTCCTGTATAATCACATTCAATATTAATTTGTGATTGTCCTTGGGAATATTTAAGATTACTTTCTTTACAGAAACTGAGGTACAAAATTTCTCCCAGTATGAGTCTTAAGTTTAACAAATTTTTAATAATCATTACTATAAGCATCACCTTGTCTTTTTAAGCTAATGGAAATGAATTTATTCAAAAAGAACATGTGTGCCATTCAAGACCTTTAAAATTAAGTATTGGTTCAGTTCTGACTTTTGTGTGAGTGATTAGTTAACTTACATCTGGTTCTTGGTCCACTTCTCTGAAAATCTCCTTCCTTACCTTTAAAATCTCCATGTTCTTATATATTTTGCCAATCCACTGTAATTTTATTGTTAAAGAACAATTCTGATTATTTTACTTCTGATCACTAGACTTTAAATAAAGCAGGTTAAATTCCATAATATAAGTGGGCCTCATTGAACTAGTTGAAGGATTTAATAGAACAAAGACAGATCAGCAAAAATATTTTTGCCAATAGATGCTTTTTGACTCGAACCTCAGCTCTTTCCTCAGTCTTTAGGTTGCTGTACAAGGTGCTCTGCCAACTGGGTCATATAATGAAACAGATCTAATCACTCTTAAAATGTTAGGGATGTTGTTTGGTGATGCTCTCTAGGTGAAGCACAGTGCAGTCCCTTAGGATTCTGGAGCAAAGTCCTGCCATGCTCTATGGATAACTACTGAGCAGCAGCCTTGGACAGCTACTGGGCCTTTGGAGAGAGTGTGTATGCATGCTCAGTCCTATCCAACTCTTTTTGACCCCATGGACTGTAGCCCACGGACTCTTCTGTCCATGGGATTTCCCTAGCAAGAATACTGGAGTGAGCTGCCATTTCCTTGTCTGGGGGATCTTCCCTGCCCAGGGATCAAACCCATGGCTCCTATATTACAGACAGATTCCTTACCACTGAGCCACCTGGGAGGCCCAGGCCCCAGTAGAGACTGATCACTTGACCACAGGCCACCAAGTTACCATGTGATCTGAGCTATCTGTCATGAACTCGGTGTTATCTGACCCATCAAACTATGAAGTTGGGCCTGTACAGCAGCACTCCATGATTAAATAGAAGTGGTGTATATATATGGATTGCGAAGGCCTTGAGGGTACAAGATAATTACATAAAGAATTGCTCCAGTAGTCTATGATCTCCAATCCTGCTACACTACTCTCTCTCTTCAGGCATACCTATGGCCTCATGAAGAGTTCCTCATGATCAGCTGACACAGGAAAAGAAGGCTCATATTGGGTATATAGATGGTTCTCCTATATTACATGCCAATGCAATCTGAAAGTAGACAGCTGCAGTACTATAGCTTCTTTCTAGCATAAAGTACAAATAAACAAAATTGTTCAAGGGTGGATTTGTTATTTGATCACTTGATATTGATCAATTATTTGATCAATAATTTTATGTATCAATGTGGCTGGCCACAGTGCCCAGATATTTATATTTGGTCAAATATTATTTTGGATGTTTCTGAAAAAGTCTCTTTGCCTGAGATTAACATTTAAAACTTAGATGTGGGGTATCTCTTCATGGCTTCTCCAGCAAAGTGCAGCCGTTACTCCTTACCTTGGACTAGGGGTATCTCCTCACGGCCGCTCCTCCCAACCCTGAACGTGGATTAGCACCTCTCGGCCCTCCTGCACCAACCCCACATCCAAGGTAAGAGAAACCAAAGTAAGACGGTAGGTGTTACAAGAGGGTATCAGAGGGCAGACACACTGAAACCATAATCACAGAGAACTAGTCAATCTGATCACATGGACCACAGCCTTGTCTAACTCAAGGAAACTAAGCGATGCCATGTGGGGCCACCCAAGATGGGCAGATAATGGTGGAGAGGTCTGACAGAATGTGGTCCACTGGAGAAGGGAATGGCAAACACTTCAGTATTTTTGCCTTGAGAAACCCATGAACAGTATGAAAAGGCAAAATGATAGGATACTGAAAGAGGAACTCCCCAGGTCGGTAGGTGCCCAATATGCTACTGGAGATCAGTGGAGAAATAACTCCAGAAAGAATGAAGGGATGGAGCTAAAGCAAAAACAACACCCAGTTGTGGATATGACTGCTGATAGAAGCAAGGTCAAATGCTGTAAAGAGCAATATTGGAAGGAACCTGGAATGGCAGGTCCATAAATCAAGGCAAATTGGAAGTGGTCAAACAGAACATCAACATTCTAGGAATCAGTGAACTAAAATGG
Organism: Bos mutus; assembly: GCF_027580195.1. Taxonomy (NCBI): domain Eukaryota; kingdom Metazoa; phylum Chordata; class Mammalia; order Artiodactyla; family Bovidae; genus Bos; species Bos mutus. Next base: position 80,765,120 of record NC_091622.1, read on the forward strand.
ACTGGAATGAGTGAATTTAACTCAGATGACCATTATATCTACTATTGTGACCAGGAATCCCTTAGAAGAAATGGAGTAGCCATCACAGTCAACCAAAGAGTCCAAAATGCAGTACTTGGATGCAATCTCAAAAATGACAAAATGATCTCTGTTCATTTCAAAGGCAAATCATTCAATATCACAGTAATCCAAGCCTATGCACCAATCAGTAATCCTGAAGAAGCTGAAGTTGAATGGTTCTATGAAGACCTACAAGACCTTTTAGAACTAACACCCAAAAAAGATGTCCTTTTCATTATAGGGGACTGGAATGCAAAAGTAGAAAGTCAAAAAAAAAAAAAAGAAAGTCAAGAAACACCTGGAGTAACAGGCAAATTTGGCCTTGAAATACAGAATGAATCTGGGCAAAGGCTAATAGAGTTTTGCCAAGAGAATGCACTGGTCATAGCAAACATCCTCTTCCAACAACACAAGAGAAGACTCTACACATGGACATCACCAGATGGTCAACACCAAAATCAGATTGATTATATTCTTTGCAGCCAAAAATGGAGAAACTCTATACAGTCAGCAAAAACAAGACCGGGAGCTGACTGTGGCTTAGAACTTGAAATACTTACTGGCAAATTCAGACTGAAATTGAAGAAAGTAGGGAAAACCACTAGACCATTCAGGTATGACCTAAGTCAAATCCCTTATGATTATACAGTAGAAGTGAGAAATATATTTAAGGGACTAGATCTGATAGATAGAGTACCTGATGAACTATGGATGGAGGTCCATGACACTGTACAGGAGACAGGGATCAAGACTATCCCCATGGAAAAGAAATGTAAAAAAGCAAAATGGCTGTCTGAGGAGGCCTTACAAATAGCTATGAAAAGAAGAGAAGTGAAAAGCAAAGGAGAAAAGGAAAGATACAAGCGTCTGAATGTAGAGTTCAGAACAATAGCAAGGACAGATAAGAAAGCCTTCCTCAGTGATCAATGCAAAGAAATAGAGGAACACAACAGAATAGGAAAGACTAGAGATCTCTTCAAGAAAATCAGAGATACCAAGGGAACATTTCATGCAAAGATGGGCTTGATAAAGGACAGAAATGGCATGGACCTAACAGAATCAGAAGATAGTACAAACAGGTGGCAAGAATACACAGGAGAACTATGCAAAAAAGATCTTCATGACCAAGAAAATCACGATGGTGTGATCACTCACCTAGAGCCAGACATCCTGGAATGTGAAGTCAAGTGAGCCTTAGAAAGCATCACTATGAACAAAGCTAGTGGAGGTGATAGAATTCCAGTTGAGCTATTTCAAATCCTGAAAGATGATGCTGTGAAAGTGCTGCACTCAATATGCCAGCCAATTTGGAAAACTCAGCAGTGGCCACAGGACTGGAAAAGGTCAGTTTTCATTCCAATCCCAAAGAAAGGCAATGCCAAAGAATGCTCAAACTACCGCACAATTGCACTCATCTCACACGCTAGTAAAGTAATGCTCAAAATTCTCCAAGCCAGGTTTCAGCAAAGTGTGAACCATGAACTTCCAGATGTTCAAGCTGGTTTTAGAGAAGGCAGAGGAACCAGAGATCAAATTGCCAACATCCGCTGGATCATGGAAAAAGCAAGAGAGTTCCAGAAAACATCTATTTCTGCTTTATTGATGATGCCAAAGCCTTTGACTGTGTGGATCACAATAAACTGTGGAAAATTCTGAAAGAGATGGGCATACCAGACCACCTGACCTGCCTCTTGAGAAACCTGTATGCAAGTCAGGAAGCAACAGTTACAACTGGACATGGGACAACAGACTGGTTGCAAATAGGAAAAGGAGTACATCAAGGCTGTATATTGTCACCCTGCTTATTTAACTTATATGCAGAGTACATCATGAGAAACGCTGGGCTGGAAGAAGCACAAGCTGGAATCAAGATTGGATGAGAAATATGCAATCTCCCAGCAACTTAGACAGCATATTGAATGACCAACCTAGATAGCGTATTAAAAAGCAGAGACATTACTTTGCCAACAAAGGTCCATCTAGTCAATGCTATGGTTTTTCCAGTAGTCATGTATAGATGTGAGATTTGGACTGTGAAGAAAGCTGAGCACCAGAGAATTGATGCTTTTGAACTGTATTGTTGGAGGAGACTCTTGAGAATCCCTTGGACTGCAAGGAGATCCAACCAATCCATTCTAAAAGAGATCAGTCCTGGGTGTTCATCTGAAGGACTGCTGACTGATGCTAAAGCTGAAACTCCAAACTTTGGCCACCTCATGCGAAGAGTTGACTCATTGGAAAAGACTCTGATGCTAGGAAGGATTAGGGGCAGGAGGAGAAGGGAATGACAGAGGATGAGATGGCATCACCGACTGATGGACATGGGTTTGGTTGAACTCTGGGAGTTGGTGATGGACAGGGAGGCTTGGCGTGCTGCGATTCATGGGGTAGCAAAGAGTCGGACACGACTGAGCTACTGAACTGAATATTTAATCATTTTAAAATATACACAGACATACATACACATATTATGAAATATATTTTAATAATATTTACTTTGTGCTTCTAACTTCTGTGCATTACTAAAGTAAGACACTTTGATTTCATTTTGATCTTGGCTATAAAATACAAATTTTTTCTCAAGGCCAATTTAAAATGATATGTCCTTCTAGTTTTAAGATAGAGTTAGTCTAAAAACCTGTGTGCTGTTTCAAGTGTTTGATGAAGCACCAAGCACTCCCAAGAAAACCCATAGAAAACATAGGTTTGCTAATATGTAATTGAATTCGAAACAGAACTTAAAACAAGAAAGGGAACTATCTATGAAGCAAAAGAAGGTTTAGAAAAAGATTCATGTTGATGTACGGCAAAACCAATACAATATTGTAAAGTAATTAACCTCCAATTAAAATAAATTAAAAAAAAAAAACTGAAACAACCACTACCTTTAAAAAAAGTCCATAAAAAAAAAAAAATGAAGCAAAAACTGTAGTGCTTATTATCCCTGAAAATGCCAACTATTACCCTCAGCTGCCCCAAACTACATACTTTGCTTACTGTTTCTACAGCCCAGGAGCCAATGTAATCAGGCCCAGAAGACAACTGTGATGCAGAACTTGATCCTCAACTTGGGAAAAACAGACCTCAAAAAATAAGCACAAAAAATCAACAAAGAGTAAAGTATAACTCAAGGAGATGATTAATAAATAAATTGGATAATAGCTTTAAAGTAAAAATGTATGGGACATTTTTAAGTGCTTAAAAAATGTTTTTATCCTTTTTTCCATGTTTGGTGGCATATTGGATCTTAATTCCCTAACCAGGGTTTCAGTGTGTGCCCTCTGCACTGGAAGTATGAAGACTTAATCACTGATTCAGATTGACATATATCTACTACGATGTATAAAATGAGCTTCCCTAGTAGCTCACCTGGTAAAGAATCCACCTGCAATGCAGGAGATCCCAGTTTGATTCCTAGGTCAGGAAGATCCCCTGGAGGAGGGCATGGCAACCCACTCCAGTATTCTTGCCTGGAGACCCATGGACAGAGAAGCCTGGTGGGCTACAGTCCATGGGGTTACAAGGAGTCAGACATGACTGATCAATGAGGCACAGCACATGTATAAAATAGGTAACTAATGAAAACCTTGAGAACCTACTCTATAGCACAGGGAACTCTACTCAGTTCTTTGTGGTGTCCTAAATAGGAAGGAAGTGCAAAAAAGAGGAGATATATGTATGCATATAGTTGATTCACTTTGCTGTACAGCAGAAACTATACGCAACATTGTAAAGCAATTATATTCCAATAAAATGCTTTAAAAATGTGTGGGAGTCTCAGAAATAATGAAGAGATTTTTATTCATAGGGGAAAAAATAGGAGAGACTACAATAAATACATGTTGTTATTTTTAGACCTAGGAAAGGAAAAATATAATTTCTAATGAAGACTACCATGCCCAGAAAACAAATGAAGATGCTGGAAGATCAATCTGAAGAATTATCCCATTTAAGAATAAATGCTACCATAATTAAATTACTCCAGTTAAACATTTGAAGAAAAAACTTGAGAGATGAAAAACAGCTTGAGAAGTTCTGGGATTCATTTAATATGAAATTTAGTAAGAAGAAATGGAGTAAATAGAGAAAAGCAATGGTTGAAAATAACAGCTGTTACTTTGTCAGAAATACAGATAAAAATAATTCTCAGATTCACACTTAGAATCATACTTAGTATTAGGGCCATGGAGACAGATAAGCCAGCTTCCATCAAGCATCATTTCTTTAATTAGAGAGGAATGCATGTAAAATTCAAAACTGAATGGAATATTTATTCTGTGTATTTTCATTTACCATCAACTTCCTTCTCCAGGTTTTGTTCTCACTTTTAATATGTGTATGTAAAATCTATACTCCATATCCAACCCACTTTCCTTTGCTTACCCCATTATTATCCTCATGCTAAAAAAATCATTTTTCACAGGGTTCTCAATAATTGCTTGTAAGCAATCAATAAATAATGGACTCATTAACAAATACCAAAGTAAATATAACTATTGGGGAGTCTATTAAAGCAAATAGAAGGCATTTTAGATGTAAAATGACTATGAGGCTGAAGCAAAGACTTAAATGTTCCAAGAAACAGCAGAAATCCCATTGTTTCATCTCAAAATCTAACTTATACATAAGGGCTTTACATTGGACCAGTACTAATGTAACTAGATATAGACAATTGTAATAACATAGTTTGTCATGAAATACTGAAAATTGTGCCTAAACCAGTATTTCTAAAATATTATAGAAATAAATGACTTTGTTTGTCACATAAGCATTCCTTTTTTCTTCTCTTTGTATTTATTCTGTCTATGCAAAGCAACTTGTTTACCTAAATTTCATTATCAGTTCAGTTCAGTTCAGTCACTCAGTTGTGTCCGACTCTTTGCGACCCCATGAATCACAGCACGCCAGGCCTCCCTGTCTATCACCAACTCCCGGAGTTCACCCAAACTCATGTGCATCTAGTCAGTGATACCATCCAGCCATCACATCCTCTTTCATCCCCTTCTCCTCCTGTCCCCAATCCCTCCCAGCATCAGGGTCTTTTCCAATGAGTCAGCTCTTTGTATGAGGTGGCCAAAGTATTGGAGTTTCAGCCTCAGCATCAGTCCTTCCAATGAACACCCAGGACTGGTCTCCTTTAGGATGCACTGGTTGGATCTCCTTGCAGTCCAAGGGACTCTCAAGAGTCTTCTCCAGCACCACAGTTCATTATAGAATGATATAATACCAAGGTTGAAAGAGTGCTTAAAAGGATTTTAACCACCAATTCTTTTCCTTTTTCAGTAAATAGACTTAGGTTTTCCTTTTAATAACTATATTGCTTATGAAAGTATTAGGTATTTTATGAATAACAGAGAAACCAGAAGTGGGGTGGTACTGAATACTCTATCTTGATAGACTTCCAAATTCTTCTACAGGTAAGAGATGGTGATGTAAACCATATGCATTTTTTCTCTCTCTTCTCATTTTTTTTGAGGCTCTAAGACTGGGGTGGGCTTCCCTGGTTGCTCAGTGGTAAAGAATCCTCCTGCAATGCAGATGATTCGGGTTCAATCCCAGGTTAGGGAAGATACCCTGGAGAAGGAAATTGCAAGCCACTCCAGTATTCTTGCTTGGGAAATCCCATGTGCAGAGGAGCCTGGCAGGCTACAGTCCATGGGGTCACAAAGAGTCGGATATGACTTAGAGACTAAACAACAAAGAGTGAGGAAGCAGAGATAGTTTATTCTTTCAAGGTAATATTCAGATTCTTTATCAATGAGGTAAATACTAAACTTGAACTTCTAATTGTCATGGTATGCTATTCTAAGACTAAACATGAATATAAAAAACTGGAAGCTTTGGAATACTCTTTTATTCTTTCATGCATTCTTTAATATATTAGAGTCCACCATCAGTGGCATAGGGATGTAAAGATGAATAACTCTCTGATCTTTATCTCTATAATGTGAATCAGATTTGAACATATACATGTATTACTAATATATATATTGGAGTTCCAAAGGAGGTTCTCATAGAAATATAAATAAAAGTTTATAGTAAGGAGAGTCTGAAGTTAGTCAGGGCTTCACAGTGCATACACTTGGTAAAAGGCTTATCAGATGGAAAAAGAGGGACAGAGGTGGACCTTGCATTCCAGCGAGAAGAGTGTTTATATAAGCAAAGCAGAGGCAAGAAAGATGTGAGTTCCAAAAATTCCAAGTGTCTACCATATGCCTTGTTGTTCAGTAGCTCAGTCATGTTCAACTCTTTGTGACCTCATGGACACTAGGCTTCCCTGTCCATTACCAACTCCCAGAGCTTGCTCAAACTCATATCCATTGAGTTGGTGATGCCATGCAACCATTTTGTCCTCTGTTGTCCCCTTCTCCTCCTGCCTTCAGTCTTTCCCAGCATCAGGGTCTTTTCTAATGAGTTGGCTGTTTGCATCAGGTGGCCAGAGTATTGGCGTTTCAGCTTCAGCATCAGTCCTTGCAGTGAATATTCAGGATTGATTTCTTTTATGCCTAGAGAACAGAATTTTTGTTTGATTGTGACACGTTTGGGTGGTGCCCTCATCATTTTAAGCCTTGTTTGCCAGGGACTGAATTTTATTTTAGAGACATAGTAGAAACTATTATACATAGTCAAGCAGCAAAATCATCTAGCTTATCTTTTAGTAAAATCAATATGGCAGTAGTATTGAGCCATAGTTTTCAATTATTTTTCGTTTGAGAATTTTTTTCATATTATAATAGATTGTGATAACATTGCAGTGTCTCAGCATTCAGAACTCATTTCATGAAGGATGAAGTTGAAGTCATGGGAGGCAGAAGGCGTGAATGTCTTTAAAGCAGTGATTCTCAAACTTTAATGTGCATATGGATCACCTGGGCATCTTGTTAAATGGAAATCATGATTCTTAGGTCTGGGGAAGAGTCGTCGTCGGAGATGTAGCATTTCTCACAAGCTTTAGCATAAAGTACCGAGTTAGAGTATATTGCTCTCTGTATACCCAAGTTAAAAAGCCCAGTCCCTGTTTATAATCACTTCTCCAATTCTGGAGAGGAATTTTGGTATCTCTCAGGCCAAGAGCATAGTAAAAATCCTGTGCAATCTAAAGAAAAAAGCCAAAGCCTGAATCTTATAGAATAGCATCTAATACTGCTACCAATTTTATGTAAATCTTAAAATTTTCAAGTAATTTGTGCCTGAACTTTTTCAAAGTGATGACCCAGAATTCAAACACATTATGTGTGTGCTCCTGGGAGAAATTTTGAGTGGTTTTAGAGTTCAAAATGCTTAGGATACTTTTTTTTAATCTGTATGCATTTTACTTTTGCACCTGTATTGTATAGCTTTAATGAGAATTTCAGGATAATCTTTCTAAATCCCTAGTATCTTTCTTACTTTTATCTCTCAAGATGAGCCAAAAGAAACATCTAACTATTGCTATTTACATTGATATGTAAATGTGGTCATACATATTTTATAGAGACATGTAAATGACTCAGCTAAAGCAGATTCACCTGTTTATCCCCTGGATCGATGTGTGTACCCCTCTTAGCAGCACAACAATTGCAGACACCTGCTTAGCATAAGCAGCTTATTAAAATGCAGTAAGGAGGAGAATGCCTTTGTGAGCAATTTTCTTACAGTATTAATAATCCTGATGGAGAAACAATACAACAGAGATATGGACCTTTTCACCAGTGAACCGTCTGGGCTTTTTCAGTGTGAATTAATACAAAGGGTTTAATGGTTTCAGGAAGGTTAATGCCCAGTGAAAGGGTTCACATTACTAGAAAAGGCAAAAAGGGAAGTAGAATGAAAGGTTTCTCTCTGACTTGAAAAGAAAATCCATGGAAAAGAGTATAGAATTCTCAGTTGGAATGAGGATGAATGACATAATTTTTGAAAAACTGAAATAATAATTATTCTCTTTTTTATTATAAAACTTTTTCAGATTTATCTCACTGGATTCTGATCAGAAAAGTATTAAAAGAACTAAATTTTTTAAAAAAACCTAATTTCTAAGTAAAATTAGACCTTATTATCTGTACTGACAGTTTGTGATTTAAATTAATGTTTTCAAGATTTGAAGATGTCAAAATAAATATGATACAAGAGTTATTATGGACTTTTCTACATATCCATAAATAATGTTTGCTTATTTTAATGTAATAATGTAGTAATGCTTATTATTAATTTTAATGTAAAGTAAGTATTTTTAATGTAAAGTATTCAGTTCAGTTCAGTTCAGTTGCTCAGTTGTGTCCAACTCTTTGCAACCCCACGGACTGCAGCATGCCAGGCCTCCCTGTCCATCACCAACTGCTGGAGTTTACTCAAACTCGCGTCCATTGCGTCTGTGATGCCATTCAATCATCTCATCCTCTGTCATCCCCTTCTCCCACCTTCAATCTTTCCCAGCATCAGGGTCTTTTCAAATGAGTCAGTTCTTTGCATCAGGTGGCCAAAGTATTGCAGTTTCAGCTTCAGCATCAGTCCTTCCAATAGACATTCAGGACTGATTTCCTTTAGGATGGACTGGATGGATCTCCTTGCAACCCAAGGGACTCTCAAGACTCTTCTCCAACACCACAGTTCAAAAGCATCAATTCTTTGGCACTCAGCTTTCTTTATAGTCCAACTCTCACACCCATACATGACTATGGGGAAAACCATAGTTTTGACTAGATGGACCTTTGTTGGCAAAATAATGTCTCTGCTTTTTAATATGCTATCTAGGTGGTTCATAGCTTTTTTTTCAAGGAGCAAGCATCTTTTAATTTCATGGCTGCAGTCACCATCTGCAGTGATTTTGGAGCCCCACAAAATGAAGTTTGTCACTGTTTCCCCATCTATTTGCCATGAAGTGATGGGACCAGATGACTTTACATTAAATATTGGTAACACTGTCCACTAAAATTGAGTTTTTTTACTTATATTTTAATTATAATGTCAATTTTTAATATATATTTCTGTTAGCATGTATATAAACAGAAGTAGAGGGATCATCAAGAAAGTTCCAGTTGAGAAATCTGCTTCTGCTTTCTATGTGTGTGTGCTCAGTCATGTCAGACTCTTTGCAACCCTCTGTACTGTAGCCCACCAGGCTTCTCTGTCCATGGGATTTCCCAGGCAAGAACGCTGGAGTAGGTTGCCATTTCCTCCTCCAGGGGATCTTCCAGACTCAGAGATCAAACCCCCGTCTCCTGGGCCCCCTGTTTGCAGTTGGATTCTTTACCACTGAACCACTAGGGAAGTCTTACTTGGGCTTTAAAATCAGGAAACCCCAGATCTGATTACCTTGTAGTCTTCCGTAATAAGGCTCTCTAGGCTGCCTCCTTGTGGAACATATTTGTAATAGAAAACAATGTGAAAAACTTGAAGTGAATAAATGATTACTAGGTACTTTCTCTGTGGAATGCTAGGTGTTGCTAGTGGGCACTTGGGGCAACCTGCTTCTTTGGGAGTGTATACCTTTCACTGTCTTTACTGATCTGGTATACAACTTTACAAAAGGAAGTTAACTTGGAAGACTCAAGTCCTTTTTGTTCACACAGATAATTATGTCTGGTAGAGATGCAATTGATTTCCATCCCAACCCCCCAGGTGGAAGATAGAATTCCAAATATCATCTTTTAATTTATTTTTATATTTAGTAATTTTGCATGGATTAGTAAGTTTATTTTGGTATTCCTGATTGCTTCTATACATTTATATTCTTAGACATCTTTTAAACCAGTTTTAGCATCTTACTGTTTCCTTATCAATTACTGAGTAAAATAAAATCTTTGACCGATGGCTATTTTGCATTTATATGTGAATCATGCTTTTACCTTTATCACTTGTTAATTTAAAGGTTGAACCTTTTACCCTTGGGCATGGATTACCCTCCAGATGTTTAGAACATAGAGGTCTGATTGTGAATTCACTATGTATTTCCTCCTTGTAAATGTCCAAGTTCACTTGAGAATTTCACTCAGGTGAATAAAATTATTTTACTAGGAAGATAAAATGTATATAGGAAAGTCAGCTTGGCAAATTGAACTGATTTCCTTTTTTTCACACTATCCATTAAATGCTACATGAGCTTCCCTGGTGGCTCAGATGGTAAAGCGTCTGCCTGCTATGCAGGAGTCCTGGGTTTGATCCTTGGGTCAGGAAGATCTTCTGGAGAAGGAAATGGCAACCCATTCCAGTACTCTTGCTTGGAAAATTCCATAGATGGAGGAGCCTGGTAGGCTATAGCCTGTGGGATTGCAAAGAGTCGGACACAACTGAGCAGCTTCACTTTCTTTCACTTTATTCTTCTTATGATCAGAAAATTCTATGTAAACATTAACCTTTTTACTATATGACAGCATTTTGTGGTTTATATGCCATAATTATTCCTTATTCTATATAATAATAACCTCTCCGAATTTAAAATATGCTATATGCCTGTTTATTTTTCTTTTCAGTTAACAGAAATCATCAAGTGCTTCATTGAAATGAATTAATGTATTGAGAAAATTTTTGCAAACTTTGTGTGCTGGAAATGGATTCCATTTTTCACACTGATATAATGATACAGTAAAGAGGAAGAAATTTACTATTCAGACAAGAAAGGAAATGATACTGATGCAAAGACCTCGAGAAGGTGAAAAAGAATGAACTCTAGAGTACAGAGAGGGATTGGATTTATATAGGAACCTAAACACTATATATGGATGTGAGAGTTGGACTGTGAAGAAGGCTGAGCACTGAAGAATTGATGCTTTTGAATTGTGGTGTTGGAGAAGACTCTTGAGAGTCCCTTGGACTGCAAGGAGATCCAACAAGTCCATTCTGAAGGAGATCAGCCCTGGGTGTTCTTTGGAAGGAATGATGCTAAAGCTGAAACTCCAGTACTTTGGCCACCTCATGCGAAGAGTTGACTCACTGGAAAAGACTCTGATGCTGGGAGGGATTGGGGGCAGGAGGAGAAGGGGACGACAGAGGATGAGATGGCTGGATGGCATCACTGACTCAATGGTCGTGAATCTGGGTGAACTCCGGGAGTTGGTGATGGACAGGGAGGCCTGGTGTGCTGCGATTCATGGGGTTGCAAAGAGTCGGACATGACTGAATGACTGAACTGAACTGAAACACCATATTTAATGATCTGAATGGAATAAAGAAAATAATAGACCAGTAAATATGATAGTGGTAAGTCCTTAAAAAAATATATCTCTTTTCTCTCTGAAGTATGAGGTAAGGGCATCCAATCAGATTGAGACCCTATTGCTGTTTAGTTGCTAAGTCATGTCTGACTCTCCACGACCCAATCCCATGGACCATAGCACACCAGGCTTCCCTGTCATTCACTATCTTCTTGAATTTGCTCAAACTCATGTTCATTGAATTGTTAATTCTATCCAGCCATCTACTATTCTTTTGCCCCCTTCTCCTCCTGGCCTCAATCTTTCCCAGCATCAGGGTCTTTTCCAATGAGTTGGCTCTTCAAATCAGGTGACAAAAATTTTGGAGCTTCAGCTTCAGTATCAGTCATTCAAATGATTATTCAGGTTTGAATCCCCCCTTTAGGATTGACGGTTTTATCTCTTTGCTATCCACAGGACTCTCAAAAATCTTCTCCAGCATCACATTTCAAAAGTATCAATTCTTCTGTTCCAACTCTCATATCTGTATGTGACTGCTGGAAACACCACAGCTTAAACTATACAGACATTTTTGGCAAGGTGATATCTGTTTTTGAATCCACCATTTAGGTTTATCATAGCTTCCCTTCCAAGGAACAAGTGTATTTACTTGCATGGCTGCAGTCACTGTCTGCAGTGATTTTTGAGACCAAGAAAAGAAAATTTCTCATTGTTTCCACTTCTTACCCTTCTATTTGTCGTGAAGTGCTGGGACCAGATGCCATGATCTTAGTTTTAGAATGTTGAGTTTTAAGCCAACTTCTCCACTCTCCTCTTCACCCTCATCAAGAGGCCCTTTAGTTGCTCTTCACTTTCTGCCATTGGAGTGGTATCATTTGCATATCCAAGGTTGATAGTTCTTCCTGCAATCTTGATTCCAGTTTGTGATTCATACAGCCTGGCATTTCACATGGTGTACTCTGCACAGAAGTTAAATAAGCAGGGTGGCAATGTACACATTGATACACTTCTTTCTCAATTTTGAACCAGTCCATTGTTCCATATCCAGTTCTAATTACTGCTTCTTGACCTGCATACACGTTTTTTCAGGAGACAGGTAAGGTGCTCTGGTATTCCCATCTCTTGAAGAATTTTCCACAGATTGTTGTGATACGCACAAATGCTTTAGCATAGTCAACAAGTCCTTATTACTTCAGTTTTAGGAATGAAAAGATGATTATTGTTTAGTCAGAAAGTCATATCTGACTCTTCTGGGACCCCATAGACAATAGTCCACCAGGCTTCTATGTCCATAGGATTTCCCCCCTTGCAAGAATACTTCAGTGGGTTGTCATTTCCTTCTCCAGGGGACGTTCCAGACCCAAGGATCAAACCCACGTCTCTAGCATTGGCAGATGGTTTCTTTACCATGGAGCCACCAGGGAAGCCGAAGAGAAGATAATGCTCACAAGCAATGGGAACCTTATGGGCAGGTGGAAATACATACAAAATATAACAAAAGACCATCTAGTATGACTAAATAGCTAAAAAAATATGTATTAGAGGATTGAAAAGGAGAGAAGAAAAGAATGATAACTTAAAGTTAAATGGCAAGGATGTTGAATGCTTTTTCTTCAGTTCAGTTCAGTTGCTCAGTTGTGTCCAACTCTTTTTCTTAAGCAGTAATTTTTTTGTATGTAATGTTAAACTCTTTGACATCATAAGAGCAATGTTTAGAGGTTTATTCAGTGGCTGAATGACAGACTTGAAATAGAATAGATGAAAGGCAAATATTTTGCCTGAAAGCTTTTATAATAATGTATGTTCCACTCTGCTCAATATTATGTTGCAACCTGGCTGCGAGGAGAGTTTGGGGAAAATAGTTCCAAGTATATGTATGGCTGAGTCCCTTCCCTGTTCACCTGAAACTATCACAACATTGTTAATCAGCTATACTCCAGTACAAAATAAAAAGTTTTTAAAAACATAGTGCATGTTTCAGGCCATGAGAACTGAATTAATGTACAGTTGGTAAAAAAAGAAAGAGGGAAAAGAATTACAGAAAATTGAGGAAGGCTTTTTAAGATCCTCTAAAGAAAGATAAAACCTCTGTATGGAAGTTTATTCAAAGAAAAATATACTACTCAGTAAGTTATAACACAGTGTATACTAAATGAAAGAGATTTCTACTCTTTTTTTACTAATGATCTATGGGCAAGATAAAATTTCACTAATGCCATCTTTTCCCTATCATCTTATCACATCATTTCCAATAGGTTCCATAAATATATGCTTAAATAATGAATTTCTAGAAAAAATAGATAATACACTTTGAGCAAGAATGAGTTTAAATATATGAAAAATTAAGCATGCATAATACAAACGGTAATATCTGCTGCTCTATATTCTACACAAGTGAAAAGAAATTATGTTTTCTAGCTGCTAAGAACCTTAGTAATCATAATCTCTTATTTTAATACAGAAAAAATAAAAAAAATATTAAAAGCTAAACTAAATAAACAGAAACAACTTGGCAAGGCTATTTATAGTGAGTGATAAAGTTGTCTTTTTTGTTTGTTTTACAAAATCTTCTTTATTTATCATTGGAGGTTTCTGAGATTCAGTTTTTAAAAAAATTACTTGAGTCAGGATTTGTGGTTTTGCTCTTCCAGACTGATTTGCTGTGTGTGTATGTGCTTAGTCACTCAGTCATGTCCAGTGCTTTGCCACATGTTAGACTGCAGCCTGCCAGGCTCCTTTGTCCATAGGACTTTTCAGGCACAAATACTGGACTGGGTTGCCATTTCCTCCTCCAGGGGATCTTCCCAACCCAAGGACTGAACCCACGTCTCCTGTCTCTCCTGCATTGCAGGCAGGTTCTCTACCCACTGAACCATCAGGCTTTCCCACTGCTTGTTAACAAACAAGCAAAAAGTGTTTATCTGTAAAAGTATAGACATTTCACTGGAGTTATTTTATCAAACAACTTGTGATATGCCTTCTTATATACCCCAATTCAAGTGTCCTAAGATCATTTCTTCAGAAAGATTTTGAAGTGTCCTTTCTTTCATATCCCCAAGGTCACTTTTTACTGGTCTTGTGACAATCCTGTAAAAGTCCATAGTTGTGAGATGATTTGAGAGGCATAGATGTAACTGCCAGACTTACTCACCAGATAGAAATTTGATAACCTTCAAAATAGAATCTATGAATGTATAGATAACCAAGCAGGTTTATTTGAAAATCATATTGATATTTAGTTTAAATATTTAAGATTTAGGCTTCAGTAAGATGTGTGGTATTCATATTATACGTTTCCTGTAAGAGTGTGTTTCTGGACTTTTTTGAGCTCTCAGGATGTGTCAGGAAAAAAAAATCATGTTAGAGATAAGTAAAAATAAAAAATTAAATTCTGTGTTTTTTAAAGATTTGAAGTAAAAAATATGGTAAAGAAAGTATGTACTGTCAACAAAAACAAAATGCCAATTAACATTACCCATCAACAAGAATAATACAAAGAACAAAGTTTAAGAGTGCTAGCAATGTCTTAGTTTATTATTGGAAGAGTCCAAAGGAACAGAAAGCTGGGGTTCAGTGGGTGGATGCCACATGGAGCCTGGGGCACCCTTGTTCACAGGTTCCTGCCCTCCATTCTTTGAGGGGTGTCGCTGGAGGAATTAACTCTTTTTCTATTATTACATGTTTTCCCCAAGTTTGTTAAGAGCAAGACCTTTGGAATATTTATTTCCATCTTCCTTTGTATAAACTTAAAAATGTGATTAGGGCAAATAGTTTATTTTCCTTCAAGAACATGTGTTGTCAGATTTCTACTTCTCCAAATACTTAATATCCTTAGTGCTTTAATCTTTTACATTTATTTGAAACACTATTCTTTACTTATGTGCTTCCCTGGTGGCTCAGACACCACCTGAGTATGTATTACTGAGATATCTGAGTAAAGTATCCGCCTTTCAATGCAAGAGACCAAGAGACACAGGCTGCATCCTTGGGTCAGGAAGATCCTCTGGAGAAAGGAATGGCTACCTATTCCAGTATTCTTGCATAGAGAATTCCATGAACAGAGGAGCCTGGCTCGCTATGGTCCATGGGGTCACAAAGAGTCACACACAACTGAACGACTAACACGTTCTTTCACTTTCTCTACTTACTTCAAAACCAATATTACATTTTAGTTGTGGTTGTTTTTCAGTTGCTAAGTCATTTCTTACTCTGTGACTGTGGACTACAGCATCACAGCCTCCTCTCTCCTCCACTATCTCTTGGAGATTGCTCAAATTCACACCCACTGAGTCGGTGATGCTATCTAGCCATCTCATCCTCTGTCACCTCCTACTCCTTTTGCCTTCATTCTTTCCCAGTATTAGGGTCTTTTCCAGTGACTCACCTCTTTGCATCAGGTGGCCAAAGTATTGGAGCTTCAGCATAAGTCCTTCCAATTAACATTCCTCAGTTGACTTCCTTTAGTTTTTAAAAGTATAACTTTTTATATAGCACCATTTAATAAAAATAACAATGCCATAGAGACAAAAACCAAAGAAAAACAAAAAGGAAAGAGACAAGGTGCACATAGGATGAAAAAAGAATAGAAAAAGTCATTAAAGCCACCTACCTGGTCCTTCAAATTTGGTGTGGTACCTGGAGAAATTGCAGCACAGTCTGACTCATTTTGCTGAAGAGAATACACACACCCATTATGAAGAAGAGAACTTTAACTTCCCTTAGTTTTAATAATTCACCATTGCGAAAACTAAATCTATTCCTTGGTATTACATTAAAAAATAATGAAGAAAAATGACTATAGTTTTAAAAGCTTTTTTAATCTGGTTTCCATGCTTATTCTATTACTGCGTTCCAGTAAGTAGACTTGAATATCTCATCTTCTGTGGCTATGTTTTTTTTTTCTTTAAGATAGAAACAGAAAAATAGATTTTATTATGAATTACCCTCCAGAGAATGTTCCTTTTGATTGAATTTTCTCTTTGATTTTACTGGACAAAGGATGATAGTAATTAGAGGAATGTGGGCTAATCTAACTAAATATATATATGTATATATATAATTTAAATTATATCAGTTCTTTATGTTTTACTCTAATATCTGATACAAAATCTTAATATAATAAGAAATTACCAAAGCATTTTGTCTGTATCATTCCTGAGTTGTAACTATGAGACTGATTGAAAAACCCAATTTTTAAAGCATACACGATGACATTAGGCCATATTATTCAGAAACTGACCTGAAATCATGTAAATGTTTCTGGATTTCTTTATAAATTATTATATGAAGTTATACAATGTTAAGAAGAAATCACATCTTTTTGTCTTCCTCTATCAATTCAGAAAAGAAACTGAGGGTATGCAGAAGACTATAGTTCATTTTAGTTCAGTTCAGTCACTCAGTCGTGTTCAACTCTTTGCAATCCCATGGACTGCAGCACCAAGGCCTCCCTACCCATCACCAACTCTCGGGGTTTATTCAAACTCATGTCCATTGAATCAGAGATGCCATCTAACCATCTCATCCTCTGTCATCCCCTTCTCCTCCCACCTTCAATCTTTCTCATCATCAGGGTCTTTACAGATTAGTAAATTCTTCCAATCAGGTGGCCAAAATATTGGAGATTCAGGTTTAGCATCAGTACTTCCAATGAATATTCAGGACAGATTTCCTTTAGGATGGACTGGTTGGATCTCCTTGCTGTCCAAGTGACTCTCAAGAATCTTCTCCAACACCACAGTTCAAAAGCATCAATTCTTTGGTGCTCAACTTTCTTCACAGTCCAACTCTCACATCTATACATGACTACTGGAAAAACCATAGCCTTGACTAGATGGACCTTTGTTGGCAAAGTAATGCCTCTGCTTTTTAATATGCTATCAAGGTTTGTCATAGCTTTTCTTCCAAGGAGCAAGCCTCTTTTAATTTCATGGCTAAAATAACCATCTGCAGTGATTTTGGAGCTGGAAAATATAAAGTCTGTCACTTTTTCCACTGTTTCCCCATCTATTTGCCATGAAGTGATGGAAACAGATAGCATAATCTTAGTTTTCTGAATGTTGAGTTTTAAGCCAACTTTTTCACTTTCTTCTTTCACTTTCATCAAGAGGCTCTTTAGTTCTTTTTTGCCTTTTTCCATAAGTGTGGTGTCATCTGAATATCTAAGGTTATTGATATTTCTTCTGGCAATCTTGATTCCAGCTTGTGCTTCATTCAGTCCAGCATTTCACATGATATACTCTGCATATACAACCTTGACGTACTGTTTCCCTATTTGGAACCAGTCTGTTGTTCCATGTCCAGTTCTAACGATTATTTCTTATGCTGCATAAAGATTTCTCAGGAGGCAGGTCAGATGGTCTGGTATTCCCATCTCTTGAAGAATTTTCCACAGTTTATTGTGATCCACACAGTCAAAGGTTTGGCATAGTCAATAAAGCAGAAGTATATCTTTTTCTGGCACTCTCTTGCTTTTTGATGATCCAACGAATGTTGGCAATTGGATCTCTGGTTTCTCTACCTTTCCTAAACCCAGCTTGAACATCTGAGAGTTCATGGTTCATGTATTGTTGAAGCCTGGCTTGGAGAATTTTGAGCATTACTTTGCTAGCAGGTGATATGAGTGCAATTGTGCAGTAGTTTGAGCATTCTTTGGCATTGCCTTTCTTAGGGATTTGAGTGAAAACTGACCTTTTCCAGTCCTGTGGCCACTGCTGAGTTTTCCAAATTTGCTGGCATATTGAGTGCAGCACATTAATGGCATCATCTTTCAGGATTTGAAATAGCTCAACTTCAATTCCATCACCTCCACTAGCTTTGTTCATAGCGATGCTTCCTCAGGCCCACTTGACTTCACATTCCAAGATGTCTGGCTCTAGGTGAGTGATCACACTATCGTGGTTATCTGGATCATGAAGATATTTTTTGTATAGCTCTTCTGTGTATTCTTGCCACCTCTTCTTAATATCTTCTGCTTCTGTTTGTCCATACCATTACTATTTCTGTCCTTTATTGTGCCCATCTTTGCATGAAAAATTCCCTTGGTATCTCTAATTTTCTTGAAGAGATCTCTAGTCTTTCTCATTCTATTTTTTCCTCTATTTCTTTATATTGATCACTGAGGAGGAGTTTCTTATCTCTCCTTGCTATTCTTTAGAACTCTGCATTCAAATGGGTATATCTTTCCTTTTCTCTTTTTCCTTTCACTTATCTTCTTTTCACAGCTATTTGTAAGGCCTCCTCAGACATCCATTTTGCATCTTGTTTTCCTTTGCTTGGGGATGATCTTCATCACTGCCTCTTGTACAATGTCATGAACCTCCATCCATAGTTCTTCAGGCACTCTGTCTTTCAGATCTAATCCCTTGAATCTATTTCTCACTTCCACTGTATAGTCATAAGGGGTTTGATTTAGGTCATACCTGAATGGTCTAGTGGTTTTCCCTACTTTCTTCAATTTAAGTATGCATTTGGCAATAAGGATTTCATGATCTGAGCCACAGTCAGCTCCCAGTCTTATTTTTGCTGACTGTATAAAGCTTCTCCATCTTTGGCTGCAAAGAATATAATCAATCTGATTTCAGTGTTGACCATCTTGTGATGTCCATGTGTAGAGTCTTCTCTTTTGTTGTTGGAAGAGGGTATGTGCTAGGACCAGTGCATTCTCTTGACAAAACTCGGTTAGTCTTTGCCCTGCTTCATTCTGTACTCCAAGGCCAAATTTGCCTGTTACTACAGGTATTTCTTGACTTTCTACTTTTGCATTCCAGTCCCCTATAATGAAAAGGACATCTTTTTGTGTTAATTCTAGAAGGTCTTGTAGGTCTTCATAGAACCATTCAACTTCAGCTTCTTTAGCTTTACTGGTCCGGGCATAGACTTACATTACTGTGATATTGAATGGTTTGCCTTGGAAACGGAGATCATTCTGTCATTTTGGAGACTGTACCTAAGTACTGCATTTCAGACTCTTTTGTTGACTATAGAAGGAACATTAACTATTAGCCCAAAGTTATGCACTGTCTTTCTGGGATTACTTAAGCCCAAAGTAACTGCTCTATTAAATAAGAACAGATCATAAGACCATCATAGGTAATATATCAAAGAAAATCTGGTAAATGCACTCTTTGTTACTAAAAACAAACAAAAATAAGAGTTACAGCAAGAAATTGTGATGAAGCAAAACTACAGGATTAATATCTACTTCTACAGAATAGTTTGGAGAAATTGGTATATGGAGACAAAGAAAGTTCCTGTGTTTAACATCTTTTCATCTTGGATTAACAATCAAACTCAAATGGTACTGCTGCTGTTGTTGTTTATTCATTAAGTCATGTCCAACTCTTTGTGATCTCATAGACTGTAGCCCCCTAGGCTCCTCTGTCCATGGGATTTTCCAGGCAAGAATACTGAAGTTGGTTGCTGTTTCCATTTCCAGTGGATCTTCTCAATCCACAGTTCTTAGCCCTCTATTCAAGGGATCGCTTGGAATACCGTGTATATTTGTATTAATCCCCAAGATTTCCAGTTTCTCCACAAAATTCTGCTCCAAAACGGTTCTTATTTCCTTAGTGAGAGAAGGCTTATTCTTCAGTTTTCCTTGTATGTATCTAGTTGTCATTTAATTTCTGTTCATTTTCCCTTACATGTGCCATTGTTAGACTTGACTTCACATCCACTGTCTGGGGAGTTGGAGCATTCATAGGTACAGTTGGGGCAGTTGGCTTAGATTCAAAAGTCTGCCAGGTTAAAAGATTCCCTTATGGTTCTGTCACTGTTTAATGATTTAGTGGCAAACGCTTTAATCTGCTGTCTCTGAGTGATAATTGGCTCGTTCTGCTCCTGGAATCTCGGCCCTAGCTCTTCTATCCTTTTCTTGTAGAAGACATTACTTGCACTTTGATCATCTATCACTGAGGTTTGAAGTTTCTGCCTATGTGACAGGAGCCGGCTCTTTTCTTTCTTGTGTTCGTGAGGAAGAGCCTGAACATGAACTGTCCACTTGCTTTCCTGACTGTCAAGTAGCTGCAATCACATTATGGAAATCATGGGGATGCTGAGGACATGCTTCTTTAAACTCATGTGCATCTTTTAGCATACCTATGTTAGACTTGATCTGCATATTGGGCTTCTTGATTTCTGACAATTGATATTCTAATGTTGAGTTCTTAGAAGTCAGTCCTTTAAACTCTTTCATAAACATTTCCTTGACTTTTTCCATTTCATCAACTAGTTTCTCCTTTTCTTCATCTTTCCATCTATCAGATAACTTCAAAAATTCTTCCTCTTTTGTTTTCTGTATTTCATATTCCTTAGAGAACTTGACTGCATGCACATGCTGTGCCGCCTGTAGCTGAGACTTGGTGAGCTGCAACTTCAACATGTCGATCTCACTTTGGAGCTTGTCCGTCTGTGTCCTTGTCTTATACTCAAGATGTGAATCTTCAGGGTGGCAGCACTGAATATGACTTTGTAGGAAAGCTTGGTTCATAAAGGCCTTGTCACAAAAATGGCACTGGTAATAGCTGGCTTTGGCCTCAATCATCTGCTGCTGGGTAGGCATCAACTTCTTCTGCGTTTACACTCTTCCTTGAGCAGCTTGATCTTGCCCGCTTGCTTGGCGAGGAGCTTCCTGCTCTTCTCGCCCCCAGCCAGGCTCGAGCACAGCAGCTCCTCCAGGTCGTACAGCTGCGAGGTGCGCAACTCCTGCGAGTGCAGCAGGTACTTGATGGTGAGCTGCTCCAGGTGGATGAGCTTTAGCAGCACCTGGTCCACCTATGACTGGCAGCTTAAATATTTCTCGTCCTCCAGCTTGCAGAAGGTGATGTTCTCCTGCAGCATGTGCACGTCCACGGCACCAGCCACCTTGTCCACTTTGATGGTGCTCAGCCGCAGCTAGTCCACACTCTCCAGTTACAGTCGGAACTGGAAGAAGGGCAGGGAATAAGCCAGGTGGTAGGATTAATGTTGCTGACATGTTCATCAAAAATTGAACTAAAAGAAGATTTAAAGTGTACAGATGTGGATGATGACGACTGGGACATATCATCCTTAGAGGAAGAGAAATCTATGCAGAGAAGAGTTGGGAGAGAAGGAACCTCCTCCACCTGTGAACAATGAGTCTAATTCTACTCAAGTGCCAATGCCTGGGGTGCAACTAACCTGAAAGGGCCGAAGGGAGAAGGACCTCAGGATGAATCCAGTACACTGAAAAGCGGCTTAGTAACTGTGACTGATTTGAGTGACTTTTTAGACATGTAACTGTCACCCTGTGCGACAGGAGGTCCCTCCAGACTTCAACAGTATTTGGTATCACAGTATTTCAGCACTGCTTACACAATTATAATTGTCCTGCCTGACAGTATCTCCTGCAGTAACAAGGAAACTGGCTCTCAGAGAACAAGAGTCTCTTCAATGGCACCTAATGCAATGTTAAAAAAAAAAAAAAGCAAATTGTCAACAGTATTTTGAAGCATATAAAGGTGTTTAATACTGCTATTGCTTAAAAAATAATGTGTCACTGAAGTCATAAAAAGTTTTTTCTTTGGATTGGTACTCTAGGTGTATTTTTTTCAACTAATTTTTAAGTGAACTCTTTTTTTTAAATGATAGCAGATTTTATTTTAAACTTTTTTTTTTTTTTAAATAATCTTTCTTAGGTACATTTTCATGTTGGAAGTGTTTTATTACAAAGTTCTATTAGTATCCTGAAAATGGAATTGGTGGAAATTAGTGAAATTTTAAGAGTGGACAGCTTATTTTTCATCTAGAAGTAAGTTTAGAGTTAATCAAAATATAGCTAGGCCCATGTTAACTACATTTTCCAGAAGTAGTTTTACCATATGCAGCTTTGGGCCACTGTAAAGCATGTTATTTTAGAACTTGAAATACTATTTCTGCAGCATAAACTTGATCTTGGATATTTTATGAATATAAAATAGCCATTTAAAATATCAATTAATTTATCAGACTATGAATAGAAGAGATTGAGTCAATACTGAATTCATACGTCTATGGTTTTTTTCCCCACTTTTTTAAATGTCCAGCCTGCATTAGAAAATACCTCAAAACTAATTTTGTTATATTCTTAATAGTGACATCGTCAATAGTCAACACGTTCATATAAGCTGGTTTTTGCATTTTTTTATACTTTGTGGTACTATCTGTACTCTTGTTTTCCCCCACCAAAGTAATATTTTTTTAAGTAATATTTTAACTAAATGGTCTGTGAGGATTTGGATCTGTCTTCATTTTGTCCACCTTTCAAGTAAAACCCTCTATGACACACACACACGCACAATATATAGTAATTGATTATAGTTTAAATGGGGCCTTCTTGGGTGGCTCAGCAGTAAAGAATCTGCCTGTGATGAGGAAGATGCAGGAGATCCCACAGGTTCAATCCTTGGGTCGGGAAGATACCCTGCATGAGGACATGGCAACTCACTCCATTATTCTTGTCTTGGAGAATCCTATGAACAGTGGAGCCTGGCAGACTACAGCTCACAGAGTTGGACACGAGTGAAGCAACTGAATACATAGTTTAAATGTCCTAAGTCCAATACAGTTTATTCGATTTTACACATAAAAGATGAATGTAATATGCTGTAAGGAGGTGATAACTGTGTTTGTCATTGAACCATGCAGACAAATTTCCTAATGCTGAGTTCATTGCCTTTTCTTTTCTCTTTGCATCTCATCCTGGCTTAGTTTCTCTGACTTTCACTTCATGTTATTTATCACCCAACATCATGGTTTATTCCATGTGTAACAGGCAGAAACTAGAACTGTTTATTCTGAAAAGATAGTTATAAGAAACCTCTTCATTACAGCAAAATTTTCATTACAGATTCATATTTTAGCATTTATTTTAAATATTATCATCTCTGTATGTGGGGAGAGGTAGATATAAGGAATTCACACATTTTTCTTTTTAATTTGGGCTCTTTGCATATTATGACAATATTGACTAAAATATATTCTTTAAAAAATTGTAAAACAGACTTTTTTTTAATATAAAGACATCATTTTAAAAGTTGTTTACTTTTTACTACAAATAGCTTTTCTTTCCAAAAATATTTCTTTCTTTGTAAAAGTATAGAATGATGAAAAAAATAATATTCTTGGGCTTATATTACAAAAGTCAAGTTGTCTTTCAATAAAGGAATAGTTTCAGTCTTGCGAAGTTAATTTTAACAAACTTTGTATAAGCAATTATTTTCCACTGGCTGTTGCTCTAAAAGCCAGAGGATATTTTATTATTAAAAAGTGTTTTATAGATGAAATGCACTTACAGCATAGCAAAACTTCCTAAATAACATAGAAAAGACAATAACTTTCAAATAATAAAAAATTTCAAGGCAAAGGCAATAACTTTCTTATAAATTATTAACCATGTTTTAATACTGAACACATTCAAACTACTAGCAGTTCTGAACTACTGTAAGTACTCAGGTAGAAAAACAAGTAAAATATGGTATAGCACACAAAATTTATCAGACAATTGTCTGTGCTCTAAGCATGCTAGTTTCAATATATAAGGAATTATGATTTGAACAATGTTTTTAATTTTTTCCAATTTTTGCAAACACTATTATTTCACACAGTGTCTTTTTATGGCTACTTATTTGTAACAATAAGAAACCACAGACATCATTTGATGAACTAAATCCTTTTCTAGTCAATACTCAGTTAAGTTCAGTTCAGTTGCTCAGTCGTGTCCAACTCTTTGTGACTCCATGAATTGCAGCACACCAGGCCTCCCTGTCCATCACCAATTCCCAGAGTTCACTCAAACTCACATCCATAGAGTCTGTGATGCCATCCAGCTATCTCATCCTCTGTCCTCCCCTTTTCCTCCTGCTCCCAATCCATCGCAGCAACAGTCTTTTCCAATGAGTCAACTCTTTGCATGAGGTGGCCAAAGTACTGGAGTTTCAGCTTTAGCATCATTTCTTCCAAAGAAATCCCAGGGCTGATCTCCTTCAGAATGGACTGGTTGGAACTCCTTGCAGTCCAAGGGACTCTCAAGAGTCTTCTCAAACACCACAGTTCAAAAGCATCAATTCTTCGGCGCTCAGCTTTCTTCACAGTCCAACTCTCACATCCATACATGACCACGGGAAAAACCATAGCCTTGACTTGATGGACCTTTGTTGGCAAAGTAATGTCTCTGCTTTTCAACATGCTATCTAGGTTGATCATAACTTTCCTTCCAAAGAGTAAGCATCTTTTTATTTCATGGCTGCAATCACCATCTAGAGTGATTTGGGAGCCCCAGAAAATAAAGTCTGGCACTGTTTCCACTGTTTCCCCATCTATTTCCCATGAAGTGATGGGACCAGATGCCATGATCTGCGTTTTCTGAATGTTGAGCTGTAAGCCAACTTTTCACTCTCCTCTTTCACTTTCATCAAGAGGCTTTTGCGTTCCTCTTCACTTTCTTCCATAAGGTTGGTGTCATCTGCATATCTGAGGTTATTGATATTTCTCCCGGCATTCTTGATTCCAGCTTGTGCTTCTTCCAGCCCAACGTTTCTCATGATGTGCTCTGCAAAGAAGTTAAATAAGCAGGGCGACAATATACAGCCTTGATGTACTCCTTTTCCTATTTGGAACCAGTCTGTTGTTCCATGTCCAGTTCTAACTATTGGTTCCTGACCTGCCGCTAGTAAAGTAATGCTCAAAATTCTCGAAGCCAGGCTTCAGCAATATGTGAACCGTGAGCTTCCTGATGTTCAAGCTGGCTTTAGAAAAGGCAGAGACACCAGAGATCAAATTGCCAGCATCTGCTGGATCATGGAAAAAGCAAGAGAGTTCCAGAAAAACATCTATTTCTGCTTTATTGACTAGCCAAAGCCTTTGACTATGTATGCGATGCTATGCTATGCTAAGTCACTTCAGTTGTGTCCGAATCTGTGCAACCCCATAGATGGCAGCCCACCAGGCTCCCCCGTCCCTGGGATTCTCCAGGCAAGAACACTGGAGTGGGCTGCCATTGCCTTCTCCAATGCATGAAAATGAAAAGTGAAAGTGAAGTTGCTCAGTCGTGTCCGACTCTTAGCCACCCCATGGATTGCAGCCTAATAGGCTCCTCCATCCATGGGATTTTCCAAGCAAGAGTACTGGAGTGGGGTGCCATTGCCTTCTCCAGTGTTGATCACAATAAACTATGGAAAATTCTGAAAGAGATGGGAATACCAGACCACCTGATCTGCCTCTTGAGAAATTTGTATGCAGGTCAGGAAGCAACAGTTAGAACTGGACATGGAACAACAGACTGGTTCCAAATAGGAAAAGGAGTACATCAAGGCTGTATATTGTCACCCTGTTTATTTAACGTCTATGCAGGGTACAGCATGAGAAACACTCGACTGGAAGAAACATAAGCTGGTATCAAGATTGCTGGGAGAAATATCAATAACCTCAGATATGCAGATGACTCTACCCTTATGGCAGAAAGTGAAGAGGAACTAAAAAGCCTCTTGATGAAAGTGAAAGTGGAGAGTGAAAAAGTTGGCTTAAAGCTCAACATTCAGAAAACGAAGATCATAGATCCGGTCCCACCACTTCATTGGAAATAGATGGGGAAACAGTGGAAACGGTGTCAGACTTTATTTTTCTGGGCTCCAAAATCACTGCAGATAGTGACTGCAGCCATGAAGTTAAAAGACGCTTACTCCTTTGAAGGAAAGTTATGACCAACCTAGATAGCATATTCAAAAGCAGAGACATTACTTTGCCAACAAAGGTTCGTCTAGTCAAGGCTGTGGTTTTTCCTGTGGTCATGTATGGATGTGAGAGTTGGACTGTGAAGAAGGCTGAGTGCCGAAGAATTGATGCTTTTGAACTGTGGTTTTGGAGAAGACTCTTGAGAGTCCTTTGGACTGCAAGGAGATCCAACCAGGCCATTCTGAAGGAGATCAGCCCTGGGATTTCTTTGGAAGGAATGATGCTAAAGCTGAAACTCCAGTACTTTGGCCACCTCATGTGAAGAGTTGACTCATTGGAAAAGACTCTGATGCTGGGAGGGATTGGGGGCAAGAGGAGAAGGGGATGACAGAGGATGAGACGGCTGGACGGCATTACTGACTCGATGGACGTGAGTCTGAGTGAAGTCCAGGAGTTGGTGATGGACAGAGAGGCCTGGCGTACTGTGATTCATGGGGTCACAAAGAATCGGACATGACTGAGCGACTGATCTGATCTGATCTCTTCTTTTCACAGCTATTTGTAAGGCCTCCCCAGGCAGCCATTTTCCTTTTTTGCCTTTCTTTTCTATGGGGATGATCTTGATCCCTGTCTCCTGTACAATGTCATGAACCTCAGTCCTACCTGTTACTAATTACATGGTATGAGATAGTATTGTACAAGAGAAAATGGAGACCAGAGAGTGGAAAAGGGAAAGTGAAAGAGACAAGATGTATGGCACAGAGGTGAGGGGAAAGAGAAATTTAAGAGCATCTACAAAAAACTAATGCTGAGAGAAAAAGAAAATGAAGAAGTGATGTCAGTGTTAAGTATTCTGGTGCAAAGCCAGAGATCTACAGAATAAATTATGAAATGTTGTTGCTTCATTTGACTAATCACTGACTGCCAAAATAACAGATGTTGCTGAACTTCAGTCCAGTCTTGAGCATTAGAGAGTTGGGGACATGACTATTCAGGTAGATGGAGGACAGAAAAATAAAGCTGTTTCAGATGTTTGTATTCTGTAAATATTTTGTCTCTCTCCTCCCCCTGTCACATTCTCTTTCTTCCTGTAGTGAACATGTACACTCTTAATTTCAAACTTCTGACTGCATTTCTGGAAATGTTTATTTCTAATAGGAAAAGTCTGTTACATGTGCTCATAGACATAAACATCCAAAACAGTGTCAATCAATTTTTATTGCTGTGCTAATCAGGTACTTGCAGTATTGAGTAATGGCATAATTTTCACCAAATAAATTTAATTCTCCAGAAGCATTTATTTTCCTCTGGCAAAATAAATGTTCTAAAGCAGACTACTGTGTAAATGATACTTCTTATTTCCCTAGGTTTATCCTAATGACTGTTCTCACCTCCTAAACTGGTTGAGTCCAAGACCTTTTGTTAAGCCACTCATTCAATAGGTTTTTACAGAGCAGTTTGTTTCTCCTTCAGGCACAGAGTTTTGTAGTTGAGATGAATGCTAAGCACAAATACCATTCAGTGCGCTCTAGACATTAAATTTTAGGTAGATACATAGAGATCAAAGTACATGTTTACAATAAAATATGACAAATGTGGTAAACACTATCATTCTCCTTACCTAATTTATTTCTCATTCGTTGATAAAAATTAAATGTTTCTTTTTTGTGTATAATTCAACACTATCTAAATCACCCTTCTCCTTCCTAAATGGTGTCTTATTAATCAATCTCTTCTCTCTTTTAAAACTTGTGTATCAGGTATTTGGACTTTCCAGGTGGTTCAGTGGTAAAATATCTGCTTTGCCAATGCAAGAGACAAAGATTTGATCTTTGGGGTGGGAAGATCCCCTGGAGGAGGAAATGACAACCCACTCTAGTATTCTTGGGTGGAAAATCCTATGGACAGAGGAGCATGGCAGGTTGCAGTCTATGGAGTCACAAAGAATCAGACATAATTGAGTGACTAAGCATATACACACATGTGTCAGGTATTTATTTAGATATGGAGATCATGGCAATAAGCAAAGCAGATACAAACTTTGTTCCAAAAGCTTTGCATCTAGTAGCTGAAGCAGACAATAGGCACAAAAATACATACATATCTGAATTCAGGTAGTAAAGAATTCTGTTATGGTAAATCAAGTAGAGTAAAAAAGACTCATGTGGAGTGTAGACATGAGAGGGAATGTTTGAGCAGAAACATGAGGAAGGAAGAGAATCCTGGATATATCTGTGGGGGAGAGTAGTCCAGCAGAGAGAACAGAAAGCCATTGAAGAAAATTAGGATGCTTAAAGTATGGCAGTAAGAACAAGCCAGTGTGACTAGGATTAAGTGAATGAGATAAAAAGCAAAACACACACACATTTAAGAGATAGAATCAGAGAATTATTTAAGCTATATTCTTAGAAAGGGAAAGATATATCCAACTGAATGCAGAGTTCCGGGAAATAGCAAGGAGAGATAAATAGAGCAAAGCAATAGAATGTGTAAGACTAATATCTCTTCAAGAAAATTGGAGATATCAAAGTAACTTTCATGCAAGGATGGGCACAATAAAGGACAGAATTTGTAAGGACCTCAAAGAAGCAGAGGAGACTAAGAAGATGTGGCAAGAATACACAGAAGAATGACACAAAAAAGGTCTTAATGACCCAGATAACCATGATGATGTGTTCACTCACCTAGAGCCAGACATCCTAGAGTATGAAGTCAAGTGGGCCTTACATCACTGAATCAATGGACATGAATTTGAGCAAACTCTGGGAGAGAGTGGGGAACAGAAAAGCCTGGTGTCTGCAGTCTGTGGGGTTGCATAGAGTTGGACGTGACGTAGCAACTGAACAACAATGCTGCTGCTGCTGCTGCTAAGTTGCTTCACTCGTGTCCGACTCTGTGTGACCCCATAGATGGCAGCCCACCACGCTCCCCCGTCCCTGGGATTCTCCAGGCAAGTACCCTGGAGTGGGTTGCCATTTCCTTCTCCAATGCATGAAAGTGAAAAAATAAAGTGAAGTTGCTCAGTTGTGTCTGACTCCTAGCAACCCCATGGACTGCAGCCCACCAGGCCCCTCCATCCATGGGATTTTCCAGGCAAGAGTACTGGAGTGGGTTGCCATTGCCTTCTCTGGAGCAACAATGATAACTACTAATTAGAGTTCTGTCACACATGTTTAAAAGTTGGATTTTGGAACAGAGAACTATTGTAGAGTTTGAGCAGCAGGCTAACATGATACAATTTATTTTTTTAATGGGCAAGTTCCCTGGTGGCTCAGATGGTAAAGCGTCTGTCTACAATGTGAGAGACCTGTGTTTGATCCCTGGGTTGGGAAGATTCCCTAGAGAAGGAAATGGCAACCCACTCCAGTATTCTTGCCTTGAAAATCCCATGGACGGAGGAGTTTGGTGCAGGCTACTATCCATGGGGTCGCAAAGAGTCCGGCACTACTGAGCGACTTCACTTTCACTTTCATTATCATTTTAAGATTTTACTTAGGGGAGTAAGAAGAGAAGCAAATAGAAGTGATGAGAGGTGGTAAAATTTGGCATATATTTTTAATGTGGAGCAAGAAGAAAGAAGAGAAGCAGGCTTTGGAGCACAAGGATGAAAATTTGTTTTCAACATGTCAAAATTACAACATTTTTTAGACATCCAGGAGATACCATGAAGACATTTGAGTACAGAAGTCTGCAACCAAGACATTAGGTGTGGAAGAATATGCTTCAGAGATAGTGGCATCAGTTCAGTTCAGTCTCTCAGTTGTGTTCAACTCTTTGCAACCCCATGAATTGCAGCAGGCCAGGCCTCCCTGTCCATCACCAACTCCCGGGATTCACCCAAACTCACATCCATCGAGTTGGTGATGCCATCCAGCCATCTCATCCTCTGTCGTCCCCTTCTCCTCCTGCCCCCAATCCCTCCCAGCAGCAGAGTCTTTTCCAATGAGTCAACTCTTCACATGAGGTGGCCAAAGCACTGGAGTTTCAGCTTTAGCATTATTCCTTCCAAAGAACACCCAGGGCTGATCTCCTTTAGAATGGACTGGTTGGATCTCCTTGCAGTCCAAGGGACTCTCAAGAGTCTTCTCCAACACCACAGTTCAAAAGCATCAGTTCTTCAGTGCTCAGATTTCTTCACAGTCCAACTCTCACATCCATACATGACCACTGGAAAAACCATAGCCTTGACTAGATGGACCTTTGTTGGCAAAGTAATGTCTCTGCTTTTCAATATGCTGTCTAGGTTGGTCATCACGTTCCTTCCAAGGAGTAAGCATCTTTTAATTTAATGGCTGCAATCACCATCTGCAGTGATTTTGGAGCCCCAAAAAGTAAATCTGACACTGTTTCCCCATTTATTTCCCATAAAGTGATGGGACCAGATGCCATGATCTTCGTCTTCTGAATGTTGAGCTTTAAGCCAACTTTTCACTCTCCTCCTTCACTTTCATCAAGAGAATTTTGAGTTCCTCTTCACTTTCTGCCATAAGGGTGGTGTCATCTGCCTATCTGAGGTTATCGATATTTCTCCCGGCAATCTTGATTCCAGCTTGTGCTTCTTCCAGCCCAGCGTTTCTCATGATGTACTCTGCATAGAAGTTAAATAAGCA
Source organism: Bos mutus (assembly GCF_027580195.1). NCBI lineage: Eukaryota > Metazoa > Chordata > Mammalia > Artiodactyla > Bovidae > Bos > Bos mutus. Next base: position 80,795,589 of record NC_091622.1, read on the forward strand.
GGGTGACAATATACAGCCTTGAGGTACTCGTTTTCCTATTTGGAATCAGTCCATTGTTGCATGTCCAGTTCTAACTGTTGCTTCCTGACCTGCATACAGGTTTCTCAAGAGGCAAGTCAGGTGGTCTGGTATTCCCGCCTCTTTCAGAATTTCCCAGTTTATTGTGATCCACACAGTCAAAGGCTTTGGCATAATCAATAAAGCAGAAATAGATATTTTTCTGGAACTCTCTTGCTTTTTCCATTATTTCACTTCTCTTCATTTCACAGCTATTTGTAAGGCCTCCACAGACAGTCATTTTGCTTTTTTGCATTTCTTTTCCATGGGATGGTCTTAATCCCTGTCTTCTGTACAAGTGGATGTTGGCAATTTGATCTCTGGTTTCTCTGCCTTTTCTAAAACCAGCTTGAACATCTGGAAGTTCAAGGTTCAAGTATTGCTGAAGCCTGGCTGGAGAATTTTGAGCATCTCTTTACTAGCATGTGAGATGAGTGCAATTGTGCAGTAGTTTGAGCATTTTTTGGCATTGCCTTTCTTTGGGGTTGGAATGAAAACTGATCTTTTCCAGTCCTGTGGCCACTGCTGAGTTTTCCAAATTTGCTAGCATATTGAGTGCAGCACTTTCATAGCATCATCTTTCAGGATTTGAAATAGCTCAACTGGAATTCCAGCACCTCCACTAGGTTTGTTCGTAGTGATGCTTTTTAAGGCCCACTTGACTTCACATTCCAGGATGTCTGGCTCTAGGTGAGTGATTACACCATCATGATTATCTCGGTCATGAAGATCTTCTTTGTACAGTTTTTCTGTGTATTCTTGCCAGCTCTTCTTATGGACCTGCTTCTGTTAGGTCCATACCATTTCTGTCCTTTATTGAGCCCATCTTTGCATGAAATATTCCCTTGGTATCTCTAATTTTCTTGAAGAGATCTCTAGTCTTTCCCATTTTGTTGTTTTCCTCTATTTCTTTGCATTGATCACTGAGGAAGGCTTTCTTATCTTGTCTTGTTATTCTTTAGAACTCTGCATTCAGATGTTTATATCTTTCCTTTTCTCCTTTGCTTTTCACTTCTCTTCATTTCACAGCTATTTGTAAGGCCTCCACAGACAGTCATTTTGCTTTTTTGCATTTCTTTTCCGTGGGATGGTCTTAATCCCTGTCTCCTGTACAATGCCATGAACCTCCGTCCATAGTTCATCAGGTACTCTATATATCAGATCTAGTCCCTTAAATCTATTTCTCACTTCCACTGTATAATCATAAGGGATTTGATTTAGGTCATACCTGAATGGTCTAGTGGTTTTCCCTACTTTCTTCAATTTAAGTCTGAATTTGGCACTAAGGATTTCATGATCTGAGCCACAGTAAGCTCCTGGTCTTATTTTTGTTGACTGTATAGAGCTTCTCCATCTTTGGCTGCAAAGAATATAATCAATCTGATTTCGGTGTTGACCATCTGGTGATGTCCATGTGTAGAGTCTTCTCTTACGTTGTTGGAAGAGGGTGTTTGCTATGACCTGTGCGTTCTCTTGGTAAATCTCTATTAGCCTTTGCCGTGCTTCATTCTGTACTCCAAGGCCGAATTTGCCTGTTACTCCAGATCTTTCTTGACTTCCTACTTTTGCATTCCAGTCCCCTGTGATGAAAAGAACATCCTTTTTGGGTGTTAGTTCTAAAATGTCTTGTAGGTCTTCATAGAACCATTCAACTTCAGCTTCTTCAGTGATACTGTTTGGGGCATAGACTTGGATTACTGTGATATTGAATGGTTTGCCTTGGTAATGGACAGAGGTCATTCTGTTATTTTTGAGATTGCATTTAAGTACTGCATTTCAGACTCTTTTGTTGACCATCATGGCTACTCCATTTCTTCTAAGGGATTCCTGCCCACAGTAGTAGATATAATGGTCATCTGAGTTAAATTCACCCATTCCAGTCCATTTTAGTTCACTGATTCCTAGAATGTAGACGTTCACTCTTGCCATCTCCTGTTTGACCACTTCCAATTTGCCTTGATTCATGGACCTGACATTCCAGGTTCCTATGCAATATTGCTCTTTACAGCATCAGACCTTGCTTCTATCACCAGTCACATCCACAACTGTGTATTGTTTTTATTTTGGCTCCATCCCTTCATTCTTTCTGGAGTTATTTCTCCACTGATCTCCAGTAGCATATTGGGCACCTACTGACCTGGGGAGTTCCTCTTTCAGTATCTTACCATTTTGCCTTTTCATACTGTTCGTGGGGTTCTCAAGGCAAGAATACTGAAGTGGTTTGCCATTCCCTTCTCCAGTGGATCACATTCTGTCAGAATGTGGCAGATAGTGACATAGTGATATAGAACTCATTTATTGTTATCTACTGGGATGTCGATTTAGGCTTCCCTGGTAGCTTAGCTGGTAAAGAATCCACCTGCAATGCAGGAGACCCCATTTCAATTCCTGGGTTGTGAAGATCTGCTGAAGAAAAGAATGGCCATCCACTACAGTATTCTGGTGTAGATTGGGCATGGATAAAGAACTATCAGAAGAAACCCTGGATAATTCAAGAACTATGAATCTGCTTCAGAAGCTAAAGGGATAGGTGTTTCAGGAAGAATATTTTGATATCTCAGAGGCTAAGAGGAAGATTAAAATTGACCATTGCATTTTGTCAATATGGAGCTCAATATTATTAATGAAACTAACAGAATCAGCATAATTGAAGTGGCTAAAAGAGTACATGTGCATTGGGAAAATAGGGAAGTTATTGTGCAAAATAACTTTTAAAATTTTTGCTGCATTAAGATATAGAGAAATTGAACAGTAAAGAAATGGAGAGTTGAGAAATCAATGGTCATTTATGGAGGACATTACTGCTTGTTTGATCTTTATGAAAATGGCATAATAGAATGGCAGCATTGATGATGTTGTAGAGATAGGAGCTTATTTCTGCTGAAAACTAATCTTTAAATAGGTAAAGGAAAGAGTGTGAATTAACTTGACAAATGCAATAAGATTGCTAGGCATCCACTTGAAATTTGTGATACTAAATGTAAAGTGATTCCATCAACAGTGGCCTAATATTCCCTACTCTCATTCTAAAGGCAATTAAAAGACACATAGTAGAATTAAGTAGGTTTCAGTTTTGCTGATTGAGGAATACAGAGGGAGTTGGGGCAAACTATTTGAGGATGATTATAAATGTGATTATATGATTATAATGATAGAATATGGCATCTAAGTTGTAAAATGAAATCTGGGGATGGTAACTGGAAGTGAAAATGAGACCATTAAAGAATTTAAAGTTGAAAAGTTATGACAATGGGCAAGGAAAGTGATTTGGAAATATTAGAGATGGTTGTCAGAGAAGGGGCTGATTTTTGTAACCTTCTGAATGCCATGCCATATGCATAATAGCAGTCATGGCATGAGTCTGGGAGTTGGTGGTAGAGGTAGGGTGGAAGTAAAATCAAGGACAATTATGAAAATATGAAGTTTAAAGAAATTGAAATTGAGAAATCATTTGCTTGGAACAGTCTGGTACTAAAACTTTGGCAGGCTGAACACTAGTCTGGACTCTACTTCTAGGCCTGGGCTCTGGACAGAGGCTGATCTCAGACTGAAGGAAAAGACTCCTATTTAAATTGATCTGCCTGAAGATTAATTTAAAGAGTAGCCCCTATTAAAATTCATACAGAGATGAGAACATTTTAAGTAATTTGAACAAAAATACTCTGTGCTATCAAGCTCTAATTTGAAATCACCGAAGTGTAATAAGTTAGAGTATTAGAATTGTCAAGCAATGAGAACTGATAGGAAGGCTTGCAGTATGATCTGTTGTCATTGGCTTCAAGTGGAGTAAGATTTTAGCTTAAAGAGCAGGGGACCGGAGTGGTCTGGAAGAGCTATGAGAAGCAAGGAAGATGTCTTGATGTTTACAGGTCCTGTAGGTGTAAAATCATCTACCATTTGATATGGCTGCAAGGTAAGTCATGCCTTGAAGTAACAGCATATCTCAGATTAAGAAGATGAAGAAAAAGTTTCCCAGAATAATTTCATGGCTCTACCACTTAATATGTGTTGTTTCCTAGTTAAATTCTTTGTGCTTTGGTTTTCCAAAAGCATTACATCTGAAATGTAAGAATGATATAAATTTTCAAATTACTGAGAAAAAAATATACATGAAGCACATAAAAGGTTTCCTAACATGTAGCAAACACTTAAATATGACTTATTATTCTTTATTAAGCAGTTATAAGAATGTTGTTGTTGTAATATGTGTACATGAGAGAGAGAAAATGAGTGTGGGTGTGATGTGAGGGAGGGCTTAGGTAGTGATAGTGTTACCATGAGAACTCCTAGCTGAGGAGGTTTCTTCGAGAGAGTGCTACTGATCTTTATTCTACCCTTTGAGTGTAAAATCCCTTCTGTCTTGTGAATGTATGATTCAAATGTAATATTCATTATCCAACACAATTTTCAGCCACTACTCTTTAACCTTTGAACAGATTTGGAAGATTTTTACCCACATTGTTTTCTTTTTACTCAAGTTTGTTTATCATTCCAACTTGAATGTTGTGGGATGGTGGCTCACCCAAAACCTGGCCTCTTTATTCCCTGAACTTTCATCCCTGAAATTCTTCACTTTGAAAATCACTAAATCAAATATTTCTACTTCTGATAATATTTATGTTGGGTGGCTTGGGGTGCATATGGGGATTCGAGAGGAGCTAACTTTCCTCAGTTCAGTTCAGTTGCTCAGTCATGTTTGACTCCTTGTGACCCCATGAACCGCAGCATGCCAGACCTCCCTGCCCATCACCAACTCCTGGAGTCTATCCACACCCATGTCCATTGAGTCAGTGATGCCATCCAACCATCTCATCCTCTGTCGTCCCCTTCTCCTCCTACCTTCAATCTTTCCCAGCATCAGGGTCTTTTCAAAGAAGTCGGCTCTTCACATCAGGTGGCCAAAATATTGGAGTTTCAGCTTCAACATAACTTTCCTACTTACTACAATTTGGGAATAAAATATGGAAGGCTGGGGAGAAGAGCAGATTATTTTAACTACCAGTGCCATGTATCCTGGATTAACCTCTTGTTTCAACCCCATGGGTTGGACAATTCCATCTTACTCTAATAGTTTCTCATCTCAAGGATCTAGCAGTTTCTCTTCACCCTTCTGCCATGGAGGGTGGACTGACCCTAGTGGAGGCAGGAGAGAGGGCAGGAATCATGCCCTGATTTGTAGCATTTGCTAATTTCCCTTGTGTAAATATTCCCACCATGGACAATTTCAAGCTCCAGCATGAGCTACTGAATGCACTTCTGGGAAGAGGTATGCAGTAGCACTCCATTATATTAGTATTCTACTATACAGATAATAGACAAATAATCACAAGAGGGTAGGTAATAGAAAATAATTAGGACAAGATGGATTTTGAGTGTTAATTACTTCATTTTTCATATAACTTAATTATAAATTTATGGAATTTAATTTTTAATGATGACTGTGTTTTACAACACACTCTCAAAATTCCTGGAATATTTCTACATAGGACCATCTCTAAGGCCATGACCTTCTTCAGAGCCATCACTGACTGCTCTATTTGCACACCCATGCAGCCTGAGAGGAGGAAGTTATTAACACCCCCAGGGGCAATCCTGGACAAATATCAGTATGAGTTACTGAACAGGTGCCCCAACAATGGCAATTTTTGACACTTCTCAGTGATTGCATGGAAACCTCAATAACGTACCCACCCGGATGTTTAGTATTCTTTTCATGTTTCATTTTCCCCGCTCATTGGCTGCTGATTTCTATGAGTCTCATAAATAAATGACCTGCAGCTATGACTTTGACCCAAGCTATACTTTGGAGAAAACCCCGCAAACCAAGAAGCTAAAAACAGAGCCTTCCTAGTCAGCAACCATTCAGAATGAGTTTCTGGAACTAGGTCACTCTAAGATAAAGTTATCTTCAAGCTAAACTGCTTATCTGCCTTGTCTTTGGGGATGCCTGGAAATCTGATACTGACTCTAGTCCACAGTAAGGAGGAGCTAGGCAGGCTAGTCATTAACAATTACCCATTTAATATGAGGCGCCCCCAGCAGCCTGAGCCACCTTTTTCATGTTATATAGGGATGTGTAGATTGATGACTTGGTGAAAGCAATTAGCAGCTGACTTGTGCATGTGTGCATGCTAAGTTGTTTCAGTCATGTCTGACTCTTTGTGGCACTGTGGACTATAGCCCACCAGACTCCTCTGTCCATGAGATTCTTCAGGCAAGAATATGGGAGTGCATTGCCCTATGGGAGGGCATACCCTCCTCTAGAGGATCTTCCCAACCCAGGGATAGTGCCATGTGGGAAGGCCAGCAACTCATGTGTATGCATGTCCAATGGGGCATAAAAGACCCTCCTGGGAATGTTTACCCTAGCTCTTCTGAATAGAGCTCTCTATGGTAGCTCTCCCTTATATATGTCTTGGTAGTTCACAATCAAGAGTGGTGGTCCCCAACCTTTTTTGCACCAGGGACTGGTTTTGTGGAACATAGTTTTTCCATGGATGGAGATAAGGGAGTAGGGAGGCGGGTGGATGGTTTGGGCAGTAATGCCAGCTATGGGGAGTGGCAAATGAAATTTTTCTGAACTGCCCACTGCTCACCTTCAGCTGTGCATTTCAGTTTGGTCCCCAGCCCTGACCCTGAGTTGAAGAGTATCTGTGTGACTGAAAAGGATTTTGGAGAGCTGTGCCTAGAAGTTTCTTGGGCTCCATATGCTTACTTGAATTTTATTTCTACTGCTCTATGCAAAATCTTTCAGCTTCGTTAAAGCCTTTCATGAATATGGAGGTTTAGTGAGTTCTTCAGTGATCAGACTGCATGTAACCCCTGCAGTTTTTCATCATCAGAATGTAACACAGATCACATTGCTAGTGAAAATGGCTCCCTTCAATACCACAATTAAGAAGATTCTCTTCTGAGCTGATTTGGGATAAAGTATAGGCAAAGTGAAAACACTGGGTTGTGCAGTCATTCTAAAATTTGGTTGGTATGATATACCACTGGGCAGGAGTAGAGACTGATAATAAGTGACTTCATGACTTAATTGAGCATCCTAATGTTATTAGTTCTATTAATTCATTAGGTCCAGTGGGTATTCCCTTGTGGCTCAGATGATAAAGAATCCACCTGCAATGTGGGAGACCTGGGTTTGATCCCTGGGTTGGGAAGATCTGCTGGAGAAGGGAAAGGGTACCCTCTCCAGTATTATGGCCTGGAGAATTCCATGGACTAGTCCATGGGGTAGCAAAGAGTCAGACATGACTGAGCGACTTTCACTTTCAGTGGATATAGTAGCAACCCATAGTACAGTAGAAAAGGAACATCTTGGATTGAGTACCAGCATACCCAGAGGACCTAAGTCAGTTTCACGAAGTGATGGCACAATCCCCCCATTAGCCTATGTGGGGTACACTAATGTCTCTCTTTCAGCTCACAGTTATGACTCAAGGAGTTGGATCCCCATGAGTAGTTGGTGACTGAGGAGAATTGGGGGTCTGTTTTTTCACAATTGTTTAGCTTGTTGTGTAGGCATTAGCTAAAATTTACTACCGTATTAACTATAGCTATATTACACTAATACTGGGAGGAGAAAACTTGCCTGTATACTTGGAAAGAGGGAGAAGTGGCTTGGTAACAATATACATAGATGCAAGGTAGTGGAACAGAGACCTGAAAGGGCAATTTGGAAAGTTAGAGGCAAGTACATCTAAAGAAGTCTAATGTAGATTTGGGAGTATATGAGGATGAGCACCGGAGAAGGCAATGGAACCCCATTCCAGTACTCTTGCCTGGAAAATCCCGTGGACGGAGGAGCCTGGTAGGTTGCAGGCCATGGGATCGCTAGGAGTCGGACATGACTGAGTGACTTCCCTTTCACTTTTCACTTTCATGCATTGGAGAAGGAAATGACAACTCACTCCAGTGTTCTTGCCTGGAAAACCCCAGGGACGGGGGAGCCTGTTGGGCTGCCGTCTATGGGGTCGCACAGAGTTGGACACGACTGAAGTGACTTAGCAGAGGATGAGCGCATAGTCAGAGAATCTTTGTGTTTTATACTAATACCTACCACAGAGCATCTGATGCAGAAGATAAACTCAAAACCCAGGTTCACATGATGACATACCTGGTAGAGGTCAGCTAGCCTAATCGGTGGCTTCTCCAATGCTCACACAATTGGCTCATGAGTGGAGTAGTCATGGTGACAGGGCCCAAGAGCATCATCCTCTCTACAAGGCCAAGTGAGCTGTTGCTTTAATGGCAGTTAGTGCTTGATATTAGACCAACCGCTTGATAACAAGCAAATTCCTTCAGACAGTTTTTCTCCTTTCACAGCTACACCAAATATGGGTTCATCTACGCTGATTATTCCTGATAGCTCAGTTGGTAAAGAATCCGCCTGCAATGTGGGAGGCCTGGGTTCGATCCCTGGGTTGGGAAGATCCCCTGGAGAAGGGAAAGGCTACCTACTCCAGTATTTTGGCTGGCAGCCCTAGCAAACTATTAATACAGTGACCAACATACACAATGTACATTTTCTGTTTGTTTCTTAGGCTCTGCTGTGTTGAACATGCTGGTTTGGGTCTGAAAGGAAAGGTTCCTCTACTGAACCTTAGCTTTGGTTACTGAACCAACAGACAAATGAATTATCACACTGATGGGTATAACTGACTCTCATTATCATGAGGAGCTATGATTGCTCTTACATAATGGGGACAAAGAGAAATTTTGTCAGACTTGAAGAAGTCACTAGGGATTTTTCTCAGGCTTCTTTCGAGCAGGTTGTTGCAGCAACTAGAATGTGAATAGACCAAGGCAATCAAGAGTTCAGACCCACTCAGGGTGGCAGTGGGTATCCTTGTCAGGTGAGCCAGACTTGACTGTTGCCCTGCTGGTGAAGAGTGGAGGAAAACTAGAGTGGGTGGTTGAGGAGGGTGAAAATGATTGTCCTTTAGGACTTCAGGTGTAGTTGCCACAACTTTTTTCTTGTGCATTTTATATATATATATATATATATATATATTTATTTGTTTATTTATTTATTTATTTAAGAAATTATTGTTTGCTGATTCCCTGTAACAGAGCTGGTTACATGATTTATGGGGCCAAATGCAAAATGAAAATGCAAAACCCCTTCTTCAAAAAGCAGAAAGAACATTTGTTAAAGACACTAAAATATATTTTAAAAATTTCCTTGTATAGTGCAGAGAACTCATTACTTTATATTGAGTGGATATATATATCAGTTCAGTTCATTTGCTCAGACGTGTCTGACTTTTTGTGACCCTGTGAACCGCAGCACACCAGACCTCCCTGTCCATCACCAACTCCCAGAGACCATCCAAACCCATGTCCATTGAGTCGGTGATGCCATCCAACCATCTCATCCCTCTGTCGTCCCCTTCTCCTCCTGCCCTTAATCTTTCCCAGCATCAGGGGCATTTCAAATGAGTCCGTTCTTCACATCAGGTGGCCAAAGTATTGATGTTTCAGCTTCAACATCAGTCCTTCCAGTGAACACCCAGGACTGATCTCCTTTAGGATGGACTGCTTGGATCTCCTTGCAGTCCAGGGGAGTTTGAAAGCATCAAATCTTCTGTGCTCAGCTTTCTTTATGGTCCAACTCTCACATCCATACATGACCACTGGAAAAACCATAGCCTTGACTAGATGCACCTTTGTTGGCAAAGTAATGTCTCTGCTTTTTAATACACTGTCTAGGTTGGTCATAACTTTCCTTCCAAGGAGTAAGTGTCTTTTAATTTCATGGCTGCAATCACCATCTGCAGTGATTTTGAAGTCCAGAAAAATAAAGTCAGCAACTGTTTCCACATCTATTTGCCATGATACTCACTCTTTTTTTAGCTTCCCTCCACATATAGGTCATGTACATATATGGGACTTCCTAGGTGGTGCTAGTGGTAAAAAATTCATCTCCTAATTCAGAAGACCCAAAAGACTTGGACTGGATCCCTGGGTCAGGAAGATTCCTTGGAGAAGGAAATGACACACAGTATTCTTGCCTGGGAAATCCCATGGACAGAGGAACTTATGACTGGGGTCACAAAGAGTTGGACACTACTGAGCAACTGAGGTGGTTTTTTTTTTTTTTTTGGTATGTATGTAACTGATTCACTTTGCTCTACAGTAGAAATGAACATATTGTAAATAAACTGTGTTCCCACAAAGATACTAAAATATTGTTGAAAAAAACCTTTTTTCCTTCCTCTTTCTAGTCTCTTTCTTGACTAGTCAGGGGTTTTTAAATTAGCTATTAAATGTCATGTTCCCTCCAGTAAGGAGGTCCCCCTTCCCCCAGGGAGATTGTAGATCTTCACAGGTGCCCAGGATGTCCCCTCAACTGAACACAAATGGTCTTTAGGTTGTCAGACTTGTCCTTCTGCCAGCAACAGGACCGACACACTATGGAGGGCAGGTAGAGAATGTGGGTGGGGGAGTCAATTTCTCTTTTCCAAGGACTTACAACCCCAACCCATGATGAATGGGTGGACTTCAAGAGACTGCACCCTCCATGTTGGAAAACACAGGGTATCAAAGTTATACGTGGGCTAGAGGCTTGTCTTTGCCTAGTCACCTGCCACGCTGCTGCTAGCCAGGACCAGGACTGCAACTGTCATAATCAAGTCTGAGACATGGTTGGGACTGCAGCCCAGTACCAATCCTGCCTACACCTGTGCCCAGGCTGCTTCCAGGGTCAAACAGGGATGTAGAATATAGGCCTTTCCCTACATTGGTGTGACCTAGTTGCTATGGGAAAAAGAGGGCTGGCAGCAGTGGTCTAAGGCCAGAGTGGGTCATGGAAACTGGGCCCTTGCAGGGCTAGTGGAAGAGGAGCAGACAGCCTAGGACCCTTCCCAGGGAGGTGTCAGAGGTAGGACAGTGCAGGAGCTGAGGATCCAAGTACTCTCCTTGCCATCAGCCCATCCCAACCCCTTCACCCCCATGCTTCATTGTTCTGTCAGCTTTCATTTATAAAACACAAGGACAAAGCTAACATTTTCAAGAATTTTAAGATGGCAACTGCAAAGCATTAAACTTCAAGTACAAAGCCTTACTGAGCATGGGCTTTACAGGACTGCACTGGTCACGAGCCAGCAAAGCTGGCTCTGTTTTGAGGTGTAGGGTTAATATGAAGCCTGAGTAGATCTGAGCAGTGGAAGAGCTGGCCTGCATGCAGTAAACACTCGTGATGTCCTGCCACGTTCCTTAGTCTGCCGTAAACACTCGTGATGTCCTGCCACGTTCCTTAGTCTGCAGTAAACACTCGTGATGTCCTGCCACGTTCCTTAGTCTGCAGTAAACACTCGTGATGTCCTGCCACGTTCCTTAGTCTGCAGTAAACACTCGTGATGTCCTGCCACGTTCCTTAGTCTGACTCTCATTTTTTTTTCTATAGCTGAAGTAAATAGTCTTGACATGTGGTAAAAACACCTCCCTGGTGTGTGTTGAATAGCTCTCCTTTTCTGCTTCAGGGCCATTGCTGAAGCCAAAGGAACTCACAAAGCCTATGCTCAAGTGTAGCATGAAAGCACCTGGATGTTGAAGCACCTAAAGGCGACTTTCAATCGTCGTGAGCAAACTGGCAGCCTTTCCTCTAGAAGCTCATTTTTAAGAGGCATTGTTAAAACTTCCCAGAGGTCCTGGTGGAAATGGGTCTTTGGTTTCTACAGCATTATTATTTTGTCTTTTCCTCCTTTCCCTTTCCTCACTCTTGCTTTGCAGCGCCATCTCACAAATGAATCTAAGTAAACTGTTACCTCAGGAACTTCTTTCAGGGAATGTATATTAAGATGGGGTCAAAAATGAACATCTAGAACACCTACTGTGCCCTTCAATCATTCTTCAGTGCTTTAGCAGTAACTCCTAGGAATTTGATGGGCTTCCCACATGGCTCAGTGGTAAAGAAACTGCCTACCATTGCCAGAGATGCAAAAAACATGGGTTCGATCCCTGGGTTGGGAGGGTCCCCTGGAGCAGAAAATGACAATCTGCTCCAGTATTCTTGCCTGGAAAATTCCATGGATGGAGTAGCCTGGCAGGCTACAGTCTATGGGGTCACAAGAGTTGGACAGGACTGAGCTACTGAGCACACAAGCATCTCTCTCCTAGTAATTTGATTATAGGAATTGCAAAATCTTGAATGGAATTCCCAAGATATTAATGGGACTTCTAGAAGCTGGGGAAATAAAAGTATAATTTCAAAACTGTGTTTCCAAATAAAGGAGAACATAATCCCTCCATCTACCCACCCTTTATTGAATTTTTTTTCTCCTTTATTCTGGTGTTCTGGAAGAATCTTAAGAATTATCCCTTAAATTCCAGTGGTACATAAAACCAAGTGTGGGATGAAATCTTTGAGGTAATCATGGGTTTTTGCACTTCTAAGCCTCGTGTTCTTTTGATAATGTAGATTGATGTCCATGCCTCTCTGAGTCAGCACTTTGTCAATAAAAATTGTGTCGCTATTTTTCAGAGAAATGGTTCTTTTCCAGATATAGATTGTAACTGCCCTGCATGGCAAGGTGATGCATATTTGTGTGGACATGAGTGTTTTCATATTTGAACAGCCACTGAGTTCAGAGCTGAGATCCAGGGGCCTGCAGACAAGAAGTGAAAGTTGGTCTCTGTTTTTGGTCAGAGAAATAACCAAGAAAAGAACAAGACTAGATTTGTTGAAGCTCACCCTGATCCATAGGATGAAACATGCTGTCTTCATTTTCATCATGGGAAGTAGCACTTAGCTATGCAAGCCAGAAATTTTGGACCCATTCTTCTCTTTTCCTAAACAAATGACATCAATCCATCTATGTGTCCTATCAATTCTATCTCTTTAATGTTTTTAAAATTAAGTCTTTCCTGGAACTTCCCTGGTGGTTCATTGACAAAGACTCTGTGCTCCCAATGCAGGGAGTCTGGGGTTCAATCCTGGTCAGGGAACTATATCCCACATGCTGCAACTAAGACCTGGTATAGACAGGTGCTGTCTATTAGCACCCACAACTACCACTATGCCCTGGGTTTAAACATTTCTCATCTACTTCACTTACTGTATCTCTATCTTAACTGGTTTTCTTGAATTTCTACTCTTGCCCTCTCTAAGGTGCTCTGTTCCCAGAATAACACATGAGACTGTGTTATCCAGATTATTGTTGTTGAATAGAACTTTCTGCAATGATAGGCTTGTTCCATATCTGCAATATCTCTTAGGATGACTACTAGCCACTTGAAATATGGCTAGTGAGATTGAAGAATTAAATTTTTAATTTTAATTAATTCAAATTTAAAGTTAAATAGCCACACTTGGGTGGGGCCACCCTACCAGACAATACATCTCTAGGAGGCAAACTCTGTAAAGAAGGCTTTTCTTCATCATCAGAGATTGATTATTTCTTATTTGTTCCTAAAACCTCATGTGCACATTATGCTTTAATGTACTTAATTTCTTTACTGATATGTCTCACTCAATAGGTGGTAGCTTCTTGAGGTCATGAATCTTATCCATGAAATAAAAGCAAAAATAACAATAGCCTCAATAGCAACAGTCGAATATAATTACCACTTACCTCCTTTCCCTATGTTCCTGCTTTAGTCTCTGAAAAGATTCCACAATTATTCCATTTTCTTGGAAACACCATTGGGAAAACATCCTTTCCATTACTCTACCATTTAACTTGTGCTTTTTTATTGGGGGAAGATTATTATTACTGTAGAATGTCTAACATTCATTGGACTACATCATGTGTAGCAATATGAGGGCTTACTTTGCTTCAAAAGTTGGTAAGAAATAAATACCTCTTGACCAGGCTTTGGGGCAGCCCTCTAGAGGAAGGGTTGATGACTCAGAGGCTGTGTCAATGATGTTCTAAGAACTGTGCTGGATGGTAGGGATACAGCAGTCACAGAAAGAGACCAGATTTCTACTTTTATTGAGCTTATGTTCCAGAGGGAAAGAAAAATAATAAAGAAACAATGAAATAGGCAACCAAAATAAAAACATATTTACAAGGTTCTTTGAAAAAGATGGGGCATGGTGTGATACTTTTAGACAAGCTGAGTAACTCAGCAGACATTTAGTCAGAGTCCTTAAGAACAAGAATAATAAGTCATGAAAAGTTTTGGGGAAGGAGTATTTCTGGTGTAGGAATTAGCATGTATTAATATAAATATCCTGAGGTAGACAGTAACTTGCAGATCTATGTGAAAAGAACATAGAGAGTGTGAGATAAGTGAAATACTCAAAGTAAATTTATTATTGTCTATATGGCTCAGTGGTACAGAATCTGCCTGTCAATGCAGGAGACACAAGTTCAATCCCTGGATCGGGAAGATCCCCTGAAAAGGGAAATGGCAACCCACTCCAGTATTCTTGCCTAGGAAATCCCATGTACAGAGGGGCCTGGCAGGCTACAGTCCATGTGGTGTCACAGTTGGACACGATTTAGTGTCTAAACAACAACAGCAAGTATTTACTGCAGGTGAAGAGGCTGAGGCATAGGGGTACACCCCAACTTTCCCAAGGTCATACAGCTAGCAAGTGAGGAAGACAGATTTTGCACTATGTCTATAGAACTCCAGAGCCCATGTTCTGGATCTTGAGTGCCTAACATAAAAGGTGCTTAAATAAATGAGAAGATGAATAAATGAGTTTGGGAAAAGGGATTTCTATAGATAATTAAAACTTACCTGATCAGCCAAAATATTAATGCTGGTCTAATAATAGGAATGACACTTAAGGTAAAAGGCATGTGAATGATAGCCACTATAGTAATGCAGGCATATGATGCCAGCAGCTAGGGACAAGCTTGAGTTTAGGTTTAAGATGATAAACTTGTGCTAAAAATCCTGTTGTGAAAGCAAGCTTATTAAATTTCACATCCATATAATTTATTAATTGGATGACTCCTTACTATTTTTTTAAAGCTGTTCTCTATGATAATACCATTGTTTTAGATACATAGTACAATTTGTCTACTGCTTAGAATAGTTTTCCATTTATTTCATGACAAAATGGAAATCAATTGATGTTAGCTTTAGATTCCACTACATTATGAAGCTATTACCATCAATATATTTTATCTACTGACCATGAGATACAAGAAGTTAGTCTCCTAAAGTAATATCTCCTTCAAAAAAATAATGAAAATAGTAGGAAAGCCCTATCATGAATTGCTTGCTTACAAATACAAGATGTCACTGACTAGAGGATATTCCATGATTGAGTCATGATTTTAAATATTTTATGGTAGTAGATCCTTAAGAATTTAATAATGATTGTGAGTTCTCCTTTCCAAATTCCAAGTTTTGCAATTTTTCCTACTTCCCTGAGGCTATCATTCATAAGTATTAAACAATATTAAAAACGTTAACAATATCTGTTTTAAGAACTTTGGTTCTAGGTCATTTTTTTCAGAAATATCTATGCACAATTACCATATGTATTTTCTTCATTTCATGTATTCTCTACTTTTCTGAGTCCTGTACTTATGCACTTCTATCTTTATACTTCTCTTTTCCACCTAACAGATAGTATTCTTAGAGGTTAGCAAAATGTGTGTGTGTTGGGGGCAGGGCAGTGCATGCACATGCAGAATGTCCTCTGGATTTTCAGTCTTATTTTCTGGCCTTGGCCTTTTCCCCTCAGTTCCTCAGGGTTGATGCGTTGTGCTGATGGGCTCATTTCTAATAAGATGCTCACTCCATCAATAGCTACTTGTTACATGTTTCTTTTTCTCAGAAAATCTCTGTTCCCCTGGTCTGTTGCCTTCCTTGGCTAAGAATATTTGAAGAACTCTATAACTTTTAATATTGGATGACACATTTGCCAGGGTAGTAACTTTTAACATCTTATTCAGCAACCTCTTATTTTAGGGCCATATCTTAAGTATCAGAAAATAATAACATATGATACATATTTCAAAGAGAATGGATTTGAGTAATTCATTCTTATCTGTCTTAGGGACCACCTGACTGCATGCAGCTGCATTATAATTGTGTTATTGCATTGGTTCCCAGGAAAAGTAGGCATGTATATAGATGGATCATTATTCAGATACAATGCACTGAGGCAGTGTAAACCCAGAGTGGACATTGTCTTGTCATTGCTTGCCTATAGTAACAATGGTTGAGAAAATATAGCATTCTTATGGTTAACTTGAAACATGTTCCCACAGATGACAATACACTCTTGCAATTAGCATGTAGTCCACTCCAGTACTCTTGCCTGGAAAAATCCCATGGACAGAGGAGCCTGGTAGGCTGCAGTCTGTGGGGTCGCTAAGAGTCGGACACAACTGAGCAACTTCACTTTCACTTTTCACTTTCATGCATTGGAGAAGGAAATGGCAACCCACTCCAGTGTTCTTGCCTGGAGAACCCCAGGGATGGGGGAGCCTGGTGGGCCTCCGTCTATGGGGTCACACAGAGTCGGACACACCTGAAGTGACTTAGCATAGCATAGCATAGTAGTAATAATTACTACCAGCTAAAAGGATTCCATGCTCACATATTTGGGAGTGTATTTAATTTTCTAGGCTATGTTTCCTACTCATTGTCATCTTTGACTTTTTTCTTATTTTTCTATATTTGCTGGTAATATATCTGAGAAACATATTTAATGTGAAACTAATAAAATTTTATAAGTTATAGATGGAGGTGAGGGTAAAGAAAATTTAATACATAAATTTTGGATATCTACTTTGTTAACTGTATATTAGGAGGTTATCTTCTAGTGTGAGTATGGAATAAGATATAAGGTGTGTTGAAGGTAAGGAAGCCAGTTTGGGATATGCTGATTTTAAAGGCACACATTTCAGTCGACTGGATTTAGTAAAAATTTATACATGGAGCTATATTTTTGGAGAAAGACTGGCCCTGGAGATTTAGAATGGAAAGCCATTCCCATTTCTATTAAAACTGAAGACTTATGGATTGATATAACTTTGAAGGGAAAGCACACTTAATGAGGTGGGAAGAGTACTCATAATTTCAGTTATTATTAATAAAAGGAAGGTAGAATAATAAAAGGTAGTGGAAAGGATTGAAAATAATTGGCTAGAAATGTAAACAAACAAGAAATACTGAGATCTTAGGTGCCAAAAAAGGGAGGATACTTAAGTTGGACATAAAATCAAAAAGGTCTTACTATTTTTGTGACATTATTCAAGATAAGAATAGAAGGGTTGAGGAAAGAATGTCAATAAAATATTGTATCAGGCCCAAGGGCCATAGAGGGGATGTTTGAGCACTTCATCACTTTAAAGTAATGACAGGAAAAACATAATACTATTATGCTTTATCTATGTTAATTCTAGCTCAGAAGAATTAAATATTAATGAAGGAAAATTAATCTGTATAAAGGTAGTGAGCAATTACATGAAGAATGATGAAAATAATCATCTTAAAATTATAAATAAATAGTGACTTGTTCAGCTGCTAAGTTATGTCTGACTCTTTACAACCCCATGGACTATAGCACATTGGGCTTCCCTGTCCTTCACTATCTGTTGGAGTTTGCTCAAACTCATGTCCATTCAGTTGATGATGCCATCCAACAATGTCATCCCCTGTCACCCCCTCTCCTTCTTCCCTCCATCTTTCCCAGCATCAGAGTATTTTTTAAGGAGTTGACTCTTCACATCCAGTGGCCAAAATATTGTAGCTTTAGCAACAGTCCTTCCAGTAAATATTCAGGGTTGATTTCCTTTAGGATTGATTGCTTTGATCTCCTTGCAATCCAAGGGACTCCTAAGAGTCTTCTCTAGCACCACAATTCAAAAGCATCAATTCTTCAGTGCTGAAACTTCTTTATGGTTCAACTCTCATATCTGTACATGACTACTGGAAAAACCATAACTGACTGTATGGACCTTTGTTGGCAAAGTGATGTTTTTGTTTTTTTAATGTGCTGTCTAGGTTTGTCACAGTTTTACTTCCAAGGAACAAATGTTTTTAATTTCATGACTGCAGTCATCATCCACAGAGACAGTGATTTTGAAGCCCAATGAACAAAAAAAAAAAGGTCTGTCACTCTTTCCATTTTTTCCCTCTTCTATTTGCCAAGAAGTGATTGGGCTGAATGGAGTAGGAAATAGCAACCTAGTCCAATATTCTGGCCTGGAGAATCCCATGAACAGAGGAGCCTGGTGGGCTACAGTCCATCCGTCACAGAGTGAGAAACAACTGAAGTGACTTAGCATGTACATACAATGGGACCGAATGCTACGATCTTAGTTTTTTGAATGTTGTTTCAAGCCATCTTTTTCACTCTCCTCCTTCACTATCATGAAGAGGCTCTTTTGTTCTTCTTCACTTTCTGCCATTAAAGTGGTATCATCTGCATATCTGAGCTTTTTATATTTCTCCCTGAAATCTTGATTCCAGCTTGTGATTCATCCAGCCCTGCTTTCCCCATGATGTACTCTGCATGTAAATTAAATAAGCAGGTTGAAAATATATAGCCTTTCTCAATTTTGAACCAGTCCATTGTTACATGTTCGGTTTGAATTGTTGCTTCTTGACCTTCATACAGGTTTCTCAGGAGATAGGTAAGGTGGCCTGGTACTCCCATATCTAAGAATGTTCCACAGTTTGTTGTGATCCACACAGTCAAATGCTTTAGTGTTATCAATGAAGCAGAAGTAGTTGTTTTACTGGAACTCCTTTGCTTTCTCCATGATTCAACAAATTTTGAAAATTTGACCTCTGGTTCTTCTGCCTCTTCTAAACGTAGCTCATACATCTGGAAGTTGTTCACATACTGCTGAAGCCTAGGTTGAGGGATTTGAGCATAACCTTGCTAGCTTGTGAAATGAGCTCAATTGTACAGTAGTTTGCATATTCTTTGGCATTGCTCTTCATTGGGATTGGAATCAAAACTGACCTTTTCCAGTCCTGTGGCCACTGTTGCCTTTTCCAAGTTTGCTGACATACTGAGTGCAGCACTTTAACTGCATCATCTTTTAAGATTTGAAATAGCTCAGCTGGAACTCCATCAGCTCCACTACCTTTGTTCATAGTAAAACTCCCTAAGGCCCATTAACTTCACACTCCAGGATGCCTGGCTCTAAGTCAGTGACCACATCATCATGGTTCTGCATTAATAAGTCCTTTTTTGTACAGTTCTTCTGCATATTCTTGCCACCTCTTTTAATATTTTCTGCTTCTGCTATATCCTTACCATTTCTGTCCTTTAGTCTACCCATCCCTTCATGAAATGCTCCCTTGATATCTCCAATTTTCTTGGAGACATCTGGTCTTTTCCATTCTATTGTTTTCCTCTAGTTCTTTGTACTGTTCATTGAAGAAGGCCTTCTTGTCTCTCCTTGCTATTCTCTGGGACTCTGAAGTTAGTTGGGTGTTCCTTTCCCTTCCCTTCTTGCTTTTCACTTCTCTTTTCTCCTCAGCTATTTGTAAAGCCTCCTCAGGCAAGGACTTTCCTTTCCTGCATTTCTTTTTCTTGGGGATGGTTTTGGTCACTGCCTTCTATACAATGTTGCAAGCCTCCATCCATAGTTCTTCAGGCACTCTGTCTACCAGATCTATTCCCTTGAAGTTATTCCTCACTTCCACTGTATAATCACAAGGGATTTGATTTAGGTCATACCTGAATGGCCTATTGATTTCCCTACTTTCTTCAGTTTAAGCCTGATTTTGCAATCAGGAGTTGATTATCTGAGCCATAATCAGCTCCAGGTCTTGTTTTTGCTGACTATATAGTGCTTCTCCATTTTGGCTGCAAAGAACACCATAATCTGATTTTGATATTGACTGTCTGGTGATGCCCATGTATAGAGTCATCTCTTGAGTTGTTGGAAAAGGGTGTTTGCCCATCCTGAACCCTCCTCCCTCATCCTTCCCTGTGGCAGATTCATGTTGCTATATGGCAAAACCAATACAATATTGTAAAGTTAAAAAATAAAATAAAATATTAAAAAAAATAAACTAAAAAAAGAAAAAGGGTGTTTGCAATGAGAAGCATGTTTTCTTGACAAAACTCTGTTAGCCTTTGACCTGCTTTATTTTGTACCCCAAGATCAAACTTGCCTGTTACTCCAGATATCTCTTGACTTACTACTTTTGCATTCCAGTCCCCTATGATGATGAGAACCACTTTTTTAGTGTTAGTTCTAGAAGGTCTGGTATGTCTTCATAGAATCAGCCAACTTCAGCTTCTTCAGCAACATTGGTTGGGGTATAGACTTGGATTACTATGATGTTGAATTCTGTTATTTTTGAGTTTGTACCCAAGTACTGTGTTTCGGACTCTTGTTGACTATGAAGAGTTCTGACAAAATGTGGTCCACTGGAGGAGGAAATGGCAACCCACTCCATTATTCTTGCCTGAAGAACCTCATGAATGGTATGAAAATGTGAAGTGTAGTAATGCAAGTATATGAAATTTATGATGCATTCTTTAAAAAAAAAAATCAAATCTGAGTTTGACTATCCAAAGTGGACATTTGGAGACTGATTTAAGGAAACTGCAAGTAAAAGGTATGATAAAATGGGAATACTGATTGGATATTTGAAAATATTTCAAAACATTATGAAACTTTAGGTATGATAATAGTATTATGATTATATATTTAAAATAATCTCTCTATTGTGGACATGCACACTGAAATATTTATTTATGAAATAACTTCCATGCTTCCTTTTTTTAATATAGGAGGGAGAAGTTACATACAAAACAAGATAGGCATTGAGTTTATAATAAGCAAAGCTAGTTTACATGACAAGTGAATTTATTAAACTTTTATCAAATTTTGTATGCTTGAAAGTTTTGATAATATTAGGTTAAAACAAATATTGAATGAAAGGAACAATTACAGTGAAATTAGAGAAGAAGAGATAAGAAAGTTAAGGTTATTCTCATGTCTTGATAGTGAAGGGATGATAGGGTAGGATATATAAAGATGCATAATATTTACTGAAGCATTATTATCTAACAGATACTACATTTACTCTCTATATCAATATTCTTAGGTTATTTTAACAGTTATTTCCTCATTAATGGTTGAGATACCTGAAGGCAGGGAGGTTAAATGATTTGCCTGAGTTCACACAATTATTAAGTGACAGATCAGGTTATAACATGCTGGCTCCAGACCACCACAGTGCTATGTACTCCCTCACAATGACATAGAAGATGAAGTAAAAGGAGTCAGAAGACTGACAGCTGAGGATATTCAAGAGCAGGACCAATGGATGGAACAGATTCAAAAATATGCAGGAGAGCATCATCTGAAATTCAGGGGCAAAGAAGTAAACTTTAAAAGAGAGAAGGGATGTATTATGTGATCTGGATTAAAATCACTTAACCTTGCAAAAGCTCCATTTCTGCCTTTGATCAAAAGTGAAACAGAATAAATGTCTCAAAGAAGTGTTGTGAGCATTGAATGAAGAGTTTTACTTTCTGGAAATTTAGGATTACTAAGAAACCTCAAATTGAAATTAATAATCCCAACATATTTGTATTTGTCATAACTATTAAAAAATTGGAGGGATGACTTAAAAACTATTGCTATGAAAAGTTATCTATATTTCAGCATTTCTGCCAACTTTATTAATTTTAGGTGCTAAGTTCAAGCAAATGCATTTAATATTTTATATAAAACTCTTCTAAATTTGGCTATGGTGGATTTTCAGAAATATCAACTTATTTTACTTTTGGTAGTAACAGTTTGGTAGTAAATCACCTGTAGACTTCAACATTTTATAGGGAAGTTCAGATATCATAGATGGAATTTAGTATAATATAGTTATTATAATTTCCTAAGCTTGTAGGCGAAAAAACATATATTAGAAAAATACACTGAATTAGATTGTGTTACTACTCAGTGGAAGAATCACAAATAAGGAAAAACATAGTTTTTGACTCCCAAGGTCTCAGCTTATTCTAAAAACTGAGTATGTTAGAAATGTAATCCATCAGATTCTGGTTTCCAGCCAAGGTTTACATTTTGCTTTGGAAAAGTGTGAACATTATTTTTATCACTAACCTTTAGTTCCAGCATCAGTTAAATTAGCAGGTTGGCTTAAATTAATCCATTATGTACATGGCACAATGTGGAATCAGAATAGTGTGGTAGAAAGTATCAGTACATGGGTTTGGTCTTAAATAAATGTGGGTTTCATCCTGTCTTTGAATAGAAGTCATACCTTGGGTAATTTCTTAACTGGTTTGAGTCATTGTTTCCTTATCAGTAAAGCAGAGACAATAACATGTACCTTAAAGGTAAGTGTAAAAAATTGTAATACAAAATAGTGCATTCTAATTATATGCTAATTAGCCTTTCCATCACAACCCCATCACTTCAACCTGGTCAAGAGTGTCTACTTGCAGGAAAACTTCTTTTATCACAACATCTTTATATCTCTGTAGCACAGCAAGAACAAGACTAGACTACTTGCTGAGAAAGTATTCATAGTCTTCACATGAGAGTAAAGCAAATATCAAATGTTATCCCTTGTCATAGTGGTTTTTTTTTTTTTTTTTTTGCACAGGCAAAGGAGTTAGGGATTATTTCCACAGGCATGGTGATGTTACTTTTTATGAATGTAAATGCAAACCAAATACAAATATGATTCATTCCCTTGAATACAATAGATTGTTTGCTATGCTCTTTACAGGAGACCAGTATGATACAATACAGAGAAGAAGAAGAGCATTTACATTTAAAGACAGTCCTGTAAGAATGCAACCCCTCGACCCTATGCCATAAGCACATGCTTGTTGATGAGAAAGGCATCAGAACGTCTTTTTGTAGATAGTACACAGTTTTCTGCCTTTTTTTTAGTACTGTTGTATAACACTGTCACAAACTTCTAATTAGGTTTCACATAATTATGTTCATGTCCAATAATCTCAGTGTCAAACTCTAGTTGCAAAATATATTTGAATGCAAAGATTCATGAATATGTCTTTGAGGGAATGGATGCTCATTGCATTTTAATATTTAGCATTAGAAATCCCAACATGTTTATCAGAAGGAACTGAAATCATTATACAAAGATTGCAAGTTTAAAGTCTTTTGGGGGAGGGTTAAGCATGACAATTGGAATTAACTGTATTCAAAGGGTTTTTTATTTTCTGAAAAAATATAAAATTTTGTATCTTACACTACAAAAAACATGTACACAAACCAAATGCACACAGAACTTCAAATGGAGAAAAAAAATACAGAAATTCTAGTTCTTCCTTGAATTAATGCTGAGGCATGGATTTGAGCAATCCCAGTGCCTAACACAGAATAAAATAACTCTATACTGTTGCTTATAACCTGCCTGAAATTAAAACATTAAAATAAACATATTAACAAACGACTGAGTCTAAGTTTTATTCTCAGACTATTATAAATTAAATTTACACACTTTTTAAAAATAATTAATTGTAAAACTAATAGCAGTCTAAAGAAGAACAAATACGTTGACCACTGAGACTTCTACTGTTAAGACAGCCCAGCCTGAATAAACATGACGTATTTTGCCACCATCAACTTTTTTCATTTACATTTAGAAGAAACAAATGACATTTGATTCTGATTATTATAAAAGACTCTTTTAAAAAAAAGAATTGGTGTCTTTTCCTAAGTAATAATTATGTGGTCATTCTGAACAAGAACATTCAATCATCTATGTGTAAAAAGACTTTTTCATAAATCAACAAGAAATGAAAAGAAAGTTCTTATCTATTTCTTCTTTGATACATTGCTATGTAATTAACAGCATAATAGAGAAAATATTCAATGTAACCAGCTGTGCTACAGAGTTGAAAAAATGATGACTTATTCTAGTTATTAATTCCAAATAAAACTAGCACTTTGTTTATTCATTATCATCATCATCATCTTATTGTTGATCATCTACTTTTATTTTGAGGTTACACATCTGGCAGGACATAAGCAAAGACAGTTTGCTATCATACTTAGCTTTCTTTTTTCTTATTTTTAGAAAGAACAAAATGATAAAAGAGTCTTATTCTACTATGGAACATCATACATCTAGTAAATTTCTAACATCTGACTCAACTGGCATTTGCCATCCAATGCACGATTACAGTAAAAAAATGTCTTCCATAGGTAAGTATCTCTGCTTGTGCTTCTGAGAGCCCACTTTATATGGGAGAAAGAATGGTGTTTAAAAAAAAATCTTTTAACTTTCACATGGAGATTAAATAGCAGACATGCAAACACATTAAGTGCTCAATGATATTAATTTTCCATTTAAACTTGAGATAGGAAACTATTTCTTCACCATTGCGCACTGGTTAGAACTCTTACAAACTGAGTTAAGATTGTTCTGTATTGTTTTGACAACTCTAAAACTAAGAATACTGATCACATGTAAGTTTAGATAGAATATTAGAATATAATTTTTACAGTAATCCTACAACTTCAGAATACTGACTTGGTGATTAAAACACAAGAAATAAAACACAGGCACATTAATTTTTTTTAAATGGGAAAATTGAAATTTTTACCTTTTAACATACAATGCATACATTTTCAACGGTCAAGAAGAGAAACTGAGTATGTCATTTTTACATGCGAGCAAATGGCAAGATTAGAAAACAAATTATGATTGATAAAAGTAGTCATTGAGTGACTTCAACAGATATCAGTAAGTTGAAAATTATTTTCTGCTTGTACACCTTTTTCAAAGTTAAACACTGAGAAAGACTTATGGTCTAAAGGTATTGCTATTGTTAAAATAACATTATGTTTAATTTGACAAATCTATCTCATGTACTAAAATTATTGAATCTGTGTTTCACTTTTGGTTGTCTGCTGGGTGACAATATTAACCAAAAGAATAAGAAATTACACAATCAAGATTTGTCAAACTTTGCCCTGGGTTACTGCCTCACTGTATTTCACAAAAGCTGCTTCTCTCCTTGTTCCACTTCTCACATTTATAGATGAGATTGGCACTTCCCAATTGGTGACATATCCAGTGGAGAACAAATATTTTAGAAATAAATTATTTCCTCTTTTTTGAGGAGGAGTACATCATATAAAATCATATTGACATTCCTTAGAAAATCTCAACCAAAGTGAGATAGGGATGAAAGCTATGTTGTTTATTTAACTTTCATCTCAATTTACTTTTGTAAATATACATCAAGGTGGCAAAAGAGGCAAACAAATTTAATTAAAATTAATTTAAAATATCTCTTATGAAAAAGAGAAAACCTTCATTAAAACATCAAATTCCAATCACTTAGATATACTCCATCCTGACCTTGCAATCATCTTTGAACACATAAAGCTGGAGAACAATTTAAATATATTTGTTATGTATATAACTTGATAGACTTTGGCCAGTCCATCAAATTTAATTTTATGGCAGTTTACCTTTTAAATCAACAAATCTGTTCTTACTTGAAGTTTCTCAATTGTTACTTTATCACTTAGATTAGGTTGGTTTTACAAAATTCAATAAGTGCAACACAATCTCTGATTATTTTGTACAAAAGGAATTAGTTTACTATTTTTCCTGAAATGAACAAATGCATCTTTCATAAAAGTGATGCTTGCTTACTTGTGATTTCATCAAGACAAACTTGTATCCATCTCTAGTTTCTTCAGAAATTTCACTAAACTGAAATAATTAAGCATAGTCTGTGTGGACCCATGGTACAGTATATACCTATAAAGAATTATAGCTCTATTTGACAGGACTCAATATATCATTTGAAATTGTTTAAAACTCTCTCCCTTTTCCTCCCTATATTCTTTAGCAAAGAGCTACTTAAGTGAAGGTGGGTAGGGTAAAAGGAAGAACTTATTCCTATACATGCTAACGTTTGACTGAAACAGGTGTTTGGGAGAGAGAGGGGGAATACTGACAATATAATGCAAGTATGTTCCTTACGGATGTCACTAATCCAGGCTACTCCAATACACTATTGCTGTTGACAATCTGAAGTAGGCTGTATTTTGTTTAAATGCTGTGCTTCTTGAATAATCATGTCATTTCATGATTTATAAAGTGTAATAATACAAAAGAACTTGGTTATTTCACCAAGGAGTTCAGTTTTGTTCAGGTTCTAATAAATAGTTTAATTTGTATTACAGCACAAATATCACTCTTCACCAAGTTTGGTACATGGCATGTACATAGGACATTTTATATTTCTTAATAAGGCCAATTGAATAGCACATTAGAATGACTCCTCAAGATCAATTCAATGTAACTGAATATAAGATAAAATTACCAAAGGAAAAAACAGCCATCAACAAATAAAACAGGTCAAGTCTTGCCATAGAGAAAATTCTAAAAGGAAAAAAAAAAGATGGATGTATTTGACATCATTCCATTTCTGCTTTAGTATCAAAATTTCTAGAGCCAGGCTACAAAGGAAATGGTTACAAAGGATTAACACTTAGGAGTAATGCTTGGTGCTATGTGCTGGATTTAACAATATTAACAGAAGTCTGCACAGTTAAATCCTCCTACATCCTGCTGAAAATGTGCCCTTTGGTGTCAACTTTTCTTGACAAGATATTTTCTTGGACTCAGAAAGGTGAAATTTCTTACAGGGGTGCAAGATTAATGGCTAGAAGAACTCCATTGTCACAGATATCACAAAATGTTTTTAAAACACCAAAGGGGATTTAGTCTTATAGACATTTCCTGTTACTGAATAGAGAGATTTAGCAGCTTTTGGACACATGAGAGGAAAAAAGACACAAGCTTGTGTTAGATTTTGTTTTACTGCTTCCCTATTTCTCCTATTTCTAATATACCCTGGAATGTGTGTTCCTGAATGTTGCTAAAATTAAAATACTATTAACAATGCAAGCTGAATGGTAATACACACATGTGCAAGCCACACACACACAAAGCTCCACCTTAAATTGATTCCTGGGTATACAGCAAATTATACAGTATATACACATTTATTACCTAGTAGTATCTAGAAGAGCAACTAAAAGTAAACTTTATAACACAGAAAAATAAATATACACCCTGTATTGTACTTGTCCTTGATCAAGCAACATGTTTATACACTAGTTTCTATAATTTAATGCTGTGTAACAGCATTCAAAATTACAAAAGAAGAGATCTATTTAGAAATTATCTAACCATATTGCTCTTCAATACACTTTCGTAGACAATTAAGACTTGAAGTAAACGTCAGTAAATTGCAGCTTTTGTTAGCCTACAGATGGCTATCAAACTTTCCTTTCAAGTAGATTCTTGGAAGTTTTGAAAGGGGCTGCCTTCATTCAGTCTAAAAAGGTGCTATATATAGTTATATATTTCATGTATAAAATTTTGTAGAAGTTGGGAGAAGGATGTTGTTGTTGTAATACAAGGTAGTGTTTAAACTTCATGTTCTTATTCCATGCAGGTTATATTTGCTTCATGAAAAATGAAGACACCAAGAGGAAGATAAAGAGATTTTAGTAAAACACTGATTACAAATTCTGTGGCTGAAACAAATGCTTTCTTAATGTTTAGAAATCGCTGAGTTTTCCCTTTTTCCCCTTTGTTTTTTGTTAAAATAAATCTCAGAGCTTGTTTACAAAGTGCAGAGTCATTCACTTGACGAAGTGACAATAAACTGAAGTTACAATGGCACCATCCCGTTGACCAGCTGCACCTTCATTTCTTGAAGGCTGTTCATAATCTTCTTCTGGTGACCAACAAGAGTCACTCCAAGCCGTCTCAAATCCCTGCATGAAGAAAGCACACATTGGATGTATGTATTGACTCAGTTTGTAGCACAGCACAATACCTCACGTTGGCAAAGAGGCAAACCTTTTGCAGAAGCTAATTAGATTACAGTCCCAATTTAGATATATGGGGTCCAATTTTCAAATGCAGGCTCTAAAATTGTACCTTAGAATCTATTTGCAGTCAAAAAATATTTACAACACGAAGTTATATATATATATATATAACAAATATATATATATATTTGCCCTCCTCTTTTGGATTTTTCGGATGGCACACAGCAGAGAAAAAACAAATTTGCACATGTTACCAATAAATATTTAATTAAACGGTACAATTTCATTGCATGGTTTTGAAAACGTGGACCTACAATATGAACAAGCACTTTTTATTTTACTAAAAGAAGTAAGCATAAAATATACTTTAAAAAATTTCATAGGTAAGCATTCGAAGACCGACCTTTTCAAATGACTCAAGTCAGCACAATCATTTTATATATCGGGTATCTTCAGGGGATAATCATCACTACATTGCTCTGATAATGCTTAAAATATTTTATTTTTCACTTGGAATCCATAGTAGCACAGCTTTCTTCCTTTATCAAATATATCTTGGTTCTATTGGCGTTTAGAGCATTCTGAAGATTACACGCTATCAAGAGATCTTTTCAAAAGACATTTTTATATTATTGCTTTTTAACAAGCTTATTATTCAAAATAAACTTACAAATGTTTAGATTCCTAAACTAATAGCATATTATGGCACTCAAAGCCAGAGCTCATGGTTTTTAAATATTATTTCACAGGATATCCAGGAGTTCTATTTTTCCAAAATATGCATTTGACATATATAATAATTCAGATATGTTTGACAGATAACAATGTTAATTATTAAAAAAACTGAGCATTAGTGATTCAAGATTTTTCAATGACAAGATTTTAAAATGTTTGCCATGTTATATTTCTTTAGATAATTACTCTGCTTAACACATTATGCATTCAGTAAATGTACTAATTTCAGACTGTCCTAGAATTCTTTATAATTGGATTCAATTGCACTGGAATTATAGGTAAAACTGAATCATTTTGGACACTCAAAAAATCTCTTAATTATCAGAAGGTAGAAATTGAGTAAATGGAGCTCTATGTGTATTAGTATTGGAAATATTATTTATCTAAGAGATATGGATTTGTTCCCTGGGTCAGGAAGATAACCTGGAAGAGGGAAGCCCACTCCAGTAGTCTTGTCTGGAGAATCCCATGGACAGAGGAGCCTGGTGGCTACAGTTGGTCCATGGGGTCACAAAGAGTTGGACGCAACTGAGCAGCAGAGTTGAAGCGACTTAGCAGCACCAGCAAGTAATACATTAGGTGTCTTTTTCCTTTTATGTTTTGTTGATTTCTTATGAGAGTTTTAGCAAATGGCAAATAGCTAAAGAAAAAGCAATGAACACTTATGGTGGAAACATTTCTTTCTTTGAATGTAAATGTGAAACATTTAATTTAGAAATTATTATAGCTACAAGACACCAGAGTATAATAAAACTAAGAACAATGAGGCAATGAAGACAATCAACAAAACTTAAAAAGCAATAAAATTTCGGTTTAAACAAAATCACTATTGTTAGTTATGAATGGTCTTTCTTGGTGGCTCAGCTGGTAAAGAATCCGCCTGCAGTTGAGGGAGACCTGGGTTTGATTCCTGGGTTGGGAAGATCCCCTGGAGAAGAGAACGGCTACCCACTCCAGTATTCTGGCCTGGAGAATCCCATGGACTGTATAGTCCATGGTGGGGCAAAGAGTCGGACATGACTGAATGACTTTCACTAGTCATGAATAGATTGTAAAACAGCTAATGGCAGACAACATAGGAACAAAAGAGATTTGAGTTTAATCTTGTCTTTTTCAATTAAATCAGGGTTTCTGAGCCTTGCCCCTGTTAACATTACAGGCTGGATAATTTTTTGTTTGTAGAGGCTACCCTGTGTATTAAAGGACATCTGCCAGCATGCCTTACCTGGTCCCACTAAATACCAGAAATACTGGATGGCCACTGGCCCTTTGTCGTAACAAGACAAAATGTCTCCAGACATTGCAAAGTGTCCTTTGAGTGGAAAAATCTCCCCTTAAGAAGCATTGAGATAAATATAATAAAATAGGTAACAATTAAGATTGTCCTCTTCCTATATGATAGGAAAATATATAAGCAATATGATATAGATTTTTGTTAATTTCCTTTTGTGGATCAGAAAACAATTTCTCATTTCTCTGAGATATAACATTGACCAAAGAACTTCAAATTACATGCAAACATTGATTAATCTGTGAAATGAGAAATCTGTATATATAACATCAAATATCCAGAATTCCAAAAGAAAGAAGATATCTAATGAAGGAAACAAAACACATGATTATTTGACTGAATCTATGGTAATCCAGTCTATACTTCATGGCAACTACAGTTATGGGCTAATTAACACTGTCATATTTCCAAATGTAACATGAATTATGAAGACAATTTATGGGTGCTCACTACCAACTTTTGGACTTAAGTCAGGAGAAAAGGGGATAAAATTTCTTAACCTGAAAGCAATCTCTACTAGAGAATGTAAATAATTAGAACTTGAAATAAAGTTTAAAACATATGTTTTATCATGTGTTTTGTAAACCTACATGTGATTCTGACAAAGGTTTGAAAGTACTGATTTAATATATACATACTTAAACTGCAGAATCCATATGGCTAATCCAAATATTAAGAATGAGTTTTTGAAAATAGCTATTATAGTTATTCTGACAGACCTGAAAAAATATTACAGACTTTCCTGCTCAAACAGGGTGAACTTTGCATGTATAATACCGAAACCTTAATTTAAAGTGTATGTGTTTCTGGAGTGTGGTGCATGGGCGTAAGTGTGTATGTATTCCATATTCCAACTCTTGGTTGCTTTGCCTCTTATGAAATCACTAGTTTGACTTATTTTTTTTCCCACTGTCTTAATCTGTTAATATATGTAAATATAACTTTATTCTCTGCAAATAACCACAAGAAAGAATCTGGTTCAGTGCTTTGGGAATTTACATTTTTCATGACATCTATATCATGCTAAAGAATGAATATTTTAAGGAATTGTATTTGATTAATACAGTTACAGAGTTTGTGTTTATAGGCAAATAAAACCTGACCTTTTCCAGAACATTTCATATATCTAGATGTTAAGTTAAATTTGTTTAAATTTTCCCAAGCACAAATTTTATTTAGGATCATCTTATGACCTGATAATCCCTTAACATTCATACAGAATTTCAGACCAGTGAAATTCTCTATCCTTCTCCTCTCTCTAACATTTCATCTCTCTTACATTTCACCTCCCACCTCTATCTACACCTCTTTCCATGGGATAAATGGAATTATGAAAATACAGCACTCAGTTTTACATACTGCCATAAATTATGTGTCTTTAATGGAATGCTGTTTTTGAGGTCTGACCTGTCATTTCAAAAGCTGACAAATTAATGTGCAGAGAATTAGAAAGTAGCATGATTATAATGCATGCAATGTACGTTTATACAGTGTGATTTTAAAAATGTGGGGAAAACCAAGATTACTCATGCAGTTAAATCTGTTCTCAGGAGCAAAGTTTTCTTTAAAAATTCCATTTAATATTTTCCTACTAAAATTACAAATAAGAATTAAAAAGGTATTAGGAAAATGTTTCCTGTAAAGGTTAAGTAACTTTATTCCAATATTGATAAATACATTATGGTATTTTCTTTTATGTAGCTTTGTCTCACATTTTTGTGATTTTCAATAATTTCTATTTTACTTCTTAAAGCACCTATTAAATAGTCTATTTAACAGTAATAATGTAAGAAATTTGATAAAAATAAAAGTATTTTCCATTACATGATAAAGGTGCTACTCTATGAATATTTTTGAAAAAAAAATACTTGAAAATGTGTTATTTTACTCATTTCATTTATCTATATAGGAGTTTTTGTAGCAAGGGAAAGTTTTAGGTGTGTCCCCTTACATATATGATACTAATTTTATCATGACCACGTGTAATCTTAAGTAATACCCAAAGCCAATTTAATGATAATAAACTAAATTTCAGCATAGGCTTATGAATCTAAACATGATAGACTGATATTGTTACATAAAAAAGTTTTAATTTTGTCAACAAAACATGATTAGTTTTAGAAAAGCTGTAAATATAATGAATTGCCCTTGTTGTGACAACATTCCAATCTTTTTTTAAATGTTATTTCTTAATATAAAATAATGGAAAACACTGGTATTATGGTGTTAAATGGCAGAATGAAAAGTAGAAACTAAACAGGAGGTTTAGTTGATGTTGGAGCCAACTCTTGATTATTCAGGATGTAATTTATCCACTGGTATAGGAAATGTTCCCTTACATTCTTCTCCCTTCTGCTTTACACATCTTTTAGCCATATCACTAGTACTTAGCTCCACCAACACAGGCTGGATAGGAGAAGGGAGAAGAGAGGTTAATGAACATTCACTAAATTTCAGTGTTTATTCTTATTGTCATAGTTTTATGATGCAATTGTATATTTGGGATTTTTTTTGGTCACTTCAAAGAATCCTGATAATCATATATGTACTGTACAAGGTATACATATATCTTGGCAGGGAGGACTTAACCATGACCTGGCTATAACTTTCAATGGATGAGACCTAGTGAGGGTTCAGTTCAGTTCAGTCACTCAGTCGTGTCCGACTCTTTGCGACCCCATGAATTGCAGCAGGCCAGGCCTCCCTGTCCATCACCAACTCCCAGAGTTCACTCAAACTCATGTCCATCGAGTTGTGAGAGTTACACTGGATGTTTTAGCTTATGCAGAACACGGAGGATATTAAGTACTCATATGTGTTCTTTAGGCATATACTAAATTATGCATAATGACTTTATCAATAAGTTAAATTTGAGTAGAAGGTAAAAGTGAAAGTCGCTTAGTCGTGTCCGATTCTTTGCGACCCCATGGACTGTACAGTCCATGGAATTCTCCATTTGAGTTAGTGGGCACAAATTTTGGCTCCAGATTTGCTACACTTAATTTTAATATTTTAAGACCTCAATTCAATAAATAAATAAGTAAATAGGAATTGCTTCAGCTTACACATGATTGGTATAATAAAGTTTATTGGATTTTATTCATTTTCTGAATAATCAAAAGTTGACAGTACTGATCTGACAAGAAGTTTAAAAAACAGCTGTGCTACTGTCCTTAATTCCAATATTTGGATTCAATGTGCAACTCACCTCAAGCTCACAGATCCCCCTGTAGACCATAACTCCCTGCACTTAAACGCCATAGTACAGATTGCATCATTGCTGCTACAACAATTGTTGTCATATGAGTACTGCACACAGAACAGCCAAGGTTAGGCACAGAGAACAGCAGACAGAAACATCTGAAGTTGAAAGCCACTTTTGTTGAATACATTTTAACTCTAAATTCTAAAAATATTTCATTTCTATTCCACATCAAGCCTTACATATATGTGCTGGCCAAAAAAACATAAATAAAATTAAACCTCTATGAAGGAAATTTTCACCAAAGTATGTGGTTCTGAAAAATTATAATTGTTTCCTCTTCCTTATTCAAAATCCATCATGAGAACAAATTTGATGGCACAAATTACATTAATAACATATTTTTCTTAGGTATGTATATGGCAGTTTGGTCTTTTGCTTTATATTAATTAATTTTAACTTTTTTCAAAGCATTTCTTACAGTATGAGTATATTCTTCCAGTTCTCAGTTTCAAAATTATGCTCTGGCAATAATACTGGTATATTTTATTTCATTATAGTTTATACAGGCTACATAAAATTATTATTTAGACATGCGCCTAGTGACTAAACAACAAAAAAGATCATGTAGAAATAAATCTTTAATTATTTAAGATTTTGTCTTTGTCTTTACTAATATTTTAGCTCCTTTGCCATAGTCCTTGATAATGACTGGCTTTTTTTTTTTTTTTTCTTTTTGGTCAAGAGCAAGCAAAATGCACATATAGTCTTTTTTTTATATTCTTGACCAAACAAGTAACTGATTACTCATTCTTCTGTGCGTTATTTAACATAACATTTTGATAAATACGTTCTTACTAATAGAGGGAAAATGTGGTCAAAATACAATAAACAAGAAGACATGTGTTGGACTCTCCAATAAATCGGCTTCACTTAAGTTTGGCTGGCTCAGTTCCTCGTAACGAATGTGGTATTTATAGTCCCAGGAAACTGAAGCAATTGACACATTGACACCAACATTTCTCTGAACAGGAAGATGTTGGTAAGTCTCTTAATTTCACCTTATTCTTAGGTCAGAGTAAATAAATTACACCATAAAATATATGAAAGGAGGCAATACAGAAGGCAACATGCTATCAAAGCAACAGAGAGGGAAGAAACTCAACCATGTAGAGAAGATTTGACCAGACAAAAATACAGGAGAATAGAAGAGAGTTTCAGACCATCACAAGATGAGAGAAGAAGCTATTAAGTCTTGAAAGAAAACATACAAAATGAGAGAGTTTTGAAACAGAAGGGAAAATAGAAAAGTAAACAGAAAGGAATTATTAGACATAATAAAAAGTGAAACCATAATGTAAAATTTTTAACATATTTATAGTATTTGGGGGCCCCAATGAAAGTAAAACAGAGGAATTAATGCAAAAGCCATTATTAGTGATTATAACTATTCTGTTACGGAGAAACAAAAAAGTAGCGGATGTAAATATATACATGTATATGTGCTATTTTAATAAAAAGAGAGACATGGTTTAATGCAAATAGTTTTATTACATATTTACAAGTAATCTGACATTGGGTAGAAGAAATACCTACAGTATCATTTTAATATAAAATGACAAATGACTTTAATAAATTAAAATGACCATTTTTACTGAAAAATTAAATAGCAATCATGTAAAAATAGTTTTAAATTATCAATAAATTTTTCTGTTTACTATTTCAAATATAGTACTCATGAGTTTTTTGAGTGTCCAAAGAAATAATGGGCAAAGTATATGTGCTCTCAAGTAGATATGATCTAGTGGTGATGGTGAGAATGATATTCAATAAATTAAGATAGCTAGCTGAGTGGTGATTTTAGGTCCTTTTAGTTATAGTTATCAAGAAGAGAAATTCTGAGAAAGTGACATTAATTGGTGATCAGTGATGGTACCCTGTTACCTTTTCTGTGGATAGGCAGTGAGTTCAATAAACCAGAGAATGCCAGAGTAGAAATGGTGAGAACCAAGTGCTCAGTGTTCATATTATGTGATGTAATGGAAGAAAGACTGTGGTTTAGTGCTTTAGAAAGTTCTACCATGCTTTAAAACTTACAACAATATTTTAACCTTTGAATGTGTAGGCAATTTGAACTGTTATTATTATATTCATAGGTTAAAACATCATTTTTGTTAATGTAATCCAGATGTAACCACCATAACAACAGTTAGTTTTCACAAATTACAAATATTAGGCTAAAATAATTACACGTACAGAGTATATAATAAAATACAAACAACTTACAACCCTAAAGAATTCAATTTTTAACTCTAGTGATTTTTATATAATAAGATTTGATAGATTTTATCTTAAACGTGCAAACAGAAGAGGGCACAATTGGTTTCCACTGAGATTGTACCAAATAACAAAAATCAAGGCAGGATCTAATATATCCTTGGATTGCAAGAATATAAGATGCACCACTTATAGAGTAAACAGGATGAGATTCCTGCCCAGGAAGCTTTGTTTAAGCTGTTGTTATCTGGGTATTCATCAAAGCCGAAACTTAAGAGTACGTTTTGTTGTTACAGGGCTAGCAGCACCAATTGTGCTTACAGTTTGTTTTGTATTTACATTCATATAACACAAGTATCAGTAGAAAAACTTTGTCAAGAAAACATCTTTTCTACAACACAAAGTACCAGTATTTTGCCAAGATGTTATTCCAATCAATCAAATACTCAAATGTTATTTGTTTGAAGCAAAGAAGCAAAGATACTGGCCACAAGTAGCATTAATCATGCAGTTGTTAACAATACAGGCTAAAAATGAAGACGCTTCTTTGAAAGCTGCCACACACGGACAAAGGTTAACTGATTTCCCTTGATCTCATCCAGATTGGTTTCTGAACAATTTTTCTTGCCCCAGCAATTACGTAAAAATTATCAGAAAAATTACTCACTCCAAGGTCACCTGAGCCACAGCGTCCATTGAACTGTATCCATTTTCCATGAAAATCTCTGTATATCGGCCCATTTTGATTGCTTCTAGCCATTCGCCTACTGATCTGTAGGCCCCAGATCCCAGTGAGCCATGTTCTGCCAATAAATTAGATACTCTAAAACACAAAAAACACAAATATTAAAAAATTTATTGTAATATTAACTCATTACCAATGGATCTTTGAGTTTATAAGTATATTTATAGGAGAAAAATATACAAATGCTAACAAGGAAGAAAATAATTTGAAAAACAGAATGCAAAAATCAGCCTATTCAGATTTTTTCTATCCATAATTAACAATGACTTATAATGGTTTGATAACTGAATTTTCTGTAATACAAAACATTAGGTAAAAATTCCATGTTATTAATTTAGATGTATTAATTTCCTACTTCAGTTTTGTTTGTAAAATACAGAAAATGCTACCAAATAGAGACATGTAGGATAATTTGTGTAAAGTCAATTGCTTCTAGACTTTGCTAGAGAAACTTGTACTCATTTAATCTTATTTCCTAGAAGACCAGAAATTAGTTATCCTTTATTTTATGCTCTTACATAGGAGTGCTTGTTAACTCACCTAGGAGTAGAACTGGAAAGCAAAATGTAACCCTTAATATTAATACATAAGAAAACAGAATTAATCAAACTATGTGATGCTCTTAACTATATTAAATTTACACTCCTTGACCAATAATATATGAAATGATTATGATGATTTCTGGAAATTTTACTCTCATTCTCCACTCTAAAACTAAAGTATTTCTTTTTAAGTTTTTATTTTATTTCATCTCTCTCTGCCTCAAGAGTTTGTTACTCATTTCTGCATACTCAGCACCTAGCCCACAGCCTGACAGAGAATACATACATGAATATTTATTGGATGAATAAATAGACATTTTGTAGTAATTTGTAGTCAATAAATAGTAGAGTCAAAGATTTGTTGAATTTGGAGAACAGGATCTTGAAATTGAGATAATAGAAGAGATGCAATTTGGGGTAATAGCAAAGTCTAGACTATGACTATGAAAAAGAGTCCAAGGTGGGTTAGAGACCAAAATCACTGAAGGAGAAAATTTCAAGGTATTGAGAAATATTTGAATATCATCTACATGGTTATTCAATTCACCTAATTTTGTGACATGTGTAGGAACAGAGAGAAAGAGACAGTGAATCAGGAACTAACATCTTCGAGAACCAGGACTTGTAGATGAATGAATAAAAAATCAGGTAGAGAATGATACAGCCCTCCCCCTAATATCTGCAGCTGATTGATTGCAGGACCAGCCCTCCACCCAATTAATACCCAAATCCATGGATGCTCAAGTTTCTTATATAAAATGATATAGTAGAGTCAGCCCTCTATGTCCACCCATACAGAGTGTTGGCCATAGAGTCTTAAGCTAAATCTGTTAAATGAAATCTAGCAAGTTGAATTCTATGTAATACATATGTAAAGTAATATGAAATTTTGTTAGAAAATTTAACTGCTCTCAATCTATAATGATGATGTTGAAATTAATACAATTTAGAACTTAAAATTTCTCTTTATGATTTCCTTTCCTTACATCAATTTGTGACAACATAATTCAAACAACTAGAGAGAAACACAATATTTTAGATGACAAAAAAAAAAAAATTAAAAGCAGTTACTTTGGGAATAACATAAGGAGTAATCTCTAAGATGTATTCTCCATTTGCTACCACAGAAAGCTAATGATGCCTGAACAGAGTTTGAAGATTCATTCCTCATTTGTATTTAAAAATGACTCTTTGTCTAGTAAACAAATGTTTATACCAGAGTCACAGAACTTATGTAACTTTATCAATAAATTGTTTCTCATTTGGTGCATACTATGGGCAGTCAATTCAGCTACCAGAAGGATACCTTTTCTTGTAGAGAACGATAACTGCCTTATATATAGTGAAAATAATAATCTGGTATATTTCCTAGTACATAATCAAAATGATGTCCTTTATTGAGAGGACAATTTTGTAATTTTTCAAGTAAACGAGTTAAGAATTCTTTATATAAGATAACATTATTTAAATGCATTTACAGGCATTCAGAAAAATTTTAAAAATGCTCATTTGCTCACACAAGTTTTTTCCACAAGATTACTCATTTATTAGTTTCAAGTCCTGTTTAAACTACACAGTAAATGATTATCCAAATGTCTATACTCAACTGGATAAGAGGAAAGAGTCTCTTAAGGAGTTGTTGATGTTTATAGAATATGACAGGTTGAGAAATCTAGCTAAGGAAATCAAGAGTAATTGTTATATATTTCTGGTTTAAAATTTTTTCAGTGATTAACTGGCTTTTTCCCGTGATCTTATAATCTTATTTCCCCATCCAAACCTATGTGGGGTTCAAAGCACTGGAAAGTACATATATTTGGGGATTTTTAGGAAATATTACCTGAATTTGACTACAGTTAACATTTATCTGAAACTGGTAGGTTACACTATTAGATTAGGTATAGGTGTTTTTAAGTATAATTTAATCATTTATATTTCATTCATGTAAAGAACATTATGCAAAAACCATATTCAAATAAATTAGTGTAA
The DNA here is from genome assembly GCF_027580195.1 of Bos mutus. NCBI lineage: Eukaryota > Metazoa > Chordata > Mammalia > Artiodactyla > Bovidae > Bos > Bos mutus. Next base: position 80,834,179 of record NC_091622.1, read on the forward strand.
TATAGGTTCATAGGCTAATATGTATACAAAAATAATTTCATTAACTTGATATCTATGGCATTAATCTGAATTTGCAATATTCAGAAAAATCTCCCCAGTCTGGCCTTGTACCTGCTTGATGCATTAACCAGTGTCTTCAAGCTACTTGGGTTACGGATCAGCTTGTCCAACATGTTGACAATTTCTTCAAACTTGGGCCTGCTATTTCGATCTTTCTGCCAGCAATCCAGCATTAATTGGTAGAGAGCAGCAGGGCAGTCCATGGGGCTTGGCAGACGGTAGCCTTCCTCTACGGCTTTAATCACCTGTGTAAAGTGAAAGAGAACGGGTCCCCCAACACCACAGATTAAATACAGAATAGTTTGAGAAATTTCCCACTGCTTAGCTTGCATCCTTACTCTTATTCTTGCAATAACAACCAGCATCACTGCCTCTAACACCTTTCATTACTCCTTTTGCTGCAAAACACGATGAAAAGAAATAATAGGCTATCATACAAAGATAGGCTTTCCTCACTTATGATAAAGAAAATAAATGGTAATCATTTTCACCTAAAATATTGATAAAGGGTAATTTATAAAATTAATTGACATAAAAGTAAATAGTTCATGCTTTATTTATCCTCACATTCTGGAATCAAATAGAGATTAACTTTTTTAGTGATTTCTCTGAAAATTTAATGTCTTTTTAATGAAAAATAATGTGTAGAACCACATTTTTAAAAATAATAGAAGCACAATTTTACTTCTAAAGAGACTTTTGGATGGCAAATGATGGATAAGTCAAAGGCTAAATTAGTATAACTGTCTCCTGTATCATTTTATAATATCAAGGTCTGGCTGTTTATTATAACCTACTGTTTTCAGTCGGGAATTTGGAATGACCGTTTAGTAGTGTGAGCATTACAAACATCACTGATTTTAAATGCAACCACACGTATGAGTATCAGTCTAATTGTGAGTTTTTTTTTTAAACAAAAACATTCTTAATGTTGCTGCTGCCATCAAACTATCTAACTCTAGAATTGTTCATGTTATCAAACAATAATACATATGTTATTCAATGATTTAAATTCTAATATTTAAATGATACCAAAAACCAATAATGATGAGCATATTTCTCAAATCCTATTTGAATATTTTCTTAATGATTGTTACGTGTTTGTTTCAACAAACACTTTAGATTTGACCTGACAATTAGAAAAAATAGGATTATAATAGAGTATATAAAGACAATTTTGAAAGGTTGGAGAGAAATCAGTCTTCTAATGATAAAGGAAACAGCATCTGAACAAAAGCAGGGGCAGATGGAGGAAGACAAAATGGCAGATTTCAGAGACATTTATAACACATGGGTAGAGGGGCTAGTAGAGAAAATTTTTGAGAGAAAATAAGTTCAAGCCTTTCATGCTGGTTGATTTTTGCTGTTAATTTTAGGTAAGAACATTTATGGGGGTGGGTAAGGTTGACAGGTATAATTTGGAGCTTGTTTTATTTGAAGTAAGTTTAGGCAACTGTGGATGGCAATTTGCAGGAATCTGGCTAGAGTACAGGAGATATTTGGGCTGATAATATGAATGTGAGGGTCATCAGCACTTGGTCACAGCTTGAGGTCAGGTGTAGTTTATAGCTCCCTGGGAAGGACACAAAATAAAGGTTCCTGAGAAGCACCAATAGTTAAGTTCAGGCAAAGAAATAAAAAGAACTCAAGGACTCTGAGAGTCATCTACTGCTTTAGTTGACTCAAAAAAATACAAAAAGTTAAAAGGCAAATCATAGTAGAAAATATTTTAAAAATTATAAGATACATATCTAGTGTATGTATGTATGTATGTATGTAACATATGTATGTATGTATGTAACATATCTAGTGTATTAAAATCTCACACAGTATTGAGAAGTAAAATAATAAAACAAATAAGAAATAGGTACTAATAAAAAATTTACAAAAGAAAAAAGTGCTAAATCAATTCTAAGAAATTATTATCACTAGTGATCAAATAAATGAATAGTAAAAATTAAAAGTGCCATTTGCACTCCTATATTTATGAAAGTTCATTAATTTGCTTATTATAAGACTCCACATTGTTTATAAGGACAATGGTTATTCTCTAATAATGTCTATGTAGCAGAATTAAATGTCTTAATAGAGTTTATATCATGAAATATTTTACTATGCAGTGAAAGTAGTCATTCATGTTTACATAAAATCTGATATATCTTATAATGTGCTTGTCCTCAAAGCTTAATACTAATTACACCTACTTTTTTTTCTTTGACATCTATTTTTAAAAATTATTTTCTTTCCTTCTCTGACCATCTAGTCTTACAAGTCAAGGGTCCCCAAACTCCGGGATCTAAAGCCTGATGATCTGAGGTGGAGCTAATATAATAATAATAGATATGAAGTGCACAATAAATGTAATGTCTTTGAATCATGCCCCCTTTTTTCTTCTCCTCCAACACCCCATACTCTAGTCCATGGAAAAATTGTCTTCCATGAAACTGGTCCCTGCTGCCAAAAAGCTTGGGGACTGCTATTATATGTTATCGTGAAATGAATAAATTAAACCAATTCCTTAGTTTTAAAGGAATTTGTAAGTTATCTGATCTGATAAATTATTTCCAGAATATATTACTTTTCTTTTCAGCTGTAATTTTATATATAGATATAATATTCTGTCTCTAAGCTAACTTAGAACTTGGCCCTGTAATTAGGTTATTGAATTTAATTCTAAATTCATCTTTAGAATGTATATTTAAAATATATTTAGTGCTATAATTTTAGATTTTATATTTGGACATTGTGCAGTTTTGTTTTTGTTTTTTTTTCATTTTTACCTATTGTTCCTTTCATGGCTTGAGGTAGAAATGAATGGTGTTACTACTCTGGTGGTTTGTGAAAAGCTAGAAATCTACCAAAGTTCTATGTAGGCTGTTCATTTTACCATAAAATTTACAATGTATGGCCAATGAATCATAATCTAATGAATTGACTTTGTTATTATGATTATATTTCTTAATATACATGGTTGAGATGAACAAATGAAAAGATAATAAATAAAAAGATAGCCAGAATTTTTACAGACAACCTGGCACCATTTCAGACTTCTATAACTAAAATATTGTCATATGCTATGCATTTTCTTGGCACTGACATGTAAATCAATAGTCTGAACACAATTTAAAGAATGCTGCCTCTTCTTCCAATACATATGTCCCAACACTGAGCACTATTGTGATAAGGCAGTAATTACCTGATGGTGACTCTTTTGGGCCCTTTCCATGATGCAAGTATCAGGAGGTTCATCTTTCAGGTACATATACCCTTTCTGGGTATGGTTTGCTTTTGCTACCCACAGAGCTCTAGCTAGTATTTACAGGTTGGAATGCCTGATCCACAAACATGAACTCACACCTAACATATCACGTAACAAGAATATCCACATCACAGTAAAGGATCTGTGAGCTTATCACATACATAAGGATATGCTGGTAAATATTTAACAACTTTCTCTTCTTGGGGGGAATTTATAACATTGCTTTGTTGTTGTTGTTGTTGTTCAGTTGCTAAGTCGTATCTGACTCTTTGCAACCCCATGAACTACAGCATGCCAGGCTTCCCTGTCCTTCATTATCTCAAATTCATGTTCACTGAGTCAGTAATGCTATCTAATCATCTCATCCTCTGTCACCTTCTCTTTTTGCCTTCAATCTTTCCCAGAATCTGGGTCTTTTCCAGTGAGTCGGCTCTTCACATCAGGTGGCCAAAGTACTGGAGCTTCAGGTTCAGCATCAGTCCTTCCAATGAATATTCACGATTGATTTCCTTCAGCAGCGACTGGTTTGATCTTCTTGCTGTCCAAAGGACTCTTCACCGTACCACAATTTGAAAGCATCAACTCTTCAGCGTTCAGTCTTCTTCATGGTCCAACTCTCACATTCATACATGACTACTGGAGAAACCATAAGCTTGACAATAAGCACCTTTGTTGGCAAAATAATGTCTCTGCTTTGTAATACACTACCTTTATCATTGCTTTTCTTGCAAGGAGCAAGTCTTTTTTTTTAAATTTCATGGCTGCAGTCAGTCTGCAATGATTTTGAAGCCTAAGAAAATAAAATCTTCTACTGTTTCCACTTTTTCCCCTTCTGTTTGCGATGAAGTGATGGTACCAGATGACATGATCTTAGATTTTTTAATGTTGAGTTTTAAGCCAGTTTTTACACTCTCCTCTTTCACCTTCATCCAGAGGCTCTTTAGTTCCTCTTCACTTCTGCCATTAGAGTGGTATCATCTACATATCTGAGATTGTTGGTATTTCTCCAGGTAATCTTCACTCTTCACTTCACTTCATTCAGCCTGGCATTTCACATGATGTCTCTGCATAGAAGCTAAATATGCAGGGTGACAATATACAACCTTGAAATACTCCTTTCCCAATTTTGAACCAGTCAGTTGTTCTAAGTCCGGTTCTAATTGTCATTTCTTGTCCTGAATGCAGGTTTCTCAGGAGACAGGTAAGGTGCTCTGGTACTCCAACTCTTTAAGAATTTTCCACAGTTTGTTATGATCCACAACAAAGGCTTTCACATAGTCAATGAAGCAGAAGGTTTTTTTTTTTTTTTTTTTAAGTTTCCTTGCTTTTTCTGTGATACAATGGATGTTGGCAATTCGGTCTCTGGTTCCTCTGCCCTTTCTAAATCCAGTTTGAACATGTGGTAGTTCTTGGTTCATGTATTGTTGAAGTCTGGATTGAAGAATTTTGAGCCTAACCTTACTAGCATGCAAAATGAGTGCAGTTGTCCGGTAGTTTGAACATTCTTTGGCAGTGCCCTTCTTTTGGATTGAAATGAAAACTGACCTTTTCCAGTCCTGTAACCACTGCTGAGTTTTCCAAATTTTCTAGCATATTGAGTGCAACAATTTAACAGCATCATCTTTTAGGATTTGAAATAGCTCATCTGGAATTCCATCACCTCGACTAGCTTTGTTCATAGTAATGCTTCCTAAGGTCCACTTGACTTCGTACTCCAGGATGTGTGGCTCTAAGTGAGTGATCACACAATTGTGGTTAACTGGGTCATTAAGACTATTTTTGTATAGTTATTCTATGTATTCTTCCCATCTTTTCTTACTCTCTTGTACTTCTGTCAGGTCCATACCATTTCTGTCCTTTATTGAGCCCATCTTCCCATGAAATATTCCCTTGGTATCTCCCATCTTCTTGAAGAGATCTCTAGTCTTTTTAATTCTACTGTTTTCCTGTTTCTTTGTATTGTTCATTTAAGAAGGCTTTCTTATCTCACTGTGCTATTCTCTGGAACTTTGCATTCAGTTGGTTATTTCTTTCCCTTTTTCCTTTGCCTTTCACTTCTCTTATTTTCTCAGCTATTTTTAAGCCTCATCAGACAACCACTTTGCCTTTTTGCATTTCTTTTTCTTGGGGATGGTTTTGATCACTGCTTCCTGTACAATGTTATGAACTTCCAACCAAAGTTCTTCAGGCACTCTGTCTATCAGATCTAATCCCTTTAATCTACTTGTCACTTCCACTGTATAATTGTAAGGGATTTTATTTAGGTCATACCTGGGAATGGAACTTCACTGTTGCTCAGATAGTAAAGAATCTGTCTGCAATGCAGGAAACCAGGCTTGATACCTGGGTCGGGAAGATCCTCTGGAGAAGGGAATGGCAACCCACTCCAGTACTCTTTCCTGGGGATTCCCATGGACAGAAGAACCTGTCAGGCTACAGTCTGTGGGATCACAAAGAGCCGGACATGATTGAGCAACTAACACTCCAAACTCCTGAATGGCCTAGTGGTTTTCCCTACTTTTTAAAATTTAAGTCTGAATTTTGCAATAAGGAGCTCATGATCTGAGCCACAATAAGCTGCAGGTCTTGTTTTTACTGACTGTTTAGAGCTTCTCCATCTTTGCCTGCAAAGAATATAATGAATCAAATATTTTCTTACTTATCTGATATAAACACTCCCTCTATGTCAGCTGCAAGCTACCAACACAATCTCATTCAGGTGGAAATGTTCTGAAAATTCTCTGTTATGTGCTGGTTCCAGCAACCATTATACACAGTTCATTATCCAGAAGCAACAAACCTCACAGAATGCTGGAAGACTTTTAAAGACACCACTGAAGCACAAACATGGAGGCAACACTTTGATAGGATTAGGTGTCATTATTCGGGATGCAGTTTATGTATTGAATCAGAAATTTCTACATTGTTCTTTATTCCCAGTGATTCTTGCTAGGTGACAACAGGTTATAGATGTGACCCAGGGCACTCTGGACTATCTGTGAACAGGTACAAGCACAAGAGAAGAGGTGTCTTTCACCATGATGGCCAAGATTATTGATACTGAAGAGCAGGAAGCATTGGAACTGCTTTCACACAGTTGGGGCAAGGAGAAATTTATGTGGACCCCAGGTAAAACTCTAAGGGGCTCTCTTGTTACTTCTTTATAACAACTGTGAACAGAAAATGCTTACCTCCAAGAATGAAAGATTGATTCAGCCTACCAGTTAAGCCACCATGATTTGCCAGGTTGTTGGTGATGGGAAGTCAGAATGGATGCTGGAGGAGGGAGAGGTTAAGAACTATATGAGGTCCTGAGATCAGCTGAGGGGCTAGTTTGGTCTGTAATCGGCCTTTTCTGAATTTTCCTTCAGAAAGAAAAGCCTACAGAATCATGGAACAGATGCTTCTGGAACTCGTGTGGAAAAGTTGCTTTGTGTTGCAAAAAAAGTGGAGCATGGCAACCACAAAAATCTGTCTCACATATCTTCATCTGCAGGCATGGTAACTGACCTACAGACCTTAACCCTAACACCTCTAAAATTCATCATCATGTTATACCAAGGCCATGGTCTGTGTAGATTGAAAGTGAAAGTTGCTCAGTTATGTCTGACTCTTTGCGATCCCATGGATTATATAGTTCATGGAATTCTCTAGGCCAGAATATTGGAGTGGGTAGCCTTTCCCTTCTCCAGGGCTCTTCCTAACCCAGGGATTGAATCCAGGTCTCCAGCATTGCAGGCAGATTCTTTACCAGATGAGCCACAGGGAAGCCCAAGAATATTGGAGTGGGGAGTGTATCCCTTCTCCAGTGGATTTTCCTGACCCAGGAATCAAACCGGTGTCTCCTGCATTGCAGGTGGATTTTTTTTTTTTTTTTTATTAACTGAGCTATCAGGAAGGCCCTTGTATAGATTACTCCCAATTACTGAATATGCTACTGATAAGACAGACACATTCCTATGAGACTCCTACAACAGCTAATGTTGGCTTGGGGACTCCTTGGCAGCCTTAGCAACCTCTCTTAGAAGTACACTTTGGTCTCAGATGCTGGCCTCCACCATCCTTCCTCTGATCTCTATCTGGGACCAGATTTGCATCACAGTCTGACATCTCTCCCAGCTTCCTCTCATCCTTTCCTCTTTTTCCTCACAAGCATTCCCTTTAAGAATACAATGTATATGGAATTCCCTCTTGACATAGGCTTCTTGGAGGATCTAAACTAGTCCAGGCATTATATAATAGATTGTTGTTGTTCAGTCACCAAGTCGTCTCTGACTCTTTGCAATCCCATGGACTGCAGTACACCAGGCTTCCCTGTCCCTTACCAACTCCTGGAGTTTGCCCAAGTTTATGTCCATTGAACTGGAGATATTATAGGTACTAAGATGCAAAATATATGTATATTATCTGCACTCATTTTTAACACATATCTGCAAAATAAGAATTAATACACATTTTACAAGTGAAACGTGACATTTCAGAAGGTTAACCACTGCACACATTCACACAAGTAACAAGTGGCTGTGGGAAGACTCACATCTAAGTCTCTCTGGCATGCAATTATGTAGATCTTTCTATCTAAGCACTGAGTCACTCTACTGAAATGAGAAATTATTACCTCCCCAGAAAATAATTTGGGACAAGTATGGATATTACTGGGACTTCCCTGGTGGCTCAGACGGTAAAGTGTCTGCCTACAATCCAGGAGACCCGGGTTCAATCCCTGGGTCAGGAAGAGTCAGACTTCTTCCACAATAAGAAAAAAATTAATATCCAGAATTAAAATGAGCTATTTTGAAAGATAGTGCATTCTTCATCACAGGAGATGTGAAAGTGTAGGCTGGATAAGTGAGTGGCAGGAAATTGGTAGGGAAACGTCAAGCATCACCATGAGCTCTGAAGAATTAGGTTCTACATAGACTGTGAATGCTTACGTTGCTTGGTATTCACTCGAACCTTCACAGATGAGTCCTTCATAGATACGAAGCTCCTCCAAAGTAAATGGAGTTTAATAATATATTCCTGGAAATTATCTCAAATGCCATAGAAATAGTTTCATATAGACTAATTTTTCCCCTGGTATTTCTTCCCTGTTTCCAGTAGCTATTAAAAAAGTATCAAGTGTATCTTTTTCTTCATACATCAATCTGAGAGAATTCCAGAGATTAGAAAGATCTTAGAAATCTGTTCAAATCCATTTCCTTTATAATCACTGAAGCTGACCAAGAGCCATCGAATCAAAGATTATTCTATTCTTTCAATTTAAAATTTTTGTTTTAGTTGTTTCTAAAAAGCAAGGTATAGAAATTTTAGACTGATATTTATGTCTCATTTTTCCCCAAAAGGTAGGAATTTCCATGAAGTTACCTACCAGTCCCTAAACTAATTAACTGCATCCAAAGGCAGCGTTATCCTTAGAAGACCAATAATCATTTGTCCAGTAGACTCATTGAGACCAAGAATAATTTGCTCAAATTATTGGTAATTTGTCAAATCTTGGTAATTTGGAGTATTTGGGTGAGAACTAAACTCCTCATACTTCAGTTAATTACAGTATGCTGTATGTTACCATAAACTGTTCTTTTTTGTTTTGCCATTAAAAACTTCAGCAATGCTGTATACATATACACACATCATTCTATCCCATCAGAAACTGAAACAAACAAACAAAAAATTGAGAGAAAGGGAGGCACATCTAGTACAAGGTGAGTTCACATCCTTTGGGAGTCAAAGATATTTGTCACCTTAAAGGTATGATTTAGGCTAACAGAAATGGTATTAGAAATCTGAATGAGAGAATAGCATTGGAACATGTATACTACCATATGTAAAATAGATGATCCAGTGCAAGTTTGATGCATGAAGCAGGGCACACAAAGCTGGTGCCCTGGGACAAGCCAGAGTTTGGGGTGGGGAGGGAGGTGGGAGAGGGGTTCAGGATGGTGGGACAAATGTGCACCCATGGCTGATTCATGTTGATGTATGGCAAAAAACATCACAATATTTTAAGGCAATTATCCTCCAATTAAAATAATTAATTAAAAATAAAAAAAAACACTTAAAAATTTAAAAAAATGTATTGCTTAAATAAGTTTTTAAAACACTTTATAACTTATGTGCTTAGTATACACTATGTATTCATTTTGTTTTTCAGTTGCTAAGTCATGTCCAACTCTGCAACCCCATGGATTGCAGCACTCCAGGCTTCCCTGTCCTTCATCAACTCCCTGAGTTTGCTCAAACTCATGTCCATTGAGTTCATGTGGCCATCCAACCATCTTATCCTCTTTCACCCCCTTCTCCTCCTGCCTTCAATCTTTCCCAGTATCAGGGTCTTCCCCAATGAGTAAAAGAGATTGTCACTAAATATAAAAATGCAACACACATCCTCTTATTTTGTTTCAAGTTCTGAAAAATGTTGACATTTAAAATGTTTGTTGTAAATAAGGAAGCTTCTACTGACAACAGAATATAATCTTAGCTTCCCAAACTTGAATCAGAGTTCATGGTCTGATATTTACCTAAAATCATATTCGTCATCTTAGCTGGCTTTTATTATATGTTGTCATGGCTTTTCTCTGTGATGATGGAGGCAATCCTAAATCAAAACAAACCTACTGCAGCATTCTGTCTCCCTGACACAGCAGAAGGGCTCCTCTGAGAGATTTAGATTATTCTGCATGTCTTGGTAATGTAACATTTTCATGGTAGCAAAGCCCTTTTAGAATCAGACAATATCTAGAATGCAGAGATGATAGAAAAGATCATTTAAAACTGCCAAATCAGTACTTCTATTTTGCTTTCTGAGAATCATTTTTCAAAAGAAATATTCACTGATCGTGGTTTTCAAATATAGTAGATTTTTCATGTTTCTTGGATACAAATTTTGATAAGAAATTGAGGCATACCAAACTTAATATTTAACTTGCTGAGAAAATGCAAGACATGTGTTGGACATTCTATTAAAGGCAGACATTTTAAAAAGATCTTTAATTGTATAGTAATTTTCTGTAGGTTCTTAGAAAACCCAACCAAGGCCAAAATATTAGCTTTTATTTTTATTGTGTTCTGAAAATATTACATTAGCACTTCCTTGTATCTTCTAAACAGTTTTAAATAAAGTTATCTGAAAAAGTATCAAGACTCTCTAATGGCTGAAAACAGGAAAAATATCTTTTCCTAATCCTTCACACCTTTTTGTTTCTATGTCCTTTTCCATGTAAATTTAGATTGTCCATTCACAATGAGCTGATTATGGAAACTGGACTGATCCTCTGATTATGGGATTGGACAATGGAATGTGCAGGCTGAAGTGCAATTGGGCTTATTCTCACCCTTCAGTCACATGGCAAATGAGCTCATATCTAGGCTAGCCTGCTGGTCTCTGATAGAAGATGAGGGCCATGTGGAACAGAGCCAAGGTGTACCAGTATATATCAACCAGTCCACAGGAGCATGAGCAAGCCCAGTCCAGATCAACAGAAACACATATGAGCTTTCACCTAACATTATATTCTACTTTGATCTATCATATTTATGACAGATAAAGCTATGTCAGGCATGATGGTCAATAATGTGAATAATAATGCTACATATATTATACACATATTTCAGTTCAGTTCAGTTCAGTTCAGTCACTCAGTCGTGTCCTACTCTTTGTGACCCCATGAACCACAGCACTCCAGGCCTCCCTGCCCATCACCAACTCCCGGAGTCCACCCAAATCCATGTCCATTGAGTCAGTGATGCCATCCAACCATCTCATCCTCTGTCATCCCCTTCTCCTCCTGCCCTCAATCTTTCCCAGCATCAGGGTCTTTTCAAATGAATTAGCTCTTCGCATCAGGTGGCCAAAGTACTGGAGTTACAGCTTCAACATCAGTCCTTCCAATGAACAGCCAGGACTGATCTCCTTTAGGATGGATTGGTTGGATCTCCTTGCAGTCCAAGGGACTCTCAAGTCTTCTCCAATGCCACAATTCAAAAGCATCAATTCTTTGCTGCTCAGCTTTCTTTATAGTCCAACTCTCACATCCATACATGATCACTGGAAAAACCATAGCCTTGACTAGATGGACCTTTGTTGGCAAAGTAATGTCTCTCTGCTTTTGAATATGCTGTCTAGGTTGGTCATAACTTTCCTTCCAAGGAGTAAGCGTCTTTTAATTTCATGGCTGCAATTACCATCTGCAGTGATTTTGGAGCCCCAAAAAATAAAGTCTGACACTGTTTCCACTGTTTCCCCATCTATTTGCCATGAAGTGATGGGACCGGATGCCATGATCTTAATTTTCCGAATGTTGACATATTTGGGAAGGACTAAAAATAATTTCAAGTGACAAATCAGAATTAAATATATCTCAAGAGTGAGAAGGAGCTATAACACCAAATAGGGATAAATGTTTTCCTCGAGAGAAGGGAGCAGCCTTGTTGGCATGACAGAATGAAATACTCTCATAAAGACTAAAGGAAACAGTGGCATTGAAATGAGCCTTGAGAGAAGTCCAAAGCCAAACCATATGTTTCAAGTTAGCATTAGACATTTATCTGGAGAGTGTAGCAAATAGCAAAATAGGTCTGGTCTCTGTCTAGACTAGATTAATCCATAGTAATTATTACATACTGAATTGAATATTTTATATTCAATTAGAAGACTGATTCAATTGGAAACAGTGTGGAGGTTAGGTATAAAATTTTGGAGAGCCAAGCTGAAACTTCTGGCATAACTTATATTTTTGTGGCCTAAAGAAAGTCATTTAATCTCTCCAGTGTATTAACTGGGAAATGGATAATAACCCTCTGATTGATTGCTAAACATGCAATGATTTCATCACTTTGGCCACAGTCCTGGCCCTAAAATCATAAAGTTGATGACAGTAGATGATATTTTCTCTCAAATTTAGAGAAACATAAAAGTCAGCATCCCTTCTTTGCTTGACTAAGTCAACCAAACAGGACACAGAGAAAACTAGTTGTAGCATTGTAGATGACAAAAAGAAAGGGAGAATCATTGCCTTGCAGTATGCTTGCTGAGAGGCAGGAATCAATCAGCTTAATTTCCTATTGCTATCCAAGAAGAATGCTGTTAAATATTTCTTGGGAAAGCCAGAGGGCGACCTTGACTTCTCATCTAGGGAATCTGAAGGAGGCAGGCTGGTTAGAGCAGCACTGAAGAAGGATTCTTTACCAGCTGGGCCAAGAATACTGGAATGGGTAGTCTATCCCTTCTCCAGCAGATCTTCCTGACCCAGGAATTGAACCCTGTTCTCTTGCATTCAGGCGGATTCTTTACCAGATGAACTACCACGGAAGCCCAGGACAGCCTGCAATAGTACCTAAAAGAGGGGACACTGATAGAACAACCAACAAGAATGTGCTGTCCTCTGGTGAAGCAGACATGTGTGAGGCATCATAAGAGGCTGTGAGGTGGGGAGCAGGCAGTAAGTATGGGAATTCTCGGATATCAGCTGGAATACAAGGATCTCACAGAGAGGACAGCAAAAATCTGACAATTCTTCCTTCCCAATCTCCCTACCTGGTGTCAGGCTGACCCTGTTGTTATAGAATACACTTTGAAATGGACGTAGGATTGACTTCGATTTAGACTGGACTTGGATTTTTTTATCTGAAAGTGAATCTTAATTACTAGCATGGTACTGCTGATTCACCAAAATGCAGCTGGAGAGTTACAGTACCTGTGTAATAATCCCTAAAGGCGTAGGAGAGGGAGACTTTAGAGAGCATGGACAAAAGAAACAATTGGGGAAAAAAGAAATGTTTTAAATCGTCATGGTGATTTATTGAGCTAAGCTTGTTCATTATGCTGTTATTTTCTACAAAGAAGTAATGAGCTATTAGTTGTTAAATCATTTAAAACAGTATAGGCATAGAGTATTGTTTTTGTTTTTGATACAGTAAGGACTTAATACATGTTAGCTTTTATAATTATTTATTTGAATAAAAATATCAAATTTCAATGTGATTCAAAATAGAAAGGGCTGTACTGAATAGTCACAATGGAAAATTACAAAGGAAAAGACCAGAGAGTCATGTGTCAAGCATCATTCTGAACCTGAATAGAAGATTCTTTTTTGGGGTCTTTAATTCCAAGATTCTATTATTTTAAGCTTGAATTATTTCTCCATATGGGAAAAAAGCAGCTTTTTTTTTTTTTTACTTTTTACAAAATTAAACAGACAATATAACTCTTCCTCTATTTTTAAATATAAAGAAACATAGATTATTTCTTTTTATTCTCTAAGAGCATCCACTGTTAAATCAATATCATTCATCCTTTTCATATGGAGTATTAGCTCCTTTTATCAGGCACATGTTGTAAAAACTTGCCTGTCAGTATTCATTCTTTGATGGCTCTTTCTTCATTTTTGAAAATGATACTGACATGAAATGAGTGAAACATCATGATAGTATAGCTAGAACTGTCCTGGCAAGGGACTAAGCTTTTATATAACAATAACTTGCTTTCCTTTGTGCTAACTTATTTTGAGGTTTTGTATAAAGGATTTTAATAACAACAAAACAGACCAGAGGTTAAGCAAAGAGCCTTTCACTTTTTTAAGCACCTCTCATTTTCAGAAATACACATATGTATACACATATACACACTTATATTTGTGTGTGTGTGTGTGTGCGTGTGTATATAAAAATCGCATGACTCAGAGACCTATATCTCATTTCAAATTTTAAGGGGACTAGTTTTGTACTTACATCTTGGTTGGTCATCTCCCAGTAGGGTCTTTCTCCATAAGATACAACCTCCCACATCACGATTCCATAGCTCCAGACATCACTCGCAGAAGTAAACTTCCGAAAAGCAATAGCTTCTGGGGCAGTCCATCTGATAGGAATTTTGCCTCCCTAAAATTGAAAAAGAATAAAAAAAATGCCCACATACTTCAAATGTATCTAAGGATACTTCTGCCTTACTGAAAAGATGTAGAAAGAGATGTAGCATTTTTAAGTGAATCTGTTTGACAGCATGCAGTCTCCTTTCACATATCTCAAGCCCATAAGCACTTGTAGACTGACTACTAATTGGCTGTCCAGAAGCCTTCTAGTTTAAATTCTGTCTGACTGCTGGAACACATACAGGACCCACATCTCAATTACAGTATCAGGATGGCAACTTTAAGTGGGGAAAGCAGGCAGTAAGGCAAATCAATAAGGTATACTTTCATGACTTGCTAACAGAAAGTAAAGGACTCAAATTCCCAGAGTATCACTTTTTCCTTTAATATAGGGATTGTAAATAGAAATTCTTGATTGCTGAATGCAATCCTGAGAAGTTTCAAAGTTAATAAGACAAGCATGAAAATCAGATATATTAAAAAAAAAACAACTTGGTTATACTTTCTCCTGACACTGTGCAATTTATTTTAGACTTGATTTCTCTTATTTTTTATTGTCATACTTCTGTGTGTATTTGATCAAACTGACTATTTTTAAAAGTAAAAGGCACGTATCTAAATTAGAGTCAACCAAATTAAAAATTATTAAAATTAGATTATGGGGGAACACTCACAAGGTTATCAAGTTTGGGTTTTTACATGATAAAAACTATGATTTGGTAAGTTTTCTCTTAGTTTACAAAATAGACAATTTTATATCTCACCCATTTCAGTGTAAACTCTTTTCTCTTAAGTTTTCAAAGAAGGAAAATCCATGCAACAAATATGTCATCTATAAGCAAATACACCTTAAAATAGAGACTGAGAGAGAGAAAAATGTGGGTTTTAAATATTTTCTTGGAAGAAACTAAAATATGTATTCCTGTTTTGCAGGAAGAAAAAAATTTAATTTACCTACTAAAAAAAAATGGGACTTAAATTGCTCTTTATGAACCAAAGCTTCAAGACATATGAAGAAATAACAACTTCATGTAATGATTGAAATTTCTGTGAGTTGACATTAATTTGAATTATTCAAGCTAATTTTGAATTATTTGCTCCTTAGAAACATGATAATACCACTTTAAGAAGACTCTCCTGAAACATACTTTTGTTAATTAAATATTCACAGGCAAGATCACATCATTAGGCCAACTAGGTGGCATTTGGGATGGCCTATATTACTATTATATATTTTGTTATATGTATTTATTATATAATATGTGTATACATACACATATGTATACATAATATATGTGTTAACATATATAATAATATATGCATACATAAATAGTTGTTCAGTCGCGTCTGACTCGTTGTGACCCCATGTGGTATAGCAGCCCACCACACTCCTCCGTCCATGGAATTCTCCAGGCAAGAATACTAGAGTGGGTTGCCATTCTCCAAGGGATCTTCCTGATCCAGGGATTGAACCCAGGTCTGCATGGCAGCCAGATTATTTACCTTCTGAGCCACAGGGAAGCCCTTATGATTTCTCTTCAAAACTGCAATTTGTCGATTATTTTAAACTTCAGCCTGGAAGTTTTCTCCTGGTCCTCTGACCATCATATCGTATATCAGTATTATCTGAAGTTCCCTCACTGACTCATCTCTCAGTATATGGATTTTCCACAAAGTGCAACCATACCCCATTTCGAGGAGTAAATCTTGAGGGCCTCATCTTTGGCTTCCTTCCCCCTCCTTCTCCACTAGCATAACACATTTACACAGATCTTGACAAATTCACTTTATACATTTATTAATAACTAAGACACCAACCAACCATACTGGGAACAGATTTTTCTATAAACTCAGTCTTGTTTAGGCCAAGTTTATTAAGTGTAACTCTAATCCCAAGAGAATCCCTACTTGAGGTTTCAGTTAACAGAAATAATGACAATAATAATTAGGTCTAGAAGACAGGAAAATCCCACCAATTAATTTATTGATTTATTAGGCTGACCAATGGAAAGTTTTGTTTGCTTAGGTAAGTTACTCTTGATCTTCAGCATAGTGAAATCCTAATGATCCATAAATCACAACACAATGAAAAAAAAACAGCCTTATAATCTAAAATAGACTAAAACAAGTAATTTTAAAACATTGAATTAAATTAGAAAATGTTCACATTTAGCATAAGTGATGTCAAAAGTATTCTGTATTGAAACAAAAGTTAACAACATTGTATATATAGTGAAAAAGATATAATGATAAATTCCTGCCTTCGTAAGACGTTTAAACATTGAGGATGTTTTGATGACCTTCAAAAGATTTAGAACAAGTTTAGTTTATTATAAGGCATTAAAACTCAAGAAATGCAGTACATAGACTGCCCAGGAAATTCTGTTCCATCATTACCCAGAGTTTTCTACAGAAAGAACTGTCAATTGTATTACAATGATTCAGGAAGCAATTACTTTGCTGGAAAAGGGTGTTGATTTATGCTCATTTTGACAATATGATTTAGTGACCAATTTTCCATAGAAGCCGGCTTAACAGTTTACATGGTATAAAAGAAAAGCAATTAGGCATTAAAATACTTCCAGTAAATCAAAACTTTCTGAAGGAATAGCTCTTTTATTCCCTATCATATGAATATTTAGAATTTTATATTCTAAATATAATATTTATATTTAGATATTTAGATATTTCATTACTTGTTTTATACATGAACAAGTATATATATATATATATACATGAACCCTATATATAGGGTTTATGCTAAAGGACTGATGTTGAAACTGAAACTCCAATACTTTGGCCACCTCATGTGAAAAGTTGATGCACTGGAAAAGACCCTGATGCTGGGAGGGATTGGGGGCAGGAGGAGAAGGGGATGACAGAGGATGAGATGGTTGGATGGCATCACTGACTCGATGGACATGAGTTTGGGTGAACTCCGGGAGATGGTGATGGACAGGGAGGCCTGGTGTGCTGCGATTCACGGGGTCACAAAGAGTCGGACACGACAGAGCGACTGAACTGACTGACTGACTGAAATGCTATACATGTTTACATATTCACATACAAAGCATATTAATATATTCAGATACATAATATGAGCACATATTACATGCATACATATATTATATGTTAATATATGTATATATTTATTACTTTTAATACAGGACATTCTTTAACTTTTACATTTAATACTGTATATGATTTTTATCAGTTGTATCCACTCTGAACCCAAACTTTTTATTTTCAGTATCTGTAGAAAAAAAATAAACAGTTAAGACTCATTATGTGAATACTTAGCTTATCTAAGTTTAATATTTGAATTTTCTGACATCTAACAAGGAAATTATTTGGACATTTTTAGCCACCCTCTCTGTTTCCTCCCTCTTTCTTCCTATATTGGAGGAACTTCTTTTTCTTTTTAAAATCTTTAAATATTCAATGTCTCCAGCGTAGTATTTCAGAAGGCATTCTGTTAGATCTTACCCTTGTGGTGTAGGCTGCCTCAGGATCATCTTCCAGTACCCTGGAAAGCCCAAAGTCAGACACTTTGCACACAAGGTTACTGTTGATTAAGATGTTTCTGGCAGCAAGGTCTCTATGCACGTAGCCCATGTCGGAAAGGTATTTCATTCCTGCAGCGATGCCTCTCAGCATGCCAACCAGCTGGATCACAGTGAACTGCCCGTCATTTTTCTGTAAAGATTATACAGAAATATTAGTCCTGCAACACCTATCACTGGATCTTCCTTCAATCCTTAAATTAATACATACTACTACCAAATTCACATTGCAATTTCTATCTGAAGGAGAATGGAAAAAAATTAAGCAATAGACAGTAAACCTGATAACTGTATCAGTTACCAAGTGTATACAAAGTGTCCTCTACTCAGTGAAAGCAGATGAAGGCTTTGAAAACCCTCAACCAAAATCTTATGTATTGCTGCTCTTTTCTGCTTTGTAATTCCTTTCTTAGTCATCAGAAGAGTGTTTTCATCACTCCAATTTAGTGCCTGCCTTGGGTTAACACTGCATATTTTAGAAGTGATTTAAAAGAAGCTGTTTGGATAGGCATATTGGGGTAAAGAAGTGGCCAGAGGAAATAAGTGAGATTCTGCAGTAGCAGATGAGGGAGGGAGGGACTGAGCAATGACCAGGAGAATGTTAGTATTTCTGGGAGGCTTGCGGGCACTGGATTTGGTGTAGACACACCGAATAAGGCTCAACTGATGCTTATTTTGAAATAAAGGAATGATGTGACCTTAAGGGGCTGATAAATAAACGTACAAGAAATTTGGCAGCAGAGTCTGGTAGAGGCAGGAGACTGGAAGGGAAATTTGCCTTACCATTGGACCCCTGTCATATTCTTAGGATGGTAACTAATGCCACTGCTGCTTCACTTTTCTAATCAATGACAGCTGTTGCCATTTGAGGGTGAAAGGTTGCCAGTCTACAGGTTTAATCAGGCCTGCAAACATGTTACATTGTTCAGCACATACTATTTACTAATAAAATGAGTAGCCAAAGTTTAACATTTGGAAAGTTGCGTAGTAAATTATTTTCCTAAAACCCAAAAGATCTAACAACATTGACTACCATCTATTATCACATAACGATTCTTCAAATACAGAAGTACAAGCAGTGGCTGGCCCTCAGGGGAGTTATGAGTCTGTTTGACTCTTTCATTAGTATATGATTTTCACGGATTTTATAGACATTTTCCCTGTTCTGCCTGATATTACGTATTTTGAGAAATTTAAATACTTATATTCTTTAAAAATTTTTTTCATTGTAATTTATTTACAATCTTGTGTTAGTTTCAGGTGTAAAGTGAACCAGTTATACATATACATATATCTACCCTTTTTTAGATTCTTTTCCCAATAGGCAATTACAGAGTATTGAGTAGAGTTTTCTTTCTATACAGTAGATATTCATTAGTTATCTATTTTATATATAATAGCATCTATATCATCAATTTCAATCTGCAAATGTATCTCCCTTTTCCCCCACTGGTGACCATAAGTTTGTTTTCTACATCTGTGACACTATTTCTGTTTGGTAAACAAGCTCATTTATACCATTTTTTATATTGCACATATAAGCAATACCATATAATATTTGTATTTCTCTGTCTAACTTACTTTACAGAGAGTTAAATACTTATAAAAAATTCTCTTTTTCTCCTTTCCTTCATTCCTATCCACCTTCCTTCCTTTCCTCCTTTATTTCTTTGGGGGAGACACATTAACATACATTAAATAAAACCCTAGAGACATGTAATTTGCATTTGTATAAGTTTCAAGCCAATTTTCAAGCCAAAGTTAATTTTTGTAGTACAATTATCCTGACTCCAGATATTTCTATTTAAAATTTAGCTTTAAATTTTAAATAGAAATATTCTATTTCTATTTCTCCTTCAACATCACAGTCAGTATATAAATAACACTTTCAATGGTTGCATTTATATAAAATCTTACCTTTAAAAATGTATCTAAAGAGCCATTTTCCATATACTCTGTCACGATCATCACTGGTTTACCTGAAAAGAGCACAGTGGTATAAACTGGTGCTTCTTTATTTTGTAGTCTTATCTAGGAAAAGTATGCATACTAAGTCGCTTTTGTCATGTCCAGCTTTTGCATGCCTATAGCCCACCAGGCTCCTCTCTCCATGAGATTCTCCAAGCAAGAATACTGGACTGGATTGCCATGCCCTCTTCCAAGGGATCTTCCTGACTCAGGGATCAAACCTACATTTTTTGTGTCCACCGGAGTTGGTAGGCAAGTTCTTTATCAGTAGTGCCATCTTTACCTGGAAGTTTTTATTTTTGTGTGCAAATTTTATATATATACATATAAAACATTATATACATATATAATGTTTTATATGTATATATATAAACAGTCCTCTTTGAGTAGCAAGTAAATTCCTGGCATGATGATATCTTAGTATATGCTAAATGCGGTCAGAGAGAAGACAGTATCACAAGAATGATAAAGATTGATATTTAAGATGAAAAAAATTTCAATATCAAAGTCCATTTGTGTAGAAAATGAGTTTAAGGATGAATTTCATTTTAATAGAAGTAATGATATGAAATGTCAAATAATAATATCCAGGAAACACATTCATCTTTCTCACAAGTTAATTAAGTTGCTCAGTCGTGTCCGACTCTTTGCGACCCCACGACCTGCAGCATGCCAAGTCTCCCTGTCCATCACCAACTCCCGGAGTTTACCCAAACTCATGTCCAATGAGTTGGTGATGCCATCCAACCATCTCATCCTTTTTTGTCCTCTTCTCCTCCTGCCTTCAATATTTCCCAACATCAGGGTCTTTTCAAATGAGGCAGCTCTTTGCATGAAGTGGACAAAGTATTGGAGTTTCAATTTCAACATCAGTCCTTCCAATGAACACCCAGAACTGATCTCCTTTAGGATGGACTGGTTGGATCTCCTTGCGGTCGAAGGGACTCTCAAGAGTCGTCTCCAACACCACAGTTCAAAAGCATCAATTCTTTGGTGCTCAGCTTTCTTTATAGTCCAACTCTCACATCCATACATGACTACTGGAAAAACCATAGCCTTGACTAGACAGACCTTTGTTGACAAAAGTTATGTCTCTGCTTTTCAATATGCTGTCTAGATTGGTCATAACTTTCCTTCCAAGGAGTGCCTTTTAATTTCATGGCTGCAATCACCATCTGTAGTGATTTTGCAGCCACAAAAATAAAATCAGCCACTGTTTACCCATCTATTTGCCATAAAGCGATGGGACCGGATGCCATGACCTTCGTTTTCTGAATGTTGAGCTTTAAGCCAACTTTTTCACTCTCCTCTTTCACCTTCATCAAGATGTGATTTAGTTCTTCTTCACTTTCTGTCATAAGGGTGGTGTCATCTGCATACCTGAGGTTATTGATATTTCTCCCAGCAATCTTGATTCCAGCCTGTGCTTCCTCCAGCCCAGCATTTCTCATGATGTACTCTGCATATAAGTTAAATAAGCAGAGTGACTATAGACAGCCTTGACGTACTCCTTTTCCTATTTGGAACCAGTCTGTTGTTCCATGTCCAGTTCTAACTGTTGCTTCCTGACCTGCATGCAGATTTCTCAAGAGGCAGGTTAGGTGGTCTGGTATTCCCATCTCTTTCAGAATTTTCCACAGTTTGTTGTGATCCACACAGTCAAAGGCTTTGGCATAGTCAATAAAGCAGAAATAGATATTTTTCTGGAACTCTCTTGCTTTTTTGATGATCCATCAGATGTTGGCAATTTGGAACCAGTCTGCTGTTCCATGTCCAGTTCTAACTGTTGCTTCCTGACCTGCATACAGGTTTCTCAAGAGTTCTAAATAAAAACTTTCATCCAGTCTAACAGCCCTACTGATGATCCCTGGAATATATGTTGCATTTTCCCAAATTTATTTCCATATTCTTGTAATACTTTTACTTTTGGCTACCTCTCTTTTCCCTCTAGGCCACATAGCTACAATCTCTATCAATCCAAATTTTTCCATCCCTCAAAACCCTGTTCTAGTTCCTCTTGCTATCTGGAAACATCTCTTGTAATCATTGTTCTGATGGATGAGGTCCTCCTCTTTTCACATCTGATATAAAACTGTAGCTGGACAGACTCTGAAGCCACACTGCTTGGCTTTATATCCTAGATTAAACAACTACTATCATATGATCTTAAGCAAATCAATTCTCATCTGTGTACCTCTTCACCTCCAAAATGGGGACACTAATGGCACCTGCCTCACAGAGTTATTGTGAGTATCCCCTAAGTCATATTGCTATCCAATATGTGCCCATAACTTAGAATTTAAATTTACTGTATATCATTATTTTATAAACTTTATCAACTTTGTGCATAAATGTCATTGCTAGATGTAATTTGACCAAGAGAATAGATCACATTTTACCTTCATAAAATTATGGCATTTTGTGTGTAATGTGTCTGTGATATAAGATGAAAAATATAAGATCAAAAATATTTGCTATATGAAAAAATACCTAAAACAAGGTTGTTAGTTTTATCACTCCACATTAACCTCACTATATTTTTTAAAATGCCCCTTTATTCTTTAGTAAATGTATACTACATACAATTTTAGTGCTAAATTATACTGAGGTAAGTGGAAAAAGATCTTATGGTATGTCTATTGGTTAATTTTTTATATAATAAGGGAAATGGTGGTGGTGGTGGTTTAGTCGCTAAGTCGTGTCCAACTCTTGTGACGCTATGGACTGTAGTCCACCAGGCTCCTCTGTCCATGAGATTTTCTAGGCAAGAGTACTGGAGCGGAGAAGGCAATGGCACCCACTCCAGTACTCTTGCCTGGAAAATCCATGGACAGAGGACCCTGGTAGGCTGCAGTCCGTGGGGTCGCTAAGAGTCGGACACGACTGAGCGACTTCACTTTCACTTTTCACTTTCATGCATTGGAAAAGGAAATGGCAACCCACTCCAGTACTCTACCCTGGAAAATCTCATGGACAGAGGAGCCTGGTGGTGGGCTGCAGTCCATGGAGTCACAAAGAGT
Source organism: Bos mutus (assembly GCF_027580195.1). Lineage (NCBI taxonomy): Eukaryota > Metazoa > Chordata > Mammalia > Artiodactyla > Bovidae > Bos > Bos mutus. The sequence continues at coordinate 80,856,917 of NC_091622.1, forward strand.
CGGACAAGACTGAATCGACTTAGCAATAGCAGTGGATTGCCATTTCCTTCTCCAGGGGATCTTCCCAACCTAGGAATGGAACCCAGGTCTCCTGCATTGCAGGCAGATTCTTTACCGAGTGAGCTATGAGAGAAGTCCACAATAAGGGAAATGAAGCCTATCAATTATGAAATGCACTATAATTAACTTAATGGCATTGTCCAGAAAGGTACCTGTATTTTACTTGAGAAGTGATTCATTCAGGTCATAGAATTAGAACTTTTAAATTTATTCAATCAACATTACCTTGAAGTGCAAACAGATATAAAAAGATAATTACATACAAAAAAGAAGCAACTAGGAAGAAAAAGGAGTTTTCATTCCAAAGTCACTTAAAACTCACTATTTAGTATAATATGGTGTACGTGCGTGTACTAAGTCACTTTAGTCGTATCTCACTTCTTGTGACACTATGGACTGTGGCCTGTAAGGCTCCTCTGTCCATGGGATTCTCCAGACAACGATACTGGAGTGGGTTGCTGTGCCCTCCTCCAGGGTATCTTCCCGACCTTGGAATCGAACATGTTTCTCCTGCATTGCAGGCGGTTTCTTTACCACTGAGCCACCAATAGTTCAGTCTAATTTCTTACTCAGATAATTATCTTCTGTTAAAACACTTCACAGTATTATTCTTTGAATGGAATGTGACAAGTAATACTATAAAGGCAGATTGATTTCTCTCCTCCTCTTTAAAGTTTGTAAAAGTTATAAAAAAAAGTTTGCCTAAAATAATTTATCATATATTTGTAGTATACCTGTTACGTAAAACATCCCATATGTAGAAAATATGCATTAGAGTTGTCATTTGACTTGAACTTTGAAAGTGTCACCATTGTAACAAAAGGTGACAAGGACTTCAGGAAGAAGAGGTAGCCTGTATCTTGTCATGAAAGAGCTTGTCAACTTCAAACACAGCTAGAGGCCTGGATTTTCCTTTTATAATTCAGGAAGTTATAGGACATGAGTTGGGGAACACTGATTTTTAAAATGACTGGAAATACAATACCAGGAAAAAAAAAAAAAAAAAGGGACTCATGTTGTATTTGTAAATGGCCATGGCAATAAACAAACAAACAAAAAAGATTATAAATGCCTTTTCTCCTTAGGATTACTGTAATCTAAATTCATAAATTGAGATATGCTCCCAGATTCAGTTCACTTTAGTTTAAATTGCTCAGTCGTAACTGACTCTTTATGAGCCCATGGACCACAGCCCGCCAGGCCTCCCTGTCCATCACCAACTCCTGGAATCTACTCAAATTCATCTCCATTGAGTCGGTGACGTCATCCAACCATCTCATCCTCTGTCGTCCCCTTCTCCTCCTGCCTTCAATCTTTCCCAGCATCAGGGTCTTTTCAAATGAGTCAGTTTTTTGCTCCCAGATTAACTTCATTTTAAGGGCATTGCCACACCCATTCAATGGACCTCAGACAAACTACTAAATAGACCAAATTCTGCTTTTGGTCCTTTGGTCTCATTTTTATATCCTAGGGCTTATTTCTGACTATCATTAATGTTGAAACCCCTTTTCTTTCAAAAGTCCAGAACTAAATAATAACTGTTTTGGCACAGGGACCTACATGTCCAAAGTTCCACCAGCCACAATGCTGGAATATTGAAATGTCCTGCTATACGAGACATCACTCCTTCATCTGTCTGATTTCAGGAATTCAGAAGTACTCAGAGATGAAGCTGAGTAGGCATACAAAAGGGACATGCAGGTAACCCTGTCTTCAGCTTTTTATCAAACAGTATGGAAGTATTTTTAAAAAATTATAGGTATTAGCACCAAAGAGTGTGTACTTACTGAACACCAGCTCTGAACAAACTAGAAAAAGGTCTACGTTTTCAGGAATCAGCCTATGTTTCAGGAATCTGCCCTGTGAAGCTCTTTGTCTTTCATTTACAGAAATCTGCTGAGGGTGTTGTCAGAGTTTAACTGGAACTGGAAGAACTGAATTCCAGCAGATATTCAAGGGATATAGTTGAAACTTCCTTTCATCAGCACCTCTCAGTCCCTACCATGCGAGAAGAACCGAATTCCAGCAGATATCCAAGGGATGTAGTCAAAGCTTTCCTTCATCAGCACCTCAGTCCCTACCATGTGAGCAGATGCCTTGTCCATCAAAGTGAAGACTTTGTCAATATCTACCTTTACCTCCTCTACCCCAAGTCTTTTATGATTACAGTACCACCCCTATATTACTACAACACAAACTTCAGTTTCCTTCTGTTCTCTTTTTCTAGAATTTCTTCTTTGCATCTATCCTCTAATTTTTTAGACTCTCTTCTTACAGTTATGGGTTAGTGTAAATATTTATTATGGCTCTCCCAAGGTCTCCTGAGCAGGAGTTGGATAAATCTTTATGTAAAAAACCTCTTTCTTAGGCAAATTTGTTCCTTAAATTCAACCCAAGTTCACTGAGCTTAGATGAAAGAATTCACAATCTAAAGAGAATGAACTGATCATAAACCTTACTGTTATTAAATAGTATATATTTGGAAACAAAAAAAATGGTTACTTTTTTAGGGAGTTAGGCACCTGGTTTCTCTCCTATAAGGTTTTTCTGGGGTTCATCACCTAATTTTAAAAGTCAGATACATTATTTATGACGGTGTAGGTTGTATTTTCAATAGCAAAAGTGTTATTTGAAAAATATGATAGGAACCTAAAATGCCTCTCATATTTCAGAAAATGCTGCTGCTGCTGCTAAGTCACTTCAGTTGTGTCCAACTCTGTGTGACCCCATAGACGGCAGCCCACCAGGCTCCGCTGTCCCTGGGATTCTCCAGGCAAGAACACTGGAGTGGGTTGCCATTTCCTCCTCCAATGCATGAAAGTTAAAAGTGAAAGTGAAATCGCTCAGTCATGTCCGACTCTTCACGACCCCATGGACTGCAGCCTACCAGGCTCCACCGTCCATGGGATTCTCCAGGCAAGAGTACTGGAGTGGGTTGCCATTGCCTTCTCGGTCAGAAAATGGGGAAAAGCAATAAAAATGCATATTTGCAAATAAGCATGCCCTTCTTTTGTTGACAAGAATAAGAAAATTCATGAACCATCCGATTATTTTTTATATTTGAGCCATTTTAATGATAATTATATTTAGTTTGGCTTATGTTTTGTCTCAGTTCCTGCTAGCCTGCAAAGATGACATAGTAATAATTAATGTGGCTTACTCTAACCATTGTAAACTCAATAAAATGGTATAAATCATTTTCCATTATCCAGTTGAAGTACAAAGAGTAGATTTGCCAATAATTTTGAAAGCATATTATAAAAAATCAATATAAAAAGAGCTCATAAAGCATGTTAAAACATGATTTTAATCTGAGAGTGGAGTTTTTATATTACTTTATGTTATTTACTAAGGACCCAGTTCAGGCAGAGTCTAAGCAGTAATAGAAACAGATTATTCGAGGAATTTGCCTAGGTCATATTTTATCATTTTGTATTGATAATCATAAAACAGCTATAGTTGATTGACTTATGGAGCATCCACTTCTTACAAGTCATGATATTAATTTTAACTGTCATCAAGATTGTGTAACACTGATATTACAAATGACTTTTTTCAGAGAGAAAATTGTGGCTTAAAAAGATTCAATATATTATCTGAGTTGATTAGTGCAAGTTATAAAAAACAAAGCTGGGAATCAAATTCAGGTCTACCTATGAAAGCTGTTTTCCTTCCCTCCACACTATGATGCCTATAATTTCCAAATTTATTTTACATTTCATTTTAAAACTTAAAAGATAGTCTTTTGTGTTATATTAATTTTGATAATAATGACTGTGCCACACCATCCGGCTCATGCATAAATGGTAGATCCAGTGGGAATGCAGTTGCTCTCAATAAATAACATATTCTTACAAACAATCATTACTTATGGATGCTCCAAGCATTTGGCAGTGTTCAATAGTGAAGTGGATAGGTCTTGGGTTCTATAGTACTTATGCGAAGAATCTAAAGTGTTCAAACCCATAGAAAAATAAAGCAGAATGGTGGCTGCCAGTGCCTTGGGAAGGGAAAGGGGGGATTTCTGTTTCATGGGTATGTAGTTTCAATTATGCGAGACAAGAAGTTTCTAGAAATTAGCCATACCACATTGTGCTTACAATGAACAAAACTGTACTGTGTAATCTTCACCTAAAATTTTAATAGGGTAGATATCATGATATGTGGGTTTCTCTCGTCACAATAAAACTAAACTTCATCTGCTGCCTTACTGATGTTTTTTTGTTGCTCATGTCCAACAAAATTCAAGAAAGGAGATAACACATCATTTCTTTTAAAGCAGTTTCTCTTCATAAGCTATCTCAAAATTAGGTTAAACAAACTTTGGGGAATGTTGACTTAGCCCTTGTTTTTCAGAGCATGGCCCTTGACAAGTGGTATAGCTATCACCCAAGAAAGAGCTTGTTAGAAATGCAAAATCTCAGAGCCCAAACCAATCTATGTAAACAGATTCTGCATTCTAGCAGTATCTTCAGAGGCACATTATATTTTGAGAAACACTGAAATAGGCCGCATCACAAGAGTTGTAGCTAAATCCAGGCTTCTTCTTTTATTTGCATTGATACTAACCTGCTTTTCTGAAACCAGGAGTGCATCAGGAAACACAATGTATCATTTAAGGAAATAAGGGAGCATTTAATTTAGAAACATCATAATTCACTGGAAAACAGCTGTCACTTGGTTTCTCTTAGAAACATTTTACAAGATTTGTAAATAATTAAAAGTAAGCCTATGCTTATAGTGGTGCAGCTGGTAAAGAATCTGCCTGTAATGTAGAAGACAGAGGTTCAATCCTTGGGTAGGGAAAATCCTCAGAAGAAGGAAATGGCAACCCATTCAAGTATTCTTGCATGGAAAATCCCATGGACAGAGGATCCTGGTGGGCTACAATCCATGGGGTGGCAAAGAGTTGGACACGACTGAATGTCTGAGTATATTATTATATTTCTATATCTGTAGTTTTATTTTGCTATGCCATTCTATATATTTGGCTGGTATTTCATTTACTGCATTAATACTTGTAGCTTCTTGAAATTACTTTTATTTTTATTCCAAGGGAAGCTTGGAATAACAAATATCACAATTCAATTATTAATGGTCAACCAGAAAATGGGATTTTGTGCTTGTAGTAGGAATAGATAATGCTTATTAAGAAGTGGAGTGGGAAGGGAGGAGTTCGTATGGGGCAATCAGAACTTAGCAGGGCACTGAGATTAATTCCACTTATAAAATTATGCAATTTTAATTTTGGGAAAGATTATAAAATCAAAAACCTCTATACCTTACCTGAGACAGGAGCATGGAAAAGCTAAATGTTTCTATTAAGTAGAAATTTCAGGCTTTCCATAATATCCTCTTTTATTTCAGATTGTTTACATTGATATAAACTTTTTCATTAGCTGCTCATTTATCAAGTTAAAAATGAGTCAGAACGTCTCTGACATTAGTGAAGGTGGATAATTACTTGTGAACTCAGAGATTATCAACTTTGTTACAGGAGCTGAGGAATCTAAGAATTAAAATTGTGACAGCTTTCTTTTATTAATAATGAAATTGACTTTAAATCACAAGGTTTGATTTACTAATAGTCAATCTTTGAGCCAGGAAATCTTTCTTTCTACAGTTATCTATCTTTCTGGTGAGTAAGATTTAGCTTTTATCAGAGACAGCACTTGGAGAAGGAAATGGCAACCCATTCCAGTATTCTTCCCTAGAGAATCCTGTGGACAGAGGAGCCTGGTGGGCTGCTGTCCATGGGGTTGCACAGAGTCAGACACGATTGAAGTGACTTAACACACATACATGCATTGGAGAAGGAAATGGCAACCCACTGCAGTATTCTTGCCTGGAGAATCCCAGGGACAGACGAGCCTGGTGGGCTGTCGTCTATGGGGTCGCACAGAGTCGGACAGGACTGAAGTGACTTAGCAGCAGCAGCAGCAGAGACAGCACTTGTAAATATTTAATAAATATTTTGTTTATTTATTATACCTCTCTATGCCGTCATAATGCAAAACAAGTATCTGGGGGCAGTATGTTGTAGAAAGAAGAACCTGCAAGGCTTGGAACTTGCAAAGAACATTCATGAAAGGACAGGGAATGAATGAGAGGAGTCTGGTAAAGAGCTTAATTTGAAGATGTAATAGAATAATAGATGTCTGGCATCCATTCTACTTCAGTGTTAAATTTGTTTATTTCCATCATGGTTTATCCTGATAATGGCTCATAGAATTGTTTCCTTTTGTGAAACGGAAGATGTAAAATCGAAGCATACTCATACTGCAAACATCTTCATTTATACTTTCAGAGTCCAATCTTATACAACTGGATACTTATAAGCCTCTCAAAAGTAACTTGTCCACAATGGAACTACTGATTACCAACCACAGTCTTGCTCCTCCTGCAGCTTTCCCCATAAATGGCAATTCCTTTCTTTAAGGGACTCAGGACAACAGTAATTTAAAATTATCATCAAGTCTTCTCTTTATCTCACATTCCACATCTAATTCACAAGAAGCTTTCCTGTGATTGCCTTCAAAACATCTATAGAATTCAACTACTACTCACCATCCTGTTAGATTACTACCCTGATCTAACCCTAATGAGATGTGAATGACAGTAGTCTCCTCACTCTCTTTCCATTTCAACACTGACTTCTACCATCTTTATTCAACACAGCATCCTGACTAATCCTATTAAGGTAGAAATAAGATTCCATCACATCTTGGCTCCAAAGCTCAGATTAAGAGACAGTCTTTGCAGGGACCATCTAAGCTCCTATTACATCTTCAAATTAAGCTTCCACCAGACTCCTCTCATTCATTCCATTGTAGCAACATTGGCCCTGTGGTCTCTTGAGCATTCTATTCAAGTTCCATTCAAGCCTTGCAGGTCCTTCTTCCTATACTACACTGTCCTCAGATACCTCTAAGGCCCACACCTTCAATTGATTAGACAGATCAATTGATTAGACAGATTCATTATTAGACAGATCTTTCTCTAAAATAGAAACCAACAACTCTCAATAGAAACAATCCATAATCTCCTAATTTAGCGCTACTTTTTTTCATTTAATGTATTGTAAATGTATTTGTTCAATTAGTTTCTGTCTCTCCAACTCAAAGGTAAGCTCCATAAAGGCAGGAAATCAGTTTGTTTAATCTCCACTGTATCCTACTGATTAATAAGAACAGACATTTAGTAGGTGATCAATGAATACCTTTTGAATAAATAAATGTTTCTTGTCACGTGTGTAGTGAATAATGATATATGAAGTTAGTAATGTACACTGCTTAAGAGTTTGGATTTTGGAGTCATATAGAATCATTTTTAAATCTGGTATTGTCCTATGTTATATTTATGATACCAGATAAGGTATTTGACCTCTTTAAGGTTAAATTTTCCTATCTATAAGTTGAGAACAAATATTATCTTCAGGATAGCATTGTTGTGCACATTAAAGGAGATAATATGTAAAAAGCATTAACATACCACATTCTTAAAGTAATGTTAATGATAAGTAGTGGTTATATCCTTGGATTGGGAAGATCCCCTGGAGAATGAAATGGAAACCCACTCCAGTATGCCTCCCTGGGAAATTCCATGGACAGAGGAGCCTGGGGGGCTACAGTCCATGAGGTCTCTAAAGAGTCAGACACGACTTAGCAGCTAAACAGCAACAATATCCTTTACTTTGAACCTATGTGTGTCTTTAGCTCTGAAATATATGTGTGTGTAGTGGTTATAACTGCTATATGCAAGGTCTTGTGAAAAGATCCTCATGTACTTTCCTTTGTATGCCTTTTCCCTTTTTCCCTAAAACACTCATGGTTTTATAGAACAAAGTTATTTAAATTAAAATATAAACTTTATATCACTTTAACTCATTTAAAATTTTTAGATAACTGCAATTTAGTCATTGAGTCATTTAATATTATTCATTTTTTTTAACTTATTTTATTGATTTATTTTTGGTTGTGCTGGGATTTGTTGCTGCACAGGTTTTTCTCTAGTTGAGTTTTCAGTGAGTGTGGATTAGTCTCTAATTGCGATGTATGAGCTTCTCATTTCAATGGCTTCTCTTGTTGTGGACATGCTCTAGGGTGCACAGTTTCAGCCTAGCTCCCAGGCTCTAGAGCACAGATTAGTAGTTGTGCCACATGGACTTAGTTGTCCCGTGGCATGTGGGATCATCTCAGATCAAGGATTGAACTCATGTCTCCTGCATTGGCAGACAGATTTTTTTACCACTGAGCCATCAGGGAAGCCTAATCAATCCTGTCTTTTTCAAAAAAAAGGGTTAAGATTACCTAATGTGTCTGGTCCTATGACAGACACTAGAGACACTGTAAACACATATCAATTTCAAGAAGTTCATCATGTAGTAGGATAGTATATGTATAGAGAGATAACTATGATATAATGGGCAGCAGATACATGCAACTAGAATTTGTAAGATTGTCTCTGGCTGAGAATTCATTCATTCAACAAATACATGGAATCCTACATGTGCTGAGTACCGATCTAGAAACGGGTGCATGCGTGCTCAGTTGCTCAGCTGTCCGACTGTTTGCAACCCTATAGACTGTAGCCTGCCATGCTCCTCTGTCCATAGGATTTTTCAGGCAAGAATACTGGAGTGGGTTGCCATTTCCTCCTCCAGGGTATCTTTCCAACCCAGGGACTGAACCTGCATCTCCTTTATTGCAGGTGGATTCTTTATTTACTGAGACACTGGGGAAGCCCTGATCTAGCAACCTGGAGGTGAGCAAATAAAACACATGTAGAGCTCGGATGCTTTATTGAGTAGCTTACTCTATGCAAGGCAGACAGTGAGGACAGAAGGGAAAATTAAGATAAATCATGCTGGTCTCATGGAGAATGTCATATTTGAATAATCTTAAAGGTCAAGTAGATCTGAGGAAAATGGAGAGGACATGCTAAGGCTGAATGAAGTATCACCAAGGGGAAGAACAAGAACTAGGTAGAAATTTCTGGAAAAAGAAATAGTGTATAATGGAGATATGATCAAATTATATCAAGTATCAAAATATATGTATTCTGCTTGATTTGTTTGCTCCTGGTGATGAAGCAGGAGAGGAAAGTGATTTTGTGAAATGTATGAAATGGACTAATGTCCATTGGAAAATACCAAAATGGCAAGACTAGTTTGAAGACTGTTGGAATAGCCCTGGGTAATATATAATAAAGGCCTATAAAATAAAATGGACTTCATATGATAGAAAATACTATATTTGAAAGATAATTACAAATTTATATAATAAGTCAGAATTGTCCTACAATTTAAACAATTAATTGTCATTGAATGTGCTATCTCCTCAGACACAGAAAGAAAAATAGGGAGAAATTTCTTTCATTGTTCTCTAGCATTTTGTTTAAAATTACTAATTTTACAGGAGAACTAAAATATAACTGGCTTCCCTGGTGGCTCAGACAGTACAGAATCTGGCTACAATGTGGGTAACTGGGGTTGACCCCTGGGTCAGGAAGATCCCCTAATGGCAGGCAACCTACTCCAGTATTCTTGCCTGGAGAATTTCATGGACAGCCAGGCTACAGTTCATGGGATCACAAGGAGTCGGACATGACTGAGTGACTAACTCACACACACACACACACACACAACTATGAATAATTCTAAGACTTAATTGAAATATTTATTCAATTTTGATAATATTTCCATGGGTGAGAAAAATAAATCTGAGAACAAAGAATGCTACAGTGGATGAATTATAATTTCCCTCTTAAATTTTGTTTCCTGAATCTATTTAAATAGTAAAAGCAGGCTCCATGTACATTATATTAAAGCATCTTGCATTGTGAATAAGTCAATTAAGCCAGGAACTGTGGGTTTTTACATCATTTGTCATAAAGCCTCTGTAGAATATATATCTGTTTATGATGCGGCCTGTTTAACAACAAATCACAGAAGGAATCTGAATGAGAGCCCATGTTTCTAGCAGGTGGGGTAGTAATACAGGAAAGAAGGTTCATGATGGCACCACCCTGAGCAGTGCTACTTCAGGCTCCCCACCTTTGCTTCAATCAGAAAAAATCACAAGATTTAGTTGCACTTATGTCTCATTATCTGTGTGTTGCAGGTTGAGAATAATTGCTGAATAAATTAGCATCAGATCAGAGAGCATGAAATTAAGGACACAAATAAAGTGAGTTGCAACATGGTAAATTAAAAACAAGTTGAAGACTTTCTAGGTTGAATATCAAGAGCTACATTTATTAAGGGGAAACAGTTTCAACTCATATAGAAGAAATAAGACAAAGAAATATTTTAAATATTTACATTTTGCTTTACACATATGTGTAGCTTCATGGCAGCAACATCAAAGAGAATATTTGATTAGAATATTGGAAATGTTAAGTCTGTATTTTCAACCACAGTCCTGGTTTTTTAAACTAGACTTTACAGAATTTAAAGATGATCATTTGTTGATGATGACATTTGCTTTCAAAAACAAAGGTCTCAAATGCATATAAAATTGTATATGACAAATTCACTTGTCTTACTTTGAGAAGTTTAGTTGTCTTTTATTGTCTCAGCAAGGACCATTCACATAAAACAAGTTCTGTAATAAATTAAGGGTCTATAAAAGTAGGTGAATATTAGTTTTAATAATTTTTGGATCTTGTCTAGTATTATCTGATGGTTTCCCTAATGGCTCAGATGTTAAAGAATCTGCCTGCAGTGCAGGAGACCTGGGTTCAATCCCTGGGTTGGGAAGATCCCCTGGGAAGGGAATAGCAACCCACTCCAGTATTCTTGCCTGGAGAATTCCACGGACAGTGGAGTCTGGTGGACTACAGTTCATGGGATCACAAAGAGTCGGACACAACTGAGTGACTAACACTATTATTATCTGATGCATTTACTTAAATAGATTAAAATAAATACTTATTCACTAATACAATTATCTTCAATTTTATTCACACACACAAACATATCTTAATTTCATCTGCATAAAATTTTTATAAGGTAGGTATGATTTTTTCTTTCATGTGACATTGAGGCTCAAAGTTTTAACTAAAGTGGCATGGATTGGTTCAGGTTTAAGTGTAATGGATTAACATAAATATTTAGGATGTTTCTGCTTCTTCAAGGAGCAAATATTTTTAGCCAGGGAGCTAAAAATATATATGCAAGAGAGAAAAAAAATAAATAAAAGATCTGAATAAGAGGTTTGGACCCAGTAAGGAACACTGCAGAAATTTACAAAAATCCTTACATTAGCACAGTGTTAAAAAGAAGAAGAGATTATTTCAGGGTTAAGTGATGAGGAATTATTTTGTGGAGGTGGTGATGGAATTTGAATAAGGTTTTGAAGGAACTGCAAAGGTAGTTAGGTTTCAGAGAAAGAGGCAATGTAGACAGGGTAACATATCAATTAAAATGGATTAGTAATGACATGGATATGGAGAATTTCAGAGCATAGGAAGAGAGATAAATGGAAAAGTAATAACCATGTATTTATTAATTACCTGCTCTGTGTCATGCCCATTTAAACGTTACTTGTATTAATTCAAGTCACCTTCACAACATCACTATGAGGCATTCTTATCTCATGTCATTAGTGAGGAAACTCAGGTTCTGAATCTATCACTAACTTGTGCAAAGCCACATAGTACTTCATGGCAGAAGCAAAATTAAAATCAGTGGATAGATCCATAGCCCATGTTCTTGATCATTATGCAGTACTGCCTTCTGTGATCATAATAGTGATCTGACACTCTTCTACACATTACAGCTTAACTCATTACAGGGTAGATTGGCTGCCTATGTATAGCCATTAGTTTTACATATATCCTTGAGGAAGTCATGGTCAGTGTTTATTTGAGGAAATGAAATTTAACAGTCATATTAAGGATGAAAAGAAGACATAAAATAAATCAAAGATTTTGTATACTATTATACTGTGACTGTCATTAAGAAGTATGTTTTACAATAGATAGTACCTTTTTTGCATAGCAAATGATTACTCAATCACTGTTAACTCCTGTATCCACAGCATCTATCCCGGTATATGCTATCACTAATGTCCTTCCAAAGTCTTTCCTCTCACATAGAATATAGCCCCGTTCAAGTTCTGGTTTCATTTTACTGGCCCTGTGACACTCTCCCTTAGATCACATTCTAACTTAAAATATTCCTCCCCATTCATCACAGGACATGATTTTTGTAAAATCTTTTATTTTATTCCTTCCAATAAAAATTATTTTATTTGCCTCTCATTTGCCTCTTGCCCCTGCCCCTTACTTTTTCTTAGGCATCAAGTGGAGGAAAGAAACATATCTAAGTTTGAAGAAACCCACATGTCTGCAGGTAATTTTATTTCTGTGTTATGCTCCTCCTCTATAGGCATTCTTACTGGAGATGTGTATCTCTCTGATTCATAGAGAAAAACAATCTTCCAGCAAAACAGGCTGATGCAAAAGCTCTGTCAAGCATCAACATGATACTCTTAGCTAAGGTCTTTTTCTTCTGTGTTTTCATCTGTGACCTACTGTGAATGAATCATGATTTGAGAATTGACTGGTAATAAATCAGATACTTTTTTTTTTGTTTCTTTTGTTCCTCTTTATTGTGAAAAAGCCATCTTTACTGCTGCTGTTGTTTTTGGTTTGTTTTCCATGGTGCACTGGGATAACCCAGAGGGATGGTATGGGGAGGGCGGAGGGAGGAGGGTTCAGGATGGGGAACACATGTATGCCTGTGGCAGATTCATTTCGATATATGGCAGAACCAATACAATATTGTAAAGTTTAAAAATAAAATAAAATTTAAAAAAATTAAAAAAAAAAGCAAAATGGTAAAAATGGACATCTAATCAATTACATTACTTTGTAGGATAAGAACACTTATTGAACATACATTGCTGCTATGCATATTTGGCATACATCATTTAAAACTGATTAATAGCAAATGGAAGTTGAATCAATGTTTAAAAAAAGTTTAAAGACTGTTCCTTGCCAAAAGTTTCAGATGATTTTACAAGTGGTATGTAGGGTATGAGGAATAAGGGAAGGAAAGAGAATACATAGGAATGGCAAAGTGAAAACGGATTAAAAGAATATAAAGGCCTTGGTTATGTGTCACATAAATACTTTACTGGATGACTGAAAAATTATTTGAAATCCTTGTATTGGAACATTCAACACACAACCATATTTACAAGAAATTAACAAGAATTTGACAGATGTGAAATTTTAGCTATTTTTGAGTAAAAACAGGATTTGCTTTAACAAAATAATTAGTCTTAAGGAATATTCCCAGTCTTCTGAGGCTATTGCTTTCTTTAGAACTATTAAAATATCTCAACCAAAAAAAGGAATAAAAGAAATACACCCAGCTCTAAAGAGCCACTTAAAAGGTGGCAGGCACCTATGGTTACAGTAATCCTATTAAATGTTAAACTTCAATGCCTCAATCGAAACTTTGAAGTTAATATTTCATTAGGATAAAAAGTGAAAGAGCCAAGAGGAAAAAAAAAATGATACTTTTACTGTTTCTTTTATCTGGATACATTTTCTCTGGTGCTGAATTCATAGTAAGTGAGTTAATACATATGTTTAAAATAATAAACAGAAATTCAGGTTCATTGAAGATCAGCTTTGACAAGAACCCACTGAAGTATAGGACACATATGAATATCAGAGAAACTCTTAATCGAATTATCATGCCCAGTGTTATGTGTATCCTGAAATTAATAACCTAGTAGAAGAAATTCAGATATTTATGGTCACACACACATGCATAGTTTGCCACTGTACTTACTTTTGGTCACGACACCCTCTAAGTGGATGATGTTAGGATGGTCAAACTGCCCCATGATACTTGCTTCCCCTAGGAAATCTCTGCGCTGTTTCTCAGTATAGCCTACTTTAAGGGTTTTAATCGCCACAGGTAATTCTCTCTTTCCTGGAAGTTTCAAGCGTCCACTACAAACTTCACCAAATTCACCTTGTGATAAAGATGTAGAAAACACATAAACTCATTAAACATCTTTACTCTAAAATAGTACTCTAAAGTTCTCTTAGAATAGCAAAGTTTAGACAAAACAAAATTAAATGGGAGTCCAAATTTCCTTGTCATTGCTGAAAGACATTAATGGTCCACAGGGAAAAAAAACACCTATGCGTGATCATGAAACACATTGGGGGTTATTAGTTTCATCTGTCTTACATATAGAAACCTTAATGGAAACATTAGAAAGAAACCAAAAGCAACTGACTGAAAACCGCTTCCTTCTTCCTTTGCTTTCTACTATAGCAGTGACACTAATGAGAAAATAAGAAAAGATCATAGCAGGACAAAAAGGAAACAATCGTAATGAAGAGATGATGCATACACAAAATAATTGGATACTTGAATTTTGTAAATCTTTCTGGGCATTAAAAATTACATATGTATGAAATATAGTAAATAGCAGATATTAAAACACCATGTTTGAATATTTATTTTTGCTGGTTTATTGTTTTCATAAACTAGACATTTGCAGGTTTAAGTATGAGCTATGTAGAGGGTAGTAGTAAAATACGATCAATTATATACCACTTTGAAAGCAAGACAATTACAGAAGATTAAAAACATCTTGAGTTAGATCAGAACATTGATATATTACATTCTATAATATAAACACAAGTTAAAAGTCTGAATTAAACACACTGTCTTACCTGCTCCAATAACTCTTTCAATGGTGATGCATGAAGCTTCTATCTCCTTGGCAAATTCATGGACAGCTTGATTGGGGTCCTCATAGGTATGTGGATCAATATAAGTTCTTACTCCTGGCAGTTTAACTGAAAAAATAAACAGGCATTAAAATAGAAGTATTGGTGATGGATGAGTGAAATTACAAATGTTATTAATGTGCAACTATGGCTTAAATCCGTAATTTCTAGAAGTGGCAGAGCTGCAAGGACAGAGTCTTCTCCTGAGGTATAGGAGTCATTTTTACAACTATCTCACTTTTATAATTGTAGAAATCTGGATTGCTGGCATGCACATGAAGTGCATATGTGAGGACATATTTGAATAAATACATCTTTTAGCAGTAATGTTCAGGGAGTCAGTCTCTGAGGCAAACTAAGACACTTTTGCTTACCAAACTGAACAATGAAGTGCTATTGGCTTAGTCGTCGGTTTGTTCTATCATGCTTTACTTAAAACCTCATCACAGATGATTTAGTTTTTATAAAAATAATTTAAAAACAAACTTTCTGGTGCTTTGGTCCTATAAGACTGACATAGAAGTCAAAATAAAAAAAGAAATTCACTCTATTTTTACTGCAGGGCATTATACAAGTCTGTCATATTCTATGAGCCTCAGTTTCATTACATTTTAAAGACTACCAATATTATCCTCAATGATATTTTTTGAGAATAAATAACATTAAACAAGATAGGACTAAAAATGGACTCAAAAATTCTTTCATGATTTTGATATGGCAGAATGACAAAAAAAAAAAACAAAAACAAAAACACTTTTTGTCATTTACTTGGCAAATCAACTCACACTATACTCTTTATCTAAAAATGAACATATTAAAATAATAAAATTAGAACCCATTTAGGCTAATTTTTAAAGCTCATGAATAAAACTTGATTTTCTCCATTTCTTAAAAGTGTAGTCTTTTTCAAGTCATTTGAACCAAGGTTGCTGTTACAGGATCTGCTCAGGGAAATTCCTGCCAAAATGCTACAAAAAAAAAAAGAAAAATTTATTCATTTATTCTGGTGGTTTTATCTAATGATATATTTCTATTGACTATTGCTAGGAATTAGAATTGGCCAGAAATACAGTTTGACATATAATAACTTTTTATAAAGCAAAAAGTTTTTGTTTTCATTATTATAAGGAGAGTTTGCTTTAAAGAACTGAAAAAACCATTAAGCTATTGCCCAGGGTCAGCCAGCAACACTGCAAGCCCAGGAATGTACCAAAACACACTTTTTAACACAATATTTTTGGTCAGTTTTTACAAATCTTTGCCTGAAAAGAAGCCAAAGTAACAACAAAGTCTCCCCTACTTTGCTTTATTTTGATTTTTTTTTAACAGTTTGCTTACTGTGCCCATTATGAAAATGCATCTTTTCCTCTTCCGGGTCTTGTTTGGCTTTGCTGTAACCACACCGCCTGGAATAGAGTAAGCCATCATTAGCCACATCTCCCAAGCGGTGAATCACATCAAGCCCAGAAGCACACAACACAATTGAAATGACTGCAATCTTAAGTGATTTTTCACACCAGCAGGATGGAACACCAATACTCTTGGATGAATCGTATTTCCGCAGCCAATATCCCTTATTTCTGCCCAGATTTCATTGAGAAGTCTGAAGCTCTCCAAATCTATTTTTAAACATCACTTCACCATACACCACACACCAGACACTTCTCTGTTCCCTTCCTCTTTTACTTTTTTTAACCACCTCTGAGGCCCCTGCCTTTTTCAGATGAGCTGCCCCAATATGTCTCTGATTCAATAGTCTCCTCCTTTCAGCACCTTACATTATCATTTTTTATTTTTTTTACCTCTCGTTTTGGAGTCTTTGGTTTCTCTGCTGGCTCTTTTCCCCTTGCATCCACTCAGAGATCACTGTCAAGTCCCCAAAGTTTGCAAACCCACTCAGCTCCACTCCCCAAATCTTAGTCTCTCCTGTTTTTCTCTTACTAATTTGTAAGTCATTTTAAATCTGCTCTTATTACTTACAAAAAGCTTTCCTTCTAATGTTCACTGATGATATATTCATCTCTAAATCCAATGACTTTTTCTTAATTTTTAACCCATGATTAATTGAAATCCCTTACTACTCCTTTTCTGATATTTCTTACTGCTCTTTTCATTTATATGGACAATTCCCTATGTCCTCTGCCCACGCTTCGCTGGTTCTCTACTGTAGATCTATCCATTTCCATCAATTTAATTAATATATCTATCCTTCTGATTTTATCCTTTCGAGAGTTACATTTTTATTCCTTGTAGATTTACTTTACAGGAATATTCCCCAGGCATTCCACTCAATAGATTTTGGGGAAAAAACAACAAAAACAGTATCTTTCTCTTTACTTTCAATATTGATCTGCTGCCTTCTTTTCCTCTTAATAACACATACATGGCTTGGTACCTTAAAATCAAAGCCCTATGCTTGTGTACCTCACAATAAATTTGCTGTCAAATCCCAAGAATTATATAACATAAAATCTTATGGTCCATCTCATCCATCTCTTTAGTTCTACCCCTTCTTCAATTAAAGCCTTGTTATTTTTCATTTGGATTACTATCACTGCCTCTGAACCTTTGCCCTTGCATTCTATAACTGCTTTCCTGAACTATACTAGACATGGCTGTAGCCACAATACCATAAACAAGGTACTCTGCTATTATGTTACCTCTCTCCTGAAAACATTTCAATAAAAATGTAAAGATTCCTAAGTGTAGCCCCAATGCGCACTTCCTACCTCATCTCCAGGATACTTCTCCATGCTTCCATATGTTCCTATATACTGGTTCCTACACTTAGGATGCTCTTCTTAACAATCTCCAATTAATCTAAGTCCAGTTCAATTGTTGCCTTCTTTATGTTTCCCCCCACTCCATTACCCCTGCTTATTTCAGTCTTCCTCACTATGAACCCAGTAGTTTTCAGTATTCCTCTCATGGTGAGATTCCCAGTCGACAATACAACGTAGTCATTTGAGATTTTTTTTTGGCTCCCATGTTTTATTGTTAGTTTCTTAAATGGCAACAATTACTGTTCATCTATAAATTTCTGAAGTCACTTGGCACCTGGATTGGACTTGGCACCAAACATATGTGTCACATTGATGAAATGAATAAATGAATGAGTGGATGATATTCTGATTGACAAGTGTTTGAGAGAGAATAGGCTGATGAATACTAAAGTATATGAACAACAATATAACATTAAAACAATTGACCAAAATAAAAATATTTTAACTACTTTTAGTTAAACTCCTAAGGAGGTGAATTTATTATTCACAAACTCTTAAAAAAAAATTGTGTTTATCAAGAACAAAATTTCATTTATTTTTGCATAAAGAAAATACAGCTGAAATGTCAGATTGACAAAATATTTTCATTAAAAAGTTGACTGAAAACTACTATTGGATGTAAGGGAAGTGGCCACCTGACATGCACTGAGGGACTGTTCTTGGTTTCATATTCTAAAATGTTTCTTAAATATATGTATATTTTGATGTAAAAATAAAACCTATTGTATTCTCTATTTTTCCTAGTGTATAATTACACATATTATACAAAATAGATTAAAAAACCTGTTTTTGTGCCATTTTTGATGAAAAATATAGTTATCTTATTTTTATCATGTTAAAGAACTGGCAATTTATTAGTAAATTACAGTTAGCAAAATTTGAATAAACTTGAAATAAGGTGCTTAATACATATAGTGTTCTTAGGTGAGGAGCATCACACAGTGGGGATCTTTGGCCTTCCAAATTGTATTCAAAACACGTAGATGCAAGACATCTTGAATCACTTCACCACAGTGAAATGGAGAGAAAAAACAAATACATGATATAAGCTGATATTTAAGTTATTTTAATATTGTTCATAATTTTAGGTATTACATTCTTCTTTCAATCGATGTATGTGCCTTTACAGAGAAGGTATTGATACTGTTTTTTATTTTTAACAATATTCTACATATAATTGTGAGAAATCATCCTGAGATTTACGTTATGTAAATAACACTGAAAGAAAACTTCATTAGAGGAATTCTAAAGAGACTTAAAAAGTATACAAGTTCTTGCAGTTTACATTAGAAAACAAACATCCATTCTACCTTCAGCTCTCCTACGTTCAGAAAAAAATTAAGCTTTGAAACTTGTATCCTCAAATAGTCTTTATCATTAAATAAGTCTCATGGATATTTAAATTTCATGCAAATTCCTTATATGAAAATGGAAATAAAACTTTGGATCTAATCTAAAAAATGATTTGGGAATACCTTGTTGAGGAGCAGTTAACATTTTAATACCTAGGGTGAGAGTCAGGAGGGCAATAGGAAAGAGTTATTTTTGACTATGGGCTTCTCTGGAGTTCTATAACATATACGGCTGCATGTCACATTAACATATAAAATTAAGTTCTGGAAACCCCCAAAGCACCATTAAAACAAACCTCAACAAGATACAGCAAGTAAAAGTGCAGCTGGCAGAGACTGCACTCAAGCAGTGGTTCAGCCTCACTGACAAAGCACTGCAGGAAGCCTGTTCATTCAGTATCATTTTCCGTACCTTGTCCAGATACATCATTGTAACCCATCTGACACAGTCAATAAGTATGCCCTTCCATATGTATATTGTGTACATATATAAATTACAACTGCCATCTTCTGGAACCTTTTTTCTTTCTGAACAGAAAAGAAACAGTTTCTTCATTTTGCTTCAATCACAATTTTAATGGATTTTGATATCATTGTGCTAAAAATATTTTAGGTATCTTAATATAATTAGAGGAATCATTCTCTACCCATTTATACATATCTTCTTCTAGAAAATGATATTATTTTAGTACTAGAGGGGACATGAGAAATTACATTAAACGTAGGCATAGTTTATACTCATTAATGAAATTTATTAAAAGGCATTGAGTCATGCTTCCTATATAATATATAAGTGATTTCATGGTTAATTTGGAGATCAATCTATTTGCCCCCATATCTATCCAAAAGATTTAATAATACAACCTTGATATTAATGTTGCTCTTAAAAACAGCCCAAGCCATTGATTCTAAATTTGGATATTTGAAACTTCCATAGACATGAAATAGTAAACAATAATCTTTATGAATGGATGGAGGTACTAATGAATAATTTATTTCTCAGATGTAAACTGAGGATTAGATAATAAATTAAAGGTAGGAATGTGAAGCCCTCAAGGAGTACCAAGAACAGAATCAGAACTTTCTAAATGACAGTATTATGAACAATGAGGAGAGATGAGTGAACGAAAAAGCAAAAGGAGATTGTAGATCCTTACTCCACAATAACCTCCACAAAATCAGATTTTTCTTTATTTTAGCCTACTGAAATGAACACTGAATAAACACTCTTTTTCCTTAATTTTAAATACGGTGGGGAGGAAGCAATGGTGAAAGAAGTAATGGTTCTGCATTTTGATGTTTTTGAAAGAGTGAGCATATGCAGTACCTGGCTCAGAAATGGACATGCCTACAGCTGCTCCTCCATTGTCCAGATGGACTAAGAAATGCTTTACCAGTAAAAATATTCAAAAGGAAATGTTGCAGCAAACATTAGAGTCAATATGTCTTGCTTATAGAAAAGTTCCTTGTATTGTATCCTCTTTTCAAAACACATTTCTTCATATGTGCACACACTCTTGTTCTGACATAATAATGACCTCAGCCACTGCATAATGTTGCGTTTAAAATTTTATTGCTGGCATCTTAAAAAAAAAAAAAAAGTTATAGTTTTGTGGGAAAATAGTTTGACCTTTTCACTTCAAGTTTCTCTCCAACTGAAAAAAGGTAGTTTTAATAAAAGCTCAGGTAACTCATCCCCCATAAAATAAAGAAGCATGTGAATATTAGCTTATTATTAATAATAGTTAATAAATACTTAAAATAGATTGCTTTATTTCTCAGGACCACAGATCTATAAGAATGTGAGTGCAAATGCAGTAAAATGGGATATTGGATATATAGGTGGTCCAGCTAGTATTTGTATACAAGGTACGGGATTTTGATTTCTTTACAGATAATATAAGTTACACAAAACTGTAACTCATGTATTATCATTTACTGAAAATTCCCAGATACACTTTTAAAAGAAAATATACTCATTTTGGGAAACATGCTTTTCCTGCACAGGAAATGACAGCGATGATTATACTACAGAAACATAGCAAACATAGCTGTGTTCCCATCTCACATTCTACCAAGGGTACTAACCTCCTTATGACTAACGGCAATGTGAGAAGTGGACTTATGTCTTTTTTCATGCCTTGTATATTATTTTTAATTTCTATATTATAAAGGACAAAGGAAAAAACTTATGAACAACACTTTTAAAATAATGCAGTGTATATGAATTTGTAATTTGTTTCATTAACAAACTCTTTAAATCCTTCCAGAATTAGCAATAATGGGAAGACATGAATAATTTGAAATACTTTAAGGAATTCAAAGATGAATTATTGACTCTTCATTATTGAGTTAAATTTTAATTACCTTAGAATTCTGACATGAAATATAATTTATAAAGTGTGACATGTAAGGATTGTGTCTCCCTGTTTTCAACAAATTGTGTTCTAATGCGAGAGTAGGAAATTTCCTACTAATTTTTAAACTAGTTCATGGATAAATGAACTAGCTTATATGACCAATGATTTTCCCAATTAGAGTAGTCCCATTTAAAATCTCCTATGGTCTGAGGTGCCACAGGTATTATAAAAACGGGTTTGGGAGCAGTTTATAGTTACATTTTATATAGCAAGCCTTCAACTGGAATTTAATATATTATCTCTCTATTGTATGGAAAAGCCTCACACTTGCCTGCCATGAGCACATTAAATGAGGGTCTAAAATTATAAGGGATGATTTTTATTCTCTATGTATTTTTCCTAACTATAAGATAGAATAGTATTTCCACATATCTCCTGGGCAGAAATCTGTTGTAAATGAATGAAATAATCTGTGAAATGTATGTAAAAAGAAAACCTTGTTCACTTCAAATGTCAAGAAACTTTCAGTTCATTAAACTAAAGAAAAATAGTTCCTTGAAACATTAAAAAAATGTTTCAGTGTAATTCACGACCATTTTTGTCAGAAAAGTATGTTTTATTTTAGTTTTATTTTCTGAATTATGATAGAAGAGTTTATCCCTTGTACTTCTGATTTTAAATATTATTAAAAATAAGCAATAATAATTTCTAAAAGAATGAGGTTGACTTCCTAAAAATCAGAGTAGGTAAATCAACAAAATAAGAACTTAACATCTCTATTTTCAGCATAGTGAACTCCATTTTCCTTGTCATGCACACCCCTCAGAAGTAGTAAGTGCTGCAAAAGCATTGGAAAGCTTGAAACCTAATAAATGAAGAAAATAATCTAATGTGTTTGAATTCAAGAAATGTAAGAAAAACCCACCTGGGGACTATGGGATATTTCAGAACTTATAATAAACATGATGTTTTATATACACACATATATATATGTTTTTGTATTCATAGACAAAAGTGAATATCAAGGAACAAATAATAATTTTATTTTATAAATTTCACATATTAATATATCATTTACATTTAAGATTATCAATTCAATATTGGATGCCAGTAAAAATAGATTGGATGTAGCGTGGGAGGACTAGAATCTGAAACCAGCTGTGATTAAAAAACAAATACTTCTGTTAAAAATGTAAGCAGTCTTGGGGATAGAGTGCTTAAAATTTAGGCATCTGGGTTTCATTAGAACATATTATAGAAATATCATCCATAACTGGGTAGATTTTAATCAAAGCAAGAAGAATATTGTAAAAATTAACATTATACCTATGTTTACCGATTTCACAACAAAGTAAGCAACTAGAGTGACAAAAAATAATTTGAGATCAAGACAGCAACATGTAATTAGCATTTGCAAAATAATGGAGCATGTTTATGTGATGGAAACTACAATAGTAAAGCTCAGAACTCCATAGCCCTGGAGAAAATTTAATAAATCTGAATTGCAAAACCAAGGATCTAGATAAATGATGTTGAAATTATGTCTTTCAGACCCTGAGATTTCCACAAGGTATATTAAAATACTTCTAAAAGCCAGTATATTTACAATTGGCAATTTTCATGTATAAGCACTGCATTATATTAAGGTCAAAACCAAGCACACATATTCATGAGTAGTCTTTCAGAAATGAAAAAAAAAACAAAAACAAGATTCCAAAATCTCAGAATGTCCAACCTCTGTCCTGTAATTGTATATATGTCAGTTCACAAATGAAGACAGAATGATCCTTGTAAATTATTTATGTGGTAATTGACAAATCCTAATACGATTATACAAACAAAATTAAGAGATAAGATTTTAGGTCAAGGTTTCATAGTATTTTACTGATTCTAGTAGGAAAATTCTTCTCAGCCCTTAATTTCCACTATCTAAGGTTATTTTTTCCCCAAGGCTTTAATCTAAAGAAACATTATCTTTAACTGAAACCTCATACTGACCAGAAATTATGAAATGAAAGTTGAGATATCAGAGAATAAAAACATATTTAGCTTCCATTCACCCCAACCAATAATTTTGAACAAATTTCTGATTGTCTAATTTATGTAAACTCAATTAAAGTTTGTTTCTTTTGCTTTATTTTATTTTACTAAGAATGCATTAAAAAATTATGGCTCTTCCATAAATATTTGCACACAAACTGTTATCATTTTATTGGATACCTAAGCCCATTTGTGGCTAAATAACTTCTGTTTTTGGTGCTACAGACACACTCAAATGCACATACACACACAAATATAAAGGCACACACACAAACACACCAATTGAGTCAAAATTACTGACATTTTTAGAGAAAGATGTTAGGGAAAAAAGGGAAGATGATAGGAAATAAAACATGTTTTCTTAGGTTTCCTGGTATGTTCCTTGTGAAGGAAGTGTTCCACCTTTCTACTTTTCCTCCTTTATTTGTTCATTTTACAAACCCCCTGAAGTCAACTACACAGTAGAAAAAGATACTATTTTTTAAAACATCAAGCAATTTAAATCCAGTTAAAGTTAGTTTTCACCAATACTTTTCTGAGTCATGGCTTCATTAATGTTCATATACCCATTAAGGTATCTTTGAGGTTTAGTTCAAGGTATGTCTGGATGTCATTTTTTTTCTCCAAGATGTAAATTCTATGCTTCAATGATGATTTTATCTCTTATAATACCTATATTTGAGAGTCAAGTTAGAATAAGCAACTCAGTGACCGTTTTTAAGTTTTTTATAGAGCAGTAAAAAAAATAAAATAAAATCACAGTTTCAAGCCATTTATATTATACTTCAGCCACTGTCAGCCAGATTTCAGGGTTTTTTGTTTTTGGTATGTCACTGAAGTCCCAGGAACAAATCTGTACTTTCATATTAACTTCAAATTTTTTTTCAAATAAAAAAATTTCACAAGATTTAAAAAAAAGATCAAAGAATCTTATCAGTCTGTGTTTACACTCTCTTGTTCTCAGAAGATCATTGGTATCTCTTCCACCACTTCTCACATCTTCTACACACACTCAATCACACCACAGTTTTTTGAATCAACAAAAATTAATTTACACCTAGAGAATAAAAGTAACAATTTTAAAGGCCCAAGACAACCCTCTAATTCTCTAAAATGTATTTCAGTTCTTTTCTTGGCAAATTTCGCCTACAAATAATAGCTCAATATAGTAGTGGAGGGATTCAGACTCCTTAATCTAGACAGAAATTATCTGGTAGTTTTTACAAGGTAGCTCACTATTGTGTAGGAGTCCCTCTAAATCCCCTGGAGCAGGAAATGGCAACCCACTCCAGTATTCTTGCCTGGAAAATCTCAGGAACAGAGGAGCCTGGCAGGTTATAGTTGATGGGGTCACAAAGAATCAGACACGACGGAGTGACTGAGCACACAGCACTCTCTAAATCTATAAAGAGAGTTCTTTGTTCTTATGTTCTAGCCTATAAGTTTATTGCTATAACCCAAATATATATTTAAGATTTGTATTTGTAAATAATTAAGACTATCGCATTTGGACACTGACCCCCAAAATATGGATATTTTTTTTCTTCACTGGTACCAAATTAGAAATATCACTTATAATATCTGAAATAATTCAAGCTTAAAACTATTAAGTCAGCTGTTTAAAATTAAATGTGGTTCTGTTTTCCAATGCAACATATATCCACAATGATTATGAAAAAAGAATATCCCACTTATGTTCATTTCATGGTTCTGGGAGACAGAAAAAGTGACTTCACCTTGACAGAAGTAGCATTCTACTTCCATGTATAATATGGTTTTAATCTTAATGGAACAACATAAACAGTGACATGTTAAATGTAAAACAGATGTTAAAATCTTACAACTTCCTGGTTTAAATCAGGACCACAGTAAAAGCCTTGGAAGAGAAGTATGAATGCTTGACATAGGGGTGATACAGATATTTTATTTGAAAGTATATGTAGTGAAATCACTCAAGATTCTTTCTGGAACAGTTTCATTCTACTCTTCTTTTAAACTGTAACTGGTGCACTAACTACTAAAATGTACACAAATGAAAAAAAAAAAAAAAGGATGCTGACGATAATACATATAGGTGGGACAGCACATAGTGAAAGCAGGAGGGGAACACTAACCATATTAGGCTTGGATGGGCAACAGCGCACAGGGAAGAAGCCCTTCCACAGCCACAATCGCAGCAACTGAAAAGCAAACAAGAGAGCCCAAGATAAGGAAGATATCCCACTCCCTCGATACAGCATAAAGACACTACCAATTCAGACAGGTGTCTGTTTTGCTTTTTAAAAGCAAAAATTCCAACATGCATACAATTAATTTTTCCACAATGCCTTTCAAATTAAGAAGCATTTTATGGATTTAAGAAATACCATGCTGTATTAAATTGTTCTTTTTATTATACTTAAAGAGGTTATTTGATAGGAAATATAATGAGTCAATGTATTTGATTATCCAATTAAACAGACAAAGAAAGCTATAAGCCCATTTGAATATATCTTTCCTCAGAAATGCCTGCAAAATTTATATTCAAAGACATTCTAAACAGCCTTGTAAATAAATTTTTTGAGTAGAACCTACAAATTTAAGATGGAGAATAATGCCTTGCTCATTTGACCCACTGATTTCTTATAGCGGTATCATCATTTATCACAGACTATTGACAATGCTATGCTTACATGACTTCACCAATCATTTACGGAAAGTGACCATTTAATTTACATTTCATATTTTAAAAATGCATCTCCATAATATATTCATAGAGCTATTGCTATATATATATAAATCAACCTATATATATAATACATGCACCTTTCTGGATATTGCAAGATTCAATATTCTTTTAATTTTCCACATATTCATAGTAAAACAAAAATCCAGAAAATACCAAGTAAATTGTTTAATATAATGTATTTTATTGTTAGAAACCACATAAACTCTTGGCAGAATAGAACACAAAAGCTATTTAGTGTTTCAGTGAATTCACTTCCAGTTTTTATAAATTGCCCTTAGAGTGATTTCAAGACAACTGTGGGATGAGCTCAGTAATGATACCACATACCAGCAGGCCAAGACTTTTATCTAAACTCTGTTTATTTTGAACTTTAATTATGAAATATATCTACTCATTTATATCAAATAAGGAAAATACAATATAAACATTCAATATATTTGGAAATGCTAACAAAATTAGACAAGTATTTCCAAATCAAATTCCAATGGACTTTTCTCAAAGGAAAACTAAGCAAAGTTCCATATAGTTTCTTTGGAGCACTGATAGTACTTTAATTTTTCCCATTACTAAGTATCTGAGAATTTGGCTGCCACTAAAATGGCAACGTGACACTTATTTCCAATTTGATTATATGTATTTTAAAAAATATGCCAAATAATTATTTTCACTGTAGAGATATTAAAAGTCAAAGTTCAATATATCAAATTATTAAAATATTTATAAGAGTATATAAAGCATCTGTACAATACTTTGGCAAATCTTGATCTACTTCCTTAAAATTATATTTATTTCATTAATATCTTTGATATCTTAGATATGTTAACTTTCCTATTTCTTATGCTTATATAAGTACTCATATTTAGGGGTAGAAAACTATATAGTCCATGGGCCAAATCTAGCATACCATTTATATCTGTAAATACAGTATCATTGGAACATAGCCACACTCATTATTTGCCATTTATGGAGGAGTCCTGCTTGCTGTCATGGCAGACTTAGGTAGTTGTAACAGAGAATGAGTGGCCTGAAAAGCCTAAAACATTTATCTGGCACTTTAAAGAAAGTCTGCCTTCCTCTTCTTTTAAACTATTAGTTTTGTTAGATGAGGATGATTCCTTGATCTTTTTTTTTTCCCCCTCACAGTTTAAACATGATGAACGGCACATAAGTAGTTTCACTGTAATTGGCATTACCTAATGGCACAATTGAGCTTCCCTGGTGGGTCAGATGGTAAAGAATCTGCCTGCAATGCAAGAGACCTCGGTTCAATCCCTGGGTTGGGAAGATCCCCTGGAGAAGGGAATGGCTACTCACTCCAGTATTCTTGCCTGGAGAATCAGATAGACAGAGGAGCCTGGCAGGTTACAGTCCATGGAGAATCCCACGGACAGAGAAGCTTGGTGGGCTATAGTCCATGGGGTTGCAAAGAGCTGGACATGACTGAGCCACTAACGGCACAATTATCTCAATTTATTAATGGTTATTAATATGGAACATGTGCATATATGTTTTAATTTTGAATAGTAGATTTACAAATCAATAAATAATAAATAATATTAGATTGTTTAAAAATGTACACAATTGTTTTTTTAACAGTTAAAAAAAGCTGATGTCATCTCTAACAAAGTATAAATATCTTTATAGTTGAGTGTGCAGTTTATAAACTCATATAGAATTGTACTTAGGAAAGCAAGAACTGGGCTGTGATTGGTCATTACCTATAAGGACTTGTTTAATGCTTGATCAGTGTTCTAAGACTCAAAAAATACACTCATGATTTCAAAAATAATAGCATTTTATTCAGTCCTCTTCATTTGAAAGAATATAATAACACTTTTTTCTTACAAATTAATACATATACACACACATACTCACACACACTTCACTATAACACTGCAAATTTTACTTCTGAGGAATATAAATTTTATTACTTATCATTACACTTCAAATTTATAGTTTTTAAAAAGTTTAATCAAAAACCTAAAATCCTGAACCTTGGGGAACACATGTATACCTGTGGTGGATTCATTTTGATATTTGGCAAAACTAATACAATTATGTAAAGTTTAAAAATAAAATAAAATTAAAAAAATATTTCACTGTAAAAAAAAAACAAACCTAAAATCATGTAAAATCAAACACTCATACTTCTGTTTTTTTATGTCATTGTTTTAGATTTGGTACTGATATTTTCTTTGACTTGTTTTAAGATGGCATATTTATTTAAATACCCTAGTTAACTTATTTTTGCTTCAGATTACAGGCATAAAATAGGGATAATAATGGATTCTATCTCATAGGTTTTGTGAAAATAAAGTGAGAGAAAATATGTATTCACTTAGATCAGTGTCTGGCACATTGTATGCTTTGGGAGAAAAGTAATAGCTATTGCTCTTAGTTATATCATAATCAAAGTGATAGAATAGATTCTCATTATCTCAGAGAAATTTATTTTTTTCATGATCCATATACTACTACCATACTAAGTATTTCCATTTATAACATAACTAAATATCTAGTTCCATTCAGACCAACTCACATAAATACAGATGGCCAGTGTAATTTAAAAAATCATTTCCATGGAATAAGTTTTCTGAGGGTTTAGTGATCAGAGCATACTGTGCATTAATATATCATTAAGAAAATTAAAACTGAAGCTCCTTTTCTATAAATATCTGAAGTGGAATAGTAATCCCTCAAATTACCCGTTTTAAATAAACTCTGAGGATGCTGTCACAGTAACACTTCAGCACCAGATGGTATAAAAAACATGTTCTTTCCTTAATCAACAAATACTCAAAGTACAGGTTAAAAACGCTTACAAGTCTCAGAAATAATTTAGAAACTAAAATATGCTAGAAATAGCAGCCAATCTAATTTACGTGAGCTATGGTTCAACACAGAGTCCATCTGCATTCCCATCAGATTTTAGCACCTGGAGTCTGTAAGTAACTACATGCAGCTATAATAAGATCATTATTATCCAAGTTTAAAATACTTTAGCATTTCTAGACTTAATATAAAATGGTAGATCTTTGTTTTAACAAGATATTTTGATTTGTCCTTCTGAAGATTAACATGTTATAAGGGAAGCTTTCCAGACCCAAAGAAGATCCAAATGAAATTACTTTAGCCAGGTCTTACACAGAGTTGATCAATAAATGTACTAAGTGTGTCAGTGTAAGATAACCTCCCGTCTACTAAAGAAAGGTGATTATAAGTCTAGGGAAGAAATCCTCAAAGATACTAGATCAGAGAGCAAGACTACAGACTGTGGATAAATGATGACTTAAATTCTTAAACAAGAGATCATACAAGTGGATAAGAAAAACACAATGATCCTAAAAGATAAATGAGAGAGGCAGAAAGCAATTCCACCAAAGTATTTTAATTAAATAGAAAGTATTTTCAGTTTACTTTAAAAAAAAGGAAATGAAAAAGTTACTTAATTTACCATTTTAAGTAAAACAATGACAACAACAAAAATGATGGAACTCAGTGCTGGAGAAGAGAGTGTAATTTGTACCCTCAAAGGTCACAGTGAAAAGTACCATCAACACTTTAGAAAACAACCCTCTGAAACTTATTAAGAGCGACAAAAATGTCCTTACCTTTTGATTGTGTAGCAAAATGATTAAGATCATGGAGTTTGTAGTTAAATTAGCAGCAATCCCCAAAGTATTCACTAATAAATGTATAGCTTTTGGTAAACTAGCCAACTGATGTAAATGAGACAAATAATAGAAACTATATCACATAGGATTGCTTTGAAGAATGAGTTTGATTATATATGCAAAGCTTTCTGCACTGTCCTGGGTTTACAATTAGCACTTAAAAAATGTTTAAACTGATATTATTTTAATGACATGGTCTTATGGCAAAAAGTCAGGAGCAGACAATATGCATGAGGCTGGCTATAGACTTTAAAGGAGCCAATGACTAACACATAAATATCTTGCAGTTCACAAAATCTATTTGTGGAGTTTATGAAGGAATGAAATTAATACAGTATAATATTAAATTTTTTAAACATTAGGTAAAAATTGGTGTGCAGAGAAACAAAATGATGACAAAAAAGCATACAAAATCTTTAAGAGTTACTGTATTCAAGCATTTCATGAATTTGCATTTTTATGAGACAATTTTAGTTCTCTCTGATTTCAATTTTTGTGGTAATTTCACTTAATTTTAAGAAAAGCAAAGAATTAAAATAATTCCAATTATAATGCTTATCACAATATACTGTCATTTGCAGCACATCAGTTTTAAAATGCTAAAAATAACTTAAATATGTAACATATTTAAAACAAAAGAAGTTTAGGATATTGTTCAGTTAACACTCACAATGTTGTTTTATACATTTCTCAAAAAAATCTCATTCTGCAGTACTTTTTGCATCTGTCTTAATTTACTGTCACCCTTCTTAGATTCATTATTGATTTCCTGATGAAACTAGACTAAACTGAAAACATTTTTTGCAAAAACTGGGAAATAGATAAGAAACATAATGATAAGACATATGGTTCCCAAACCCTGCACCTCAGTCCCCATACTTCTGACAAAAAGACAGAAAATTATTCCACCCTCCAAGAGAAGGTAATGCAAAATGGCTAGAAAGACATGTGCATGTGTGTTTATGAATAATTCTTAGGGGAAACACACATCCACAGCACATTCATCAAATTATATGTATAAATTAATCGCTATTCTCTAGTCATTTTGTAAGCGAATTGGAATAGGACATAGTTTTATGCAGTAATTTAAAAATATTTTCCAGTAGTCTGCTTCCTTCCTACTAAAAATCTTATAATTCCTCATCAATAGTAATAGCTGTCTCGATATTACACCTTAGGATCCCTCATCAAAAACTATCCTAGGACTCTCTGGTGGCTCAGTGATGAGGAATCTGCCTGCCAATGCAGGGAATATCAGTTTGATCCCTGATCCAGGAAGATCCCACATGCCACAAAGCAACTAAGTTCATGTGTCTCAATGATTGAGCTTGTGTTCTAGAGCCAGGGAGCCACAATGACTGAGCCCATGTGCTGCAACTACTGAAGCCAGTGTGCCCTGGAACCTGTGCTCCACAAAAAGAGAAACCAGGCAACGAAATGAAGAGTAGCCCCCAGTCATTGCAACTAGAGAAAGCCCATGCAGCAATGAAGACCCAGCACAGTAAAAAATAAAATAAATAAAATTATTGAAAAAACACCTGTCCTAGCCAAGTACTACTCCCTGGTAGGTGAGAGGTTTTGAAACATCAGTGGATGTTGATTGATTAGTCTTGATCAAGATTAGTCTTAGCTAATCAAGTTATAAACCTGGCACACTTCACATCTTGCTTTGAAATAATAAGAAATATGCATGTGTGCTAAGTCACTTCAGTCATGTCCAGCTCTTTGCAACTCTATGGACTGTAGCCCGTTAGGCTCCTCTGTCTATGGGATTCTCCAGGCAAGAACACTGGAGTGGGTTTTCATATCCTCCTTCAGCGGAATCTTCCTCATCCAGGGATCCAACCAGCTTCTCTTATGTTGCCTGCACTGGGAGGTGGGTTCTTTACCACTAGTGCTATCTGGGAAGCTATATATATATATATATATCTGCTAAGTTGCTTCAGTCATGTCCGACTCTGTGCGACCCCATAGACAGCAGCCCACCAGGCTTCCCCGTCCCTGGGAATCTCCAGGCAAGAACACTGGAGTGGTTTGCCATTTCCTTCTCCAATGCATCAAAATGAAAAGTGAAAGTGATGTTGCTCAGTCGTGTCCAACTCTTAGCGGCCCCATGGACTGGAGCCTACCAGGCTCCTCCATCCATGGGATTTTCCAGGCAAAAGTACTGTAGTGGGGTGCCATTGCCTTCTCCATATATATATACACACCAGCATATATCAGCTCATGGTTCCTGACAAGGAACTCTTAGAATCTTTGATATATTGAGGAACTAGGCAAATCTTTTGTTCTAACTTCCAGTTCTTGACTTGGGCGCCTAAAATGCTTGTGATTTCCTAATAAGAGTTCTAGGAGCATCTCTTCTTCTAATATTTGGTCTTTAATTCTGGATTCTGACACAAAGCTCCTAACCACTTCCAATTTTCTGGGTGATAGGAGTGTCTTTGTTTCTAATTAGGTGACTTCTTGGTGGGTTGGTTGCCAGAAAGAACAAATCATGATTAGAAATGTCAAATTTACAGCCTTACCTCTCATTCTCGAGGGAGGGGAGAGGGATTGGAAATGGAGTTAATGATTCATTATGCCTACATAATGAAACCTCCACGAAAATCCTCAAAATACACCCATAAACTGGAAGGCTGGGATACTGCAACTCCACGGGATAGATGTTCCTGCAGTTGACCTCTTCCTATGTATCTCTTCACCTGTCTATCTGTATCTTTTACCAAATCTTTTACTATATAATCAACTGGTAAATATAAGTAGGTGTGTCCCAGAATTCTGTGAGCTGTTTTAGCAAATAATCTAAGGTAAGGAGGGGAATCATGGGAGCCTTTGATTTGTGGCCTAGACACAGAGAAGCTATGAGTAACCTGGGGACCTAGCATTGATGGATGTGTCAGAAGTAAGGGAGAGCCTGGGACTGAGCCCTTACCCTGTGGGGTCTGTGCTAACTCTGTTTAGTATCAAACTGAGTTGAATTTAGGACACTCAGGGAACTTCACAGGGAATTGCCTGGTGTGGAAACTATAACCCCAGACATCTAGTATTAGAAGTGTTGGAATTGTGGTAGTAGTGTGAAAGTAAAGGAGAAACACACAACAGGACTCTGTTTTTCCAACACACTTGCTTTATCCTGTGTTTCCTGTTTCAAGCCTGAAAAATCCTATGGTAATATTCATACTAAAGTAAAGAATTCTGGGACTCAGAGACAGGTGTCAACTAAAAAATGATGTACAACTTGAGAGTTGCAAGTTAAGTTTCATGTGGGGCAAAATGAAGACTGTAGCCTCTTCCCAGGTACTGGGTAGGGGGGCTCAACTGGAAAAATAATTGAGGAATACTCAGGGCTCAGCTGAAAGATGCTGAGTTCGATCTGTTGTAGGGGACTGAATGGTCTTCGCTGAGTGGTTAAGTAACAGGCTGATTTGACACTTTCCCTCAATTTGACTGCCATTACAGAATTTGTCAGGATAAAAGTGAGGAAAATAGATGAGTTTTGCTCTGAAGAAAAGGGTCATGACTCCTCCTGGCCAGTTTCAGTTTTCTAGGATGATTGAGAAATTTACAGGAGTGGTGGAGGTCTCATTCCATGCAGTGATCCCATAGGGAAACCCACTCATTAATTAAAATACTTCCTCGTTCAGGGGCCGCACATAAGAACTGGCCATTCAGCGACCTAAGCAGCCACGGTAATCTTAGATTGCCGGAGGCAGAATCTGACATGTAAAATGAGCTGAAACAATTCTGGGGTGACTCCTGGAGGAGTTAACCTCACAAGTAGCACATGGGCCCACTACACAAGTTCACTAGTGATTTTTATCCCTGACAAATTCAGCTTAAAATGAGAAACAGAATCTCTCAAAAACAGAAACAAAGGGGTGTCAGAAAGCCAGCCTCTGACTAACACTCCAGCCAGATTCATGTACAATACATAACGGAGCTCATACATACAAGTACCTAGTTAACTGCAGAAATAATATTAAAACAGATCTCAACCTAAAATGGCCAAATTGGATTTCTTTTGATATTTCAAAATTGATATTTTTGCATGCACAATTAGAAAAGGCTGGCTACGCTTACCTTGACTGGTATCTAGAAGCTTCTAAAAGAGTAAATGAGAGAGTAATTTCTTTGCAGGAAACCAACAAGAAATTGCTTGAAACTATATCAGAACCAAAAACAGCTGCTAGTACTGACTCACAAGGCCAGGGGGGTGGCGGCCCGGAGGACCAACCCCACATCCAAGGAGTGGTGGCTGCGTGAGCGCAGGAGGACCTAGAGGAGCTATCCCACGTTGAAGGTCAGGAAGGGTGTCAGTGAGGAGATATCCCTCGTCCAAGGTAAGGAGCAGGGGCTGCGCCTTGCTGGAGCAGCTGTGAAGAGATACCCCACGCCCAAGGTAAGAGAAACCCAAGTAAGACAGTAGGTGTTGCAAGAGGGCATCAGAGAGCAGACACACTGAAACTATACTCACAGGAAACTAGTCAATCCAATCACACTAGGACCACCACCTTGTCTAACTCAATGAAACTAAGCCATGCCCGCGGAGCAACCCAAGATGGGTGGGTCATGGTGGAGAGGGCTGACAGAATGTGGTCCACTGGAGAAGGAAATGGCAAATCACTTCAGTATTCTTGCCTTGAGAACCCCATGAACAGTATGAAAAGGCAAAATGATAGGATTCTGAAAGAGGAACTCCCCAGGTCAGTAGGTGCCCAATATGCTACTGGAGATCAGTGGAGAAATAACTCCAGAAAGAATGAAGGGATGGAGCCAAAGCAAAAATACCCAGCTTTGGATGTGACTGGTGATAGAAGCAAGGTTCGATGCTCTAAAGAGCAATACTGCATAGGAACCTGGAATGTCAGGTCCATGAATCAAGTCAAATTGGAAGTGGTCAAACAAAAGATGGCAAGAGTGAGTGTCAACATTCTAGGAATCAGTGAACTAAAATGGACTGGAATGGGTGAATTTAACTCAGATGACCATTATACCTACTACTGCGGGAAGGAATCCCTCAGAAGAAATGGAGTAGCCATCATGGTCAACAAAAGAGTCCATAATGCGGTACTTGGATGCAGTCTCAAAAACGACAGAATGATCTTTGTTCGTCTCCAAGGCAAACCATTCAATATCACAGTAATCCAAGTCTATGCCCCAACCAGTAATGCTGAAGAAGCTGAAGTTGAACGGTTCTATGAAGACCTACAAGACCTTTTAGAACTAACACCCAAAAAAGATGTCCTTTTCATTATAGGAGACTGGAATGCAAAGTAGGAAGTCAAGAAACACCTGGAGGAACAGGCAAATTTGGCCTTGGAATACGGAATGAAGCAGGGCAAAGACTAATAGAGTTTTGCCAAGAAAATACACTGGTCATAACAAACACCTCTTCCAACAACACAAGAGAAGACTCTACACATGGACATCACCAGATAGTCAACACCGATATCAGATTGATTACGTTATTTGCAGTGAAAGATGGACAAGCTCTCTACAGTCAACAAAAACAAGACCGGGAGCTGACTGTGGCTCAGATAATGAACTCCTTATTACCAAATTCAGACT
Organism: Bos mutus; assembly: GCF_027580195.1. Lineage (NCBI taxonomy): Eukaryota > Metazoa > Chordata > Mammalia > Artiodactyla > Bovidae > Bos > Bos mutus. Next base: position 80,892,248 of record NC_091622.1, read on the forward strand.
TAAATTGAAGAAAGTAGGGAAAACCACTAGACCATTCAGGTATGACTTAAATCAAAACCCTTATGATTATACAGTAGAAGTGAGAATTAGATTTAAGGGCCTAGATCTGATAGATAGAGTGCCTGATGAACTATGGAATGAGATTCATGACATTGTACAGGAGACAGGGATCAAGACCATCCTCATGGAAAATTAAAAAAAAAAAAGCAAAATGGCTGTCTGGGGAGGCCTTACAAATAGCTGTGAAAAGAAGAGAAGCGAAAAGCAAAGGAGAAAAGGAAAGATATAAGCATCTGAAGGCAGAGTTCCAAAGAAGAGATAAGAAAGCCTTCCTCAGTGATCAAAGCAAAGAAATCAAGGAAAACAACAAAATGGGAAAGACTAGAGATCTCTTCAAGAAAATTAGAGATACCAAGGGAACATTTCATGCAAAGATGGTCTCGATAAAGGACAGAAATGGTATGGACCTAACAGAACCAGAAGATATTAAGAAGAGATGGCAATAATACACAGAAGAACTGTACAAAAAAGAGCTTCATGACCCAGATAATCACAATGGTGTGATCACTCACCTAGAGCCAGACATCCTGGAATGTGAAGTCAAGTGGGCCTTAGAAAGCATCACTATGAACAAAGCTAGTGGAGGTGATGGAATTCCAGTTGAGCTATTTCAAATCCTGAAAGATGATGCTGTGAAAGTGCTGCACTCAACATACCAGTAAATTTGGAAAACTCAGCAGTGGCCACAGGACTGGAAAAAATCAGTTTTCATTCCAATTCCAAAGAAAGGCAATGCCAAAGAATGCTCAAACTACCGCACAATTGCACTCATCTCCCATGCTAGTAAAGTAATGCTCAAAATTCTCCAGCCAGGCTTCAGCAATAAGTGAACCGTGAACATCCAGATGTTCCAGCTGGTTTTAGAAAAGGCAGAGGAACCAGAGATCAAATTGCCAACATCCGCTGGACCATGGAAAAAGCAAGAGTTCCAGACAAACATTTATTTCTGCTTTATTGACTATGCCAAAGCTTTTGACTGTGTGGATCACAATAAACTGTGGAAAATTCTGAAAGAGATGGGAATACCAGACCACCTGACCTGACTCTTGAGAAATCTGCCTGCAGGCCAGGAAGCAACAGTTAGAACTGGACATGGAACAGCAGACTGGTTCCAAATAGGAAAAGGAGTACGTCAAGGCTGTATATTGTCACCCTGCTTATTTAACTTCTACGCAGAGTACATCATGAGAAACGCTGGACTGGAAGAAACACAAGCTGGAATCAAGATTGCCGGGAGAAATATCAATAACCTCAGATATGCAGATGATACCACCCTTATGGCAGAAAGTGAAGAGGAACTCAAAAGCCTCTTGATGAAAGTGAAAGTGGTGAGTGAAAAAGTGGGCTTAAAGCTCAACATTCAGAAGATGAAGATCATGACATCCGGTCCCATCACTTCATGACAAATAGATGGGCCAACAGTGGAAACAGTGTCAGACTTTATTTTTTGGGCTCCAAAGTCCCTGCAGATGGTGACTGCAGCCATGAAATTAAAAGATGCTTACTCCTTGGAAGGAAAGTTATGACCAACCTAGATAGCATATTCAAAAGCAGAGACATTCTTTGCCAACAAAGGTTCATCTAGTCAAGGCTATGGTTTTTCTATGGTCATGTATGGATGTGAGAGTTGGCTGATGTGAAGAAGGCTGAGCGCAGAAGAATTGATGCTTTTGAACTGTGGTGTTGGAGAAGACTCTTGAGAGTCCCTTGGACTGCAAGGAGATCCAGCCTGGCCATTCTGAAGGAGATCAGCCCTGGGATTTCTTTGGAAGGAATGATGCTAAAGCTGAAACTCCAGTACTTTCGCCACCTCATGCAAAGAGTTGACCCATGGGAAAAGACTCTGATGCTGGGAGGGAATGGGGGCAGGAGGAGAAGGGGACGACAGAGGATGAGATGGCTGGATGGCATCACTGACTCGATGGACGTGAATCTGAGTGAAGTCCGGAGTTAGTGATGGACAGGGAGGCCTGGCGTGCTGCGATTCATGGGGTCGCAAAGAGTTGGACACAACTGAGCGATTGAACTGAACTGAGTACTGACTTTGCCAGGTCGCAGGTATAGTGGAACTAGGAAGTTATGTTTGACTTTTAAGCCACTTGGCTTTTGATTTCTGAGCATCACTTTACCACCTTTTGGGGGCACTCTTGCCACTTGGCTTTTGATTTCTGGGCATCTCTTTGCCTTTTGTTTCATTTGGAACATGACTCCTGACTGGTGAAGTTCTGGTTTGGTTTGGTTTGGTTTTTTTGGTTTGGTTTGGTTTGAGCTCACAGATATCTGGTACAAACTCCTAGAGCTAATATGGGAATTATTTACTCAAAGTTTCAAACATTCCACCTGGGAACTCCTTGGGGGAAAAAAATTTTTTTTTTTTTTTTGACTGGTCAATCTATAGCTATGATCTAATGACAAGAAAAGTGGCCTAAAAATATTAAATCTTTATTTACGTAGGATAGGAAAATGAACTGAAGTTCCCTTATGTTCAGGACTTCCTCCTATAATCAACAGCCTGGGGCTGATAAAACTAAGGCCAGTATTTCCCCAGAGGGACAATCTCTGCTGGGACCAATCTGTCCTTGTTAATAGGGCCATGTTGAGCACTATCTGATTTAAATTTTGGCTATAAAACTATAATCACAGAAAAAACGATTTTTGACAATGTGGTCACAATATTCTTTAGACTCCAGAGAAAGCTTCAAGAAAAAAATTTTCTTTAAGAATTCTTGCCCTGAGGAAATAACTCCTGTGATATCTTTAGACCAGAGCTCTCTGGATCACTTATCTAGACCTTCTCTAATTCCTGAAACCAAAAGGAAAAAAAAGGTGGGGGAAAGCCTTTTAAAATCTTATTCCATCCATTTGTTTACAACTAGTGAATTTTGGCTCAGAGGTTAAAGAGTCTGCTTGCAATGCAGGAGATCTGGGTTCGATCCCTGGGTTGGGAAAATCCCCTGAAGAAGGAAATGACAACCCACTCCAGTATTCTTGCCTGGAAAATCCCATGGACAGAGGAGTCTGGTGGGCTGCAATCCACGGGGTCGCAAGCAGTTGGACACGACTGAGTGAGCAACTTAAGTGACTTTCATATTGTGATATCTGATTCATAACTAAGTCTGGAAAACAAAGCTATAGGATCTCTTGTTGTGTCTATTTGGATGTATGTATGTCTCAGTGTGTGTTTTTTTTTTTTTTTTTGGATAATATTGCTGATTGCTGAGATCAGTTTATAAATGAGCTCTAATCTAATTGGCCTTAAAAAAAAAAAAAAAAAAAAAGGTAAGCACTTACAAATCAAATAATTCTAAATACAAGATAAATTAACCTAAATGAATTTCAGGTTCAGGTGAACTGGGAAATGTTCAGAATTAAATACCTGATATTAATGTTTGTTTGTTGATCTAACTAATGTAGACATGTCTAAGAGTAATTAACATTAAGCAGAATATTATCATTGTGGTGGTGGTTTAGTCACTAAGTCGTGTCCGACTCTTGCGACCCCATGGACTGTAGCCTGCTCCTCTGACCATGTGATTCTCTAAGGCAAGATTACTGGAGTGGGTTGCCATTTCCTTCTCCAGGGGATCTTCCTGACCCAGGAATCAAACCCAGGTCTCCTGCATTGCAGGCAGATTCTTTACCAACTGAGCTACAAGGGAAGCTACATTTTTATTGTACCTAGGTTTAATATAAGTTAAATATTATTATACCTGTTACAAGTTTGTCAGCAAGGAAATTACCTTGAGTGAAGAAACTTCTAAAAAATGTAAATGAGATACGAGCCTTTAGATAGACTCTATTAAAAATAATTATGCTTTTTAGGAATATGTGTCTAAAATAGTCTCTCTAGATTGGGGTAACTTGAACTTCTAAAGGTTGTGCTAAACTAAGTGTTGGAAGTCTATTGAATAGCTAAGTCATTTTCAAATAAAATAAGATTTTGATACATTTACTACTAAACACTAATTTCCTCTTACAAAGAAACTAAAGAGATTTGAGGTAAAAAATAAATGGTGCCATCCTAAAATGTTCTCTCTGAGAAAACAAAGGTTTTAGAAATTATCACTGGTATTTATGCTCACCAATCTATAAAATGCTAATATAAAAGTCAGTTCTTGGTTGCTTAAAGAAAGTAGGAAGTGTGTTTTCAGTAAAGAAGGTATGAGGAACGGCATTGCATTTTGTGAAGGGAAAAGGAAGTAAGCCTGACTTACAGGTGGCTTTTTAGGATGGAAGAACAAAGTAATGGGTACAGAAAGTGATAAGAAGGTTTGTGGAAGTGAACCATGAGAAAAGAGTTTTGTATATGGTTTAAAATAAGTTTAAAATAAAGTTAAGGTTACCTTTTAAATAAAGTAAGCAGGTGCAAAAACTTGAATTCAGCTTTTCTTTCATTTAGAGGACTCCTTTTTTTCAGATATTGAACTGTCTTTGATAATAGATTTAAGTTTCTGTATCTCTGAAATGATCTGTTTGAAAATACTTTATTGTTACTTTGGCTAAGTAAATAGCTATTGTTTCACAATGGCCCATAAACTTATCTGACTGAATGTTCTAAACTTTTTGACATTTGTTGACAAAACTTCCTAAATCTTTCTAATGAAGATTTCTAGCTAACTTTGGGATGCTTCAGAGGGCCCCTGAAACATCCCAAAGAGAGATATTATACTAATTAGGTTAATTTTGTAAACAGAATTTCAGGGGAAATATTGTCAAGTGAGGAATAAATCTTGGGTTATATTGTATAGTAAATGTTACTAATATAGATATCCTAGAAACTATATGAAGTTCCCAAAATTCTGGTATATTTGGGTACAAAGTTATTAGTCATAATTCTAGTTACTATCTCAAAATATTGTCAAAACACTAACCAAGTTTTGCAAATATGCTTCCTCTTAAAGAAGATTTATAGAAAGGACTTTTGGATAAATACCAGTTTCTGAACTAGGTAAGGATTCTAATGGAAAACCTGATGACTTCACAAAAGTTAACAAAAGGACTGAATGAACAGGCAAATATACTTATAACATTTATGGTTTCTATCTGAAAAATTACTGGGTTGAATCTTTGTTTTCAGGTGTAAGAAAAAACCTTCTCCTCAAACTAACTATGATGGTAATTTGGTAAAATTATATTTTATAAACAAACTGAAACATTTATATTTTCTCTCTATCTGAGCCCTCCTGAGATTGGAAGCTCTTAGTTTCCAGTAACTTTATCAGAGAAGTTAGGAAGGTTATCTCACTAACAGGTACAGAAATCCCAAGGAATTTTGGAGACCTTAAGAAGTGAGGAATTCACTTACATCTGTTAGGCAAAATCTATAAGCCTTTGGCATGACTTTCCTATCCCTAAAGGTTTTATTTTAAAATCTCACTCTGAGGCTTTATAAAAGTCTCAGCAAAGAAAAAAAGTCTATGATCAATTATGGTTATATAAATGATCAGGCCAAGTTTATTGAGAGCAGACCTATATTACAAACAAGTCTTAATTCGGTAATATTATGTAAAAATGACTGTGATTTTAGGGAGAAAAAGATGTTTCAATGAATGTTAAATCCCAGTTTGTTAAAGGAGGTCTGTATTTATTAAGACTCATTTCCTGGATAGTTCTTTGTTGTTAGGGTATATTAATGTAAAATTTAATTGAATTATTAAAGGACACTCTAGGGATGTTTCTGAAGCTTATCTCAGTAATCTGGCTTTGGATGAAGATCAGATGGCTGACGCATGACCTGTAATCAAGACTGGAAGAAAACATAATTTAAGGAACTGTCTTCAACCTGGATGGAAGGAACTTTCTATCAGGTACTCTTAACTAGCTCATGCCCAGTGAAACCAAAGGGAAATTGATTCTTGGGTTAACTCCTACGTTCAAAGCTGGACTGGTCTATAGAGAGGCCTACTGACTTCAAACTCACCTTAAAACAATGCTCAGAGTAAACTACACTATACTAGGATGAGAAGAAGAAAACATCAGAAGTAGACAGCTTGCCCAAGATTCTGATTTGTATGAATATTTATAACATTTTCTTGATTCCTTGGACTTATTCCCTATCTATCAAATGCTTTCTATCATGGACATGATTCTATGCTAGTTTAAAACTCAATCCAAATGTTGGGTTGTGGCAAATTATCTGTGTCCAGTACTTTTGGGTTACCTTGGTGGATTTCTGTTTGCTAGGGCTCTGACTGGATACCCCCTAGGAAATTTATTTTAGATGAATGTTCAGTCTTGTTCTATCTATTCATGATATTACTGGATGGGAACCTCTCACCTGGTCAGTTAATAATACATGCTCTGATGCTGGGCATAGATTTAAGTTTTCTCTTAGGGTCATTCCAACTCAAGTGGACTGATGAGCTATATCTCAATAAAAACTAACCTCTCATCTATTAAAAGGAAAACTCCCAGAGATATGTGGTGGATCTACATGGTTAACATAGGACACTACACATGGATATCACCAGATGGTCTGATTTTCAGATTAATTATATTCTTTGCAGCCAAAGATGGAGAAGCTCTATACAGTCAGCAAAAACAAGACCGGGAGCTGACTGTAGCTCAGATCATGAACTCCTTATTGCCAAACTCAGACTTAAATTGAAGAAAGTAGGGAAAACCACTAGACCATTCAGGTATGACCGACCGAAATCAAATCCCTTATGATTATATAGTGGAAGTGATAAGTAGATTTAAGGGACTAGATCTGATAGATAGAGTGCCTGATGAACTATGGACGGAGGTTCGTGACATTGTACTGGAGACAGGGATCAAGACCATCCCTGTGGAAAAGAAATGCAAAAAAGGAAAAGGGCTGTTTGAGGAGGCCTTACAAATAGCTGTGAAAAGAAGAAAAGGAAAAAGCAAAGGAGAAAAGGAAAGATATAAGCATCTGAATGCAGAGTTCCAAAGAATAGCAAGGAGAGATAAGAAAGCCTTCCTCAGCAATCAATACAAGAAATAGAGGAAAACAACAGAATGGGAAAGACTAGAGATCTCTTCAAGAAAATGAGAGATACCAAGGGAATATTTCATGCAAAGATGGGCTTGATAAAGGACAGAAATGGTATGGACCTAACAGAAGCAGAAGATACTAAGAGGAGGTGGCAAGAATACATAGGAGAACTATACAAAAAAGAGCTTCATGACCCAGATAATCATGATGGTGTGATCACTCACTAGAGCCAGACACCCTAGAATGTGAAGTCAAGTGGGCCTTAGGAAGCATCACTATGAACAAAGCTAGTGGAGGTGATGGAATTCCAGTTGAGCTATTTCAAATCCTGAAAGATGATGCTGTGAAAGTGCTGCACTCAATATGCCAGCAAATTTGGAAAACTCAGCAGTGGCCACAGGACTGGAAAAGGTCAGTTTCATTCCAATCCCAAAGAAAGGCAATGCCAAAGAATGCTCAAACTACCACACGATTGCACTCATCTCACACGCTAGTAAAGAGATGCTCAAAATTCTCCAAGCCAGACTTTAGCAATACGTGAACCGTGAACTTCCAGATGTTCCAGCTGGTTTTAGAAAAGGCAGAGGAACCAGAGATCAAATTGCCAACATCCACTGGATCATTGAAAAAGCAAGAGAGTTCCAGAAAAACATCTATTTCTGCTTTACTGACTATGCCAAAGCCTTTGACTGTGTGGATCACAAGACACTGGAAAATTCTGAAAGAGATGGGAATACCAGACCACCTGACCTGCCTCTTGAGAAACATATATGCAAGTCAGGAAGCAACACTTAGAACTGGACATGGAACAACAGACTGGTTCCAAATAGGAAAAGGAGTACGTCAAGGCTGTATATTTTCACCCTGCTTATTTAACTTCTATGCAGAGTACATCATGAGAAACGCTGGGCTGTAGGAAGCACAGGCTGGAATCAAGATTGCAGGCAGAAATAACAATAACCTCAGGTATGCAGATGACATCATCCTTATGGCAGAAAGTGAAGAACTAAAGAGCCTCTTGATGAAAGTGAAAGAGGAGAGTGAAAAAGTTGACTCAAAGTTCAACATTCAGAAAACTAAGATCATAGCATCCGGTCCCATCACTTCATGGCAAATAGATGAGGAAACAGTGGAAACAGTGTCAGACTTTATTTTTTTGGGCTCCAAAATCCCTGCAGATGTTGACTGCAGCCATGAAATTAAAAGACGCTTACTCCTTGGGGAAAAAAAAAAATTATGACCAATCTAGATAACATATTAAAAAGCAGAGACATTACTTTGTCAACAAGGTCCATCTAGTCAAGGCTATGGTTTTTCCAGTGGTCATGTATGGATATGAGAGTTGGACTATAAAGAAAGCTGAGCGCTGAAGAATTGCTGCATTTGAACTGTGGTGTTGGAGAAGACTCTTGAGAGTCCCTTGAGACTCTCCTGTACGGAGATCCAACCAGTCCATCCTAAAGGAGATCAGTCCTGGGTGTTCATTGGAAGGACTCATGTTGAAGCTGAAACTCCAATACTTTGGCCACCTGATGCGAAGATCTGACTCACTGGAAAAGACTCTGATGCTGGGAAAGATTGAAGGCAGGAGGAGAAGGAGACAACAGAGGATGAGATGGTTGGATGGCATCACTGACTCAATGGACATGGGTTTGGGTGGACTCCAGGAGTTTGTGATGGACAGGGAGGCCTGACGTGCTTCAGTTCATCGGGTTTGAAAGAGTCTGACACGACTGAGCAACTGAACTGAAGTGAACTGAATTCCCCTAATGTTATTAACTATACCATTTGTATTTTGCTTGTTTCACAAGATTATTATTTCTTGTATGTATGTGTATGACTGAGCCTCCAATGAAAATAATGACTAGACTTGATGCAGTTGATCAAATGTATAGCTTGATATATGATCACCGATTTTAACAGTGTAAGTCTAGATATGGGAAGATGCAACAAAGGGAATACTTTCCTGGACCATAACTAGAAGACAGGTGTCCAGAGATCTTTGACTATTAAGACCTAGTCCAGTAATAGCACACTGAGTGGCCTATCAACAAAAACCTTCTTCAGAACTGGGAACAAGCCTTTCCAACAAAGCGGGGAAAAAATGGTCATTAAATGCCCCCAGTACTTTGGCCACCTCATGCGAAAAGTTGACTCATTGGAAAAGACTCTGATGCTGGGAGGGATTGGGGGCAGGAGGAGAAGGGGACGACAGAGTATGAGATGGCTGGATGGCATCACTGATTCGATGGACATGAGTCTGAGTGAACTCCGGGAGTTGGTATGGACAGGGAGGCCTGGCGTGCTGCGATTCATGGGGTCGCAAAGAGTTGGACAGGACTGAGCGACTGATCTGATGTAATCTGATCTGAAATGTCCCCAAAGTGTGGTTTGATTTATGACCACAAGGGGGACACGTAAACTACAAATTGGCACTTACCAAGAGCACTAACAACAAAGGCATTTGCCATCTGCCTCTGTGGAGATTGAACCCCATGCTGTTATAGCTGTTGACCTTCAACAACCCCTGAGGGAATTCAGGGTGGAGTGAGATACTCTGCTCCAGGGAAGCTGGTGGGACAGCTCTTTAGACAGCTAGATGTTTTTAGGAACAGGTTTTATGATCTCAATCCTTTTATCTCCTCATATTTAGAGAAGCACTAAATCCCTTCATGGGACATCAGATACTCATGCCTAACAAAAAACCTTTTGTAAAATGAGTGCTTCATGATATTGAACTCTCCTTTCACCAAAACCTTATATATTGACTATCCCCCACTGCCACTACGGAGCAGTCTCTCAAAGCTATCTGAGATGCTGCCTTCAGGGCTGCAGTCCTCACTCTGCCCCAAATAAAACTTAACTCACAACTCTCAAGTTGTACATCTTCTTTTAATTGACACAAGGAACCACTTTTCCAAGATGGCACTCGTAACAAGTTGTGGAGGTAGGATGTGGGCACTGGGTACTGCATCAGGATGTACTAGAAGCACAATTTCTTCTTTCATATCTTCCAGCTCCTTTCATTGTTATCCCTCTTCTACTCTCAGCTCCCCCTTCCTCTGTTGAAAATTTAAATACATTTGCATGGGGAATCTAGTTATGAACCTTTCTCTCTTCCTTCACTAATAGCTAGCTACCAGGTTAAAAATATCAGATAAATTGTGTTCACAAAAAATTACATACAACAACCAAATTGCCTTTTTCTGAGTCTAGCCTTTATTATAGCAAAATATGCCACAGTTTGTTTCAAAGTATTAAACGAAGGTTGCCATAAAAAATACTCACTGATACAATTCTACTATATTACTCAAATGCACGTATAAAACTGAGAATAAATTGTTAGGTAGAAGAGAGAAAAGGAGTCCAGAATGGTGGTGGCTAAAAGACAAGAAAGGGAAAAGCCTGCAAAAATAGAAAAAGGAAGGTCCAAGGAAGAGTGAGGACCTCAGTTAAAACAAATAGCACTCCTGGCTAGCCCAATTTACATAGGGCAGGCCCAGGGGAGGAGAAAAAAAAGTATGAAAAGAGGAGCCAAAATTGGGCTAGGGGCCTCTCTTCTCTTCACTTCTTTTGGGTCAGCATGCCCTCATGCCTTGAGGATGTATTTTCCTTTACTTTCTAAATAAAACTGAGCTGTAACACAGAGCCATAACATTGGTCCATCTGAGGGCTGTAACACTGGTCCGTCCATGGCTTCAAATTTTTGTTGCGAAGAGACAGAACCGAGGAAATTACAAACTCCCCTGACAAAATCATGTAAGTGACTCAGGTAAACCTTAAATAAGTCATACATAATCAAGGATTTCTAAAATAAAAACACCCCCCAAATCCTACAAATTTAAGTGTTCCATGTGCAGCCATCCTTTGTCATAAGGACAAAGTGACATAAATAAACAAATTCACTCTAACTTTGGAATCAGGAACAAATCTCATTTATTACTCTAAAGATAATTATTAGGCCCAGGAACATCAAACTACATGAAAGTAATACCTGTCAGAACCCTGTGGGCCTCCTGGGCACAAAAAGCTTATAGTGCCATTTTTTGATTATGGGAAATAGGGTCCATTCAGTCTCCCTGACCTTCCCTGAGTTCCAACAGGCAGTTTCAAATATGCTAAGGGAGGCATTGTGGAGATAAGCAAGGAATAAACAAGAAACAATAGGGTAGCTTTGGGGCAAGGTCCTGGTTCCCCCTCAAAGGATATACATAACAATATACTTGAGACTTTTGCAGATACTGAAAACACAAAATTTTCTTCTGTGTTTTATAGATACTGAAGGCTTCCCAGATGGCTCAGTCAGTAAAGAAAGTGTGTCATCCCTCAGTCATGTCCCATTCTTTGTGACCCCACAGGCTATAGCCTGCCAGGCTCCTTTGTTTATGGTATTCTCCAGGCAAGAATACTGGAGTGGGTTGCCATTTCCTTCTCCAGGGGATCTTCCTGTTAGGTACTTAGAATAGGAAAAAGGACTCCAGAATGGTGGTGGCTAAAAGACAAAGAAGGGAAAAGCCCATGAAAATAGAAGAGAGGAAAGTCTGAGGATGGGAGTGAGACCCTCAGGTAAAACAAACGGCCCTCTTGGCTAGCCCAATTTACATAGGGCAGGCCCAGGGGGAGGAGAAAAAACATAAAAAGAGGAGCCAAAATTAGGCCGGGGTAGGGGTTGGGGGTTTCTCTTTTCTTCAGTTCTTTTGGGTCGACCCACTCTCATGCCTTGAGGATGTATTTTACTTTGCTTTCTAAAGAAAACTGAGCTGTAACACTGGTCTGACTGAGGAAATTACAAGGGGCTATAACACTGGTACATCAGTTGCTTCAAATTTTTGTTGTGACAAGACAGGCCCGAGGAAATTACAAACTTCCCCGACATTCCAAATCCATTTTGAACCCAGGTCTCCTGCATTGCAGGCAGATTCTTTACTGTCTGAGCCGGTAAAGAATCTGCCTGTAATACAGGAAATGCAAATTCGAACCCTGAGTCAGGAAGATACCCTGAAGGAGGCAATGGCAACTTACTCCAGCATCCTTGCCTGAAAAATCTTATGGACAGAGGAGCCAGGTGGGCTACAGTCCACAGGGTAGCAAAGAGTAGGGCATGACTGAAGTGACTTAGCATGCACTCAGGCAGATACTGAAACCCCCAACAGGTGGCAGAAGTTAATGGTTTGCTGCACACCAGCACATAGACCCCAGACCAGCTGAAACCAAAAGGTTTTGATTCTGGTTCCTACTTACTTCACCACCAACACATCAGAAGAATCTTCACGAGCTGATCACATCCTCTTTGAACCATTGCTATAAAACTCACTAACACTCCAGGTTAGGACACACAGTTCTGAAGGCATTAGCCCACTGAAGTATCCTTTGCCTTGGAAAGCAATAAAGCAATTCTTTTCTACTTAATCCAAAACTCTCTCTAAGACTTAATTTGCTGTCAGAGGACAGAGGCTGGATTTGGCTTCAAAAGCAGAAAGAAAACTTGAGGCAAGTTATCTTTAGATTATACTTCAATTGGTTTATTTCCCAAGCTATACTTTAATGATGATTCATTGCACTTCTTTTACTCATTCTGTTGGGTCAGAGAGATCATTATAAAATGAGCTTGTCCATGAATTCCACAGGTAAAAGAACTGATGAAACTAGCAAAGGTTTTTGAACATGTTAGATTCAGTTTACTTATTCCAGTATACATTTGGGGACTCAAAATGAAATTCATCAAATACCTCTTGTAAATTATTTGCTACAGCAAACATGATCATTCCTATTATCTCCAAATATTTACTAAGAATCCCTGTGCTATGATTTAAGAATAAGACATTATATAAAAAATGTTTTCTGCTCACATTATATAATGATTCTAAACTTGGCTACAGGTTAGAGTCAACAAGGGAGTTTTGTAAAATAGACAAAACAAGACACAATGCCCAGGCCTCACCCCAGAACAATAAAAATTAAAACACTTTGACTGTGGGACGAAAGCATTATTATTTTTCAAAACCTGTTAGTTTCTTTTTGCCAGTTTGACAGTCACTGACCCAGTAGGTATGTAACAAATACTTGCTGTATTGAATGATGGGTCTCAAAACAGTCTTAGGGGAATTCACTTAATGAATACAAAATAAAAGGTTTGTAATTAGTGTATTAATAGTCAGCATATTAATAAAATCTTCTAAAGTACCTGAAGGTACTTAAAAACAATTTGTTCTCTGGTAATTCCTTTAAATAATTCTCCTACAAATTGTTTACAGTGCTAATTTCTATTATTTATACACAAGGCTAGTTTTTTAATTAACTGTAAATTTCATCATATCTTTTTTTTAAACCACAGGTTTTCCTTTCCTAACATTTAAATTTACAGGCTTTTGTCAAATGTAAGATTAATGATTAATGACAGATATTTTGCACCTCTCTATTCCAATACTAGTTACTATCTCAAAGTCATAACATATCAAACAAAATAACAAAACTGTAAAATTATTTAGTGACTTCATTTTGCCCCCTGAGCTATTGATCCACAGATTTATACAAAGTTATATAAAAGTAAAGCTCAGTTTTCTCTAGAGTTTTCAGGAAAGCCTTCAAGAAAAGATGAATATTTTGTTGTAAAACATTTTCTCTTTGAAGTGCTCCTGGGCTAGAGTAAAATAGAACTATACATATACATTTTTAGTTATGTGTATGTACTTCATATATACATATATATGTATATTAATTTATATATGATAAGTCATGCCATTAAAAAGGCAGGAAGGAAGGATAAGGAGGCTAGGGAAAACCTCAGGCCGAGGTTTTGGGAGGCCTTGCTGACTGGTCTAAAGAGTCACAGTGCCTAGAGCATGCCAAGTGCATTCATGTTTATATTCCTTCTCCATCACATACTCTCCTGGTAAACTCTTAAAATTTTATTCATCTTCCAGTATCAGGGAATGTTTAATTTTAAGGAATCCTATATGCTATTTTCTGTTTCTCAAGGGCCCTCTGTTCCTTATCAGTTCCTGGAAAACAGGAATGAGCAGAGCTGCACACAGTTCTCAGGACTGAGATCATGAGGTGAAACACATACATGGATTCCTTTCTGTAACTTTTTACTTTTCTATAAAACTACTCAGTCATGTTCCTATTTCCAATACATGGATTGTCTTCTGGCCCTGTGATGATTGTTATTCCCCTAGTTACTGGTGTTATGGCCCTATGATTATTGTTACTCCCTTAGTTACTGTTGTTATGCATCTGGTTTTGGTATTTTTTACTCAACTTTATTTTTCTGCCTAAAGCTTCCTTGTATAACAATATACAAGCACACACTGCTATGAATAAAGTACCCTTGTTCCACTAGAGACTTGGGTCCCTGTGTCCTTCTTTTCTTCACCTTCTTTTTGTGGACTCCTTGTCCCCAGGTTCCGGTCTGTCAAGAAGACCATAACATTCCAGGTCCACTCAAACTCACAATTCCTCTAACAATATTTGTGTATCCCTCACAGTAAAGATAAAGGGCTTATTAGGTGGCATAGTGATAAAGAATCCCCCTGCCAATGCAGGAGCCCCAAGAGATTCTGATTCAAGCCCTGGGTTGGGAAGAACCCCTGGAGGAGCAAATGGTAACCCACTCTAGTATTCTTGCCTGGAGAATCCCATGGACAGAGGAACCTGGAAGGCAACATCCCATAGGGTCACAAAGAGTCAGACATAACTAAAGTGACTGAGCACACACGCACAAGGTCAGAAAAATCAAATGAGCCCTTAACAAAAGAGTTTACATGATCCTTGAAGTACTTTTGCTAAAATCTGCCCAGTGTGATATTTTGAATGGGAAAATCAAACCATTCACTTTTTCATACATTTCATCATTTAAGTTTTAACAGGGCTTCCCTGGTGGCTAGCAAAAAAGAATCTGCCTGCAATGCAGGAGAGGCTGGAAACGGGTTCAATTCCAAAGATCCCCTGGAGAAGACACTGGCAACCCACTCCAGTGTTCTTGCCTGAAGAATCCCATGGACAGAGGAGCTGGGCAGCTTACAGCCAATAAGGTTTCAAAGAGTTGGACATGATTGAAGTGACAACAGTTAAACATTATTCAAATTTACATAACCAAATGCCAGTAGTATATTAGTATACATTGTATATTTGTATACAGGTATCCGTTTCTAACATTTCATGGCAAATAGATGGAGAAACAATGGAAACAGTGAGAGACTTTATTTTCTTGGGCTGTAAAATCATTGCAGATGGTGACTGCAGTCATGAAATCAAAAGACACTTGCTCTTTGGAACCCCTGGAGTAGGAAATGGCAGCCCACTCCAGTATTCTTGCCTGGAGAATCCCCATGGACAGAGGAGTCTGGTGGGATACAGTCCATGGGGTCACAAAGAGTTGGACATGACTGAGTGACTAAGCACAAGCTCATTGAAAGAAAAGCTAAGATGAACCTAGACAGCCTATTAAAAAGAAGAAACATTGCTTTGCCCACAAAAGTCTGTATAGTCAAAGCAATGGTTTTGCTAGTAGTCATGTCCAGATGTGAGAGCTGGACCATAAAGAAGGCTGAGCGCTGAAGAGCTGATGCTTTCAAAATGTGGTGCTGGAAAACATTCTTTAGAGTCCCTTGGACAGCAAGGAGATCAAACCAGTCAACACTAAAGGAAATCAACCCTGAATATTCATTGGAAGGACTGATCTGAACCTGAAGTTCCAATACTTGGGCCACTGATGAGAAGAGCCAACTTGTTGGAAAAGACCCTGATTCTTGGAAAGACTGAGGAAAGGAGGGGAAAGGGGTGACAGAGGATGAGATAGTTGGATGGCATCATCGATTCAATGGACACAAGTTTAAGCAAACTCTGAGATATACCGAAGGACAGAAGCCTGGTGTGCTTCAGTCCATAGAGTCACAAAGAGTTGGACATAACTGAGCCACTGAACAACAGAGGAAGCCTAATCAATCACATGGGATGACCTACTTCCTGTTAGCCCACCTCAGGCTATCCCAAGCCAAAACCTCCAATCAGGGCATACCTGAAGCCTTCTCTTTTTTTCACTGTAAAGCTTTTACACTCCACTGTCTGTCTTTGAGTCTCAGTTTCAGGTGTTGGTGGCTGATTCCCTTATCATAGCAAGCATTAGCTTTGTTCTGGCACAAGAACAGTGTTGATATACAAAATATTGAGGGCTTCCCAGGCTGTAGAATCCCATGGACCAAGAAGCCTGGTGGCCTCAAGTCCATGGGGTTGCAGAGAGTCAGACAGAACTGAAGTGACTTAACACACATGCATGCATACACTACTGCATCATGTGTTTCTCTTGTGGGATGATACCTCCATGAGCAAACATCAATCACCTCCATTTCTAGAAACTAAAAGTTTCTACAAGCTCCTTCCACTAAACTTCTTCTTTCCAATCATTTCACAGCTGAATCAAGTCTATCTTCAAGGCTTCTTTGAGAGGAGTGTATCATTGTCATCACTAACTTGACTGTGCTTACCTATTTTAGGTTTTATTTTGAGAGAAGTAGAAGGGAAAAAGCAAAGGGAAGCAAAGTTGCAAAGAAAGTGATGCTAATTTTGCCAGCCAGCCAAAAAAAAATTAGAATATTTTAAGCACAGTTTTGTGATAGTAACATTTACTTTAAACACTCCTTTGTCTTAATGAAAGTGTAATGTTAATTAAAAATATGAGTGGGTCCAAAAAAGGAAAGAGATTAGTCAAAAAAATAAGCCAAATATTTAAGTTCTAATTTATTTAGCTGTCTGCATTGTGGTTATCAAATAATTTTCCTAAGTTGAATCACACCTATCATTATTAAATTTGTTGGGTAGAAAAACTGGGACTAATCTTTCAGTTTAATTACATCACTCACAAATAATTAAAGTAACTGGGGAAGTACACTGAAATTATAAAAACAAAAGGAATATGTGTATTTTGTGATAAAAATTATGAGAATTGAATTAATTATGGGAATGATTTAAAAGAAACCTAAGTGCTCATTTTCATACCAAACTATTCAAATTCCATGTAAATATATACTTGGCCTATTAGTACTAGTTAGTAGTTTCCAAATCATATATTATGGTAGTTATGTTTAGAATTAAATACAACAGTGACAAATGTTAACTATTTTAATGCATTATACACATACATAACAGTAGTTAATAATGATAATTGCTTTATACACATGCAATGGCATATACACATATGTGTGTGTGCATGTGTGTATTTTTACATGCAAGTATTTTACATGCACACACATGTCAAATATTTATAATTGTGACCATATGTGATTTCCCAATATGAATTTTCCTGAACAAACATTGAAAAAATGTTGCTAAATTATAATATTTAAACTAATATGATCCTGATATAAAGTAGAAGAATAGGTTTTATAGTCTAGAGGTAGTATAGATAAAAGATTATCTACATAGATACTTTTTTTTAGTAAATGTTACATGTAGAGACCTAAAACAGAATAAGGAGAGTGTGATAAATAGTGCTGGTACTTACATAAGTTTATAAAGAATATCAATTTAGATACTCAACCACATAAAATTTATATTTTTTGTACCTCATGTAAAATTAATATTATTAAAAAGCAAGCAAATTTTGCTACTTCTAATGATATATTTTCACTACATGAAAAGCTAAGATCTCACTAAGCTAAATGGGTAAAGAACATGTACACATAACTTATAAAATGGGCAGTAAAATAACTAATGAATATACTCATTGCAAATATATAAATGATCCTATTAAATCTCAAAAATAAAAAAAAATGCAATTAAAAACACAGAACTATTTTTCTCCTATTAAATTAGTAGAGACTAACTAGTTTGTAAGCCATCAGTCGATCTCATGTACTGTTGGGGGAATGATAATTGGTACAATGTTTTAGAAGGGCCATTTATCAATAAATATCAACAGTCTTTAAAATATTCATATTCACTGTCCCTTAATTTGAATTATACAAATGTGTTCTAAGAATATTAGAGATAAAACAGCAACTCCCTTCCCCTACACCAACACAACAAAAGAAAGCAAACAAACAAAACAAAAGGAAAAATATATGGGAAAAGTTAGATACTAGAATATCAAAGAAGCAGTAATTTTTTATTTTTTAAATATTTTCAACCACATAGGAAATTTTCATATTATAATTTTAATCAAAGAAAAACAGAAAATAAAACTATACATTTTGAATTCAAATATGCATATATTGTTCAGTCATTAAGTTGACTCTTTGCACCCCATGGACTGCAGTATCTCCCAGACTTTGCTGAAACTCAAGTCCATTGAGTTGGTGATGCCACCCAACCACCTCAACCTCTGTTGCCTCCTCCTCCTGGCCTCAATCTTTCCCAGCAGCACGGTCTTTTTCAATGAGTTGGCTCTTTGCATCAGATGGCTAAAGTACTGACACATCAGCATCAGTCCTTTCAAAGAATATTCAGGGTTGATTTCCTTTAGGATTGACTGGTTTGAATGGCTGATCTTCTTGCTGTCCAAAGGACGCTCAGCGGTCATCTCTAGCACCATAATTTGAAAGCATCAATTCTTAGGTGCTCAGCTTTCTTTATGGTCCAATTCTCACATCCATACATGACTACTGGAAAAATCATAGCTCTGACTATACGGACCATTGTGGGTAAAGTGATGTGTCTGCTTTTTAATAGGCTATTGAGGTTTGTCATATTTTTATTCCAAGGAGTAAGAGTCTCTTAATTTTGTGACTGCAGTCACTGTCTGCAGTGATTTTAGAGCCCAAGAAAATAAAATTTGTTGCTGTTTCCACTTGTTCTCTATCTATTTGCTATGAAATGATGAGACCAGGTGCCATGATCTTAGTTTTTTGAATGTTGAGTTTTAAGTCAGCTCGTTCAATCTCCTGTTTTACCTTCATCAAAAGGCTCTTTAGTTCCTCTTCACTTTCTGCTTTAGAGTGTTATCATGTGCATATCTGAGTTTGTTGATATTTCTCCTGGCAATCTTGATTCCAGCTTGTGATTCATCTAGCCCTGCATTTTGCATGATGTACTCTGCATATAAGTTAAATAAGCAGGGTGACAATATACAGCCTTGATTAACTCTTTTCTCAATTTTCAATCAGTCCAATGTATTGAGGTGACCCCTAATCGACTTTCAAGCTGGGCTATTTAAGAAGTCTCTGAGAGAGAGAGAGAAGTCACTCAGTCATGCTGGACTCTTTGTGACACTATGGACTGTAGCCTACCAGGCTCCTCCGTCCATGGGATTCTCCAGGCAAGAACAATGGAGTGGGTTGCCATTTCCTTCTCCACTCTTAGAATGAGGGTAGTTTCAAAGAGTTGGAGACTCACAAGCAGAACCCCGTCACCCTGGCAAAGGGCCAAACTGCATAGGCTCAGACAGATACTTGAAATACACAGGACTTCCACTTCAATTTCTTGGATGAGGAGTTAGAAGCCTCAGGACTTGGGTAGAAAAATACTAGATGATAAAACTGACATCAACTTCAAAGTAGCTATTTCCCTCTTATTGAGTGACAGTATACACTATCACAGGTTTGAATGATTCCTTATAAATCATTAGGACTCAAGGAAAGGTCCAGTTTGTCCTGTCCCTTTACATTCTAAATGAGTACAAAAGAGGTGAATCTAACAGACAATTATAAGTACGTTTGAAACAGCTAGACTAGAAGGAGGTCAGAGAAAGTCAGATACCAATGTCAAAATATATCAAGAGGTCCTTATGTATTAGAACACATACAAAGTCATGGAAATTTAGAATTCTGATTGATCATATACTTGTCATCAAACTGTGTATATAAACAATGCTCAACATTACTCATCACATAAACATTAAACTCATGCTGGTTTGATGATGACAGATTTTATATCATCTTTGGCATGATGAGATAGAAGTGAGGCATTTGGGTGGTTAAATTTTATCTTAAAATTTTCTGAGGAAGGCTGGACCTACAGATCGTCATTTTCCAGATAATTTTACTTGCAGCAAATTAAGAACATCAGAAAAAATCTACAAATTTAATATCTGTTGGAACACTTATGCTGAACTTGGTAGCCTTAAAAATGTAGCATAGTGTTGTTGGCACATATGGAGATCTCAGAAATAACTTTAGCAATGAGGATTGGTGATAAATTCTATTATATCTAGGCAAAAATTCAATTCATATTAGTATAGAAAATATTCACTTAATTTATATTCTTACATATTCTAAAGATATTTGTTCAATTCTTTGCTCTGTGATTGTATGTTATGATTATCTTTTACATTCTTATGTGTCCTACATCTCTATACTTTGAAAAAGATAGATCTTTGCATTAAACAGGGGAAGCATTTAGCAAAGTTTCAACAAGTTAAAAACAATCAAAATTATACGAACAGAATTGAACTCCACAGATAAGATTTTTTTTAAATGTTGGCAAAATGTGTACATCATCAATGAATAGAATCAGTTTAAACCAATGTCTATTAAATTTGCCTCAGGAAAATCAGGTAAAATAGGCGTAAGAATGTGAAAGCAATACTAGGATTTCTCAGTGTCAGTGGAGAGTTCTTGGAGGTGGAGAAGTGGTGTTTGTGAGATACGAGGGGATATTTGAATCCAATGGAATATTTGATCTGGAGGAACACGGAAGAGGATTTACATAGTTGGTCTAAGAATGGCAAAAAAACCCCTAAGAAACAAAGAAGCTTTTTTCCACTAATTAACACACAGATGTCTCAGTTTGCCAATTTGATGATATCTTGCCAATCAGGATGAAAGAGGAGGTATGTAAAGCAAGCGAAAACAAAAATAAAAAAAAAAGCTTAATGGTCTGGCTTGCCTTTCGATCGACCCTGACTCAAGAGAACTCATGACCATCACAGAGATGTGCAACTTAGCAGCAGACCACAAGAACAGGAACAAAAGATAAGTCTTTACATAAATAATCATTGGAAGCATATAATTAAACATAAAATAATAATAAAAACATAATTCTAACATTGTTATCTGCAATACTGATGACTCCAAGAAAGTGGAAAATGCTTATAGACTATTGACAGCAAATGTATGCCAAAGATCGGATACAGAAAAGTTTGTCATTTTTCTGTGAGATTAGGAAGTCAGGAGAGTAAGAAATAAGAAAGAAGCAGGTGGTGAGGGATGATTAAAAGAATTTGGTAAGGAAGATCGCTGGGATATAGTATGTATTGTAGCACTATAACCATCACAGCCATCAGGCAGATCTGAATTCAACACTTCCACACAGCATAATATAAGAATTCAGCTGTTTGAGTCTGAGTTGCTACTCCATTTGAAACATTTATTACTTGCCAGGTTCACACAAGTTTTAAAAAAAGAGCACAGGTCTTGAACAAATGTAGCTTTATCCTGGTGTTTAAAATCATTTGGAACATTTTATTGTTCATTTGCTTCATTTCTCAGCAGTAAGTATATTCCTAGACATGGCTCAGGAAATTAACTGAATTTTTTGTTGAATAGGTGGTCTACCCTTTGGCATAGGGCAGTGCTATTGATTTTGTCTGCAGAGCTGGCTCTCAGGCTCCTATGAAAGCCTGTGCTATCATGGACTCTGAAAGATGTGGTGAGGTTCCCAGAAACCTAGAAGGGTTTTCTTCCAGAGCCCAGCATCTTCTGGTATGACAGCATGCTCGCTCTTTCAGATGGGGATCATGTTATAGAAACACAGCTTCAGGCAAACAGAGATTTAAAAAAAAAACAAAACTGTATTTGGCTCTTGTGGTTAGGCTTTTGACCTGTCTTGTGTTTCATAGTACATGAAATATGAACCTCTAGATTCTTGCTAAAATAATTTTCATCTTTGCAAATCAATGAGATTAACTTGCCTCCAGTACCATGAAGAGAGGTTTTCTTTTCAAACGTTTGCCTCAGTATAACTTCCTGAGAGTTGCAGTGATGTTTACATGCTTGATCTGTGAAAAGTCGCAGGTGGGATATTCAATAACGTTGAGCAATTGAGCCAGTAACCCTCTTGGGTTCAGTTTCCTAGGATGATTAACTTCCCACAGTGGGCAATTAGTTGTTGCTATGCTCCCAGTCTTTCTGGCACTACTGTGCCCTGATCCCCATTTGTCTGTTATTAATAAATTATGATCTGGTCTCTAATTATCTTTGATTCAGAGCCTTTGAAGAAAAAAACATGTAATCATGAGAAAATAGAAGGTATAACAACTCCCAGATATTAAATCAATACACATGCTTGGATTTATTAGAGTTTTATAATGTCACATCTATTGCTAATTCATAAAATGTTGAATTTGTTTTTAATGAGCTCTTTTCTAAAATCAGTGATTGCATGTGATTACAAATATTTGTCTATTTACAATTATTTTAAAATAAAATAGTATCTGATTAAAATATTTTGTGTAATACTTTTATCAAAGCTTATCAAGCTCTGAAAGTACATAATCCTAGTTGTTAATGTGCCAAATATATCAACAGATGCACGGTGAGCATAACTTAAGGAGACTGAGAGCGAAGTACAATCATGTTGATGTTATATGATCATTTATAAAACTGAACACTGCTTGATATCACCAGGTATGTCACCATACTGGCATTAGCATGTCCAGATGTCAAATAAATAATGCAAGCTAGTGAAGATTTCTTAATTCCTATGCAATACTTCTTTGACATCATTGAATTTATTTTCTGAATGACACCAAAAGTTTTATTACTTGGGAGAAAGCACATTTATGGTTTAGGTATTTTATTGTGCTTATGTCAGTGTTACTAACATTTTTTTTCCCAAACTATGAACATTAATAGGGGAAAATGAGACAAAGCACTTCAAATACAGATTGATGCCCAGTTTATCTTTAATTCAATAATTTATGAGTCATTCATTCAATTAGGTTATGTGGGAGAGCCACACAGGTTTTTATCCTCTAAATACTCGCTGGTGGGCAGAAGAGAGAACATATTTACTATAATTTGTGGTTGAAAGCATTACATTCCATGAGAAATACTGGTACATTGTTGAGACTTAAGCAGAGGAGAGAATACTTTGGCTAAAGGAATTGAGGAAGGTTTTATGATAGAACAAACAGTTGATGTGAGTCTTGACATGTGAGTGAGGTTTACATATTGAAAGATGAAGTGGGGGATATGAAAAAAGACACTGGGTGAGAGCCTCTCTCTTCATTCTTTGGTCATGTGCTTTGTCTGAGATTGACTCTACTTCAGATTCAGGCATGAGCTCTAAATGTACTGCCATGCAGTATGCCTTCCCATACTGTTCTTAGTTAAGGTCTCAGTGCTACTGATTGATTTACTCTGTGGGGCTGTATATCAGGTTCCTGTCAGAGCCTGTGCCACCTGTGAAGATGCAGGTCAAGAGCTCTAACATGGGGGCTGGATTCAAGTTGGTGACCAGTCCCACTTTAGGAATCCAACAATCATCTGGTCTCCTGCCTCCTCATGGACCACTCCTTCTCTGTCTCCTCTGGATGGATATTCCTCCTTCAATCTCTCTCTCAGTACCTATCAGAGCCCTTGGGCTCTACCTAAATAAGCTCATTTTGATCAGTGCCTTTAAATACCACAATAGTGCCAGAGCATTCCTGAATCATGGATCTTCAATTGCATAGCAGGCAATATTTTAGCATTTGGATCTACAAGAGTCTGTACTTTCAATTTTTAAAAAATCTCTGGAACTTTTTATCTATATGATCTACAATTATCTTTTTGATAAACCACTTTGAATTTGGCTTCTGTCATATGCAACCAAAGGAACTGAGGTCTAAAACACATATAGTGATAATGCTGAAAAGCTAGTTTCAAGCATATTTTCAAGAGTCTCAAACTCTGGTTTCACTTTGTCAGTTGTCCAATCATTGGATATTTACTGACAACTAACACCAGAATCACTTCATGGGAAATAGATGGGGAAACAGTGTCAGACTTTATTTTTTTGGGTTGCAAAATTACTGCTGATGGTGACTGCAGCCATGAAATTAAAAGACGCTTACTCCTTGGAAGGAAAGTTATGACCAACCTAGATAGCATATTCAAAAGCAGAAACATTACTTTGCCAACAAAGGTCCGTCTACTGAAGGCTATGGTTTTTCCGGTGGTCATGTATGGATGTGAGAGTTGGACTGTGAAGAAAGCTGAACGCCAAAGAATCGGTGCTTTTGAACTGTGGTGTTGGAGAAGACTCTTGAGAGTCCCTTGGACTGCAAGGAGATCCAACCAGTCCATTCTAAAAGAGATCAGTCCTGGGTGTTCTTTGGAAGGACTGATGCTAAAGCTGAAACTCCAGTACTTTGGCCACCTTATGCGAAGAGTTGACTCATTGGAAAAGAATCTGATGCTGGGATGGATTGGGGGCAGGAGGAGAAGGGGATGACAGAGGATGAGATGGCTGGATGGCATCACTGACTCGATGGACATGAGTTTGGGTGAACTCTGGGAGTTGGTGATGGACAGGGAGGCCTGGCATGCTGCGATTCATGGGGTTGCAAAGAGTCGGACACGACTGAGTGACTGAACTGAATTGAACTGAACACCAGAATATGTGTTCAACACAAACACATATCTATCAGGGCAGACACACGTAAAATGATGAACTTAAGTTTTGAGTGAAAACAGAAGTGAAATTAACTAGCTTTCACAAAACCAGGAATGGCCAAGGGGGTGGTGACATTTGATATGTATGATTCTAGAACAGACATAATTTACCACGTATAATTTTCAAGTGTATAATGAAGGGAAAATTTACTATAACCCAATATGTTTTTTTTTCTTATTAGTTAATTATTCATTTTGGCTACATTGAGTCTTTTACTTTTGCATGGGTTTTCTTTAGTTGCAGTGAGCAGGGGCTTCTCTTTGCTGCAGTGCACAGACTTCTCATTGCAACGGCTTCTCTTATTGCAGAGGTCAGGCTCTGGAGCACATGGGCTTCAGTAGTTCCGGCTCACAGGGTCTAGAGCATGGGCTCAGTAGCTGTGGTGCACGGGCTTACCTGCTCTGCAGCATGTGGGATCTTCCCAGACCAGGGACCAAACCTATATCCCCTGCCACTGGTAGGTGGATTCTTATCCACTGCACCACCAGGGAAGTTGCTAACCCAATATGTTCTTTAATTTACTTTAGGGTCAAAATATCACTGAGATTAATTTCTAAGGGTTATTTTATTCATATTATGTCAGTTTAGAAAGTTTTTAAATGTTAATACTATTATTTTTAGCAGTAGAAACCCACTGGCTTCACATACAAGAGTTCAGAGTTTCACCAAAATCATATAGTTGAATGATATAAGTCATAGGAAAGTTAAATAGTGAAGAGTAAGGATCTTAGAGTTAGAGCTGTGCCCAAGACCCAGGCCCTTATCAACTAACTATATAATTTATATTCTAGACATTGTCCTAAGGTGAGAGAACCTGCCGATAAAAATCCCTGTCATTCTGAAGCTTATATTCAAGTATGGGAGACAGAAAATAAACCAAATAGATACAAATATACACACTTTCTTCCGCATTGCAGGCAGACTCTTCACTGACTGAGCCACCAGGCAAAACAAAATATACACACAAATATTAATATGTATATTATAATGGCAATGGGTACTGTAATGAGCCAAATCAGGCTAAGGAAGATCTGATGCACAGAGGAAGAAATCATGGGCCGTTATTTTAGAAAACTCAATTGAGAGAATGAGGTTAAACAAAGAAAGAAGGAGAAAGTCCTGTTTTTTTCTGGGGCAAAAGAGTTTTAGACAGTGAGAAGAGCCAGTGCAAAAGCCTTACAGTTTGGCTATTTTTACAATATTCAAGAAACATCAAGGAGATAACTTTTATGAAGTATAAATTGGAGATAGAGCTAATAAGGAGATACAGAGTTGTGAGATATTACATTTGAAGTCCTTGGAACAGTGCCTACTAGCAGGTCATATGTCATTCATCTAGAAAATATTAAACTTACTGTTATCAATATTATTATTGTGTACTTCCACTAGGCAAAGATGCTTCTCTGAAGGTTTTAGGATACTTCATACTCTATACAAAGGATTCATTTCAGAAGCTATTGTGCTTTTACATAAAATGTCGGCAGAGCTCTGGCACTTGTCTGATCTAAATACATACAGATAACAGTAATATATTTGCAATATATCAAATTTAAGTCTATATCACCACTGAGAAGTTAAATTATTTTTAATTAAAAGACATTTTAATCAGGAGCAAATATCTGGTTTATAAAATATTCAAGAAGTTAAAAGGTGATCAAAGAGAATAAGTTCAAAGTGAGGGTGGAGTCTAAATGCTATTATATTTTTGTGTATTAATCATATTTTAACACAAGGAGAAATATGTATAATTCAATGTCAGTGTCCTCGATCATTCCTAGTACAGACTTTCAGTAATTTGTTAGTGCTTTAAAGATAATTCCCCAAATTTTTGTTAGGTTTTGTCCACATCTCTTAATTTAGTTTTTCTTTTATTTGACAAAACTTCATTAATTCAATATACTCCAGGTACTACAAGGTAGATAAGATTTTCTTAGTCCCAACAAAAATTGCCTTGAATGATATAGGAAAAGTCCCATTAGACTAGTATCATTTAACTTCTAAATAAGTCTGTTTAAGTTCATGAAAAGCAAAATAAAATAGCCGGAGATATTTCTATCATAAGTCAAATGCTCCTTGAAATTCAAGATTGCACATCCAACAAAATGAAGTAATTAAAGTTTCATGCCCAAAATTTGCTGGTAAATAAATATAAATCTCAGATTAATTTTTAGTAAAGTGTATTTTCCTTTAACCTGAAAATTCCTAGTCTCAACATCACAGTCTGTGTAATTAAAAAGAATTAATATGAATGAACAGTGTCCAAATTATAATTGCTGATATTTTTTAAAAAGTAATACACTTTTGCAATATACTAGATCCAAAATTATCAAGAGTTGGGTTTAATAGTGCTGAAAATTAAGCTTCTTTTCCTAGGGGTAGATATAATTTTAATTCAACTGAGAAATACACTAGATATTTCTAGACACTAAAATTTAGTTATTCTTGTATGATAGTTTCTGATGCATGTGGAATTTGTGTACCTGTGTGCATGCACACTAAAGCTATACTGTTCTTCAGTTACCAAACAGTAGGTATACTGAAACTTCTCTCACTTTGTCTAATGCTGCAGATGTAACAAAGTGAATTGCTTTTAAGTCAGTTTTATATATATTAAGGAAAAAATGAGGGCGGGGGACAGTGTTTGATTCATATATAGGTCAGCGAGGATCCCTAGCTGAATGTCATCAGTAAATTCACATTAACAATACTTAGGTTACATAGATAAACTGTACGTCTACAGTAAAATGCTTCTTATATTTTATCTGTTCTCTAATAAATCTTTAAACACACAAACGTATTGGTCTCTAGACCTTGCCCCTTTCCTCCATTTTTATTCAGTAGACTAGACAAATAATATCTTCTTATGATCCCCATGTGCCTATACATGAGTAACGCTTCTGGATCTACTGGAAAGGAAGAGGCTAACCAGTATCTCAGTCACAAGTAAATAACTGATATCACAAACCTGCAAATGTATGATAGTCAACCACCCTTTTGGGTAGAAAAGACAGATTATATCATCATAGTTGTTTTAGTAGTTACAATTTACTCAATTCAATTACCTTACTTGATCAAAATCTGAGCAAAGTTTTTATGACAAGACTGGTGGAATTAGCTTCTCTTCCAGAAAGCAAAGACAAAAGTAGAGCATTCTCCCTAAGTGACTTCAGAGAGAATAGATCATTGGGGCACAATCCACCCAGGCTCTGGCTTGAGCAGGGCTGGCAGTCCTCAATAGAACACAGACTGCTTCCCAGCTAGCAATTCTGAAAGTGAATCACTGCTATTCTAATAGTAAAAGTAAGCAACAATTTCTTAAGAAAACTTTGAACACTCTTAAATGAATAAGAACTAGAAGAAAGAGAATTCTGGGGAAAGAAAAAGCATGTTTAAAGGAAGTAACAATGTTTTATCAAATTTATTTTATGAAAATAAAGTGTTTCGACTATAATTTAAAGATGTAGTCATAACTCTTTTTGTAATACAATATGCAGGATACTGAAAATGCCTAATTCCATATATTTATCAGTTGAATAGGTGCCAAAAAGTCAAAAGTAAATGAGTAAAATAGTACAAAATCAATATGAATATTGATTTCTTGACTTTTTTTGAATCGTATATTTTCAAATATTTCTTTAGGTTTAATACTTTCATGAAGACTTATCAGGTTTTCTGTAATAGTCTAACATCAGAACATTTTCAAATGGACAGCTCTCATTACTGAATATCCCTTCCAACAGTGGCCTGGATGAAAAATGGAAATATGTTTGTTGCAGGAATAGAAAATACTCATGCTTTTATTTATTTTTTTAGAAAGATTGATTATGCTTTGATCAATGTCAGGAAACAGCTTCCTCATGAGCTCTTGTTGGGGGCTTTGCCTCTTTGTTCAAAGTGAAAAATGTAGATATTTAACGCACACATTAATGTATATATTGATATAAACATTCAATAAAATTCACTATATACACTCTGATTGACATATTCAGGTTGAAATCATCCAGAAACTGAATTTAAATGCAGTCATAAAAATGGGGTGGTTATTTCTCAAAATGCCTGTTTGTCAGAGTGTCTACTTTGTATCTATCACCCTATTAGGATAGAACACTGGCTAAACTGGAATTATTAGTCTTATTCTTCTCAAAAAATAAGCACAGACACAGGCCTTCCTAAACACTAAAATTGAAACCTTTGAGAGGATATATTGATAAATGCTTTTAAAAGGCAAAAAATAAAACTCAGGTTAAAATAAACTATATCAGGAAAAGATATGGTTATATTAACAACCTAATAAATAATAACATGTTAATACTATTCGTGTGAAGAGAATATACCTGGAAAAGAGAAATTGTGTGCTTAAAAGTTAGCACTCACATGGACAAGGTAAAACTTAAGAAATATATCCTACATAGAGGCTATCTAATGATATATCACTTGCCTGATTTGTTTTGGGATGTGATTAACAGTCAAACGGTCAGATCAAGGTAAGGCAGAGATCAGCTGCAAAAGTTCAGAAGCACAGCTTCCTGTCTTACCTTCCACTGAGGAGGAAGCCGATAACCACTGCCAACAAAATGACTCCCACTGTCACAGACACAGCAATTATAGGAATCTGGCTTTGATCGCTGGATGCTGCAACTGCTGATAGGAGACAGAGAAAATAGAGCCTGTGGTTAAAGTGATCATATGCATTCAAATAAGAGCTGCTTAATAGTCAGTAATCAATGCACAGTTTAAGCAATTCACCCACATTTGGCTGAGATTTCCCCCTAATATCTCTTCTCAACCATGTGTAATTGAAAAGACATTTTTAGGAGAAAATATTTATTTTCCAAATGGAAATTTGGAAGACCAACTAAGTCACTGATTATTTCTTTGTCATCATAAAAAATGAATGTCATTGTTCACATAGTATTCATTTAGCAATCTTAGGCTTGCAAGAAAAAAATTGGAACTTAGTCTTTAATTTCAAACACCTCCTAAATAGGAGATAATAAGTATATGAGATTTGATATTTTTAGAGTTTGCATGTGGCTGTTCTCTAGGAAAAAAATACCTCATTATCTTAGATAGGACTTTTTATTAGAGACATCAGTTGAAATGTCCAAAATGATGTGGCTATGACCTCATATGATATCACTATTATCAATATAATTTTAAAAATCAATATTTCAAGGAGAATATTATCACTAAATATACCTCCATTATTGGGACCACATTTTCAAAAATATCAATATCATTTAGAATTTTAAGTCTAAATTAAGATTAAGTTTGTTTACACAATCTTTTTTAATACATGTATTTAGATGAAATATTTTATATTTTAATAATATAATTACCATAATAAGAGGAATATGGACATAATCAGATAGTTGCATCTAAATAAAGCAAATAAATTTTTATTTTGTGCTGATAACTAAAACTAAGTTGATTAAAATAAGAAACCTATAGAGCAAAATATATTTTATTAATGTTCTCAAGAAACCCTCAGTGGGATATTTGGCATGCTTATTGGGTAATGACATTATATTTTGATAAATTCAGAGTAAACTTAGATAAGTTCACCTCCATGATAACAAATTTTAAGTCACCAAAGCTAATAACAACTATACTTCCTGTTTTGTTTTTTTACAATCTCTCTGATCTTGGCCCTATCAATATTTTTGGACATTCATATATTTCCCCTTTGAGGCTTGTCACCTCTCCATTGATTCTTTCAACCAAAATTGACTGATTCTCTGACAACCTTCTTACACAGATCTACATTTTCACCCTTTTAGAACAGTCTTCAAGAGTCCAATATTGACAACAACTGGTTCATGGATGGGAAAAACTATTATTTACAATCTAAATCTGTACTCTTCCTCTCCCTTTTCTTGGATAACAACAGTTGCAATAGAAAGTCTCTTTACCCTGCTTTTTCCTGTTGTGATACTGAGATGCATGGTAGAGAATTTATTACCAGTGAGCAGTATAAACGTGGTAGGGCAAAGCTACCCCACTATCATAGGTAGTAGCCTCCCCCAAGATTAGCTTTATTAATTTTCAAATTCAAATTACTTTTTTCTTCCTCAGTTCTTTAAATCTTCTTTAGGCAGGTGGCACTGTTTCTAGAGAAAACCATGAAGACTTGGTCCAAATAATCTCAATGTTATTTCATTTGGACTTCAAAGCTTTTGATCCTCTCTTTTAATTTCCTTACAAAGTCATGCTCATAATGAGTCTTCCTCATTTTCTCAGTAGAATAATCCATTCCCACCTCCTACATTTTAGAAATGTTAAATTTTATAGATTAAAAAAGACTGATCAAGTCTGAATTCCATGGTTAAATATAATAGCATACCTTTCTTTTGCTTTACCTAACTCCACTGTTTGAATTTTTCCTGTCTCTTCCAAGGCACTGATCTTTAAAATCTCCCTCTGGGGGAAAATTTTCATTGCCTTACAGTCTGCTTCTTTGCTATCTACAAGCCTATGAGATAATTTCTCTTGGGGACAACAAATTCTTATACCTAAATTTACTGATATTATTAATTTAAATTGAGTCTGAAAACAGCTCCAGCATTTACTATACATATGGATTAAGGCAAATTATTTAACCTTGTAAAGTCTCATTTCATTAATCCCCAGAGAGGGATAATTTCCAGGGATCGTTATATATATATATTTTTTTTTTTTTGCTTAGAGATAACTCTTAGCATAGTGCTTCAACTATTGCCAGCCTTATTTAAACAGGAGATATAATATATACATATTATCTCCTGTTTTATCCATCATTCTTATTCTCTCCTATTTTTCAGCATCCTGATTGACTCATTTAGAACCAGCCTCACTGATTTAACACACACGAGTCTGAGCAAGTTCTGCGAGATGGTGAAGGACAGGGAAGCCAGGCAAACTGCAATCCATGGCGTCGCAAAGAGTCGGACATGAATTAGTGACTGAAAAACAACCTCTTCTAAGAACCAACATTATTAATTTTTTTCTGAAACTTTTCTTCTTCTGCCTTTGAGTTCTGTGCATGATATGATATCTGTCAAATGCAATGAGCAACTCTCCATTTACTTCACAAAGTGAAAGTCAAAGTGTTAGTCGCTCAGTCATGTCTGAATCTTTGTGACCCCATGAACTATGCAGCCCACCAGGCTCCTCTGTCCATGGAATTCTCCAGGCAAGAACACTGGAGTGGGTTGCCATTTCCTTCTCCAGGGGATCTTCTGGACCCAGGGATTAAACCCAGGTCTCCTACATAGCAGGTATATTCTTTACCATCTGAGCCATCAGGTAATCCCCTATTTACCCTACCATACACTATAATGAGGTATTTGATCTTGTTGAACATACACTCCATCTTTAAAACTCTCCTTCTCTTGGTTTCTATACATGAGATGAGCTGATTTCTCTTTCTCCCGCTCTGAAACACTGCTTTGTCAGTTCTACTGATGCTCTTCCCATATTTTACGTGTGAACAATTCTTCATGAATGCTGGTTCTTTATCCTGCTCACTTCTTTCTTTCTGTCTCTTTCCATCTTACCTCTTTTTCTTCCTGTCTCTTATAGATATTTCTTTGCTCATGGCATCAGTTAACTAAAAGTTGAGTCAGATATGACAGAGCGACTGAACAAAATAAGCTGAAGAGTCCCACATTTATATCTCCAACTCTTATTTCTCATTAAAGGATCATTCTATTAAAAAAAAAAAAAACTGTTTCCATTTATTTGGATTTTATTTTCACATAAAAATAAACATGTTTAAAAAACTGATTCTTGGGCTTCCCTGGGGGGTTCTGTGGTAAAGACTCCACCTATCAATGCAGAAGACACAGGTTCAATCCCTGATCTGAAAGGATACCACGTGCCATGGAGTGACAGAGCCTGTTGGCTGCAACTATTGAGCCTGTGATCTAAAGCCTGGGAGCTGCAACTACTGAGTCCACATGCTGCAGCTATTAAAGCTCATGTGCCCTCAGGCCCATGCTTTGCAACGAAAGAAGCCACCCCAATGAGAAGTGCACTTACTGCAACTACAGGGTAGCCTCCGCTTGCTGTAAGTAGAGAAAAGTACACATAGCAACGAAGACAGTGTAACTGAAAATAAATAAATAAAAATAAAAATTGACTCTTAAACCACATCCACCCTCAAAGGCATTTAAAAATATTATCTAAATAAAAGGGCTTCCCTAGCGGCTCAAACGGTAGAGAATCCACCTCCAGTGTGGGAGACCTGTGTTCAGTCCCTGGGTTGAGGAGATCCCCGGGAGGAGGGCATGGAAACCCACTCCAGTATTCTTGCCTGGAGAATCCCCATGGACAGAGGAGCCTAGTGGGCTACAGACTGTGGGGTCCTAAAGAGTTGGACAGGACTGAGTGATTAAGCACAGCATATGTAAATAAACAAACTAAATAAATCTAACAAACTAGGCTAGTTTTGTCTCTTTCTGATTTAAGTAGAATTGAATTTTTCTTGATTCCTGCTGCTGCTACTGCTGCTAAGTTGCTGCAGTCGTGTCTGACTCTGTGCGACCCCAGAGACTGCAGCCCACCAGGTTCCCCCGTCCTTGGGATTCTCCAGGCAAGAACATTGGAGTGGGTTGCCATTTCCTTCTCCAATGCATGAAAGTGAAAAGTGAAAGTGAAGCCGCTCAGTTGTACCCGACTCTAGTGACCCCATGGACTGCAGCCTACCAGGCTCCTCCATCCATGGGATTTTCCAGGCAAGAGTACTGGAGTGGGGTGCCATTGCCTTCTTGACTCCTACTTAGTCTTAATTACCAAATATGTTTTGTTTCTCTTCTATGTTTCTCCCCATGTATTACTTTTTTTTTCATTAACTATTCACCTATTTGATCAAAGTTGCTGAAGTATGGTTCACAGGTGTTTTGATTCAGATTTGCTGGAGTATGGTTCATAGGTCCTTTAAGTGCTCCCTTTGACTTCTAGGTACTCACATGAAGCATCTAAAAATAACACTTTGATCATGTTTCTCGAAACAAAATGTCAATAGACACCCACTGCCTATGGAAAAATAGTGTCATATTAGAAGGGCATTCAATAGCCCTCCTAATCTGACTCTAACAAATCCTTCTGGTCTCAATGTGCCAGTTTGGGACACTGAGAGATACTTTATTGGCAGAAATAGGCGTGATTAATCAGAAGTAAAGATAAAAACAGGACAATTTCAGACTAACAAAAGTATTAATTTTGAGGGAAAAAATGGGTGCTGAGAAGTATGAAATGTTTCATTTTTAGCAATTTCCAAGAAGTCTAACTTAATGGGCTAAAATATGGGAGAGTATTTTGCATTAAAACAAGTATTAATGGCATGCCAAAAATTTTAAAAATTATTTAAATTAGTACATTTTGTGAAAACACTTTGCAAGCAACGTCAAATCAGAAACATTCACATTTACCTGTTTATATTTACTGCCCACTGAAATCATATCTATTTATATAATGAAAAATTTAACAAAATAGCTGTGAGGAATAATTTTTAAAATATATTTACATTTATTTTTTAAAAGCTTGAAGTATTTTTCATGTTTCTTGATGGGCTAAAAGTATTGATTATTTAATTTGCACTGATTAATTAATTTGAGTTATCTCAAATTAACTCTTGAGATAATTTAAGACTTTTATTATTTATTTCTTTGTTTGACTGACAGCATCAATAATATTCCAAAACATCAACTAAATTGAAAATAAATAGAATTTATAGGATACTGTCAATGCCTTCATAATTGTTTATTCTCTATCAGTGGTCAAAAAACGGTAAGCACAGTATGATTTATGATTATCCTTTTACATACTGTTAAAATTTTAGTATTTAAAGATATGAATTTTAGTCATTAATATTGCTTATTTTCTTATATATATTTATTAAGAACTGGTTGGTTAATAATGTAGTTCTTGAAAAATAGTGGAGGTATATTTTGGGAATGCTTAAAAGCAAATTTTGCAGCAATGAAACATATTACTATTAAAAGGATGCTAATTATGAAAATTAATGTTCTTTAGTAAATAATAATGCTTCCTTTTGCTAATTATTATATATTTGCATCATCTCTGGAAACTTTAAGATAGCAACTATTGAGAAATTGTGTTGTGTTCCCTTATTTTGCTTCCTCACTTCTGGTTGCAAATCCATATTACATAAATATTCTCTAGATAAATTGAGACATATATGAATCACTGAGTTTAATCACTGAGGCTAAAGAGATTTGTTAGAGACAGATTACAAGGGTTTTCTAAGGCCAGGCTGAGAATTTAGGATTTTCTCACACATAAATATATACCTATTAACTTTCTTGATCAGGATAAGCTGATCAAAGTTATAACTTTTGAATTGTAGTGAGTACACAGGAATTAGTAGGGAAATTTAAAGCATCATGGCAGACAAATAAGCACAAGAAAAGATTTGGACCATCATTGGCTGTTACAGATTTCAATTAAATCAACAATGAGATATTGCTACCCACCTGTCCAAAATGACAAAATAAAACAGTGACATTATAAAATGTTGATAATAATGTGGAGAAATTGATCACTCATACATTGGTGGTGGGCATGTAAAATGGTACAGCCACTAAGGAAAAAAGTTTGGCAGTTTCTTACGAAAATAAACGTGCAATTACCATACAACTCCAGTAACTGTACTCTTAGATAGTTATCCCAGGGGAATTAACGTTTAGGTTGAGACAAAAATATATACATGAATGTTCATAGCATTTTTATGTTAATAGCAAAACTGTTAATGTTAATAGCAAAAACTGGTATCAGCCCAGATATCTTTCAATAGGTGAATGTTTAAAGAAACTATGGTACATATTTATCATGGCATCAGTTCAGTTCAGCTGAACTGATGCCATGATAAATACGAGTGTGTGACTCAGCTGTGTCTGACTCTTTTCGAGCCCATGGAGTACAGCATACCAGGCTTCCCTGCCCATCATCAACCCCTGGAGCTTGCTCAAATTCATGTCCATCGAGTCGGTGATATCATCCAATCATCTCATCTTCTGTAATCCCCTTCTCTTCCTGCCTTCAATCTTTCCTAGGATCAGAGTCTTTTCCAAGGAGTCAGTTCTTCCCATCAGATGACCAAATTATTGGAGTTTCAGATTCACCATCAGTCCTCCCAATGAATATCATGGTACTGCTCAACAATGAAAAGGAACAGACTTCATATGCACAACCTGGGTGAATCTACAGGGTATTAGACTGAATGAGAAAAAAGTCCAAACTCAAAGGGAATGTACTATATGATTCCATTTTCAAACATTTTTAAAATGTCAAAATTTTAGAAATGTATATTTAGAAATTTATGTCTCTGGGACTTCTCTGATGGTCCAGTGGTTAAGAATCTGCCTGGCAATGCAGGGGAAGTTGGTTTGATCTCTGGCTGGGGAACTAAGATCCCACATGCTGCAGGGCAGTGAAGCTTGTGGTGCTACAACTAAAGCAGCCATGCACTACAATGAAAGATTTCTCATGATGCAATGAAGATCTTACGGCACACCTAAGACCTGGTGCCGCCAAGCAAATAAATACATTCTTTTTAAAGAAATTAGTGGTTGCCAGAGATTAGTTATTGGGCAAGAGTTGTTCCTGAAGGCCGTGGTTGTGGTTATAAAAGGGCAACAAGAGAGATCCTTGTGAGGTTGATACTATTCGATATCTTGACTGTGATGCTAGCTACACAAACCCTCACAAGTGACCAGATTATACATAACTTAATACACACATGTCTGCACACTCACATACAAAGGAGTACAAGGAAATGTAAGACTTCATCAATTCCAATATCCTAGTTATATTATAACTTTGCAAAGTGTTAAAGAGCTCTCTTTAACTTCCTTACAAAGTCATGCTCATAATGAGTCTACCTCTTTATTTTCTGTAGACTAATCCGTTCCCACCTCCCACATTTTAGAAATGTTAAACTTTATACATAAAAGAGCCTGATCAAGTCTGAATTCCATGATTAAATATAACTCCATATCCTTCTGTTGCTTTACGTAACTCCACTGTTATAATTCTTCCTGTCTCTTCCAAGACACTGACCTCTAAAGATCTTCCTTCAGGGTCGTCCCAGTGCACCAGCCCCATATACCTGTGGCAGATTCATGTTGATATATGGCAAAACCAATACATTATTATAAAGTTAAAAAAAAAATATCTTGCTTCAGAGGGAAAATTTCATTTACTTACAGGCTGCTTCTCCACTACCTACAAGCCTAAACAGATAATTTCTCTTGGGGACAACAAATTCTTATACTTAAAATTACTGATATTATTAATTTAAACTGAGTCTGAAAACAGGTCCAACATTTACTATACATATGTATGGAAGTCAGGATTTGAAATAGCTCAACCGGAATTCCATCACCTCCACTAGTTTTGTTCATAGTAATGCTTTCTAAGGCCCACTTGGCTTCACATTCCAGGATGTCTGGCTCTAGGTCAGTGATCACACCATCATGATTATATGGGTTGTGAAGATCTTTTTTGTACAGTTCTTCTGTGTATTCTTGCCATCTCTTCTTAATATCTTCTGCTTCTGTTAGGTCCATACCATTTCTGTCCTTTATCGAACGCATCTTTGCGTGAAATGTTTCCTTGGCATCTCTAATTTTCTTGAAGAGATATCTAGTCTTTCCCATTCTGTTGTTTTCCTCTATTTCTTTGCATTGATTGCTGAGGAAGGCTTTCTTATCTCTCCTTGTTATTCTTTCAAACTCTGCATTCAGATGCTTATATCTTTCCTTTTCTCCTTTGCAATATGCCGGCAAATTTGGAAAACTCAGCAGTGGCCACAGGACTGGAAAAGGTCAGTTTTCATTCCCATCCCAAAGAAAGGCAATGCCAAAGAATGATCAAACTACTGCACAATTGCACTTATCTCACATGCTAGTAAAGTAATGCTCAAAATTCTCCAAGCCAGGCTTCAGCAATATGCGAACCACGAACTTCCAGATGTTCTAGCTGGTTGTAGAAAAGCCAGAGGAACCAGAGATCAAATTGCCAACATCCGCTGGATCATGGAAAAAGAAAGAGAGTTCCAGAAAAACATATATTTCTGCTTTATTGACTATGCCAAAGCCTTTGACTGTGTGGATGACAATAAACTGTGGAAAATTCTGAAAGAGATGGGAATCCCAGACCACCTGACCTGCCTCTTGAGAAACCTGTATGCAGGTCAGGAAGCAACAGTTAGAACTGGACATGGAACAACAGACTGGTTCCAAATAGGAAAAGGAGTACGTCAAGGCTGTATATTGTCACCCTGCTTATTTAACTTATATGCAGAGTACATCATGAGAAACGCTGGGGTGGAGGAAGCACAAGCTGGAATCAAGATTGCTGGGAGAAATATCAATAACCTCATATATGCAGATGACACCACCCTTATGGCAGAAAGTGAAGAGGAACTAAAAAGCCTCTTGATGAAGGTGAAAGTGGAGAGTGAAAAAGTTGGCTTAAAGCTCAGCATTCAGAAAAATAAGATCATGTCATCTGGTCACATCACTTCATGGCAAATAGATGGGAAAACAGTGGAAACAGTGTCAGACTTTATTTTTCTGGGCTCCAAAATCACTGCAGATGGTGACTACAGCCATGAAATTAAAAGACGCTTACTCCTTGGAAGGAAAGTTATGACCAACCTAGATAGCATACTGAAAAGCAGAGATATTACTTTGCCAACAAAGGTCTGTCTAGTCAAGGCTATGGTTTTTCCAGTGGTCACATATGGATGTGAGAGTTGGACTGTGAAGAAAGCTGAGCGCTGAAGAATTGATGCTTTTGTACTGTGGTGTTGGAGAAGACTCTTGAGAGTCCCTTGGACAGCAAGGAGATCCAACCAGTCCACCCTAAAGGAGATCAGTCCTGGTTGTTCACTGGAAGGACTGATGCTGAAGCTGAAACTCCAATACTTTGGCTACCTCATGCAAAGAGTTGACTCATTGGAAAAGACTCTGATGCAGGGAGGGATTGGGGCCAGGAGCAGAAGGGGATGACAGAGGATGAGATGGCTGAATGCATCACTGACTCGATGGCCGTGAGTTTGACTGAACTCTGGGAGTTGGTAATGGACAGGGAGGCCTGGTGTGCTGCAATTCCTGGGGTCGCAAGGAGTTGGACACGACTGAGCGACTGAACTGAACTGAACTGATGTGTGGAAGTCACTCAATTGTGTCTGACACTTTGCTCCCCCTGGACTATAGCCCACCAGGCTTCTCTCCATGAAATTCTCCAAGCAAGAATACTGGAATGGGTTGCCATTCCCTTCTCCAGGGGATCTTCCTGATTCAGAAATTGAATCCAGGTCTCCTACACTGCAGGCAGATTCTTAACTGTTTGCAACACCAGGGAAGATACCATAAATCCCGCGATGTTGTATTTGAAGACTGTTTTAGAAATAATACAGTAGTATGTGAAGAATTAAATTATAATATCAAGTAAATAATTCCTCATTAAAACAACTGAAGCGTTTTCACAAAATATTACACAAATACTTGTCAAATGAATGGCATATAACACAAATGCTATAGAAGTCGAAATGAAGTTTTATTTTAACTGTATCTTTTGATGTGTAGGGAGTTAATAACAAATTTAAAAATAATGAACAAAACTATTATCTGACAAGCTTCCCAGGTGGCACTAGTCATAAAGAATGGCTTGCCAATGAGCAAAGAGATGCAGGTTTGATCCCTGGGTTGGGAAGATCCCCCGGAGTAGTAAATGGCAGCCTGCTCCAGTATTCTTGCCTGGAAAATTCCAAGCAATTGGAATCGGACAGAGGAGTCTGGTGGGCTACAGTCCATGGTGTTGCAAAGAGTCGGACATGAATGAGTGATTGAACACACTCACACTATTCTAAAATGGTTCTTGATATAAACATTCTAATTTTCAGAATTAGACTGTGCTTTTATCCCCTGGGGAGAAGTTTCATGTATTACTCATGTCAATTTCTCTAGGGTCTAGCAAAGCCAACATATAATAGAGGTTCAACACATTCTTGCTGTATTGTATACAGCTTTCTACATGAAGGCCAAAGGGGATTGGTATGTAACAGATACTTGATACAAAGAAAAATTCATTCTTAAAATGCTTGCATATACATGTATACATACTCAAGTAAAAATAAAATTCCACACTAAAGTTAAGAGGGAGTACAGAATACATCCCTAAAAGAGTTTCATTATCTAGTAATAAAAACACTAAAATCTGATTTTGTAATAAAAACATTCATGTGACATTTCTTTCCCTCTAGAAATTACGTAGGAAAAATTTAAAAGAAGACAATTTCAGGTGAGACTCTGTAAAACTATATGGAAAATGACCTCATATTGTTTGTCTCAGTGATCAGATTGATGGGTATTGGCATCCTGGAAACTACTATACAAAAAAAAGGAGGGAGGAGTTTATCAAATAGTCTAAAGAAAAACTAATTGCTGAACATGCCAATCTCTTAAAACTAAGTATAATTCTGTAATGTTTTAAAGTGACACTTTTCATTTGTAGAGTTGTCTGAGCACTAGAGCATAGTGTGAAACACAATGTACCCTACGGCTTTGTTCCCAAAGTTGGTAAACCACATAAGCATAAATAGAAACAAGGCCTTTGAGGGTGGCCAGAGTCACCGACTCGATGGACATGAGTTTGGGTAAACTCCAGGAGTTGGTGATGGACAGGGAGGCCTGGCGTGCTGTGATTCATGGGGTCGAATGAAGGCTAAGTGCCGAAAAATTGATGCTTTTGAACTGTGGTGTTGGAGAAGACTCTTGAGAGTCCCTTGGACTGCAAGGAGATCCAACCAGTCCGTTCTGAAGGAGATCAGCCCTGTGATTTCTTTGGAAGGAATGATGCTAAAGCTGAAACTCCAGTATTTTGGCCATCTCATGCGAAGAGTTGACTCATTGGAAAAGACTCTGATGCTGGGAGGGATTGGGGGCAGGAGGAGAAGGGGACGACAGAGGATAAGATGGCTGGATGGCATCACTGACTCGATGGACGTGAGTCTGATTGAACTCCGGGAGTTGGTGATGGACAGGGAGGCCTGGCATGTTGCGATTCATGGGGTCGCTTAGAATCGGACGCGACTGAGCAACTGAACTGAACTGAAAGAGTCAGACACGACTGAGTGGCTGAACTGAACTGAACTGAACTGAGAGTATGTAACACACATTTCGTCATAAATCCAGATCAGTGTTCAAGGTACAATAGTAAATAATTAATTCATTGCCAATATTATGGAAATTTCCTAATTACCTTTATTCATATCAAACATATTTAAAAACTTTTCTAAACAGTATCAAATGTTTAAATTTCAATAGGTCAGTTAAACTTCAGACAAGGGACTGTCCTTGAAAGGAAATAAAATAATTTATCTTTTTTCCACAGTGCACCCTAATTATATAAAATCAAGTGAAGCAATATTTAGAAAGTTACTGTTAAAGTAATAAAAGTTATTTTCTAGATAATTCAGTTAAACATGCTTTAAGCAGAAGTATATCTTCATTTTCTTAAGATTTGTATTATATAGGTTTACAAAAATTGAAATTTAATAATTCTTCTAATCATCATTTCCCTTTCTGCCATCAGGTCTTTATTTTCACGTTTTGTGACCATATCATTTCTCTCTGTAGCTTCATGTGTTGTGTTGCTTCCTTCCTTCTGGCTTTTCCACTGCTGAATTGTACTAGGCTGCAACTTACACTCTGTGTATTGTGCTACTTTACATGGCACCTTCAATACCCTTAACATTCGAAAAGAGTCTACTCTCTGTTTCTTATAGAATCTTTTTTTTTCCTACTCCTTATTTTCTTGTGGTTGGAGAAAAAGCTTCTCTCTGGGTGTGGCAGAAAGAATTATGGTTACTCCCTCCTCTCCAAGGTGTCTGAGTCTCAATATCAAGAACCTGTAAATATATTACATGGCAATAGGGAATTAAATTACAGATGAAATGAAAAAAAAATCATTTCAAAGTAAATCTGATAACTATGTTCTCATTACGTTGGTATTCAGAGGAAGGAAATATGTGTCTTATATTCTTCTTTTTACAATCACTAATTCTTACATAACTTGACTTTAAAAATATATATATGTATATATGTATTATATATGTTCAAACATATACATTTACACATATTTGACATTTCACACTACTTGTTATTTTCTTCCTAACAAGACTTTAGTAGTGTCTTTTCTTTCATCTATAAATATAACAAATTATTGCCTTCTGCTAAGTCTGCTTTTAATGTGTGCTTTAGTACAAGTAAATCTAAATATTTACTTGACTTTAAAGAAAAAGCTTTCTGCTATTTTTACTATTTTATGGGGAAAAAAAGGCACAAGAAAGGTTTTTACAGAAATATTTCCAGACCTGCACTCAGAGTTGCTGCCAGAGATTTTGATTTTGATTTTTTTAAACAATCAAGTTGGTTCCTGAAAGCACCATTTTCTTGCCAAACTCAATACTAATGAAAGTTCTCTGTGGAATTTTCATAGAAAGACTAAGCTTAGTAGGGTAGTTCAATAAAACAAGTAAAAAGTAAATGGCAATAATTCAATAAAGTATGGCAGCAATGGAAAGAGTCTTTAAAAGCAAGGTTTAAACAGTTCTTAAGCATCTCCTGATGTTTCATCTCCCTGTAGACCAAATGCAATGAGGAGTGGGGACCAACGTGTGTTAACCCGCTCACCTACCATAATAGCATGACAGATGCTTCCTACCTGAAGGGGTCATGCCTGGGAGACAGAGGAGAAGCGGGAGACTGACAGAATGCCCAGGGAGAGTATTGATCCACTGACTCTTTTCTGGTAACCATTAGAGAGACATGAGTTGACAGTAATTAAAATGACTTACACACTGGGATGGTTTCAAACTCAAATCTTCGACTGAAGACACCATAGCCTGCTGCCGTGCGTGCTCGAATTTGGAAGACATACACTGAAGCTGGTTTCAAGCCCTCTGCAGTTATAGATGTCTCTTTAGATTTGATAATTGTATAGCTGGTCTCTTGGTCCTTGGATCACATATATAGATAAAATAAAAAGAAGACAACATATGAATTACTAATAATGGCAAAACTTAGAATCAGAAATGAGAAAAAGATTCAGAAACTAACAGATTTGATATTAATGCAAATATGATTTTAGAGAAAAAAAAATCCCACATATCCTAGGAGTGCTAGTTATACAGAATGCTATTTTCTAGAACTCAAAGATGGTACATGTGTTTTCCACCCATCCACCACTTGCCCTGAGCAGAAATAGATATGTAAAATTTAAAAATACAATTTCTAAAAGATACACTATTTTGCAGACTCTATTTTAGTATTGCTAATTGTGTGCTTATTTTTCTCATAAATGACTTATTAGAGTGCATCTAACATGGTGCTTGTTTACAGAGAAAGGTGACAATGTCCAATGTACTGCCAGATAAGACATATATCTTTTATCTTTAGTGAATTTGATTTCTAATTATATTTAGGTGTTGGGAGAAGGAATGAGTACTTCACTGGAGAACTTTAATTTCAGTTCACTATGCTGAAATTGAATTTTAAAGAAAAAATGCAAATAAGCGAAGTTTTTTTTTTTCCTTTTAAAAAACTTTCTAGTTTTTCACTTTTATGCATTTGGGCCAGGTTACTAATGAACAGAGATGGAAGAGGAAAGGAAAAAAATCACTGGAAAGATAGTTCTAGAAAGTGAAACAAAGAGAAAGTATTCCTAATTTGACTAGTAACAAAATTCTAGACAAACCATCTATCAGTTCAGTCAGTTCAGTCGCTCAGTCGTGTCCAACTCTTTGCGACCCCATGAATCACAGCACACCAGGCCTCGCTCACCAACTCCTGGAGTTCACTTAAACTCACGTCCGTCGAGTCAGTGATGCCATCCAGCCATCTCATCCTCTATCGTCCCCTTCTCCTCCTGCCCCCAATCCCTCTCAGCATCAGAGTCTTTTCCAAAGAGTCAACTCTTCACATGAGGTGGCCAAAATACTGGTGTTTCATTCAGCTTTAGTATCATTCCTTCCAAAAAACACCTAGGACTGATCTCCTTTAGAATGGACTGGTTGGATCTCCTTGTACTCCAAGGGACTCTCAAGAGTCTTCTCCAACACCTTATCTCTGAAGTTTACTATGCTGAAGAAAAAATTTTAGATCTATAAAGATTTAAAACACAATTCCTGTTTTGAACTTCCTCTTCCTTTATATTTTTATGTGTGATTCTTGGCTAAACTTGTTTTTTCCTTAAGGGAATGTATTACATTTATGATTGATATTATAGGATGAATTAAAGATAGGTTATAGTTAGAACATTTT
Organism: Bos mutus; assembly: GCF_027580195.1. NCBI lineage: Eukaryota > Metazoa > Chordata > Mammalia > Artiodactyla > Bovidae > Bos > Bos mutus. The sequence continues at coordinate 80,936,189 of NC_091622.1, forward strand.
TATTCCTTTTTAAGAATTTATCTTTACTTACAATAACTGGTTAATGACTATAGATCATTGTTTTCTAAATATTTCAGTGAATTTTGTCTTTAGAAGCAGAAAAACGTATTTTTTAAAAATGACCTAAGGGGACCAACATGTAAAGGATTTATTTTTTCCAAATGAGAAAACAATCGAAAACATGAATATACATAAATATTTACTTCTAAAGTACTCTTGAGAAGAATATGCCAAACTCAATAGAGAGTTTGGGAATTCCCTACTCCAAACTTATAATTTGGATGATGACATGAATATGGTTATTATTTGATGTTGATAATGCTGCTGCTGCTGCTGCTGCTAAGTCGCTTCAGTCGTGTCCAACTCTGCGACCCCATAGACGGCAGCCCCTCAGGCTCCACCGTCCCTGGGATTCTCCAGGCAAGAACACTGGAGTGGGTTGCCATTTCCTCCTCCAATGCATGAAAATGAAAAGTGAAAGTGAAGTCACTCAGTCATGTTCAACTCTTCGAGACCCCATGGACTGAAGCCTACCATGCTCCTCCATCCATGGGATTTTCCAGGCAAGAGTACTGGAGTGGGTTGCCATACGAACACACAAAACAAATGCAAACCACACTCATTGTCTCTTGAAGTTTACAGCATGCTATGCTGTATCTTTAATGTGGACACTGAAATCAGGTGTTAAAGTACAGCAAACCCATTTTTATTTTTATCCTCAATTTCCTTATCTGTAAAATTGGGGTAGAAATTGGTACTTGGATATCTTCAACAGAGATGTAAGGATGAAACAGATAATGCATGTGAAAACATGTAAGACAAGTTTTAATGTAATAATAATTTTTTTCCTAATTTGACACATCAAAGTCAACTTCTAACCAAGTTCTATGCTACCAAAAATAAAATATACAATGTATAAATATGTTTATCTTAAAGTAGTTCACCATTCTTCATTTAATACATTCAAACATATAAAATTTTCTTAGCGTTAAGTATATCCACATTTCTTTACAGGTAAATATGGTTTAAATTCTAATCCAAATGAGTTTTTCTGATTTACTCTACATAAACAATTTATCTTTATTTTTTAATGAACATATTAATTTAAATGCCTAGTCTTTAAAGTGTCTAGGAAATTTTTTTTTACAATTTTGCTAAGAATTTAAAGTAGATAATTAAATTTTATAAACTTTACCTAGTAATGTTAGCCATTTTCTCTCACAAATATTTAAAATCTCCTCTTGTCTACTCTAGTACCTATTCTATGCACTAGAGGTAGAGAAGTAAAAATGTAGACAATTTCTTGATATGTTCTTTTAAAAAGGGGTAAATAGCTTCTATAAACTATTGTAGTTACTGATGTTCTGGGTATACTCAAGTTTGCAACTGAGTGGGCAAGACTTTCTCAGTAATATACCTTACAACTTGGCTGTGATTGAATCAGAAATTTTCAGTAAGAAATGATAAAATATATATTCACTATTATTTGTAATTTGTTTGAAGGGAATTTGAGTTGGTGAAAAAAAATCTAGACAAAACTAAAGATTCTCTAATATTTGATATAATTAGGATTTTTACATTAAGTATAAACATTTATATGTAAAATAAGACGTTCTTTTTAATGAAAAAAGCATAGGAATATCAGGTTTAGAATTCTAGCCATTATTAACTACAGTATGTGTGTAAATGTGAATATGCAACACAACCTAAGTTTTTTTCTTCTTTAGAATAGGATGAAATTATTTATTAAGAGCTTTGTGAGGACACAGAGATACAGATAATATACACAACACCTAGCACAATCTTCTGGGCATTACAGCTTTGACTTGCTCCTATAACATGATGGCAAATTCTTCTACTCAAAAGAAAAAAAAATAAAAATCTTATATGATTGTAACTTCTAGGTATTAAAAAAATAGAAATTGATAATTTCATCAAAAAAGAAAAAAAAAAAACAGGGAAACTGGAATGCTATTTCTTGAAATAAAGTATAATCTGCAATCACTTGAACACAATTATACAACATTCCATCTGATTATCTATTAATATTATGCATGTCTCAGTGTTTCCTCATCACAGATCTAACTGTACAATGTCTCTCTGAGTTAGCTGAGTAGGTTATCAAGGGGACTTAGTGAAGCTTATACTAAGGGATCAAAAGCCATAAATATACATTTAAAATCATTTAAGTATCTTCTAAAATTTGCTTCTGTTCCACGCCTTTAAATCATACTCAGAATTTCCACCATGTCACAAACTATGTACACATGTTCAACACCCGCGACCAAGTGTTGTCAAGTCCTTGGTTGGGGCAGTGGCTTTTGCTGTCTTTATGTCCCAGCTGAGCAAATGAGCTACGTTCCCCAGCTGCTTAGCAAACATTGTTCACAGGCAGCAAGGGGACAGCCTTCGCAGAAAGAGCCAGCTGGCAAACACTCTGCCAAAGGGCAGCTTCCCTTTGCCTTGTCTTTAATTAAGAGGTGGCAATGGGCCCATCACCATGCAGGAACAGAAAGGCCCAATGACCTCTATTAGAGCAGGGCAATCACAGACAGAAATGCCAGCTGGCAAGTGTGTGAGCCCTGGAAGGCTCTGCCACCTGTGTCTGGCCAAGAGCCATCCAATAAAATGGTGGTATCATTCTGAAGATTCAAAATAAGCCCTGGCAACCTATCAGGACCCCCACCTTAATACATGGTATCAAAGCTCATTATCCTTTTTTTTTTTTTTTGTCCTTTTGAAAGTTAAAAAAAAAAAAAAAAACACAACTATTTGTGTATTTTATTGGTATGCTCAAAAATTTTACTTGGAAAAAGTCTGGGAATTAATATCTTCTCTGTAAAAACTGACCAAAAGATAATGATAACTTCCCCAAAATAATACATAAGGGTTTTTGCTGCTTTTAAAGCATGTAGGTAGGCAATTTTATTCATTTATTGAATATGTGAATATAAATCTTTTTTCCCAAAATCATTTTTTCTTACTTTGAGTTGTGCAGGTAATAGAATATATTAACACAGCATTAAATATAAAATATTAAGCATAAAGCCAAATCTTACTGAAACGAATATTACATAAAATGGACTATAACAAAAGTATTTCCACAACATGGATATGATTAATTAGAATAAATATTAACAGACAAGGCTCTGCCCTACCACCTGTTGAATAATTCTTTGTTTTAACAAAAGCAGCAGCTTAAATGAAACAAACAAACAAAAAAAGATAATCCTTTCTCTTAAAGCTCAACATTCAGAAAACTTCACGGCATCTGGTCCCATCACTTCATGGGAAATAGATGGCGAAACAGTGGAAACAGCATCAGACTTTATTTTTTTGGGCTCCAAAATCACTGCAGATGGTGATTGCAGCCATGAAATTAAAAGACACTTACTCCTTGGAAGGAAAGTTATGACCAACCTAGATAGCATATTCAAAAGCACAAAGCTATGGTTTTTCCAGTGGTCATGTATGGATGCGAGAGTTGAACTGTGAAGAAAGCTGAGTGCTGAAGAATTGATGCTTTTGAATTGTGGTGTTGGAGAAGACTCTTGAGAGTCCCTTGGACTGCAAGGAGATCCAACCAGTCCATTCTAAAGGAGATCAGTCCTGGGTGTTCTTTGGAAAGACTGATGCTAAAGCTGAAACTCCAATACTTTGGCCACCTCATACGAAGAGTTGACTCATTGGAAAAGACTCTGATGCTGGGATGGATTTGGGGCAGGAGGAGAAGGGGATGATAGAGGATGAGATGGCTGGATGGCATCACCGACTCGATGGACATGAATTTGGATGAACTCCAAGAGTTGGTGATGGACAGGGAGGCCTGGCGTGCTGAAATTCATGGGGTCGCAAAGAGTTGGACATGCCTGAGTGACTGAACTGAACTGAACTGAACTGAAGGAATATCATGTATATGAGACTCATGCATATGCTGAGAAGCAAGTGTTAAAACAATCAAAGGTCGCCCATAATGGGAAAAAATAGGGATCATTTCCTTAAAGACAAAAAAAAATAAACAAAAAAACCCCCACTAAACTCATAGGTTCAGCTATGAATAGTTGTTCCAGGTAAAGAAAAACCAGGCAGGAAAACAAATAATAGTCAAATGTTTAATGTTCCTGCTGAAAAAATTTATTACATCTAAGATATGTATATTCAGGTATATGGACTATATGCAACCCCATGGACTATAACAATCCATGGAATTCTCCAAGCCAGAATACTGGAATGTGTAGCCATTCCCTCCCCTAGGGGATTTTCCCAACCCAGGGATCAAACCCAGGTCTCCTGCATTGTGGGCAGATTCTTTACCAACTGAGCTACCAGGGAAGCCCAAGAATATTGGAGTGGGTAGCCTATCCCTTCTCCAGAGGATCTTCCTGATCCAGGAATCAAACCAGGGTCTCCTGCATTGCAGGCAGATTCTTTACCAGCTGAGCTATCAGGGAAACCACTATTCAATTATATAGGTTTTTTTGGTGTATAGCTATTCTAAAGTGCCAGTATGAATCTCAACTTATTTTAAAGTGAAAGTGAAGTCGCTCAGTCGTGTCCAACTCTTTGCGACCCTGTGGACTGTAGCCCACCAGGCTCCTCTGTCCATGGGATTCTCCAGGTAAGAATACTGGAGCGGGTTGCCATTTTCTTCTCCAAACTTATTTTAAAAATCAACTTTAATTACAATAAAAATCTGGAAACTTAAAATGTTTACAAAAGAATTCATAAATTCATATATTTGCCTAGCTTTGAATTAGTATGCAGTAATAAAGTACAAAAATTTGAAAAAGGAAATGTAAAACTAAATTTAACAAATTATTTTTGAATACAGCATGTGTTTGTAGACTTCTAGCATCAGCAATTCAGTTTGAACCATGACTCCCAGAGAAACAGGAATCACTGAAGTATATGTATAGTAGTGTTGTAACATTTTACCTGGAGAAGGCAATGGCAACCCACTCTAGTACTCTTGCCTGGAAAATCCCATGGATGGAGGAGCCTGGTGGGCTGCAGTCCATGGGGTCACTAAGAGTTGGACCTGACTGAGCGACTTCACTTTCACTTTTCACTTTCATGCATTGGAGAAGGAAATGGCAACCCACTCCAGTGTTCTTGCCTGGAGAATCCCAGGGACAGCGGAGCCTGGTGGGCTGCCGTCTATGGGGTCGCACAGAGTCGGACACAACTGAAGCGACTTAGCAACAGCAGCAGCAGCAACATTTTACTTGATTTACTCTATTTTTTTTTTTAGTAAACACTACACACCTTATTACAACATAGCTTTGTATCAAAGTATTTTCCTAGAACATTCTTGGTGAATAATGTTATTTGATAATATTTTTTTTCTGAAATATTTTATCAATATCTTCATTTATGGTCCCTAATAATCCACTTAGTTGCATTTAATGCTATCAATAAGTCATTCTTAGACAATGATTTCAAAAATAATAATTGAGTTATTTATCTATTTATAAAATCAATATATGAACATTGTAGAGACATTCAAAACCTAGAAAAAAGATGTAGATAGCCCCACTTACCCCATATAAACTATGTTTCATTCTCTGTTGTATCTTTACACAGAAAAAAAGGTAATCCAAAAAAATGAATCCGTGATGAAAGAAGCAAAAAATGCTATGAATTACTTCAATGTGTTTCAATACATTTACTTATAATGTTTATCTATCACATATGTGGAATTCCAATTTTAAGTAACTTTCATTAATAGGAGATCAGTATTTCTCGTGATACTTTTGCATTAGTACAAGGAAAACGCTTATTCTCCTTCTTAATTCTAGCGTCCTAGCTTGGACAATTTCTTAGGTATTGCAAAATGAGTCTTTAAACTTCCACCCTCTTCACTCTTCCCTAAGAGAGGAGCGATGTCTCTGGGAATTTATGAGAAGCAGTTGGATAAGTGTGGCTTCCCTTCCCTTTTGGGATCTGCTTCTCAGCTTTATGTCAGCAATCTTTTCTACTCCTACTTCCATAGGACATATACTTATGGGCCAGGGTCTCCAACCCACCTCTTAGAGTCTGGTTTGAATACTCATCTATTTTTATCCTTGTTCTATTAGAACTCAAGCTGTTCTAAATAGTGCATGTCATTCAGATCTAGTCTGTACAAAAATCACAATACAGTACGTCTCCTACATACAAATAAGTTCCATTTTGACAGCCCGTTTGTAAGTCCTATTTGTTTTTAAGTCAAATAAATTTAGCCTAGGGCTTCCCCAGTGGCTCACACGGTAAAGAATCTGCTGCAATGCAGGAGACCTGGGTTTGATCCCTGAGTAGGGAAGATCCCATGGAGAGGGAAATAGCAACCCACTCCAGTATTCTTGCTTAGAGAATTCCAATGATAGAGGAGCCTGGCAGGCTACAGTCCGTGGGGTTGCAAAGTCAGACGTGACTGAGAGACTAACGCACAAATTTAGCTTAGGTACCCAACTAACACAAATCAACTACATGGTATTATACCATAATGAGTTTATAATACCTTTCATACAAATAATACATGAAAAAAAAACACAAAAATAAAACATTTTTGATCTTACAGTAGTATACTTTGAAAAGTACAGTAGTACAGTATAACAGCTGGCATACAAGGGCACATTCACATCTTTGAATGATTGCAATTTAAAGGTTCATATGTAGGGAACTCACTGTAAGATGGGAGTGGAGGTTAGAAAATCTAATCTAACATAATATATCTAAGACAAATACACTATCTCAGCTTTAGAAACTTAAGTGCATCTTTAGTTTCTACCTGTTTATTCCTTTATCAATAGTTTACTTGGTCGTGGATTCACAAAAGAGAAAGAGGAATGATTATTGCCTTTAGATTTCAACAACTATTATGGCAAAAGAACAACTCAGGGAAGAGGAAGGAAATCAAGAAACTATAGGGAATGTGAAGCATACACTTCCAATTTTATGCCCTCAAACTTTAAAATAAATTTTATGTGACAGTGTTAGACTTTTGTCATAGGTTTTCTAAAATTATAAGGTATATATACACACTACTTGCTGATACTTCCAAATAAAATAGGTATTATGCAGAGTTACTGGCCACGAGAATGTGTTTTTCCCTATAGTACACTGCAGTCACTACTGAAGGTTAACAGCTTCATCATTTGGGACACTTTGAAAACGTTCTGTGACTTTATCTTTCAATGCTGTGAAGCCTAGTGAAGCTGATGCTAGATTACATTGCAGTATTCCGGCAGCGTGAACTATTTGGCAGCAACAGAACACACAGAAAGCACTCCCTATACACGTCTGGTCTTCATAATCATGACTGCAAATCAACTGTCACGGATTTACACCTAAAATTGTAAAATGCTTCTCTACAAATTGGATAGCTGCAGTTGCTAAAATTAAAATGAAAAAGGAAGAAAGGATATTTTTTATTCCGTTAGTCCTACCTTTTCAAAATATTTGATTTCATACTCCAGGATGATTCCATTGGGACGATCTGGCTCTTGCCAAGACAAGGAGATGCTGTTCTTAGCAATCTTCCCCTTTTTCACATTGGTGACTGGAGAGGGGGCTGAAAAATGGAGAGTAGCATGATTAACAGAGCCTTAAAATTACACCTGTCTTTCATGTATATTGGCACACTTGAATGTAATATAATAAATATACCAAGCACTTAACTTTGCATTTTACCTGGAAACAGTTATTGTTTATATACAAGGTTTTATAGATTTAGAAGTGTTTTTAAAATATAAATCAACTGAGAGAGAAATTTCTATAATAAAATTATAGTCACACAGAATCTTAAGTCCAAATTTTCTCTATAAAGTTTAGATACATAAAATATCTTCTTTTTATAGAATAAAGATGTTCTTAATGATCTTATGTCTATTCTAAGATTCATGGACTCAACATATTCCATAACACTAACACATACATGGTTATCCCTATTACCAAATTTTTATAACATTAAGACTTTTATAATTTCTTATTTTTGAAATCATATGAGTCCTATAGTCATTGAAATTTCATATATTAAATATAGTGGAGGTCTTTCTTAAAACTATGGTTATATATGTGTAGTATATATAAAACAATAGCAAATAAAAGAAGCATTCCCTTCATATCCATTTTCCCCAAATATTTCATTAGAAATCACAATTGCTTATGATGTTCATCGTTATTTGTCAGTGTGTATTAAATGACTCTTTATCTGAAAAAAAAATAGAAAAAAAAATGCTACTTTCTGAGTATTTTGAACTCCCACACATTTGAATATTTGACTTGGCATCCATTTTTTATCAATCTGATGAGATTTGTATAGACTCTGGGTTTAACACCATAAAGAAGTGCTGACATAATTTTCTTGATGTAGATAACCGTTATTTTTGTAGCTTTCAGATTTATAGAAGACAAAGCAAAAGATTATCATGGGCACGCAGGTTCTTTACCACTAGTGCCACCTGGGAGGCCTGTATATATATCTATATGCACACACACATCATGAGTGTATGTAAGTGCAGAGACAGATAAAGAATACATAATATACACATTTTATGTATTTATAATGTATATGTAATAAGATGGAAAAGATGTCAGCTAAAGTGAGTAGTGTATAACCACTATGTGATAGCCCTGTGGTAGTGTATAGCCTTATGTGAACAATATTATATATCTACTGAGATTAAAATTTATATATATATAGATAGATAGATAGATAGATAGATATACGTTGGGCTTCCCTTGTGTCTCAGATGGTAAAGAATCTGCATGCAATGCAGGAGGACTCAGGTTTGATTCCTGGGTTGGGACGATCCCCTGGAGAAGGAAATGGCAACCCACTCCAGTATTCTTGCCCGGAGAATTCCATGGACAGAGGAGCCTGGTGGGCTACATACAGTCTATGGGGTCACAAAGAGTCAAACACGACTGAGCAGCTAACAAAAAGAAATAACAATATACATGTTATATTGTTGTTGTTGTTTTAATCTCTAAGTTGTGTCCAATTCTTTGTGACCCCATGGACTACAGTCCATCAGGCCCCTCTGACCATGGGATTTCCCAAACAAGAATACTGCAGTGGGTCGCCATTTCCTTCTCAAAGGGATCTTCTCCACTCAGGCAGCAGACTCTGGTCTCCTCTGTCTCCTGCAATGGCAGACAGATTATTCACTGCTGAGCTACCAGGGAAGCCCTATATGTTATATATATATACATATGGATGCATAGAATTTCTATTTTAATTTCCAGCAGTATTCAGTCAAAATAATGGACTGTAATTTGTCATGTTTAATTATCTTTTCCACTCCTCGGAAAATGTAATCAAATCAGAGGCATCATTTTGAGCAACAGACAGCAAGAACAAAGTTTAGAACTATTTTGCGGGGCTCCATGCTAGTGTAAAAAGGGGATGGGAAGAGATCATCATTTAAAAACAGAAGTGAGATCACATCATTCCTCTGCACCTCTGTGTCTCACTGCAGAGTAAAACCCAAATGTGGAAATACACATAAGCATCAGTACCGCCTGGCTCTCTGCATTTTCTTTGACCTCACCACCTCTTGCTACTTCTTCAGTAGCTCCGACCCAGGCTGGTTGCCCCAGGCACTTCTGACACACTCCTACATAGTGTTAGCTGCTCGGTTGTGTCCAACCCTATGGACTGTAGCCCAACAAGCTCCTCTTTCCATGGAATTCTCCAGGCAAGAATACTGGAGTGGGTTGCAATTTCCTTCTCTAGGCTGGCTGCCCCAGGCACTTCTGACACACTCCTGCCTAAGGATTTTCCATCTGCATCCTTACTCAGAGGTGCTTCTCACTCTGACTCCAGAGCTCGCTCCCTCTTCTGGATTTCTCACTGAGACCTTTCCTGTTTGCTCTCTCCCTTAGCCCCCCTTATCTTGCCACATTCTCTGATCTTCACAATTTTTCTTCTATTACTTGCACTTCTACCATCTGATATTCACATCTTATTTCTATATGAATTCTTCCTTATTCCTACTTGTTTTTTTCAGTCCTCTCAAGTAGAGTATAATTTTTATGAGGGCAGAGATATTGTTATTCTCATTCGTTGCTGAATCCTAGCTCTAGAACAGCACCTGGACAGAGGACGGTCCAATAAATATGTATGGAGTAAATGAGTGGTGGTAAAAAATCAAATACAGAGGAACCTTTTATTTTTTATTATGTATTATATCAGCAAACTTATCTATTAAAAGTGACATGTCTTTCAATAAAATTAAAATAGAAAAAACTATCTGTAAGAGCAAAGTCTGGTAACCGTCTAGTGTCTTATAAACCCATAGGTTATATTGACTTTGATCCTATAATATGTAATTTTATTCTTTTAATCATAGGACTTTGTGGTGTTCAGAGAATGTATAGTTTCAGCTTTATCTTCTATTCTTTTTTAAAAAAAATATTTTTAATTGAAGCTAATTGTTTTACAGAATTTTGTTGTTTTTCTGTCAAACATTAATAAGAATTGGTCTTAGGTTTATATATGTCCCCTCCCTCTGTCCAGCTCCACAAATTTTCTGGACTCTGGTGGCTTGGACAGTAAAGAATCTTGTCTCCAGCACAGGAGATCTGAGTTGGGAAGATCCCCCTGGAGAAGGAAATGGCTACCCTGGATGACTCCATGGACAGAAGATCTGGTGGGCTATAGTCCAGGGGTTCACAAAGAGTCAGAGACAACTAAGCAACTTTCATTTTGGGCATTCCCTGCTGGCTCAGATGGTAAAGAATCTGCCCAAAATGCAGGAGACCTGAGTTTGATCCTGGGTCTGGAAGATCCCCTGGAGAAGGAAATGACAACCCACTCCAGTATCTTGCCTGGACTTTTCAAGTGGCACGAGTGGTAAAGAATCCTCTTGCCAATGCAGAAGATGCAAAAGACACGGGTTCAATCCCTGGGTTGGGAAGATCAACTAGAGTAGGAAATGGCAATCCACTTCTAGTATTGTTGCCTGGAAAATTCCATGGACAGAGGAGCCTGGTGGGCTACAGTCTATGGGGTCAGAAAGAATCAGATAGGACTGAGCTACTGAGCACATATACACACTACAGAACACAAAGTGTGTGTACAAATCCAAAATTGTTTAAAAGTAGTTTTGAAATTGAAGTTTATTTCAGTTCAGTTCAGTTGCTCAGTTGTGTCCGATTCTTTGCAACCCCAAGAATCGCAGCATGCCAGGCCTCCCTGTCCATCACCAACTCCCGGAGTTCACTCAAACTCATGTCCACCGAGTCGGTGATGCCATCCAGCCATCTCATCCTCTGTCGTCCCCTTCTCCTCCTGCCCCCAATCCCTCCCAGCATCAGAGTCTTTTCCAATGAGTCAACTCTTCGCATGAGGTGGCCAAAGTACTGGAGTTTCAGCTTTAGCATCATTCCTTCCAAACAAATCCCAGGGCTGATCTCTTTTAGAATGGACTGGTTGGATCTCCTTGCAGTCCAAGGGACTCTCAAGAGTCTTCTCCAACACCACAGTTCAAAAGCATCAATTCTTCGGCGCTCAGCTTTCTTCACAGTCCAACTCTCACATCCATACATAACCACTGGAAAAACCATAGCCTTGACTAGATGGACCTTTGTTGGCAAACTTTCATGTAAATCCTTTACTTGACTGGTGGGTCTCACAGTCACATTCTGGAATAAGTTCAAAGTCCCTATTGATTCCCTCATGAGGGAAAAGTCATGCCATCTTCAGTACTGTGGACAAATCATCCAGAATACAGGGAAAGAAGGAAGAGCAAACTATAGGCCCCCTAGTTCATCATAGTGTTTGCAGCAAAGCAGCAAATTTACTGACATAGAAACAGGAAGAGAGAATTCAGGAAGATAACAGAATTTTTTTTAATACACTTTGTTCGATAGTGTGTATCTTTATGAGTCACATAAACTATACTCACTGTCCCATTACCACTATATATGTGTTGCATTATACTTTAATAAAGATCTAAAGACTGTCTTTGAAGTTCTTCACTCATTTCACCACATTGCAGACATTCTTATTTCGATTGATGTAGTTTTTATAGATAGGTTTTAGTTTTCACTTAATTAACTGATGGTGTTGCCAACTTTCTATTCAAAACTGCATTTAACATGTATGCTCCTTGAAGGCAGGGATCAATTTGATATAGTTCACTGCTATATTGCCAGCACCAGAAAATTAATTGGCATATAGATATTTCAGAAATATTTGTTGAATGGATACATGCATGAATGAATGAGAAATACATAAATCATCAAGTATCATTCAAAACCAAGTTTATCTCATCTTACATGCATATACTAGGACCCTATTATTTGGGAAATTGAATTTTATTTAAAATAATCCATTCTTCAATAAAATAAATAACCATTTCAAAGTGAAGCTATCAAATAAATATCAACATAGACATAATCATCCCGAAATGAAATTCTTTGTTATTTATTTACATCCATCGAAATTAAGCATAAACCATATGGCTTTCAAAGACTGTTTGATTTAATAAACATTGTTTTCCATATTTGGTTGTCTCAGAGGCTAAGGAGTGCCCTTTAAGTCATGGTTCAGAATGGAAGAAGAGGAGACCACTTCTCAGCTCAGAGTCATTCAAGAATAACTTGCTCGGTGAAGAGATGACCTCTTCCTCATTTGGGTAAAGCTGATCAAAGTGGGGACACTGACAGCTCCTGGGGCATAATGATGATGTGCAAATTGTAAATGGCAGCACTCTCACCTTATTGTGAAGTATTTTAGAGATAATATGTATATTAAAATAACTGTAACAAGATTTGTCAGCATCAGGACATGTTTAATTTATTTCATTTATCTCCCTTACCTGTTGTTCATTCTTTATCCACTCGACCTTTTATTAAGTAAGCCTGGAACAAACTGGGAATGATGGCACAGAGCATTACTGCCTGGAAACCTTCCTGCTGCTGCTGCTGCTGCTAAGTTGCTTCAGTCGTGTCCGACTCTGTGCGACCCCACAGACGGCCTCCTACCGGGCCCCTCTGTCCCTGGGATTCTCCAGGCAAGAACACTGGAGTGGGTTGCCATTTCCTTCTCCAATGCAAGAAACTGAAAAGTGAAAGTGAAGTCGCTCAGTCGTGTCCGACTCTTAGCAACCCCACAGACTGCAGCCTACCAGCTCCGCCGTCCATGGGATTTTCCAGGCAAGAGTACTGGAGTGGGGTGCCATTGCTGGATGATGTTAAATCATAAATATTACCATACTAGGGCTTCCCTGGTGTCTCAGACAGTAAACAATCTGCCTGTAATGCAGGAGACCTGGGTTCGATACCTGGGTTGGGAAGATCCCCTGGAGGAGGCGATGGCAACCCTCTTGTATTCTTGCCTGGAGAATGCCCATGGAGAGAGGAGCTTGGCAGGCTACAGTCCATGGGGTCGCAAAGAGTCGTTCACGACTGAGTGACTAAGCACAGCACAGCACAGTGTAAGAAGAACAAAAATACCAGAGAAATAAAGTTGACTAGAACAAAATAATTTGCATAGCTTCTAAGTTTCACCTTATGGATATGTGGAAACATTCCAAATTGCTTCTTAGTATTCTAGCTTACATATTGGAAGTGAACTTTGAATATCAGTATAATAAGCAAGATGTTTATCCTTTAGACAGTAACATTTCCCTAATTCACCTAATTGAATTTAAAAATCTTAAATCAAGAATTATTTTATATTTATAGAAAAATTATTAAGGTAGTATAGAGAGATTCCATGTATCCCACACCTAATGTCTTCTATTTTCATTTTAGGATGTTTTAGAAACATCCTAAAAAACAGTGGATGTATGCATATGTATAACTGATTCACTCTGCTGTATAACAGAAATACTACATTGTAAATTAGCCACAACCCATAAACATTTTTAAAAAAGAAACAACTTACAACAGTATAGTAGATCTACCACAATTGATTAACCAATATTGATACATTATTATTAAAGTTCATATTTTATTCCAATTTCCTTAGATATACTTCTTTTTCTTTTTCTTTCCCAGGATCCCACTCAGCACACCATATTACATTTAGTCATCACGTTTCCTCAGGCTCCTCTGGGCTATAATAGTTTCTCAAACTGCTTGATCTGATGACTTCGACATTGCTGAGGCACATCGGTCAGGTATTTTGTGAAGTATCTCTCAGCTGGGATTAACATGATGTTTTTCTCATGATTAGATCTGAGATATAAGTTATTTTTGGAGGAAGGTACAGAGGTAAAGTGCTTTTTCCACATCGTGTCAAGGGTACAGGCATAACTCATCTATATTAGGTTAACTTTGATCACCTGACAGAGGTAGCATTAGATTTCTTCACAGTAAAGTTATTCTTTTCCCAGTTTTCCATACACGTGGAAGAAAGTGACTATGTGCAGCCCACAGTTAAGGAAGGTGGATCAATGGTTTGTCTCCTTGAGGGTGGAGTACCTGCCCAAATTATTATCTATTCAACCCTATGTGTTTGCTTCATCATTTATTTATATTCTTGTGGAGTACAGACACATGGGTTCTTTTTTATACTTTACTTATAATCTAATACTTTATTTTTTATTCAAATTGTTAAAGTTTTGGTCACTGATTACTCTTTCAGTTAGCAGATTCTATGTCTTTTTGACATACCTCTATCATTATGGGTTTTCTGTCTGTATTCTTCATCACTTTCTTACCTCTTGGCACTGCAAGACCAGATGCTTCAGGCTCATCTTATTTCATTTACTGTCCTCAATCCTAGAATAAATCATTTCTCCTAGGAACACTGGTTTCCTACATTGGAGAATTCTACTGGACACCAAGGTCTGGATTATAAGTGTGCTCCTTGCTACTGGGGTTTTGTTTCTTGGCCCTCTCAGATGACAAAGCCAGGAAAGAAATGCATGTATGTTAACCTGTGTATATCTATGAACATTTCTAAATGTAGCTATTGTTATTTGTGTATATACATATATATAAAAAGATATATGTGTATATATATATATATATAGAGAGAGAGAGAGAGAGCGCTAAACATGAATATACAGTGATGCCACTAACTAATCAGCTATCACATAGGTTATTCTAGCCTCTTTAACTTATCTGTAATCTCCAACTTCAACAGTGGCTCCCACCATCCACCACCAATTTACTTTATTTTCAGTATGTATTTCTAATGATTAAAGAATTGCCAATCTGTGTGTTTGACTTACTGATACTTACATAAATGTAGAAATCTTTAACATCTCAGTGGCACAAGTAATGATAAAACAAAAGTCTGCTATCTGTTATGCAAAAGAGCATGTCATCCTAACTTTTCAAATACAGAACCTAGTTTAGTGTTCTCAGATAGGAAAGGGTGCCATGGTATAGACAGCTTTGAAATCAAGCAGAATTGGCTTCAAATTCCTTGGCAATCAGCCATTTCATAGCTGAGTGACCTTGTTTAAGTAACCTAACAACTATGAATGTTTATTCTATCTTTAAAATTGGAACACTGATACAGACTTTTTACCAGGCTGCAATCTGATTCTGTATAACGGTATCAGGTACAGTGTGTGTATGCCTGCTAAGTGGATTCAGTCCTATTCGACTCTGTGGGACCCTGTGGACTGTAGCCCACCAAGCTCCTCTGCCCTTGGGATTATCCAGGCAAGAATACTGGAGTGGGCTGCCATGTCCTCCTCCAGGGGATTTTCCCAACCCAAGGCTCCTGGGTATCTCCTGCATCTCCTGCTGAGCCACCTGGAAAGTCCCAAGTATTGGTTACTTGTATTCCTTTTTTTTAAAATAATACATCTCTATGCATTTGACCTATTCACATAAAATTTTATCTTAAAGCATTGAGAAAGATAAATAAGATAATATGGATATGTACTGGAAAAACCCCTATGCTGGGAAAGATTTAAGTCATGAGGAGAAGGGGATGACAGAGGACGAGATGGTTGGATGGCATCTCCGACTCGATGGACACGAGTTTGAGCAAGCTCCGGGAGTTGGTGATGGACAGGGAAGCCTGGCATGCTGCAGTCCATAGGATTACAGACAGTCGGACACGACTGAGTGACTGAACTGAACTGATGGATATATTTTCAGTCTGTGACAGTCCACAAAAATGTTAAAAGTTCTTCAGATGGAGCTTCTTTTACTTGCCTCCAAAAGTCCCTCCACACAAGTCATGTGTTCACTTACACACAAGCTTTAAAAAACATGCATCTTACAATTAATTCCATTGGCAAATTCTGGCCAATGGATATCAAAGTTAATATCTGCTGGCTGAAACCTACCACTCCTCTCTTCCACACACAGTTCATCATATTTAGGTGATTCTTTTTATCCAGATGAGTCTGGGAAAGATTTTCTTAAAAACAAAGATTATTAGTCTTCACTCCAAGAAATTCTGACTCAGGAGATAAGACTGGGGCCAAGGATTCTCTGTTTTCAATGAACAATTTAACTGAACCATTTTTTCAGTAATTTTGGGACATATTAAAGGAAACCATACTGGAATCAGTTCTTGTAACAAAATTATATAAACTTGGAAACCTTAGGCTAGAAGCTGGATCAGTGCTGTTTTGTGAACTGTTGCCTTCTTAAACCTTTGCTCACTCTTATTACCTTGCTATCTTGATGTCTTATACAATATTTGCCTTTTTTCATTTGTGTACTGTTTCTTAATAGGTTGGGAAAATATAAAAAGAAACAGTCTATTAATACTTTGTAAATTGATGTGTTTGTACATTCATATGTAATCTGTTTTGGTCCAACCAGACTATAATCTCTATAAAATCTGAAAATTCTTGTGCTCTTTTTCAGTATTGTCTGCTAGTTTTTCGAACAATTTCTGGATGATGCTATGAACATGCAAATATTGATAAATAAAGAGGTGAATAAACAATTACTCATTATATTACAATAGATTTGTTTGCATTTTTTAGAGTTTTACACAAATGACATTAACAATATATATATTTTTTTTTTGGTTGGATTAATAAGAGACATGAGTAAACGTGTTGGGAGAAAAGGATATAAGCACTGTCTTATTTGCGCTAACGTTTCCCAAGTATGTGATATGCAAAATCTTATCAAATTGTACACTTTATGTGGTTTATTATATATCAGTTATACACCAATAAGGGCTTCCTAGGTGGCACTAGTGGTAAAGAACCCACCTGCCAATGCAGGAGACTAAGAGATATGGCTCCATCCCTTAGGTTGGGATGATTCCCTGGAAGAGGGCATGGCAACCCACTCTAGTATTCTTGCCTGGAGTATCCCATGGACAGAGGAACCTGGCATATTATGTTACATAGGATTTCTTTAGTCTCAAAGAGTCAAACATGACTGAAGCCACTTAGCACACATGCAACAAACACATTAAAGAATATGTACATGTGTGTGTTTGAAATGAAAGGTATATGTGCCCAATGACCCTCTAAAACATCTATCAAAATGTGAATTAGTAAGAAAAGGGTAATAAACCATTCCAAAAGTAATAATTTTGGGGAATATTTCAATCTATATTATAGATAAAAATCTATTTTCATAATCTATTTTTACATAATTCATATTTAGTGGCTTTGATAAATACTCTATATGGATAATTACTTCCTTGCTGTTTATACAGACTGAAATAAATATAAAAATTAATTACTACAATCCTAGTTACACACTTGATATTTTTTTTTTTGTATTGCATTGACAGTATGAAATTGTCAAAATGGAAAAGTGGGCAGATATTTTAAAAGTACATACATGGCCATTGAGTATTATATCACATATTTCATATTCTATGTATTATATAAATTATATTAATGTATATGTATACATTTATTCTGTACTTCATATATATTTAGTGCTATATTTACTTGTCATCTGATACCACCAGACCAAGAGAAATAACTAGTGTATTCTCACCACACCTGGTATACATGGTCTCTTCCAAAGAAAAGGTTGAGGTTTCTTGCTCAAAATAAAATTTCAATCCGCTCATTCAAACAAAACCTACAATCACTCCATCTTAAAAGCCTGCATATATATTTTGATATATGATCTCAGTGAATTTTAGAAAGGACCATTCCAAAAAAACCTAGCTTTAAATGTCAGGAGTTCTAGGGAAACAATACCCTTTTTAATAAAAAGTACCTATGACGTGAAATGTCCCATTAGGTATAGTTTGCTCTTTTTAAAAGACTTGAAAATTATAAGATACTGAAAATTAATTGTTTTCAGTGGGAAATAAAAGCAACTTAATTGCAAAGAAGTAATTTTGATGTGATCTGACTTAATAGTATTAACCATATGCTTCAAATACCGTTCTGAAGTCATATGCTCAATGATGCTAATTAGAAAAGAAAATGGCAACAATAAAAATAAAGAACTATATCACTGGCATTTATAGTCAACATTTTTCTGAAACAATCATGCAGATTACAAAACAAATATTAAATGTAACAATGTGTAAAATGACACATGCCTCTTTATGAATTAATCCCACACCAAATAAACTCTTATAGAATCTGTTTTCCATTTATTACTTCTTATTACCTTATAATATAATTTTTAGTACACAAAATGGTATTATTATCAATGGCTATTTAATCTTAACCACAGTATCCACTTAATGAGAAACAGAATTTAAATAATTTTTACAGTATCCTTTCAAAATAAAGTGGGGTTATATATAGCAAGTGACATGGCACAGCTGGAAAACTTTAATCAACACCATATTCTTAATATACATTATATCCAAGGGAATATAGTCCCATGTATAATTTTCAATATCATTTATCAATATTACATCTCAAGTATAGGATATGGCCATTAGTTTTATAAGTAGATAAAAAGTTATTAGGTCAATAAAAAAGTCTCATAATTCATGTCTTTTTTATAAGAGGAAAATTAATTTCTTATAAATCCACATTATGTAAAGTCTTGTTAACCACAGAATAAGACACAGATAGATATAAAATGATTAAGTGGTAACTTTAATTCAATTCCTAATTACTTCAAGGTTTTTATAATATAAACAAATCGTATCTAGCACTTTGAAAAGTAATATAAACACATCATAAATATAAAAAAACTATTTTTTTCTTTCTACTTCCTATTGGTCTCAATTGTATTTATTAATAGTCATATAAAAATAGGGATTATTTATTTCAACAAAGATCATGATAGTAAGCTATTTACCTATTGACTATTTAAAGAACCAGATTAGATTTGTTATAACATTAAAGTTCAAGGCCATCACATCTTCTTTCTTAAATATATTCTCTCTTGGGCCATTTGACAAGATTCTTTTATTAATAAAATCTGAAGTTGTGCCTGTAGAAATAAGATATTAAACTTTATGGCTACAAAATAACCAGAGAGACTTGAGTAGTGCTTATCAGCTGGCCTCATATACATCACAATTACAGTATCTTTTAATAGCATAATTGCTAGCAGCAACATGACAGGCATTGAGTAAATATAAGATTAATGATTAAAGCTACTCAGCCTTTTAAAGTCCAGACAAAATCCAAATCAAGATATTCTGTTCCAAGTTAGTAACATTATCAGATACTCAATTCTTCAGCTCTTACCATGGGACCAATTTTAGTGACTCCAATCACATATTCTCCAAGTGGTGAGAAATCTCAGCTAATACTGAAGTTGCATGTGAGGTCATTTTTTTTTTTTTTTTTGAGTGACCATACGGAGAAATTTTTAAACCCACCTCTTCCTGTTCTCTTTTCCTAATTACTGAAAAACTAATATGTCAGAGACTAGTGACGTGGCTGTTGCATTCAACAGCCCCACATGTTAGGTGAGTGATCATAAAATTGAAAATAGTTACAACAGACATAGAAAGTTAGACCATTCCTCTGAGAATCTACTTATCTGCCTCCAAACTATATAACTATACAATCTCAGAAAGGACAGAATGATCTCTGTTTATTTCCAAAGCAAACCATTCAATGTCACAGTAATCCAAGTCTATGCCCCAACCAGTAATGTTGAAGAAGCTGAAGTTGAACAGTTCTACAAAGACCTACAAGACCTTCTAGAACTAACACCTGAAATAGATTTCCTTTTCATTACAGGGGACTAGAATGCAAAAGTAGGAAGTCAAGAAATACATGGAGTAACAGGCAAATCTGGACTTGGAGTACAGAATGAAGCAGGGTGAAGGCTAATAGAGTTTTGCCAAGAGAACACACTGGCCATAGCAAACACCCTCTTCCAACAACACAAGAGAAGACTCTATACATGGACATCACCTGGTTAATACCGAAATCAGATTGATTATATTCTTTGCAGCCAAAGATGGAGAAGCTCTATACAGTCAGGAAAAACAAGACCATGAGCTGACTGTGCCAAATTAAGACCTAAACTGAAGAAAATAGGGAAAACCACTAGACCATTCAGGTATGACCTAAATAAAATTCCTTATGATTGTACAGTAGAAGTGAGAAATAAATTCAAGGGATTAGATCTGATAGACAAAGTGCCTGAAGAACTACAGTTGGAGGTTTGTGACATTCTACAGGAGGCAGTGATCAAGACCATCCCCAAGAAAAAGAAATGCAAAAAAGCAAAATGGTTGTCTGAGGAGGGCTTACAAATATCTGTGAAGAGAAGCAAAAGGAATGATTTCTACTTTTTTTTTAATTTACCAAGGCTAGATTTATGGCCCAGGATTTGATCTATCCTGGAGAAGGTTCCATGTGCGCTTGAGAAAAAAGTGAAATTCATTGTTTTGGGATGAAATGTCCTATAGATATCAATTAGGTCTAACTGGTCTATTGTATCATTTAAAGTTTGTGTTTCCTTGTTAATTTTCGGTTTAGTTGATCTATCCATAGGTGTGAGTGGGGTATTAATGTCTCCCACCATTATTGTGTTATTGTTAATTTCTCCTTTCATACTTGTTAGCATTTGTCTTACATATTGTGGTGCTCCCATGTTGGGTGCATATATATTTATAATTGTTATATCTTCTTCTTGGATTGATCCTTTGATCATTATGTAGTGACCATCTTTGTCTCTTTTCACAGCCTTTGTTTTAAAGTCTATTTTATCTGATATGAGTATTGCTACTCCTGCTTTCTTTTGGTCCCTATTTGCATGGAAAATCTTTTTCCAGCCCTTCACTTTCAGTCTGTATGTGTCCCCTGTTTTGGGGTGGGTCTCTTGTAGACAACATATGTAGGGGTCTTGTTTTATACAGAGTGAAGTAAGCCAGAAAGAAAAACACCAATACAGTATACTAACGCATATATATGGAATTTAGAAAGATGGCAACAATAACCCTGTGTACGAGACAGCAAAAGAGACACTGATGTATAGAACAGTCTTATGGACTCTGTTGGAGAGGGAGAGCGTGGGAAGATTTGGGAGAATGGCATTGAAACATGTATAATATCATATATGAAACGAGTTGCCAGTCCAGGTTCGATGCATGATACTGGATGCTTGGGACTGGTGCACTGGGATGACCCAGAGGGATGGTATGGGGAGGGAGGAGGGAGGAGGGTTCAGGATGGGGAACACATGTATACCTGTGGTGGATTCATTTCGATATTTGGCAAAACTAATACAATATTGTAAAGTTTAAAAATAAAATAAAATTAAAAAAAGAAGAATGAGAAGCAAAAGGCAAAGGAGAAAAGGAAAGATATACCCATTTGAATGCAGAGTTCCAAAGAATAGCAAGGAGAGATAAGAAAGCCTTCCTGAAAAATAAAATAAAATAAGTTAAACAACCCGTCCTCAGTGATCAATGCAAAGAAATAGAGGAAAACAACAGAATGGGAAAGACTAGAGATCTCTTCAAGAAAATTAGAGACACCAAGGGAACATTTCATGCAAAGATGGGCACAATAAAGGACAGAAATGGTATGGACCTAACAGAACCAGAAGATATTAAGAAGAGGTGGCAAGAATACACAGAAGAAGTATACAAAAAAGATTTTCATGACCCAGACAACCATGATAGTGTGATCACTCACCTAGAGCCAGACATCCTGGAATGTGAAGTCAAGTGGGCCTTAGAAAGCATCACTATGAACAAAGCTAGTGGAGGTGATGGAATTCCAGTTGAGCTATTCCAAATCCTAAAAGATGATGCTGTGAAAGTACTGCACTCAACATGCCAGTAAATTTGGAAAACTCAGCAGTGGCCACAGGACTGGAAAAGGTCAATTTTCAACCCAATCCCATTCCAAAGAAAGGCAATGCCAAAGAATGTTCAAACTACGGCACAATTGAACTCATTTCACATGCTAGTAAAGTAATGCTCAAAATTCTCCAAGCCAGGCTTCAACAGTATGTGAGCCATGAACTTCCAGATGTTCAAGCTGGATTTAGAAAAGGCAGAGGAACCAGAGATCAAATTGCCAACATCCGCTGGATCATCGAAAAAGGAAGAGAGTTCCAGAAAAACATCTATTTCTGCTTTATTGAATATGCCAAAGCCCTTGACTGTAGATTACAAAAAAAACTGTGGAAAATCTGAAAGAGATGGGAATACCAGACCACCTGAACTGCCTCTTGAGAAATCTGTATGCAGGTCAGGAAGCACCAGTTAGAACTGGACATGGAACAACAGACTGGTTCCAAATAGGAAAAGGAGTATGTCACCATGCTTATTTAACTTTTATACAGAGTACACCATGAAAAATGCTGGGCTGAATGAAGCACAAGGTGGAATCAAGATTGCTGGGAAAAATGTCAATAACCTCAGTTATGCAGATGATACCACCCTTATGGCAGAAAGTGAAGAATAATTAAAGAGCCTCTTGATGAAAGTGAAAGAAGAGAGTGAAAATGTTGGCTTAAAACTCAACATTCAGAAAATTAAAATCATGGCATCTGTTCCCATCACTTCATGGCAAATACATGGGGAAACAATGGAAACAGTGTCAGACTTTATTTTTGGGGGGCTCCAAAATCACTGCAGATGGTGACTGCAGCCATGAAATTAAAACATGCTTGCTCCTTAGAAGAAAAGTAATGACCATCCTAGACAGCATATTAAAAAGCAGAGACATTACTTTGCCAATAAAGTCTGTCTCATCAAAACTTTGTATGAATGTGAGAGGAGATCCAACCAGTCCATTCTGAAGGAAATCAGCCCTGGGATTTCTTTGGAGGGAATGATGCTAAAGCTGAAACTCCAGTACTCTGGCCACCTCATGCGAAGAGTTGACTCATTAGAAAAGACTCTGATGCTGGGAGGGATTGGGGGCAAGAGGAGCAGGAGATGACAGAGGATGAGATGGTAGGTTGGCATCACCGGCTGAATGGACATGAGTTTGAGTAGACTCTGAGAGTTGGTGATGGACAGGGAGGCCTGTCAAGCTGCAATCCACAGGGTCACAAAGAGTCAGACATGACTGCATGACTGAACTGAACTGAACTGAAACTATGTAACTGTTGAGTACAGTGAGTGGACTCATTTATCTTTGTATCTTCTGTAACTACAAAAAGAACAAGCACATGCCCAATAAATAAAAATTAATCAAGCAAGAAGTCAATGAAACAGTAAACTGTTACAAGATATTTTTGTAAGTAGTGAAGATGTAATAACATCATTAAAAACATAATGGAATCTTTGTTTTTCAAGTATATGGGTAAAACTGATAAATGCTATTTTACTTATATGTGAACTTTTATTTAAAAGCTATAAGGTAGTAAACTTGAAAAGAGTCTTCATGACATTACAAGTTTCTATCTATGCACAAAAATGAAATAAGCAAGACCTATGCTTGTGAATACAAAGAGAACTTGGGGTAGGTGAAAATTACTAAGTATTGTGATAAATATAATTTTAATGCACTTTTCAAAGACATAGTTATACAGAGTAGACTATTAAAACATGAAGTTTGTAAATTCAGAAAATTATCAGAGATAAAGAAGCAAAACAGGCCAGAGCAATTTGTGATCCAATAAAATCATTCAAAATTACTGGAATCAAAGTTTATTTGCACCTTTTTATAGTGAATAGCTCTAGTTAATTAGTGGAAACAAAAGTCAGAATATTTCATTTACCCTCGTTGAGAATCATCTTAACTATCCATAGGTTGCTGGGTTGAGTATCCATTCAATTAAATTCATCATC
This sequence comes from Bos mutus, assembly GCF_027580195.1. Lineage (NCBI taxonomy): Eukaryota > Metazoa > Chordata > Mammalia > Artiodactyla > Bovidae > Bos > Bos mutus. The sequence goes on from NC_091622.1 coordinate 80,960,253, forward strand.
ATTTTCCTTTATTCATTTGTCATTAGTCCATTACTTATTACTTTCTACAAGTGCTATTATACCTGACTGGAACAAATTGTGTCTTATTTTATGAAAAAGTAGGTAAAAATACTAAATAAATTCATGAACTTATATATGATAAGTATATTTATAATGCATAGCAGAAGTGGCTTCCCTGGTGGTTCAGAGGTAAAGAATCCACTTGTAATGCACAGGAGACGTAGATTCCTGATCAGGAAGATCCCCTGGAGTAGGAAATGGCAACACGCTCATGTATTCTTGCCTGGACATCCCATGGTCAGAGGAGCCTGGCAGGCTACAGTCCACAGGGTTGCAGAGTCGGACACAACTGAGCACACATGCATGCATAAATACGTACATAAGTATATGTAGTGCATCTGTGTTTTAAGTACTAAGACTTCATAAGTAATGGAATTAGAATTTAAAGCCAGATATATGAGTCTAAATATATATCATCTGCTGCTTTTATATATAATAAGGTATTTAGTAAAGTTAATTTTTAAAGTATGCAATAAAGTGTTAGTCACTCAGTTGGGCATGACTGAGTGACTAACAACAACAACATATACATATCTGTATATAATAATTTTTACTCATTAATTCCCAAGCCTCATATAAAGGTTCTTAAGTATCTAACCTAGAGAAAAATAAAGAAATATTGAGTACAATTTAAGACAAACAGCTTTTTCTTAGTTCATTACTAATACTATAACATTGTTTTCTATAATTTGACAGGGACTTAAAAAATGTCTTCAATAGTATAAACATGTCCCTTAATCTGTAAAAACAGAATCCAAGTGTTATTTTAAACTCGATGTATTCCCATTGTTTATTTTTTCTTTTGTTGCCATTGCCTGAAGAGATACATCCAAGAAAAGATAGCTTAGATCAGTGTCAAAGAGCATACCACCCATAGTTTCTTCTAGGAGTTATATGGTTTCAATTCCTACTTTTAAGACTTTAATCCATTTTCAGCTTATTTTTGCATGTTGTGTGACAAGTGGTTTAGTTTCATTCTTTTACATGTAGCTTTTCAATTTTCCCAACATCATTTACTGAAGAGACTGTCTTTTCCCCACTGTAAATTTTTGCTTCCTTTGTTGTTGATTAATTGAACATATGAGCATGGGTTTACTTCTGGGCTCTCTATTCTGTTACACTGATTTATGTGTTTGATTACTATAGCTTTGTAGTACAGTTTAAAATCAGGGAGTATTTTTACCTCCAGGTTTTTCTTTCTCAAGATTGTTTTGGCTACGCGACTAGTAGGCACATGAAAAGATGTTCAACATCACTAATCAGGGAAATGCAAATCAAAACCACAGTGAGATTTCCTCTCATATTGTCAGAATGGCTGCCATCAAAAAGACAAGAAATAGCAGGTGTTGGTGAGAATATGTAGAAAAGGGAACACATGTGCACACTTAGTGGCAATGCAAATCAGTACAGCAGGCATTACAAATATGATGAAGGTCCCTCAAACAACTTAAAAGTAGAACTACCACATAATCCAGCAATTTCAGTTCTGAGTATTTACCTGAAGAGAACAAAAACACTAATTCAAACAGATATATGCACTCAATGTTTATCACAGCATTGTTTACAGTAGCCAAGATATGGACACAACATAAGCGTTCATCAATAAATACACGGATAAAGAAACTGTGATAGATATAGATATATCACAATCATAGAATTGTTGCCTCACATTATGTTGCAACCGTTCTAACAAATTTCAATGCTGAGACCAAAATGTTGACTATTTTTTATATGGCCACAAAGTACTCAATTCAGGGCATGCTCTTCAGGAAGAATTGATGTGACTTTCTCAGCTTCTTCCAGAAAGTGCTCCAAGCAGACACAATGTCTTGGTAAGATAGAGCGATTAAAATAAAGCACACAAAAATATAGATTCCTATATTTCCTCCATTGCATTCCCTGTGTGCAAACTATAGTATATGTGAATAAAGAAATTTACCATTGACAGCCAATGTTACATATAATAACCACATAAAAGAAAGAGCAAATCACTTATAATAACCAAATTCTGACTAACAATTGGTCACAAGTTAAATATACACACCAGGCAATTTCATGAATGTTTTATTAGCACACATTAAAACCCAACTTATTGTCACTGAGAATTTGAGAATTTAAGATTTGTGTAATAGGAGTTTAGGATTGGTACATGATTTTTATCCCCTCATAGAGGTTTCTCTGCCCAGAGTGGAAGCATTTGCATTGATTAGACTTCACTAACAGGGGCCAAGGATAATATCTGCAGTATTAAGATTAAGAAGCATGGCTTAAAGGCATAATAGTCCTAATGGCATTTATATGGTCTTTTTCATTTTCAAAAGATTATTTTATCAAGTGTAGGAGAAACTAAGAAATCAAAATATTACAGCAGACTACTTCTATTATCCCCTCTGACACTTTTAAAATATTATATAAGCATAGCAATGAAGCACTGGAAGGAAAAAAGTCCATCCTGAACTAACCAGATAAGCTCTGACATAGAGTCATGTGTCTTGAGCACGCCCAATTAAATGCCTGCATTAACAAAAATTACCTATTCTGTAAATTTTTTAATTATTGTTTTTCCAATTTTGGGGTCTTAAAAATTCATTATAATGCTAGAATTGAATTCAAACCTTTTTCTTACCTGATGGTGAATATTATAAAATTCTCAATGGACAAAGATAACAACAGTTAATGATGAAATAACTGTATTTAAGTTCAAGTTATGTTTGTTAGGTGAACTAAACAGTTTTAGATGAGACTTTCTCCTTTATCTATAGAAAGGGTAGGTCATTTGGGGCAGCTGCATCTTTTGAGGGAGAAATTGTTCAGTTTCTGATGAAATTACTGTGGGAAATCTGAAACTACATATAAATAGTTTTGACTGAATAATCTATATTCTTCAGACAGAATTGAATTTCTTTGGAGAAATGTTTCCATATTTCCTGACCAACTACTTCAAGGTCTATGAAAGTAGTGTTAAACAAGCTCCAAAAGTGTAATTAATCTTTAGATCTTTAATGATAAACAGTTTCTTGGGGGCACATTCATGTTAAATCTTGATCCTTTCCCATGTATTTTATAACTCCATCTTACTTACAGGATCCAGTGATTATATCTCCTTATGACTAAATCATCCTCACAGAGAATAAGGGAGGTAACAATTCACAGATTCTGATAAAACAAAGATAATCTGGCACTGCATGTGTATCAAAAGTTGACTAATTTGAGATTTTTTTTTCCATTTCTGAATATGAATATTCTGTGAGAAATTCTTAGATTCAGATGAACTCTATGTATTTAAAATGTATATATTTTAAACAGCAAAGTTACCATGAGACTATACTAATATAAGAATTACTACAACCATAATTAACGACTATTTAGATAGGAGCTTATCTACCTTTAACTAACTCCTACCTACTGGGACCTGGAAAGTTTAATGACTTTGTGATCAATTACATAATGCCAAAGGTTGCTTTTTCCCCATAATTTAGTACTCATTTCTTTTTATCCTCTCAGGAATAAATGGTAGCAGTCTTTTGATCTGTATATTTCCATCACAATAACATGGTAGGGTAAGAAAGGAATCTCTTTTTACAATGTTCACTGCCAGGAATTTATGAATGATGTGCTAATTTCTGTAAGTGTGCCTAACTATAGTGAAAGGGGCATTTCATGAATGTGTAAACAAGATAAAACATAAAAAGCAATGTCTTCTAATAGGAAAAACTTATTATCACTGTTTTAATTTATTTTACTTTTACTTTCCCTCTCTACCCATGCATTACAAAAACACTTTTCTCAAACTTATCCCATAATTTCAGTTCACAATATTGTTGCAAAAAAAGCAAATAAAGCTCTTATACAGGGTTATAGATCCTCAAAAAGAACTTCTGGCTTCCTGCCAATCAGAGCCTATTGTTTATTGTACTCAGTGGCCATCCTTCTTAACAAGTTATAGGAAACCTTTCCAAATGGGTCTTATGAGTGTCTGTCATCAAATATTACCATTAGGCATTTGTTTCTTCAATTTATTAAATAAGATACATCATATTTTGGACAACGCATAAGCAGCAATGAAAGTCTATTCATTTTCATTAAATATTAAAATAAATTGATTTTATTTTACAAGATGTGCCAAGAAAGAATGCAATTTTTAAAATCCCCAATAATTAGGGAATGGCCCAAATTTCTGATACAGAAGAAAAATTATCAGTTCCACTAACTAAAAAGTCATTCATAGGATTTCAAACCTATTGTTTCAATTATAAAATCTGATTCCAAAATCTGGAATTCAGCTCAAGTTCTTTCAAAATGTAGTGAGGTCAGAAATCCTATCAGTGCCTCAGTATATTTATCTGTAAAACTGAGATTATATTTCTCTCTCTCTCTCACCTATCTCACAAAGTCGCAGGGTATTGTTCCCATACTAATGTAACATTAAAATCACTTTATTAAAAAATCATGAATTTACAGAGCTAAAATTTAAGCATCCATTTCCCTTTACTGTCCTGTGGTGTCCTATCAAATTTCAAAGGCTTCACGCTGCATTTAAAAAAAAAAAAGTGTCAGAAATGAAGTCCTCTAGTTTCAGAATTAAAAACAGTATTTATCTGTTCATAAAACACCATAGTAGGATCATTCTTTCATTTAATTAAATACTTGCAGAGAGACTACCATGTGGCAGGCACTATCTTAATTGCTGGGAAAACAGCAGTGAGCAACATCCACAAGTCAATTCTCTTTTGATGCTTACATTTAAAATGCTATCAATTTATCATAAACCTATTTATTTAATGAACAAGAGTTACCAAGAATAATCTTCCCAGTAACTCAAAAATGTTCCACTAAACTCAGATTATTACAAAAGTCTCACATCCATATTTTCCATCTATTTTTGCCCATGTGAATTCCCTGTATCAGTAAAATTAGTCAGTTAAGCTCATTTACTTCTTTATATAATATATATATAAACATATTATATATAAACACGAATAATGATGTAAATGTAAATACATATATATATATATATATATAATGCATATGTTTTCATATTTTCATCTTGCTTGGAATGCCCTCCAACATTTATCTTCTAAAATATGAGCTGAAGGCCATGGAAACAAAAATAAGACAGCAAATAGTCATGTGGAGTTGAAGAGCATATGAAAAGATTTAAACAATGAAATGTATGTGTACTCAGTCACTCAGTTGTGTCTGACTTTTTGTGACCACATGGACTGTAGCCCGCCAGGCTCCTCTGTCCATGGGATTTTCCAGGCAAGACTAGTGGAATGGGTGGCCATTCCCTTCTCCAGGGGATCCTCCTGACCCCAGGGATCGAACTCATATCTCCTGTGTCTCCCACATTGGTAGGCGAATTCTTTACCACTGAGCCACCTGGGAAGCCCCAAATAATGAAACACATGGGCTAAAACTTGAAGTGGAAATTTTTCTGTTGGATAAAAGCAACAAGGACCATTTGGGTTGAAGGAATATAAGTATAAAGACTATGAGTTAAGAAAAAGCTATATTATTCTCAGTGATATTTGATATTATAAAGCAGCCAGGCTCTTTGGCCCCAGGGATAAGTTTCATGGAATTTTTCCACAGACCAGGGAAGGGGGAAGTTTTGGGGATGATTTAAACATACTGTATTTATTGCACACTTTATTTCTATTATTATTACATCAGCTCTATCTCAGATCATCAAACATTAGAGCCCAGAGGTTGGGAACCCCTGTTATAAAGGATATGCATGGTGGGCAAGAGCAGAAAAAGAAATTAAATAAGTGTTGAAAACCAGATTAATGCTGTATCACTGATTTTACAATTAGGATAGTTGGTATTGTTGTTGTTATTAATATTTTATCTTTGGTTTACATTCAGTGTCTTCAAATAGATTTAGAACTCTTGAAAACAGTGACCAGTTGATTATAATTTTTCACCCCCAATCTCAGTGCAAGCAATAGTACATGGGAATCACTCCAGAAACACTTGGATTGTTCTTGCTAACACAGCTATTGTTGGTGCTGGCAGTGCCTGAAGGCAATATTGTTCAAATCAAGAAGACAACTTATAGAAATTACAGAAACAGAGATCACAATGATCTGGTGGATAATACATATGGCTGGGACTTGAATGATAGGCTATGAATGGATAGGAAACACCAGGGAAAGGAAATTTAACCAAGGTAAACATCTACAGGCTCAAATGTGTGAAACAGCAAAAGGCAGTAAACTAGGGGGTCATTAAAATGACTGTGTAACAAGTGTTTATATAATAAACTTAAATACTCATGCTAGGACCAAAACATCAAGGACTTTAGAGGTCATGCTGATATTCAATTGTATTGGAGGCACAGGAACTATCCTCATGAAAGTGTGCGGCAGGAAAATGTCTCTGCCAAAGTATGTAGGATGTCTGGCATGGGAAGAAAGCTGCAGGATCATACAAGATGGATAGTAAAAAACAAACAAACAAAGGCGAATGAGTGCTTTGCCATTTCTTAAATAAGTTGTTTTTCTTTTTCCAAGGGACTTACAATACCAACACTGCTCAAACTCAAACCCTATAATCACCACCCCATAATATCCCCCATTTATTATAAGAAAATGAGTATCTACCCTGTTGAAAACTCAAGAACATCATGCTACCTACGCATGGGTGCATGTTAAGTCACTTCAGTCATGTCCAACTCGTGTGACCCCATGGTCTGTAGCTTTCCATGCTCCTCTGCCCAAGAATTTTCCAGGTGAGAATACTGGAGTGGGCTTTTATGCCCCACTCCAGGGCATCTTCCCAATCCAGTGATCGAACTTGTGTCTCTTACATCTCCTGCACTGGCATTGGGTACTTTACCAAGTGCCTCTTGGGAAGCCAATCATCCTTGCTGTTGTTCAGTCGCCCAGTCATGGTTGACTCTGTGACCCCACGGACTGCAGCATACCAGACCTCCTTGTCTTTCACCACCTCCCAGAGTTTGCCCAAATTCATGTTCATTGCATGGGTGATGCCGTCCAGCCATCTCATCCTCTGTCACCCCTTTTTCCTACTGCCTCTGTCATTTTATCTGTCATCACTTTTTCAGTGATGAAATTCCAGCAGAATTATTCAAATCCCTAAAGGAGGATGCCATCAAAGTTTTGCATTCATTATGTCAGCAAATCTGGAAGACCCAGCAGAGGCCACAGGACTGGAAAAGGCCAATCCTCATCCCAATCCCCAAGAAGGGCAGTACCAAAGAATGTGCTAACCATCGGACAATTGCACTCATCTCCCTTGCTAGTAAGATCATGCTTAAAATCTTGCATGCTAGGCTTTAGCATTATGTGAACCAAGAAATTCCAGGTGTCCAAGATGGGTTTAGAAAAGAAAGAGGAACTAGAGATCAAATTGCCAACATTCACCGGATTATAGAGAAAGCAAGAGAATTTCAGAAAAACATCTATCTCTCTTGCATCAACTATGCTAAAGCCTTTGACGGTGGGGATCATGTCAAACTATGGAAAGCTCTTAGAGAGACGGGAATAACAGACCATCTTACCTGTCTCCTGAGAAACCTGAATGCGGGTCAAGAAGCAACAGTTAGAACTCTGTATAGAACAACTGACTCATTCAAGATTGAGAAAGGAGTATAACAGGGCTGTCTGCTGTCACCCTGTTTGTTTAACTTATACACTCAACACATCATGAGAAATGCTGGGCTGAATCAGTTACAAGCTGAAATCAAGATAGGCGGGAGAAACATCAACAACTTCAGATATGCAGATCAAAGCACTCTAACAGCAGAAAGCGAAGAAGCACTAAAAAGCCTCTTGATGAGGGTGAAGGTGGAGAGTGAGAGAGCTGGGTTAAGACTAAATATTAAAAAAAACTAACATCATGGCATCCGGCCCCATTACTGTGTGGCAGATAGAAGGGGAAAAGGTGGAAGTAGTGACAGATTTCCTCTTCCTAGGCTCCAAAATCACTATGGATGGTGACTGCAGCCATGAAATCATAAGACAAATGTCTCTTGTCAGGAAAGCAATGACAAACCTAGAATATGATTTTAAGAGCACAGACATTACTCTGCCAGCAAGGTCTGGCTAGTTAAGACTATGGTCTTCCCAGCAGCCATATAAGGTTGTGAGAGCTGGACCATAATGAAGGCAAACTGCCAAAAAAATGATGGCTTCATACTGTGGTGCTGGAAAGTCCCCTGGACTACAGAGATCAAACCAGTCAATCTATCTTAAGGGAGATAAACCTTGAATATTCACTGGAAAGACTAATGCTGAAGCTGAAGCTCCAGTACTCTGGCCAACTAATGTGAAGAGCCAACTTATTGAAAAAGACCCTGATTCTGGGAAATACTGAAGACAGTAGGATAAGTGGGTGACAGAGGATGAGATGGTTAGATACTATCACAGACTCAATGGACATGATATTGAGCAAACTCCGGAAGATATTTGAGGACAGAGGAGACTTGTGTGCTGCAGTCCACAGAGTTACAAAGAGTCAAACAGGACTTAGTGATGAATAGCAACTACAGAGATGATCTAGTGTATATGGGATGATGTATTTGGGTTACATGCAAATACTACACCATTTTATATAAGGGATTTGAGCATCTGTGGATTTTGGTATTTGAGAAGGATTCTTGGAACCTATCCTCTACATATCCAGAGGGTAACTGTAAATCAGCGTTAGTGATTACAGCCACATTCAAATATAAGCCATCTCAACCTTTTGTTTGTTTGTTTAAAATTTCCTTTCACCTCCTCAACTAGAATTCTGAGTTTATTTCTGTGATATATGTCTCTACCATTGGCCTCCAGAATTTTTACATGTTGCTCCCAGTGTTACACAGAAAAATGTGGATGGTTGGCATGAAATGTGTTGACAGCATAGTGAATGAATATGAGACCAGAAGCACAGGCTGGGAAAGGGCCAAGATCTCTGTGTGCATATTAAGGGGTTTGTACTTTACAGGTGAGAGTAGCACTCAACTATTGTTGGTTGTTGACATCTTCCAGTAAGGTTGCAGCACCCTTATCTAGGCTGGCATGGAAATAGAGATGAGAGGTTTTAAAAATATATAATAGAAATGAATCAGTAGGCCTTTGTGATTAATTTGCCTTTTCTTCTCCAGGAGATCTTCCCAACCCAGGGATCAAACCCAGGTCTCCCACTGCAGGTGGGATTCATCCATCTCAGGTGGATTCTTTACCAGCTGAGCCCCAAGGGAAGCCTCAATTTGATTTGCAACTAATTAAATTTTTGATCAATTTAATATGTTGGGAGTATGGTGGGCTTTTATCTGATGATAGATAAAATCTGTCACTGCTTCTACTTTTTCTTTCTATTTGACACAAAGTGAGGGGATTGGATGCCATGATATTAATTTTTTGAATGCTGAGTTTCAAGTCAGCTTTTCACTCAGTTCTTTCATTCTCATCAAGCCACTCTTTAGTTCCTCTTCACTTTCTGCCATTAGAGTGGTATCATCTGCATATCTGAGGTTGTTGATATTTCTCCTGGCAGTGTTGATTCCAGCTTGTGATTCTTCCCACCCAGCATTTTGCATGACATACTCTACACAGAATTTAAATAAGCAGGTTATGATACACAGCCTTGTCTTAACTTTCCCAATTTTGAACCAGACAGTTGTTCCATGTCTGGTTCTAACTGTTGCTTCTAGACTCTCATATAGGTTTCTCAGGAGACAGGTAAGGTGGTCTAGTATTCCCATCACTTTAAGAATTTTCCACAGTTTGTTTTGATCTACACAGCAAAGGCTTTAGTGCAGTTTTGAGATTTGTAACAGTTATCTAACAGTTTAGTATGTTTCAGTGAATACAGTGTATGGAATTACACAAGCTGTATAGTCAGCCCTCCCTGTCCATATCCATGTGCGGATTCTACATCCTCAGATTCAACCAACCAGTCGAAAATGTTGGGGAAAAAAATCCAGAAAGTCTCAAAGAGCAAAACTTAAATTTGTCATGCACTGACAAAATTTACATAGCATTTTTACTGTATAAGTATTACAAACAATCTAGAGCTCCATATTGCAAAGTTTAAGCTGCAATTGAAGAAAGTAGGGAAAATGCTAGGCCATTCAGGTATGACCTAAATCAAACCCCTTCTTATTACACACTGGAGGGAAAGAATATATTCAATGGATTAGATCTGATAGACAAAGTGCCTGAAGAACTATGGACAAAGGTTCAAAACATTGTATAGCAGGCAGTGACCAAAACCATCCCCAAGAAAAATAGATGCAAAAAGGCAAAGTAGTTGTATGAGGAAGCTTTAAAAATAGCTGATGAAACAAGAGAAGGGAGGTCAAGAGAGAAAGGGAAAAATATCCACCCAACTGAATGCAGAGTTCCAGAGAATATCAAGGAAGGATAAGAAGGCCTTCTTAAATGAACAATGCAAAGACACAGAGGAAAACAATAGATGGGAAAGACTAGAGATCTCTTCAAGAAAATTAGAGATACCCAAGGGGACATCTGATGTAAGGATGGGCAGAATAAAGGACAGAAGCCATAAGGTCCTAACAGAAACAGAAGATATTAAGGACAGGTGGCAAGAATACACAGAAGAAATATACTACAGAGATCTTACTGACCCAGATAACCATGATGGTGTGATACTCACCCAGAGTCAGGCATTCCATGTGTGAAGTCAAGTGGGCCTTAGGAAGCATCACTACGAACAAAGTTAGTGGAGGTGATGGAATTCCAGCTGAGCTATTTCAAATCCTAAAAGAAATGCTATTAAAGTGCTGCACTCTATATGTCAGAAAATTGGAAAACTCAGCAGTGGCCACAGGACTGGAAATGATCCGTTTGCACTCCAGACCCAAAGAAGGGCAACACCAAAGAATGTTCAGATTACCACACAACTGCACTTATTTCACAGGTTACAAGGTTATGCTCAAAATCCTTCAAGCTAGGCTTCAACAGTACATGAACAGAACTTCCAGATGTACAAGCTGGATTTCAAAGAGGCAGAGGAATTAGAGATCAAATTGCCAGCATTTGTAGGATCATAGAGAAAGAGAGGGAATTCCAGATAAAACATCTACTTATGAGATTGATACCTCATAATCACTGTTTCTATTTTACAGACAGGAATACTGAGTCAAAGAGATGCTACAAATAGCATTGGATTTGGTCAAACCCATAGAATCATGGTTCAGAATCCACATGCATAACCACCAACAGTTCAGTTCAGTTCAGTCACTCAGTTGTGTCCGACTCTTTGCGACCCCATGAATCGCAGCACGCCAGGCCTCTCTGTCTATCACCAACTCCCATAGTTCACTCAGACTCACATCCATCAAATCAGTGATGCCATCCAGCCATCTCATCCTCTGTCGTCCCCTTCTCCTTCTGTCCCCAAGCCCTCCCAACATCAGAGTCTTTTCCAAAGAGTCAACTCTTCACATGAGGTGGCCAAAGTACTGGAGTTTCAGCTTTAGTATCATTCCTTCCAAAGAAATCCCAGGGCTGATCTCCTTCAGAATGGCCTGGTTGGATCTCCTTGCAGTCCAAGGGACTCTCAAGAGTCTTCTCCAACACCACAGTTCAAAAGCATCAATTCTTTGGCGCTCAGTTTTCTTCACAGTCCAACTCTCACATCCATACATGACCATAGGAAAAACCATAGCCTTGACTAGACGGACCTTTGTTGGCAAAGTAAGGTCTCTGCTTTTGAATATGCTATCTAGGTTGGTCATAACTTTCCTTCCAAGGAGTAAGCGTCTTTTAATTTCATGGCTGCAGTCAACATCTGCAGTGATTTTAGAGCCTAAAAAAACAAAGTCTGACACTGTTTCCACTGTTTCCCCATGTATTTGCCATAAAGTGATGGGACCAGATGCCATGATCTTCATTTTCTTAATGTTGAGCTTTAAGCCCACTTTTTCACTCTCCATTTTCATTTTCATCAAGAGGCTTTTTAGTTCCTCTTCACTTTCTGCCATAAGGGTGGTGTCATCTGCACATCTGAGGTTATTGATATTTCTCCCAGCAATCTTGATTCCAGCTTGTGCTTCTTCCAGCCCAGCATTTCTTATGATGTACTTTGCATATAAGTTAAATAAGCAGGGTGACAATATACAGCCTTGACATACTCCTTTTCCTATTTGGAACCAGTCTGTTGTTCCATGTCCAGTTCTAACTGTTGCTTCCTGACCTGCATATAGGTTTCTCAAGAGGCAGGTCAGGTGGTCTGATATGCCCATCTCTTTCAGAATTTTCCACAGTTTATTGTGATTCACACAGTCAAAGGCTTTGGCATAGTCAAGAAAGCAGAAATAGATGTTTTTCTGGAACTCTCTGCTTTTTCCATGATCCAGTGGATGTTGGCAATTTGATCTCTGGTTCCTCTGCCTTTTCTAAAACCAGCTTAAACATCTGGAAGTTCACAGTTCACGTATTGCAGAAGCCTGGCTTGGAGAATTTTGAGTATTACTTTACTAGCGTGTGAGATGAGTGCAATTGTGCGGTAGTTTGAGCATTCTTTGGCATTGCCTTTCTTTGGGATTGGAATGAAAACTGACCTTTTCCAGTCCTGTGGCTACTGCTGAGTTTTCCAAATTTGCTGGCATACTGAGTACCACCGACAGTACTACACTATATTGTAACAATTGTGTCCCAGACGAGGCAGGAAAACTTGAAATGTCTTCAGCATTCAGATATGTAAAAGTACTTTACATTTTTACTGGTTACCCAGATACTGAGCACTGTAATTTTGCCTAGATTTCCTATGTAACAAGAAATTTACATTAGTCAATGCATGTTTTATTTGTGTCTAATTTCTAAGTTAAATGTACACAATCTTTGTTCAACACTGAAAAAAATTTTTTTTTCCCTTTATGAGACATAATCACTGTTTAAAGTTCTTGATAGTCTGTGAGTTCTTATCTTGCAAAAGCTTGTCTAAAACTCGTTCCTAAATCTAGGCAGAATTATAAGATGCTGACATTAAGTGACATAAAAGCACTTGAATTAGGAAGAAAATGTATATAAATCAATGATTAAGCAACCATAAAATCAGATAACAGGATGTTTTAACTTGTCAAATTAGTAATTTCAACTGATGATTCATGATCTTTTTCAAAAACTCCTCTGATTTATTAGCAAGTCCAGTGACATAGTTTATTCTGTACACAGCATGGTTATATTTATTCTATTTTCTTTTATGTTTGCATTTACCAAAAAGAAAGCTAAATGCTTAGGATTATCTGTATTTAATTGATTTAGATAAAATAGATGTCCTTGATGTTTGTAAGTAGAAAATATGCTTACATTTTTTGGTCATTTTTGCTAGAGTTTTTGTCATGTGTATAACTTTGGTATTAATTATACTTTATTTCATTTGTGTTTTTGTAACGCTTATAGACTGTGCAATTTGCTTGTATCTTAGTTATCAAAAAATAAATAATATTTATTTTTGGAAACACCACTAATATCATGAGACATTCTCTCATGGAGTCTTTGTTAATGAATATTTATTTATACAGATATTTAAAATGAATTATAGAGTTCTTTATTTCTTAATAATTGCTTAAATGATTATCTGAACAAAATTATTTTTAATTTCAGAAACATTACCACCATGAAGTTTTGCACATAATCAACACGAATATTAGTAAAAATCTGCATAGATGTTATCAAACAAATGTATTCTCTTCATTCATTAAAAGTTTCTTTAATAAATATATTTAAGAAATATACTAATGGGGGAACCTTATAGTGAAAGATGAGATTCCAGAGATAATTCTGAGATCTGGATAAATACTGAACATTAGTATGATGTCTATAGAATTTTAGTACTATTTATGCAGTGGGAGGAGCCTGGTAGGCTACCATCCATGGAGTTGCAAAGAGTCGGACACAACTGAGCGACTTCACTTTCACTTTCCCGCAGAAAAACAACATTATGGAAGATATGAATTTAGTTTTTGTACAGTTTATTACAGTTTATCCTAAATCATCATGAAGAAAAACAAACACAGAGTAGAAATTTCTGTCTTTGTTAAGAAGAGGTACCAATTTATTTTCTACTACTTCATAATATAAAAATATACTACAATTTTTTCCTGTGGTATTTCAACACTTTTATGTCCTATATTAATTTTTTGAGATTTATTAAATTTAAGGTCAAATTCTGAGCAATGCTACATCTGCAGAGCCCTCCCTTTTAAAGCTATTGGATGGGAAAAGTCATCTCACCAAATCTAGCAATTATAATTCAAAGGTCTATTACTCACTCAGACATACGCAAAGCAAGGGATATCTTTAAAGGGTACTACCATATGGAGGATTCTATACGTTTGGAAGGAAAGAGAGGGGGAGAGACAGAGGTAATGGCAAAGCCTGGTTTCAGGAGCCATTTCTGGTAGCTATCTCTCAGTGGGTGTGTTTGGGGAAGGTGGTAGTTGGGAAGGAAGATAAGAGGAATCACATGGATAGCCAGGTGCATGACTCATCAAGCTTAGTAGACGTAAACAGTCCCTGGGCTTCTGTCTGTCCTTGTCTGTGCAGCCCTCTGTTAATTGTTCAACCAAATGCCATTTTGCTCTGAGTGACTTATTGCTTCTACAATTTAACTATCAGAAATATATCCATTGTGTGCACATATATATATATGTTAATAAATTTGAGGTTTATAAGATACACAAAATTAATAACTTTGAGATTAATAATGCTGGTCAATATACCTGCTTATTGATTTTCTAATAGCTTCAAGTTACCATATTATATAATATCATTAGGACATTTATTACTGTATTTTAAAAGCAAATAATATAGTGTAATTAAATGAAGAAAAATGCAAATGACCAATAAACATGAAAAAAGTGCTTGGTTTCAGGTAAAATAAAGCAGTATTCATTAAATTTGCAAAATTAAAAAGAATTTAAACACAACTTATTAACAGTGTAAGAAAAATAACCAATTTCATCCTTCCACGATTTACTTATAAAACCACAAGCTTTTTGAAAAGTAAGTTTACAGAATATCTTGAATTTAGAATGTACATACCTGGAGAAATCTATACCAGTAGGTAAACATATGTATAAAGTAATGCTTACTCCGGCATTATTTATAAGAAGTAAAAGATAAAGAGATAGGAGGGAAAAAAGAAAAAAAGTAAGAAATAAAAGGAGGAAAGAAAAAAGGAAGGGAGAGAGGGAGGAGGAAAAAAATGAATTTGCATGTCACAGAAGAGTAATTAAGGGCTTCCCTGATAGTACATTTGGTAAAGAATCTGCCTGCAATGCAGGAGACCCCTGTTCGACTCCTGGGTTGGGAAGATCCACTGGAGAAGGGAAAGCTACCCACTCCAGTATCCGGCCTAGAGAATTCCATGGATAGGAAAAGAAAAAGGAAGGGAGAGAGGGAGGAGGAGAAAAATAAATTTGCATGTCACAGAAGAGTATTTAAGGTACATCCATTTATGGAAGACAGGACAACTTAAAAAGAAAACAATGTATGTTACTTATAAACACTGTCTTGAAAGGTTCTGCAAAAAAATATTAAGAAAAAAATAGTAGTTTGGATCATTTGGAAAATCAAGCTGCAAGAGTGGAAAAATTGTCTCCAATTCAGAAATATTGTCTTAGCCAAATAAAGTAACTATCAAGAAAACTCACTGCTTAACCAACTCAGTTGAACTTACTGGTGATATCATTGTGTAATGTAACTTCAGATATATGATCTTTTTATTTTAATACATAGGTGGTAAACTTTCACTGCTAAGTCATTACTCTGCTAGGCATTTTACATGAACTACCTCATTTAAGTTCTTATATAACCACATGAGTTAGATAATCTATATTATCTCATGTAATGGATAAATAGGCTAAGTAAAATTTCCTAAGGAAAATTCCCAATGTCATTCAGCTTCAAAGAATTTCCATGTATCTGACTAAAGAAATGACTACACAAATCTTTAAGTTACCATTGCCCTATGCACCAGTGTATGCATGTGTGTCTATGTATGGAGGAACTAGGTTTATCATATGCATGCATACTCATACATTCAAATGATTTTAGTTATTAATACTACATATATAACATGCTACATTTTTAAAAATTTTAAATTTCTAGAAGCAATAAAGCAGATTAAAATTATGCCTACCACAGTCATATATTTTCTTAGAGATGGCCACAAGAAATTTTGCAGTCACCTCACATTGCGTAGAAAACCATTGTTATTTGTCAATGCCCCATAGGGTGAGAAGAACTGAGGTGCAGAGGAGGGTAAGTGACTTGTCTGTAGTCACACAGTCACTGTCTAACACTAGGGATGACAACTCTCAAGTCTCAGATCTCTACTGAGTTCACCAGATCAGGAACGTTTATACAGTGAACTTCAGAAGTTAGAAATGCTTTAAAGTCCCTATTGAACAAACTATATTTTCCAACAGTTCCTTTCAAAGAACAATGTTAGAAACTTCAAACACCTCAGTGACTTGCTTTTTAGAAGAGTAAATCTGAAATGTCAGGTGTAGTGGATGAGAAGGTTCTGCTGCAGTATCCTGGGGTTTGCCCTAGTTATTTTCAACTTGTCTAGACTGAGCTGTTACACTTCATAGTTGTGTCTGCTTTTCATTAGCTTTTTTTTTTTTAATGTATCCATGTATAAATCTTTCAACCTGAATTACATAAAGCTGATCAAGTTTTTATAAAGTGTACATGAATTTTATCTGCACAAACTATTACAATTGTATTAGCTGGGGTCAAATTAGAAAAATAGAAACCATATGAGATATTTCAACGGAGGGAATTTAACATAGGGAGTTGTTTATACTTGGGTTGTAATACTGAAATAGATAAAAGGAAATACTGATAGTAGACCCTACAAAAGCAGCTATTATCCCTCCATCAGAGACAGAAAAGTGGGGATATCAGAACCAAGAAGCCTGGCTGCTGCTAGTTCCTAAGTAGTTTGAAGAAGACCCTCTGAAGGGGTATGATGAGGCTGGTTCTAGAATGCCTACAAGATTAGAGCCTGAAACCAACTGCTTTTGTGGAGACAAAGTACTAGAGGAGAAATGCTTGAAACAACAAGAAAATCAGGATAATTCCCCTTCTTCCAGTCTCCCTCTAATGCCTCCAGGTGGTAGGCTCTTGACAGGAAGCAATCTGGCAAAAACAAAACCTTTTTTTGCTGGGTCTCAGCACAAGGATAACAAAACTAATTATAATATGGTGGAATTCCATTTGAAATAAATTTAGGAGCCTATTTCCCCTAGTAAAAGTTTATGTTTCTAGACTTTTCATGTGTGTGGGTGGAGGGAGGACTTGGGGACAGTGAGGAATACGCATGTACTTGTGCAGGCTTTGTATAGCCTTGGACTATACTAAAACAGTAAACAGCACTTAGTAATTGGTTGTTTACTCTTATTTGAAGACTTTCATGGTTGACTTGTATGTTTAAGTAAGAACCTGCTAATATTGCCACCAGCAATGAGGCTATATATCATAGTGAAAGGAATTTTAGCATTAGAATAGCACAAACAAGCTTAAATTTCAATTCTGCCACTTTCTAGCTGAATAATTTAGGAAAAAAAAAAAACCCATTCTGAACCTCTTTTCATCTCTATAAAATCAAGATAACGCCTGTTTTTAAGGTGTTACAAAGATTAAAGATATCATATTTATCTAATATAGCCAACACCTATTATATATTAGTGCCCAATATAATATTATTACTGTAGATACTGGGAGCTTCTATTTGAATAATTTTATTTGGTCTTCATAAAACCTCAGTAGAAAAGAGGAAATCAAGGCTCTATAAATGCTTACTATGCACAGCACACTGATTGGAGACTTACAGATATGGTCTTTTTATTATAGCTACAGAATATGCACATTGTCTTGGTATTCCAAATAAGAGGTATGAATTTTAGACAGGTGAAGTGACAGTTCGATTCTACATAGTATTCAAAGCCATTCTGTTTTTATTGTTGTTGTCATGTTTTTTCTTGTTTCCTGGTTGTTTTTATCTCGGGTCTAGAAATATCACATACATCAGTTTAATTCCCATGAGTTTAGCTAAAATGGTTAGTGCATAACCAATAGATTTACTTTCTCATTTTGGGTCAGGAACACATTTAAAGAGCTTGTTTTCCTTGCCATGGTAGCCCATATTTACCTTCCTTCATGGTAGTTCTGCTCTATTGCTTCATTGGCCACCCCATCACTATTTATTGAAAAAGAAAATTGCTAGGGTGCTTTTAGGAGTATATGTGTTGGTTTTCTCAAAAGCTTTAAATTCTTCCATCCTTAGAGATTTCTTTTGCACATGCTGCTGCTGCTGCTAAGTCGCTTCAGTCGTGTCTGACTCTGTGCGACCCCAGAGACGGCAGCCCAACAGGCTCCCCCGTCCCTGGGATTCTCCAGGCAAGAATACTGGAGTGGGTTGCCATTTCCTTCTCCAATTCTTTTGTACATAGATAACTATAAAATAGATCTCTATTCTTAATTTTTGTTTGGATTAGTCATTTAACACATTTTACTTTGTTGAACTAATAAAGAAAAACAACCAAACAGATATTGATGGATTTTAGAAAAGTTGTATACATTTGTCAATTTTTCTATTTTAGAATGTATACTATACTTCTAATAAATAAAGTATTTTCATTGGATTTTTTCCTACTTCACAAATGTTTCTTATTTCCCTTCCCATATTTTGGACATATATTTTTATAGAATATCAACAAACCAAAGATGTAGTAACTTTAAATCAATATTTTTATTTTTTTAATTTTATTTTATTTAACTTTACAATATTGTATTGGTTTTGCCATATATCAAAATGAATCTGCCACAGGTATACATGTGTTCTCCATCCTGAACCCTCCTCCCTCCTCCCTCCCCATACCATCCCTCTGGGTTGTCCCAGTGCACCAGCCCCAAGCACCCAGGATTGTGCGTTGAACATGGACTGGTGATTAGTTTCATATATGATATTGTACATATTTCAATGCCATTCTCCCAAATCATCCCACCCTCTCCCTCTCCCACAGAGTCCAAAAGACTGTTCTATACATCAGGGTCTCTTTTGCTGTCTCCCATACAGGGTTATTGTTACCATCTTTCTAAATTCCATATATATGCGTTAGTATACTGTATTGGTGTTTTCCATTCTGGCTTACTTCACTCTGTATAATAGGCTCCAGTTTCATCCATCTCATTAGAACTGATTCAAATGTATTCTTTTTAAGGGCTGAGTAATACTCCATTGTGTATATGTACTACGGCTTTCTTATCCATTCATCTGCTGATGGACATCTAGGTTGCTTCCATGTCCTGGCTATTATAAACAGTGCTGTGATGAACATTGGGGTACACATGTCTCTTTCAATTCTGGTTTCCTCAGTGTGTATGCCCAGGAGTGGGATTGCTGGATCATAAGGCAGTTCTATTTCCAGTTTTTTAGGAATCTCCACACTGTTCTCCATAGTGGCTGTACTAGTTTGCATTCCCACCAACAGTGTAAGAGGGTTCCCTTTTCTCCACACCCTCTCCAGCATTTATTGCTTGTAGACTTTTGGATCACAGCCATTCTGACTGACGTGAAATGGTACCTCATAGTGGTTTTGATTTGCATTTCTCTGATAATGAGTGATGTTGAGCATCTTCATGTGTTTGTTAGCCATCTGTATGTCTTCTTTGGAGAAATGTCTATTTAGTTCTTTGGCCCATTTTTTGATTGGGTCATTTATTTTTCTGGAATTGAGCTGTAAGAGTTACTTGTATATTTTTGAGATTAGTTGTTTGTCAGTTGCTTCATTTGCTATTATTTTCTCCCATTCTGAAGGCTGTCTTTTCACCTACCATCACCCTAATACTAAAACCTGACAAAGATGCCACAAAAAAAGAAAACTACAGGCCAATATCACTGATGAACATAGATGCAAATATCCTTAACAAAATTCTAGCAATCAGAATCCAACAACACATTAAAAAGATCATACACCATCACCAAGTGGGCTTTATCCCAGGGATTCAAGGATTCTTCAATATCTGCAAATCAATCAATGTAATACACCACATTAACAAATTGAAAAATAAAAACCGTATGATTATCTCAATAGATGCAGAGAAAGCCTTTGACAAAATTCAACATCTATTTATGATAAAAACTCTCCAGACAGCAGGAATAGAAGGAACATACCTCAACATAATAAAAGCTATATATGACAAACCCACAGCAAACATTATCCTCAATGGTGAAAAACTGAAAGCATTTCCTCTAAAGTCAGGAACAAGACAAGGGTGCCTACTTTCACCATTACTATTCAACATAGTTCTGGAAGTTTTGGACACAGCAATCAGAGCAGAAAAATAAATAAAAGGAATCCAAATTGGAAAGGAAGAAGTAAAACTCTCACTGTTTGTAGATGACATGATCCTCTACATAGAAAACCCTAAAGACTCCACCAGAAAATTACCAGAACTAATCAATGAATATAGTAAAGTTCCAGGATATAAAATCAACACACAGAAATCCCTTGCATTCCTATACACTAATAATGAGAAAACAGAAAGAGAAATTAAGGAAACAATTCCATTCACCATTGCAACGAAAAGAATAAAATACTTAGGAATATATCTACCTAAAGAAACTAAAGACCTATATATAGAAAACTATAAAACACTGGTGAAAGAAATCAAAGAGGACACTAATAGATGGAGAAATATACCATGTTCATGCATTGGAAGAATCAATACAGTGAAAATGAGTATACTACCCAAAGCAATTTATAGATTCAATGCAATCCCCATCAAGCTACCAACGGTATTCTTCACAGAGCTAGAACAAATAATTTCACAATTTATATGGAAATACAAAAAACCTAGAATAGCCAAAGCTATCTTGAGAAAGAAGAGTGGAACTGGAGGAATCAACCTGCCTGACTTCAGGCTCTACTACAAAGCTAAATCAGTATTTTTAAAAATACTTCAGAGTTTACCATTTAGATTGATGATTTTAAATTGTGATATATATATATATATATATATACATTTTAAATTCATTTACAAATTATTCAGAATAGTTCAGATTTTCTTCTTTTAATGCATTATGTGGCTATAGAGTTCATTACTGAATGAACAAATACATTAACATTTTAAAACAGGAAGTGCTACCTACTCAATCTACTTGTCAATGCAGAGGAGTGTTGACAATCAGATGGAAGAGTCAGTTTATAATAAGTATTGAATAGCAAGAGGCCTTCAAATATTACTGCTTTATAAGAAAATTTATGATCACCAGCTTCCTGGATAGTGAACATGCCAACAAGATTGTGAACATCCTCAAGCAAATTTATTATCAAGAAAGTTAACTACATCTGAAACTGCTGCTTTGCAGACCAAAATTTTGCTATCCCATAGAGAATTAAGACATAAAAATGAAATACTAATATATGATAAGCAAGGTTCATCATTTTTTATTACAAGCAGTTCAATTCACCACACAAAATATTATCTCTGTACTCCAGCCATAACCTGAAACTTTAAAAGAAGTTAGTTGTGCCATCTAAAATTTTAGCATTTTTTCCTATATCCTGGCAGGTGATTCATGCACTCAGTGACCTTCTCGTTGTCTGAATATACTCATTGTATTCATCATTCAAATTAACAAAAGGATTAATGTTCTTTTATAAAAGTATTAATCTTAGTTCAAATAGTTGTGCTTCATATCCACTACTTCAAATCCACACAAGGGTAACAGTCACAGAAACAAGACTGGCAATTTCTTCCATCAATTTTTCTAGTAGCTCAAGAAATGAAAATCCTTCAATCTTCTATTAAGTACATTCAAAACATGCCACCTCCTTTGCTACCACGGTCATCCAGCCCAATAACATCTAACACGTCTTCCTGGATCCTGTAATATCCTAACTTATGCCCCTTCCTTCATGCTGGCCACATAGTCATTAGATACCAAGCTGTCAAAGGAATATCAGTAAAACAAAACTCATTTCCAGGAAAAGAGCAAACTTCTCAACATGGCTTATAGGGCATTCGATGAATATATTTGTTGATTATTTAAGCTGTATCAGTTATTTATTCCTTTTTTAATATATTAGTTATCAACTTTATTGTCTTAGTGTGACTTATTTTATACAGCATTTAGAAGTATACGGCAAAAATGTTTATTTGGCAAAGAATGCTATAATGACAGTAAAATCTTTATTCATTATTTATGTAGTTATTTAATAAATAAATATTTTCCCACATTATATTAGGAATGGTGATGAGTAAAGTACTAGGACACTACAACAATACACAGGAAGACACAATTATTGACCCCACTGCATTTAGACTCTAGAGAGGAATACAGGCAAGTAACAGAGGCTATTACAATGCTGCACTGTGCAAGTTAGTATCCTGGTGGAATAGTGTACCACGGGTAAACATAAGCAGAGTACTTCTTCCTGACTCTGAAAATCAGGTGAGTTTGATCAAAGAAAATGACTCAAATCAAGATATGAATGATGTCCAGAAATTAGCCATCTGAGGGAGTGTAGGGAAGTATGTTATAGACAGCAAGAACACACTGTGTGTGTGTATGTGTGTTATGTGTTTAAGAGCATATGATGTTTCAATATGGCAGCAACACAAGTTATAAGTTTGGAGAGTGAGAAAGGAGGCTAGTGAGCTAAACAGGGGCAATGAAGAGTGATAGTGCCAAGTGTGCATCTTAAAAGCTTATTTTGTTTACCTTGTAAATAATGGATTAAAACTACTCATGGGGGTAATACACCAGTTAGATATGAAAAGTCTCTAATTAGATATATGTTCTTTGGTGGAGATTATGATATTCACTTAGATATTCTATGTAATTCTGAAAATAAATAAATGCTACTGAATTCAAGATTCTGCAACCATCATTATGATCAAGGTCAAAGAAATGTATTGTTCCTTTTGTCCTAGTGATTTCTCTGAAAAGGTTGTTTTGGAGGAGACATCTATGAGATAGATAGAAAAAGGAGAACATATATACATATACATATATATATACATACATATATATATACACACACATTCTAATTCTGAAGGCTGTACTTGAGGGTGACAAGGTTTTATTCGTTTCTCTTTGAGCAAAACTTGACAAAAGCTAGAAGACTGCTGAATCTTTTTTATTTTTAATCAGACAACCTTAAGTCAAAACTGTGCCTTCATAATCCATTCCTTGCCAACATAAGCAGTTGCAAATGTTGAATTCTCTGCTACAGAGGATTCCATTGACTTGCAAAAAGTACAGGATTGTACAGAAAGTGATCTGAAAAGCTGCTAGGAATTTATAGTATTCTCTGAATAAATTTTTCTTGGCAAAGAAATGGCAAAGAAAATTCTAGACGATAGATCTGAGGAAATACAACAGAATGACAAATATTAACAAATAACTTGTAAGAGAAAAGAGACATGGAATACTTGAGAAAAATTAGAATTTTCTAAAGAAGTTCCAAAAGAAGGTGGCAGGAAGAGCCAGAAGGCAAGAGTTCAAGAGACAATGATGACCGATTTCCAAAATAGGTGACTATCGTATCTCCCCATTTCAACAACTGTGTTCTAAGAACTATTAAAGAAAATAACCTCAACATCAGTTTCTTGTCACATGGAAACTTTAAGAACACGATGACAAAAAATTTAAGACTTTAAAGAAGAAAGAAAACAGTCTACAAATAAACCACAATGTACACTGATAACAGGCTACTTTACAGAACAACAAAAGCGCATCAACAGAAATAACAAAAATAATCGTCAACCTACTACAAATGCAGAGAAAATCCACAATCACCCCGTTGCTCCAACTACCAAAATAGAAAGAGGATACAAACACTATGTACATATTACAAAGTGATAATTATTCCATTTTAATTATAAAAAAAGAAACACAATTACGTGTTTAGGAAAAGAGTCATGTATATACAAATATGCTATATATTATAGAGTCATTATTAAAAGCCCATAAAAAATGACATGAGAAAGCAAGTCATTTGTGTTAAACGATGCCAGGATCGTAACATATCAGAAAGCAAATTATAGACAAATTAAATTATTTAAAAATATAAATACATATTTTGAGATGAAAACATATGAGAATATTTTTCCAGCACATACCAGGAAAGGATTTTTAAATTGACACAGATATTACAAACAATGCAGAAAAGACTGATAATTCTGAACTTGAAAATAAAAAATAATGTGTAACAAAATTTAAAAAACAGATTCAGTTTAATAAAAGAGATATGCATGAGTTAAAACCAAAAACTTTCTATCTAGTGAATATAAATTTTAAAAGGAATATTTCAACATAATAAATGGTTTTAAAATTACTAGGCTATTCATATAATAAACCTAAATGCCAAGAATCATATAAAAAGTTTTAGTACTCTTTAAAAAAATCAATAAAAATGCAATGAAAACAAAAATCGATACATGTAACACCCAAATTATACTAGAGGGAGTCTGGGGGAAAGGCCCTTTGCACTGATCCACATTTTTGAATGTATATACCTTAGCACACTATTAAACTTAAAAATGAGAGAAAACTTAAAATACAAGAATTTTAATTCCATGTCTCTGGCCCAGCAAAACTCTAGGCAGAAGAAGATACGTGCAGTGATTCTGACAGAAAACAAAGTTGACAAAATCAAACTATTCTTCAGTGAAAGAATGCTTATACTGTAGTATAATCATATAGCATTTATATTCAGTAAAGTTCACATGTAGGCATTATTATGGCCATTCCAAAAATGTTGAATTTCTGAAACCCAGAACCTGTGAATGTTACCTTCTTTAGAAATATGGTCACCAGGACTGTCCCTAGTCCAAAATGACAATGTCCTTATAAAAATGAGAAATAGGACAGATTAACATACATAGGGAAAACCTCTGATGAATAGTGGGGCCATACTTCCCCCAACCAAAAAAACTACCAGAATCTAGAACAGATCCTTCCTTCATGGCTTCAGAGGGAGCATGGCCTGGTCAATGACTTGATTTTGGAATCTTAAGTCTTCATAACCATGAGACAATAAATTTCTTCAATTAGTGGTACTTTGTTAGGTCAGCTGTAGCAAATGAATACAGATATCAATGTAGACAAGTCTCAAAAGTACTAAAAAAGCAAGATGTTAGAATGTACAACCGGAGAAGGCAATGGTACCCCACTCCAGTACTCTTGCCTGGAAAACCCCATGGACGGAGGAGCCTCATAGGCTGCAGTCCATGGGGTCGCGAAGAGTCGGACACAATTGAGCGACTTCACTTTCACTTTTCACTTTCACGCATTGGAGAAGGAAATGGCAACCCACTCCAGTGTTCTTGCCTGGAGAATCCCAGGGACAGCGGAGCCTGGTGGGCTGCCGTCTATGGGGTCGCATAGAGTAGGACATGACTGAAGTGACTTAGCAGCAGCAGCACAATATACAACATTAAGAGTGAACCTTAAGATAAACTATGGACTTTGGACGAATACCGTGTGTCATAGTGGGTTCATTAGTTACAACAAAAGTAAAACGATGGGGAAGTTGATATAGGGGAAGTTGATATAGGGGAAGTGGCACATGCATGGGAGTAGGAGATCATTATACATTCCTCTCAATTTTGCTGTGAAACTAAAACTATTCTAAAAATATTTAAATAAAAAGCAAGGTGTGAAAAAGTAAAGATACATCACATTTTGAAGTACAGATTTTGGGACTGGTTTCGTTACGAATCTGCCTTCCAATGCAGGGGATGCACATTCAAGCCCTGGTCAGGGAACTAAGATCCCACAGGCCATGAGACAACTACAGACCCTGTGAGCTACAACTAAGACTTGACACAGCTATAAACAAATATATATTAAAAAATAAAGTACAGATTTTTATATTAATGGCTAGTTTTAGTAAAAGTTTAAAAATGCATTCAAATATCATTATCATGATTTCTTCTGGGAAGACAGTGAGAGGGAAGGAAGAGGAGTCAGAATTTAACTACAGAAATTTTAGTGCTCTTTTTCCTAAAGTAAAAGAGAATTTAATCTAAGGAGAGGAAAAATTTCTGTTTAAGCCTTCTAGCATCTTAAATCACTTTATGTATACTTTGTTTCTTTGAATTGTTTCACAATTACAAAGTGGAACACAGAACACTTCTATAACTACACTTTTCAGAGTCCAATAAACCCAGATCCACTCTACATGGAAGGGCAGACATTTAGACCAATGTAAAATCTGACAGTCACCTGTTTCACTTGCACATTCAAGACAGAATGGAAAATGTATGATTAGGTGAAATATTACAAATAACATCTTTTTCTAATTATAAATTAAATCATTAAAATTAGAGTCAGTAATTAAAATACTGGACCAGTCCTTGGATTAAAAAATGAAAGTGACATACTAAAAAATCAGTTCATTTTTCTTGACTGAAGGAAGTTAGCTACATACTGATTTCCCCATTATTTTTCCAAATAATTGGTTCACTTTCTAAACTCAGACCATAGTGTAATACTCTGTAACAACCTCAGAGTAATTGTAGCAAAGAATCCATCAGTACAAATCCTACATTGGTTTTTCCTCCTCTGTCCTCTCTCTTAAAATGGAAAGAAGAGCAGTGCTGTGCCGCTTTCAGTATAACTTTATAAGTCTCAAAAGGGTATTCATGCATGAGACTGTTTTGACTAATGCCTGGAGCATGAACAGTGAAACCTTATTCTTCATCACAGCCCTTCTAATGGTACTTCAAAGACTTATGAAGCACCCTAGAGGCTGTTCAGAAGTGCACATCTTTCCATGCTAAAGTCTGGCTAATAGAACAGATGGCTTCAATCACTTTTGAGTGAAAAATAGCTTGTTTCTGTGACATATTTTGCATTACATATACTGACTATCCAAAAGGCAACAGTAGTTAAAAAAAATTTTTAAGCAAAATTGAAAAAAAAAGAAAAACCACAATTGTCTTTAGACTACAATCCCAAGTATATTCCAATCACCATCTATATATATATATATATATATATATATATATATATACTAGGCATATTAATTCAAAGTTACACAAAAAGCATATTTAAAAATATAATTATTACACCTAAATATGACATTCAAATAACAGAATGACACTTTTATAACAACTGAATTTATAGTTATGAAATATAAAATAATGTATATTAAACTATATAAAATAAAAATCAAATAAAATACACCCCTGAGCATGGCTAAAAACCATTTTATCAACAGTATTATTAAAATGATGGAAACTTTTCATAACCACATACAAGGGCTTTTAACATGAAATTTCATTTTCCTCCTGTATAGCAAAATATCTGGAATAATCTACGTAGGGCTGACACTGTGGTCAGATACATATAAATCAGCAATGTCAGATGTTTATGACTGATTGTGTTTTGTTGTCATTTAGAAGGAAGGATTCATGAATGTGAGCAGGAACAGAAGGTGTCCATAAGAGGGAGTACACATAAGGTATTCAGAAGACTGTTGCAAGGAGGATTTTTTTTTTTAAATTCTAGTTTAATTATTATAATTTTCTCCTGTAAATTTACAACAGTCATTTTATTTTTTAACTTAGTGATATTTTCTCAGCTTTACTGAAACATGATTGACAGATAAAAATTGTATATATTCAAAGGGTACAATGTGAAGTTTTGATACATGTATGCTTTATGTTTTGATCACCACAGTAAAGCTAATTAACGTATCTATCCCAAAGTCACATTCTTTTGATAGTTAAAGCTCATATTTCCTTTCTTTAAAATTACTGTACAGGTAAAGATGAGGTTTGAGTAGGTGGAGAAATAGATTCAGTGAAATATTTTAGACTCATTAGGATAATGTGCTATGGAGAGAAAAAAAACAAAATTTTATTGAAAAATTTCATGTACTTTCATTTCAAAATGCTGTTGTTCTTGTTTATGTATATTTTATATATGTTTTTTAACCACTTTAGTACTTGCTACTTAGTGTGGCAGCAGTTAAAATTCATAATCAATTACTGTACAATTATTTAAAGAGACATTTCTTTCCACATGAAATATTGAATTTTTGTTATAAATATCAAATAAATTAACATTCCTATTCCTAAAGTTAATGAAAATGTAATTCATGAAAAACTTTAATTGCCAAGTTATGTCAGAAAACGTATCTGCAGTATTCTTCATTACTTCACACACACACATACACACAGTTGCACAGGGAGGGAAGGGGTAGCCATTCCAAGTAAACTTGTGACAGAGACAGACCACTGCGTAAAACAAGGTACACTACCTCGCTCAGCTAAAAAACAAAAGAAAGCAAAAGAAATCAATGTTCCATGGCTGTGAGATCTCATAAATTAAAGATTAGAGAGCAAAATTTTAGTGCTTATGAATTCATTTAAAACAATTTTTAAACTGTCATTTTCTATGAATGCAAACAAAGAAACTAAAATGACTAATATTTGTCTTTAAATTAGAAAGTATAGCAGAAGCAAGGAGGAAATTAAGGGTGCTCAAATGATTCATAAGTAAGACCAGCTGTTGCACCATATTAATTCTGTGTTTTATTTAGCATTTATATATTTTTAGTAAAACACTAAATATTTTTAAATAAGGAGAAGGAAAAATTCACTCTAGAAAAGGAAAAGTTTTGCTAGGATGTTCATTTTTCTTTTTCCTTCCTATATTTTCCATTTTCACTGAACAACAGTTTTTAGGAACTTATTTCTTCAATCTTTGTGCATATAAACAATGGTTCTAGAAATTTAGAAAAAATTAAAGGAGAAAGCTTGTGGTAATAAATGAGAATAATCTTTGAACTGCAATGGAAAAAACGTGCTGTCGTTTCAAATATCTTTTCTTTCCATGGAAGCATTATAAGTTATATGAACACAGATCTGCAAAAGTGTGTTTCATGGTTAATCATTTCATAATACTCATAATGTAAGCTATTTTTCTAATTGTACTGTATCAGCAGGCATGAAAAATGATATTTACTTTTAAATACTAACAAAATAGTGGAGAAATATTCCTAAGTGGTTTGATGTGTAAAAATTATAAGAGTAGCAGAGTAAAATTCTACACCTACTAAGTATGAGATTTTAAACACTCCTGTTCAATCTGTTATCTACCTTTCTTTCCAAAATATGTGAAAATGAATTAATGTTAAGATTTTTAATCCTCTGCCAACACTTTAGATCAAATAAAACTGCCCTGGAAAGGCACAGAATTCTTTAGAAATAACCAGCTATTTGAGAAAAGATTATTAAATTTACAGAATTAATAACACCTAAATTCAGATTACTGTGAACAGCATACATAAAACAGTATGGCTTTTCTATCACATCAAAAAAACTTCAGATTCTAGATTTTTTTAAACAGGTAAGTGTAAAGATGCTGTAACTGTATTTTTAAAGCAAAATTTCACCAAGGTGACTCAAAAATTTTTGATAATTGAGAAAAAATTTAGCTGAGGTTTCCATGTAGAGAAAAAGAGAATAAGACAGGGATAGAATTAGGTGATCACATCATTGCTTTTTCTATCAAGCTAATTTGGGTCATGTAATTGTGACTCAAGAACTTGCTGTGAACATAGAACTAACTTCTCTCAGCAATAGCAGTTGTGGGCAATCATTTAAGTAGAAGTCATTGGCTTGCTAATTGCTGTTCATATTTCCTGGGCATTTGCATAATTATAAAATATGTCAAGAACATTTTAATCTCATGTATTTGAGTGTAAAAGTATGGCAGCAATGGAAGTGTTGCAAATAAAGATATATAAATTTTATGGTAAAAAAGAGATTAACAAATTAATGATGAACAAAAAGGAAAATATTATATATTCATATGTTTTGAAATAACTGAATTCTATACAGGAAGAAAGTTCTGAAAGACAAAGAACAAATTCTGCATCATGAAAAGTGTTGGTCTTATGCAATGTTCAAGGGACCCTCTGCAAACATGGAAGAAAGGTAATTCATCAAATGTAAAATCTTTCCAGTGTGTATTTAGAAGCTCAGATCAATGCCAGACGCCCATTAGACAAATGTTACCTCAGTCTAAAAGTCTAGGACTTGTTCTGTTTAAAGACCACATATGGTTTAAAAAAAAATCTACACATCTTTATTTTTATGAATCGAATTTGGAAAGACTTCCTTCTCTCCTATTCAAGGAAAGATCAGATTTCAGGGCCATTCAGAAGGGCATTATTTTTCCTTCTCAAGTTAGTAAAGGCTGCCAAAGGGAAGTTGGGAGGAGAAAGAAACTTGTTAAAAGGAAAACCATGAATCAGTATGGATAACTACTATGCAAATTTGCTTGAAAATAGGGACAATGAAGAGTGAATGGCTGAACAGTGTTCTGCCAGTCTGGCACTGAAAGAAAGAGATTATCACAAGACAGCCCAGGGAGTTTCTATAGCAGAGGCTGGTCTTTACTGCCTGTGCCCACCCTGGCAGATTTCACAGCACTGGTTTCTCTGATTCTGTTTTTGAATCCAGCTTTCTACTGCTCTTCAGGTATCTTTCCCTTCATGCGAATAGGAAAGGAGGGAATAGTAGCATAAAATTCCCTGCTTATTTAAATTATATGCAGAGTACATCATGAGAAACGCTGGGCTGGAAGAAGCACAAGCTAGAATCAAGATTGCGGGGACAAATATCAA
Source organism: Bos mutus (assembly GCF_027580195.1). Classification (NCBI taxonomy): domain Eukaryota; kingdom Metazoa; phylum Chordata; class Mammalia; order Artiodactyla; family Bovidae; genus Bos; species Bos mutus. The sequence goes on from NC_091622.1 coordinate 80,990,959, forward strand.
TAACCTCAGATATACAGATGACACCACCCTTATGGCAGAAAGTGAAGAGGAACTAAAAAGCCTCTTGATGAAAGTAAAAAAGGAGAGTGAAAAACTTGGCTTAAAGCTCAACCTTCAGAAAACGAAGATCATGGCATCTGGTCCCATCACTTCATGGCAAATAGATGGGGAAACAGTGGAAACAGTGTCAGACTTTATTTTTTGGGGCTCCAAAATCACTGCAGATGGTGACTGCAGCCATGAAATTAAAAGACACTTACTCCTTGGGAGGAAAGTTATGACCAACCTAGATAGCATATTCAAAAGCAGAGACATTACTTTGCCAACAAAGGTCCATCTAGTCAAGGCTATGGTTTTTCCTGTGGTCATGTATGGATGTGAGAGTTGGACTGTGAAGAAAGCTGAGCACCAAAGAATTGATGCTTTTGAACTGTGGTGTTGGAGAAGACTCTTGAGAGTCCCTTGGACTGCAAGGAGATCCAACCAATCCATTCTAAAGGAGATCAGTCCTGGGTGTTCACTGGAAGGACTGATGCTAAAGCTGAAACTCCAATACTTTGGCCACCTCATGCAAAGAGTTGACTCATTATAAAAGATTCTGCTGCTGGGAGGGATTGGGGGCAGGAGGAGAAGGGAACGAAAGAGGATGAGATGGATGGATGGCATCACCGACTCAATGGACATGAGTTTGTGTGAACTCCGGGAGTTGGTGATGGACAGGCAGGCCTGGCGTGCGCAATTCATGGGATCGCAAAGAGTTGGACCCAGCTGAGCAACTGAACTGAACTGAACTGAAACATACTGTGGTAGCTGTTCTGTTTTCTCCAATTTATTAAAGACCAGTAAAAAGGAAAAACATGCACTTTGTTTTAGAATCACTGATGAAATGTTAATACTGATTAGTGTGTCACAATAACACTGTGTTTTTAACTAATCACGTATGCTGCTTAACTTCTGATGGGAGAGCTTGAAGGGAGCCAAGTAATTAATGGGTCTTGGAAATGTTTAATTAAAAATTTAATCAACATAAAAGGTGCATAAAAACAATTATATTGTTCAAATATGATTCCACTGAAGTATATCAGCTATGGGACGAAAAAAAGCATGTAAAATAAACATACATTATTAGTTGATTTATAATATGCCACCTACCCACATTCTCAAACTTGATTTGTAATAAATGAAAATGTCCTTTCCATTCCAAGCAATGGAAGCACATTGATATACATGAAATCATTACTTTGTTCCTCTCAATCTGATTAAACTGCTTAGTACATGAAAATGCATAACCTGAAGAGTTTATTTGCTATCTCACTGTAGCAATAAATATCATTCACATGATAAATTTCATTGTCTTATTAAGGTATAATGTAAATCAGTGTAACCAACAAAGAGTGGAGAGAAATGATAATCTTAGAACTGACCTCCAGGAAACACTATAATACTATCAAACTTATTTTAATAAGCTACATGTACTTTCATCTGTGAACTGAAATAAACATACCATATTTATTTCTCCTGTAAGAATGGAAGAGGGAGGACCACACTGGAGAAACTGCATCTTGCTTTGGTTAATGGAATGGAGTATGGTATCAGCCTGCCTGGCTTGTATACTGGATTTAACATTTGACCTAGGTTCTCTTTAACAAGAACTTTAACCAGTTCTCTAAACTCAGTGTCCTCATCTGTTAAATGAAGAAAACATTATGCCTATATATAGGGTCATCATAAGAACCGAATAGTTGAATTTATGAAAACACAGTAAGAACTTTATAATTTATATATTACATAAATAATAACATTACCCTCCATTTCTTCCTCTGCTAAAATCGATTTCTCTTTGATTTTAGAATATATTCTATATGTAAACTAATGTGTGCATAGTTGCTCAGTCATGTCTGACTCTGTGCAACCCCAGAGATTGTAGCTTGTCATGCTTCTCTGTCCATGGGGATTCTCCAGGCAAGAATACTGGAGTGGGTTTCCATGCCCTCCTCCAGGGAACCTTCCCAACCCAGGGATCGAACCCAGGTCTCCCACATTCTAGGCTGATTGTTTTACTGTCTGAGCAACTAGGGAAGCCCCTGTAAACTAATATTTGTTAAAAATCATTACTAAATGTATATCCCAGAAGAGGACACAAGAACTCATATTTTCAAATCAATGTGCTTTTCTACAATGGATTGTTTTTCTGTTTAACGAGAAGTCTCATGGCCTAAAAGAGTGGTTTTCTAAGCATAGCTCAGCACCTACTACATCAGAATTAGTAGGTATAATTATTACAAATGTAGATACTTTGACCAACACTATATCTATTGCATCAGGGTCCTAGATTATGTGAGATGCCAATGTAACATACAAATGTATGCTATTTAGATTCATTATAAGGAAGGTTGCTTAAGAAAAATCTTCTTGAAGGAGGTCCCGATAACATGATAAATGACTATATAAACGTCTAATAACTTTTCATATTTAAAATTTTTATTTTCAATTATTTTATCTCAAAAATTTGAAGAAATGAATTTAATTTCATATGGAGAAATATTAATGGCTCTTCAATACATAGAAAATTAAATCTTCTTACTCTGGTATCAAAGCTTTCCAAAATCATGCACCAATTTACCTTTCCAAACTTATAATCCCACTGTTTTAAATATTGCACAATCAAACTGGACCACCTGAAGTTCCTGACATGCATCTTTTACAATACTTCTCTGCTTTTACTCAATATGCTTCTCCACAGTCTAGCATGTTTTTCCAGCCTCAGTATGTCCCAATTCTACCTACATTTCATGACCTCATTCAAACAGTATTTCATGAAATAAGGAGATATTTTATCCTATTATCTGGAAATAATTACTATTTCTGAAAGTCCCCAATGATTTACTAATCTCCTTAACAGACCTACTTTTAATCTTATAGTTACTTGTATGTATATATATATAATATATGTATATAATTACTCATTTTATACTCTATACACACTGAAGAACCTGAATATTCATTGGAAGGACTGATTCTGAAGCTGAAGCTCCAATACTTTGGCCACCTGATGCGAAAAGCCAACTCATTGCAAAAGATCTTGGTGCTGGGAAAGACTGAAGGCAGGAAGACAAGGGGACAACAGAGGATGAGATGACTGGATGGTATCACTGATTGAATGGACATGAGTTTAAGCAAACTCCAGGAGGTAGTGAAAGTCAGGGAGGCCTGCCATGCTGGGGTCCCAAAGAGTTGGACATGGCTGAGTGATTGAACAACAACAACTCACTGAAGACAGTAATTATGATTTCTCTATTTTGAATACTGCCTAGAATAAGGTCTTTCTAATAGTAGGTATCAAAATTATTATAGACTAAATGTATTAATAGAAATGTGGTTAATGTAAATATCATATATATATGAATTTGTTCAATCACTTAATTAGCCATTCATTGATAAGATTTATTTATGTGCATTTTGCTCCACTTAGAATATTAGATTAATATCACCATCAATAAGTGAGTTACTATATTCATTAATATGAATTTACTCTCTTAAATATCAAAAAAGTCTTTCTCTTTCATTAATTTTAAGTGTGTAAGCCATACAATGGAAATGCATGTGAATTTTCACATCTGGTTTTTCAAGAGACTAGGAATCAGTTACATTTTTACATTCTCATTCCAGCAATCAAGGTGAGTGATAAGCATAATCAGAAATCTGAATTATTTTGTTTCTTGTTGTTGGAGATTAAATAGGGGCCAACTATGTACCATGCATATCCTAGGAATATAATAATCATGTTCAATACTTTAATTCCTAATTCAGATTGGATCTAGAAACAAATTAAGAGAAATATTGTATCTTACAAATGGGCTCCAACTCAAATTTTGTGATCTTATACTTGCCAATTATCATACTCCATCACTACAATGAAAACCAAAGGAAAAACAAAATAGCAATTAAAAAACTAACCTTAATTTATAGAAAACTACTTTCCAAATATTCCTCAATTGTGATATATAATGGAAAAATCACCACTTTCTGGGTATTTTCATACTTCTTATATTTATAAGTATTTTCATATACTTACAAATAAACTTATAAATATCATCAACTGCTCAATATAAGTATGAACGATTAACTGGAGATGAAGTTTTTGCTTGTAATAAGGGAATCAAGTCAGTGATCGATCTTAATTAGTCCTGTATGGCTTACTTCTAAGACATGATTATCTGCAACTCTTTTTGTAACTTCTTATATGCAGGATAAGAGGAAAATATACAGCATAAGGTTATTTACAATTACAAATTTTCCAAACATAGGAAAAATAAAATAAAACCCCAAATTTATGTGCCTAAGCATTTTCAATCTATTCTTTATTAGAATGGGGATGAAAGGAACACTAACTCTATTAGAACCAACATTGAGGACTGCGTAATTTTATAAACAAAATCTAAGGAATTAAGTATTTTGAAATAGAAGAATCAACTAAGAATGTATTTGCTGATTCTAAAATATTCAGCTATTCAAGTCAACATAAATTACTTGTTTGATAACTAAAGAGAAAAGGAATTTTTATTGAGAACTACTGTTGTCAATAGAAAACCCCACCCAAATCCTATTTGAAAATAATCTACCCTCTGTAAAGAATTACCTTGAACTTCAGCCTGATAAATTCATAAATAATGTTTTTTTGACCTTTCCAGTTTTACTATTTGTTGTAATGTTAATGTCTTGAAAGTAAATAAACATGTTTTAATTTTTAAAATAACATATTTACAGATATGTACATTGATTCTGGTGATAAAATATGTTTAGCAAAATTAAGTATATATGGGTACAGAGTTATATTTATCTATGTAGAATTTTAATATCGTACAAATTTCAAATGCATATTTTTATGTTTTTATTTCCAAATATGAACTTAGGTGACTAGAGATAGCCAGACATGATTCAAATCTGAGTTTCATCAATAATATAGTACTGAAAAACTCTTGAACACCATGGGCTTCAGTTTTCTTGGCTTCAAATGAAGATTCCACATAGGATGCTAGAGAATTAAATGACTACTGAATGTAAATTATTTAGCCTTGTGCCTGGAATATATTAAATAACTGCTAAAATAATGACTTTTCAAGATCAATGTCAGGTAGAGGAACTATATGATAAAAGCCAAGTAGATATATTTTAATAAAAGAAACTCAGGCTAGACTTACAGAGATAAAGTGACAGAATGTAACTGATATTGAATAATTATGCAGTTAACCAAGTAGAGCATGCCTATTATGGGAGGAATGGACATGTGCACAGTGAAGTTGATGGAGAGAAAGGCAGACAGAAAGAAAAGTGAAAATGAAAGTTGCTCAGTCATGTCGGATTCTTCGCGACACTATGGATAGTCTATGGAATTCTCCAGGCCAGAATACTAGACTGGGTAGCCTTCCTGGAGGGGATCTTCACAACCTAGGGATTGAACCCAGGTCTCCTGCATTGTGGGCAAATTCTTTACCAGCTGAGCCACAAGGGAAGCCCAAGAATATTGGAGTGGGTAGTGCATCCCTTCTCCAGCTGATCTTCCCAGCCCAGGAATCCAACCTGGTAATCCACTCCAGTACTATTGCCTGGAAAATCCCATGGACAGAGGAGCCTGGTAGGCTACAGTCCATGGGGTTGCAAAGAGTCGGACATGACTGAGCAACTTCACTTTCCTTTCCTCCTATATTGCAGGCGGATTCTTTACCAACTGAACTATCAGGGAAACCAGGTATCAGGTAGAGAGACTGATAGACAAATAGATAAACAGTACAATTCATACATAAAACAGGGCTACTGGAGAAGTTTGGTGTTTTGTATTTTAATGAATCACGTAGGTTGATTTCTGAATTATCTTTTGAGAATGAATATGATAGTGGTTAATATGATGCTCTTGAAACAAAATTGCCTGGATTAAATTGATTTCTCTACTGGTGGCACTGGTGATAAAGAACCCACATGCCAATGCAGGAGACATAAAAGAGGTGGGTTTGATCCCTGGGTGGGGAAGATTCCCTGGAGGAGTAAACAGCAACCAACTACAATATTCTTACCTGGAGAATTCCATGGACAGAAGAGCCTGTTGGGCTACCGTCTACAAGGTCGCAAAGAGTCAAACACAACTGAAGTGACTGAGCACACATAATTCTATGTAAGTGGATTCAATTTTTCTATGTGAAAAATTTTCTCAGTAAATGAGGAATGATGAAAGTGATAATGAAGTGACATTCATTATGTATTCAGAGCATTTCAAGGCATTTTGAAGTATACCACAGATGCTGGCTATTTTATTAATTTCCAGTTTCTGTAAGGAAAAAGCCCCCAAATTAGTTAACTTAGGTCAACAATGATTTACTATTTCCACAAGTCTAGGCATTGGCTGAGTGATACTTCTGCAGGTCTTGTCTGGATTTAGTCACATGGCTGCATTCATCTCATAGAATGTCTGGACACTAGGCTTGTCCCAGACATCCTCGTTCTCAAGTCTAGGGTTTCTTATTGGAAGGGCGGAGCCCAAACTCTCAAGGCGCTCTCATCTTCCTAAAGGCTAGAGCAGGCTTCCTCAGCAAAGTATGATCTCAGGGTTTCAAGAGGTGGGGCATGGAGGTACCAGTCTTTAGAGGTCTGGGCTAAAGAATTTATACCTCACTTCTCTCATATTCTATTACTCAAGGACCATCATAAGCCCACCCAGATTGAACAGTTGGAAAAAGAGCTTTCATCTCTTAATGGAAGGAGATTTAAGTGTTTTTATATTCTATTATAGCTATTATTTTTATTCCAGGACCTGGAAGCTTAAACAGAAACTCTATGTCTTCATATAGACAGAAGGAAACAAACTCTTTAGCCGGGCCTCTAAAAAATTTATGATAATTAATGCAATCTTGAGAATATAAAACTGTACTTAGTAGCCATCACTTTTAAGTAAATATTTTTTAATATTTCCCAGGAGAACAGTGTATAGTACACAGAGATATCAGTTTGTATTTTTATTGCTGAAGCTGTTACTAATGTTTAATCTAGTACCTGACAAAGAAGTTATATTATGAATGCAAACATAGGCATATAATTTATATTTGCATTGAAACTAAACAGTATTGTTTAAAATAAAATTTTAAAATTTTGTTTAATTAATTGTTAAAATTGTTTAAAAGTAACAGTTTTTTGTTTTTGTTTTTTTTTTGGTTTAAAGAGGATAAAGTCTCTCCGCCACTTGCAATGTGTGTTCTCACGGATGTGTTGAGAATCTCACGGATTCTATATCCCAGGCAGCTTTTTATTTGGAAGACCATTCAGGACAGAATACTCTTCCCTTGGGCATTTAGTAATGACATTCACAAGACAAAACTTTGTGAAATCTATCTCTTATAATCTTATGTTAGGCATGGAATTCATAGTTTCAGTGATACCAGTGAAGAAAATTCTTTTAAACTGGATTTTCCTTCTTAATATGTCACAGTCATGAGTTTCTCATAACAAAAGTTATAAGAAATATCACTGCTATTCATAAAGAATCTTTGAAGTAATAGGAAGCTCTTTATACCAGTGTTTGCACTACTAAAAAGAAAGAACATCAAAGAATCCACAAGGTTAAGTGTGAAGAGCACTGAATAGGGATTTCAGACATCCACATCGCAGCATAAAATCTTCCAAGTATTAAGTAGCCTTTGACAATTATTTCACTTTTTACTGTCCTCATTTAAAATAAATCCATTCAGTTACATATAAATCCTGTCAGATGTTGTCAAAAAGTCACCTACAATATAAATCATATACAAGTCTTTGTAGGATTTTTCTTTTATTTAGTTTTTAATTTTAAACAAACACATTTCTCTTGGCAGGGGCAGGAATATTTTTGGTATTAATATTGTTGCTGATATGTACAGAGATCCTAAGAAGGGATAAAAGGCAATGGTCACAACTCTTAAAATGTTAACATCAAAGATGATTTAGCAAATAATGAAAAATGCTTCTTAATTTCATGTATGAAACGAGACGCCAGTCCAGGTTCGATGCATGATACTGGATGCTTGGGGCTGGTGCACTGGGATGACCCAGAGGGAGGGTATGGGGAGGGAGGAGGGAGGAGGGTTCAGGATGGGGAACACAGGTATACCTGTGGCGGATTCATTTCGATATTTGCAAAACTAATACAATATTGTAAAGTTTAAAAATAAAATAAAATTTTAAAAAATCTATAAATTTTTCTCAGCAATTAAGGTTAAGCAAATTATTCATTATTCTATTTGTTTTCCTTCATCTAAAAACCCCATATCCATTAAGATAATAACAATATGAAATGGGAATTTACTTAGAGACCCCACACTGCCTTTAACCTATTCTAAGAAAACCAAAAAAATCGTAGTTTCAGAGTATCATGAAAAATAAGAAAGAAAATCCAGGCATATACTAAATAAAGTAATAACTTATTATAAATGTACAGTGTAGGAGTTTTGCAAATGTGCATTGGTTGGGATTCTATTTTGTTCATTTTAAATAATTTTCAAAAATCATCTGTCTTTCCACATATAGATTCTTTTCTACAACTCTTCTTCTATTCAGAACCAATTTAAAATGACTAGCATGCCTAGAAATTAAAAAAAAAAAAAAAAAAAAAAAGAAGAAGAAGAAAATAGAGAAGATATGTGAAATTTGCCTCCAGGAACTGATAAGGCAACACAAAGGACAACCAGGAACTTTTAAGACATTCTATTAACTTAATCTAAATAAATAACAATTTACAATCATACAAGAACTGAAAAACCAAAAGCTGTGATAGTTTTACCTAATAATTATTTTGACGTAACAACTTATGAAATAATTAAATTCTCAAGTGGATTAATGTATACTTGAAGAAGTATTTTCATTATTTTAAGAAAAAAACAGGCAGTATTATTTAAAACATAGATTATGACCAAATACGAATGCTGGCAAAATTAGGGTAATTTCATCTGGAAAGAAAAATTGTTCTGGGGCTCCTGAAGAGTCAGGATGAATTGGTATTAGTACTGAGAGGAGATCAGTTCTCTATTAATAATATTACTTACAAAAATAACCTGATTTTTGAAAATTAATAACACTTCAATTAATTTCATTATTTAATCATTTATGAGTACCTGTTGTATGTTAGAACTATACTAGTCAGTGAGACTTCAGTCATAGATAAACATACATAATCAGTGCCCTCAAGGAGCTTATGGGGTTCCCAGGTGGATCATGGGAAATAGATGGGGAAACAGTGGAAACAGTGTCAGACTTTATTTTGGGGGGCTCCAAAATCACTGCAGATGGTGGTTGCAGCCATGAAATTAAAAGACGCTTACTCCTTGGAGGGAAAGTTATGACCAACCTAGATAGCATATTGAAAAGCAGAGCTATTACTTTGCCAACAAAAGCCTGTCTAGTCAAGGCTATGGTTTTTCCAGTGGTCATGTATGGATATGAAAGGTGGACTGTGAAGAAAGCTGAGCACCGAAGAATTGATGCTTTTGAACTGTGGTGCTGGAGAAGACTCTTGAGAGTCCCTTGGACTGCAAGGAGATCCAACAAGTCCATCCTAAAGAAGATCAGCCCTGGGTGTTCTTTGGAAGGACTGATGCTAAAGCTGAAACTCCAATACTTTGGCCACCTCATGAGAAGAGTTGACTCACTGGAAGACTCTGATGCTGGGAGGGATTGGGGGAAGGAGGAAAAATGGACGACAGAGGATGAGTGGCTAGATGTCAACACCAACTCAATGGACATGAGTTTGGGTGAACTCCGGGAGTTGGTGATGGACAGGGAGGCCTGGCGTGCTGCAGTTCATGGGGTAGCAAAGAGTCGGACACAACTGAGCGACTGAACTGAACTGAACTGAAGTGGATCGATCCCTAGGTCAGGGAAGATCCCATGGAAAAGGAAATGGCAACCCACTCCAGTATTCTTTCCTGGGAAATCCCATGGACAGAGAAGCCTGGCAGGGTACAGTCCATGGGGTCGTAAAGAGTTGGACATGACTCAGCAACTAAACAACAATAACAAGGAGCATATAGCAGAGAGAGGTAAAGAAATAAGAAAGGAAATGAAAGCATATTTGCATGAGAGTGTGAAGGTTTCAGAACACTGAAGTGAAACACCTATCTCAGATTTGTTGACTTAAAGACAGCTTCTTGAAAGGAGTCATCTTAGCTGAGAAATAAATATTGAGTAGGAGCTACCCAAACAAAGTAAAGGTAACGGATCTAGGGGGTGTCTCCTACGTGGTATCCCATGCTATCAGCAAATCAAATGACATCTTTTAATGCAAGTTTGAGAATTAGAAAGATGTAACTGTTTTGCTGTATAAAGAGCAAAGTCTGGAATTTTCTAAGACACTGTGCTTAGTAGCTCAATTGTGTCCGACTCTTGTGACCCCATAGAGTGTAGCCTGGAAGGCTCCTCTGTTCATGGGATTCTCCAGGCAAGAAAAGTGAAGTGGGTTGCCATTTCCTTCTCCAGAGAATCTTCCTGACTCAGGAACTGAACCCGGGTCTCCTGCATTGCAGGTAGACTCTTTACTGACTGAGCTACAAGGGAAGTCCAATAGGTACAAATAGGTATTCTATTAGAATACCTATTCTAAGTCCAAGCAGGTATTCTAAGACAATACCTATTTGTAAAAAGATTTTCAGTCATTTGTTCATTCACTCATTCTTTCAACAAATAATTATCAAATTCTTTCTACATGCAGGTGCATTTCTTGGCAAGAAACAGTAGTAATATTCCTGCACTTGATAGAACTTACATTCTCAGGGTAAAACAAAAAAGATACACAAAGTCAATTACATAGTGTTAGAAAGAGCTATGTTGTGTGCAAAAAATAAATAAAACTGGTAAGTGGGATAAGAAAGGTCAAGATGAAGGACATGTGTGAGTGCAGTGCATATGCACTAGCATAAACATGCATTTATAAATAGGATGTCAGAAAACATTTCTGAAGAGATATTTATGCAAAAGGCATTTATTATGCCTTGGAAGAAAAGCTATGACAAACCTAGACAGCATATTAAAAAGCTGAGACATCACTTTGCCCGCAAAGGTACATATAGTCAAAGTTATGGTTTTTCCAGTAGTCATATATGATGTGAGAGTTGGACCATAAGGAAGGCTGAGTTCTGAAGAATTGATGCTTTTGAACATGGTGCTGGTAAAGACTCTTGAGAGTCCTTGGACTGCATGGAGATCAAATCAGTCAAACCTAAAGGAAATCAGTCCTGAATATTCATTGGAAGGACTGATGCTCAAGCTTCAATATGTTGGCCACCTGATGCAAAGAGCCTACTCACTGGTAAAGACCCTGATGCTGAGAAAGACTGAAGGCAAAAGGAGGGGACAACAGAGGATAAGATGGTTAGATAGCATCACTAACTCAATGGACATGAGTTTGAGCAAACTCTGGGAGACAGTGATGGTTCTAGTAGAAGTAACAGGAAGAAGAAAAGTCCTGAGGTGTAAACACACATGGAAATTTCAATGATTAACAAGGAGGCAAGCATACCTGGTAAAGTGAGTAAATGAGAAAGTACAGGGAGATGAGGTCAGCCAAAGAAAGACCCTATAGGCAAAGAAAGATCCTATAGATCCTTCAGGTCTGTGTCATTTCCTCTGAGAAAGATACAAGGAATCATGAGAAAATTCTGAGCTGGGAACTGGTATCATTTGATGTACTTTAAAGAGATACCTGTGGCTTTTTGCAGAAAATAAACTCGGCAAGTCCAAGGGTAAGCAAAGACATTCATGAGGAGACTATCATAATCATTTAAAATAACAGTGTTTTGGATCAAAGTGTTAGCAATGGAATGGGTAGGAAATAACTGAATTATGGGTTCATATAGGTGTATCTGGAGAAGAAAATGGTAACCCACTCCAGTATTCTTGCCTGGAGAATCCCATGGATGGAGAAGCCTGGTAGGCCAAAGTCCACGGGGTCGCAAAGAGTTGGACACCACTGAGCGACTTCACTTTCACAGGTGTATATAAAAAAAACTGAGTTTTATTCCTCAAATCCATCTATCTACCCTATGCTACATCTATGCTACAGTTTTCTTAGAGTTTTGATGGGAATGACTCTACATCTGGGTTCGTGATAAGGACCCTCAGGACATCCTTAGGGGAGCCCATGGGGAATGAGCCAGCATTGTCTATTCCCAACCCCCATCACAGTGATGGATTCTGTGGTATCTCTCTCTCATTCTGTCCTTTGCACTTGAATGCTAGGACTTTTAGCTGATAAATTGAGGAAGAGAAATTTCTTTCCTTCTTGTATGGTGTGTTATACACAACTAATGTCTGGAATTGCTTCAGCCATTTTGCTACCATGAAATAATTCCATCTTGAGTCAAAACAGACCAAGAAGAGAGCGAGATCCATGATAAAATAGTTTCTAAAACTTGTGCTTTTCAATGATAAAATATGTTCCCTGCATTGCTTAAGTGCATTCTAGTTGAATTTATGTTATTTGAAGCCTTTTTCTTGCTGTAGAGTCAAACAACTATGAGTTTAAATCCATAATCTGTTAAAATAGGAAAACAATCTGTAAAATAGGGATACAAGTTACATAGTTCAATGAGCTGGTGTGAGAAGTAAATAAGATACTGGGTGATACCTTTGGTTGTTTGTATTTTAGAAAATATTATGTAAGAAAAAATACACATATGATGTATTTCATATATAGGATAACTAAACTCTTGTATAGGATATTTAAAACACCAAAGCCATGGTTGGATTAGAGAAAATCTGAAATACCTTGAGTTTTTCAATACAAAAGGTCAGGACTGAATGAATATGAAGAATGTAAAGGCTATTTAATAGCTCTTTGGTAAAGAGGACCAGATTCAGGGATAAAAGGCAAACCCTGTCTCTATCTTCAATTTCACCAAAAATATTTTAGATATTTTGCTAGAAAATTTAGTTAACATATCTCTATAAAACTAGAACTTGGCACCTAGTGATAAGTGTTTTTGCTATAATCATCATTACCATTATTGTCAGTATATTTAAAGTAAGTTTAAGGAATATTCAGTTAAGAATTTAAAATAAAAAAAGAATTTAAAATAAATTCTGATTAAATATGAAAAAAGACTTGATATTACTAAGACAAAAACAATAAAATTAAGGGAGAGTAGACTGTTGTTACACTAGAGTCTAGCTGCATCATTGATGTGACTCTCTAACAAAATAATAGTTTGGTTTTTTTTTTGCAAGACAGTATGGTTAGTTCTTTTCAAAGTTCATACAGTGTTGAGCTGAATAACCTCATCTCATGTGGAGGTAACTAAAGAAGCCTGCAAGGGATTTTCTAAATGCATAATAGAACATTTATTTTCTTTGCTATCTTGTAATAACGAAGCTTGTGAATACCATCTTCACCAAAAGCAGCACAGTGACATACAGTGTTAGATTTTTTTTTCTGTAAAAGTAAAGTAATGGTAGGAATAGAAATAATGATAGTGCTTTAGAAAGTAGAGGAAAAAATATAAACTACATGATACCTACCAATTATGTAAGTGTGTGATTTCATAGGAGAAGGCAATGGCAACCCACTCCAATACTCTTGCCAGGAGAATCCCAAGGACGGGGGAGCCTGGTGGGCTGCCGTCTCTGGGGTCGCACAGAGTCGGACACAACTGAAGCGACTTAGCAGCAGTGATTTCATAGTTTCAGGAGGCAAGTCACTAATATTTCTAGTCCAAATCCATGGAAAAATAGACTTAAATCCCATTTAAAATTGACTGTTTAGCTCCCTCTAAGTGTACCAATTGGACATGACTGAGCTTGCAGGAAAAGTACAATATTAACATCTTACTGGAAAATGTTTAAAATTGTTCATTTACTCTTTGAATCCTTTATCCTCACTCCAGGGAAGCCCCTTATCCTTATACATAAAATTTAATGGTGTAAAGTTAGCCAAAACAAAAATAGAGTAGTATCTACCCTACAACCTTTTCTACATTTTCACTTTTCATGGTTTCAGGCACCCCTAGTCAACATCAGTTCAAAGATATTAAATGGAAAATTCCAGAAGTTAACATTTCATAAATTTCAATTTCCCACTGTTCTGAGTAGTGTGATATTAATAAAATCTTGCACCAACCTGCTCCATCCCACCTAGGGTCTCCAATCATTGACATCCTCTGCTCTTGACATCCAGAAATCCACGTCTTTAAGGCTAAATCATCCAGGACTGCTTAAGGCAGATGATCTTCCTTCGGCTAGATCATCAGAAGGTTAATAGAAGCCTAATGCCACATGACAATGCCTAGGTCATTCATTTTATCTAGTCCAAAAGGCATTTTATCATCTCTGCTACTGCTAAGTCACTTTAGTCCTGTCCGACTCTGTGCAACCCCATAGACGGCAGCCCACCAGGCTCCCCCGTCCCTGGGATTCTCCAGGCAACTACACTGGAGTGGGTTGCCATTTCCTTCTCCAGTGCATGAAAGTGAAAAGTGAAAGTGAAGTCACTCAGTCGTGTCCGACTCCCAGCGACCCCATGGACTACAGCCTACCAGGCTCCTCGGTCCATGGGATTTTCCAGGCAAGAGTACTGGAGTGGGGTGCCATTGCCTTCTCTGATTTTTTTTTTATCATCTCATATCATCACAAAAACCAAAAGATTTGTACAGTACAATAAGATATTTTAGGAAAGAGAGAGTTTATATTGATATAACTCTTATTACAGTATATTGTTATAACTGTTCTATTATTAAGAGTTATTGCCATTAATCTCTACTGTGCCAAATTTATAAATTAAATTTTATCATAGACATGTACATATAGGAAAAACACAGTATATCTGTACAGGGCTCCATACTATCCAAGGTTTTAGACATCTACTGGGGGTTGTGGAATGCATTCTCCGCAAGTAAGGGGGAATACTGTAAACCACTAAACTACTACCATCATGTCCATTACCACCAATAATAACTTTAAAACACTACTGATTTACTGTCTACAAAGGACTCTTCTGAAAGACAACTATGTCTTTCTATATCTCAGCATATAAAGGGTTAATTGAGCGTAAGTAATAACAAGTGAGGTCTTATTAATATGAGCAGATGGCTGATGACAGAAGTTATAGCCTGAAACTTTAGTAATTTATAAAATAATAAATTTTGTCACCTTTAAATGTCATTTACTACTTCATTAGGGAAAAATAATGATTGTTTAAAAAATAGAAAGACATCCTCTAAATTCATATACCTAAAATACATAGATGTAATAAAAGCAGAGAGACACGGTGGTTGTAATAAGACTGTATTTGTTTTTGGTTCATACCACAAGCCTAAGGGAAATCATTGCTTGAGTTGTAGTTTAAGCATCGGTTTGCAGTACAGGTCACATCCTCAGGCCTTTCAGGCTTGAAAATTCAACAAACTCGCCTCTCTTTTCTTACTAATGGAAGAAATTTGTAAAAAGTGAGATCAAAAAGCCAGCACTCGAAGTAATTTTAATGGAAAACATTTCATATCTTCAAATAAATTCCTCAAGCTTGATGCTTGTTTTGACAAAGAAGATATTGGTGTCTTTGTGCCCAGCTACAAAATCAGTAATTTGCTCTGACTGAATTCCAATAAAGCGTTAAGTGGACTGTCAAATATTAATAAAATTAGATGTAACAGAATAAATTAAAATACTCCCAATAGTCAAAAATCTTTAAGATATTTTTTTCTCAGTTCATTTTGTGTTACTGTATCATTCAATACTAGGTCATTATCAGCAAAGATTGATTATGCTGGTATTATGTTCACCAAACTAGGCATGTCTATTAAAATAGATATAAGGGCAGTTAAAAAATAGTGTATCATTTTTTTAAAATAAATGCAACTGTATATCCTAAGTGGATTTGAATAAATGCCTCTATAGATATGTATATGAGATAAAGGAAGCAAAATATAAAGAAAAAATGTGAAGTCAATAAGTCAACTCATATTTGATTCTATTGCTGCTGAGCTTAATAGCCAAGTTATCATTAATTCTCTTCTGTTTTATTTTATTAGACTTTATTCTTCAATTCTTTACTTCTTCTGAGGAAAAATGCATTTCTAGGGTTGGAGTAGGATGGACTTTTTAAACTGCTTTTATATCTTTCAGAATGCTCAATAGAGTATAATTAATGCAGGAGGTGTTGAATAAATAATGTTTGAATGAATGACAGTCAATTTCAGAAAAATCACATGAACAAGTCATTTCAGCACGCTGTGCAAAAAAAAGTTTTAGTATTCTAAGTAAACTTCATTTAGAACCTAATAAAGGACTCATGCATATGCTTGATTTAAACATGATTTCACATCTGTGTCTTCACGCTTATGGTACATCAGGTCACTGGGAATGCTTTCAGAACTTTGTTCACAAGGAAGCAGGAGAGCACTTCAGAGTGAGGTTTTAAACAAACTGATATGTTATCCATATCAATTTATAATATCCATCTTTATGCAAATAAGTTCTTAGCATACATGCCAATGAGATGAATGAGTGAACATTTCAAATGCTGAGTTGCTACAACTCTGTACTGAACCATGAGAATACTTGATAGTTCACACTGGAAATGGATTTTTGAGCACTATTCTGCTAAATAGGGAGTGAGTTTACAATAAGAATTACACAAAGCTAGTTTAAAAGCTTCCAAGTGAGTAGTAAGCAGAATAGAGTACCTACATTAGTAAGAAAGAGAATAGTATGAACAAAATCATTGCTGGTGTATATACAGAGTGTCAGCAGGTATTTTCTAAAGAGCTTTACAGAAAAGCGACATCAAGGAATTCAGATTAAAAGGTGTTACCATCTCACTATAGAGGAGGAACATGAAACAAATATCAACCTCCTGTAAGCGTAATTTTTCTCAAATGTGGGCCAAACACCCGGCAGCAGGATGTGTGTGTGTGTGTGTGTGTATGTGTGTTTTAAAAAATGCATGTTCTTGGACCCTCCCTTGGATACACTGAATCAAAAATACAGGCTGTGCAGTCCATGAGTCCATAAATACACTATAGATTGAAAACACCATGCATTGCTCTTAACCAGCATAGTATTTATTATACAAAATTTCTCTCTGGAATGAGCTCAGCCATTCACAGTGAATCTTTCTGTCAAGATTATAGAGTGTCTAAAGAAAGAGAGATTAAGTAGGAAAGTCAGCTGGGCAGTAGACTTTAAATAATAATGTCTTATTTCAGAGTTTTGGAACACCTAAACCTATGAATTACAATTAGGACTCTGTGTCTGGATCCTTAATTTAAAAGAGATGGGAGATGCACCCAACATAAATAAGAAAGCAAAAGTTTTGGCATTTGAAGAATTCCAAAAAAGGTTTTAAACATATTACACATCACACCAATAACTGAAATTATAACATTAATTAAAATAATAATTCAACTTATTATTCTAAGAAATATCTTAAGAAACACAGGTTCTAGGCACTATTATGATTCCCAGGGGAAGACTCCAGAAAAACATGTAAGAAAGCAAATACTTATATTGCCTGTACTCCAGGTTACATTAGAGAGCAAAGCCCAAGCTGTAGAGCAGGGAAAACTTTTCTTAAGGAAACAGTGATTTAAGCAGATCTGAAGACTGAGCTATCTAGGACAATGACGTATAATAAGAAACAGGCTTCAAGCAGAGGAAATAACAATACTGACTAGTGATTCAAGCACACTAGTTCTAGAGTAAGAATTTCCTGGTTTAGATTCCTATTCCCTCACTTACTAGATTTGTGACCTTGGGCAAACCACTTCACATCTTTAAACTTCAGTTTCTTCATCCTAAAAATGGGAATAATAATAATATTATGTCATGAAGATATTGCTAGGATTAAATAAGAAAAAGCAAATAGAGTTCTTCGCATAGCAATATGCACACTGTAAGTGCTGAAACATGCTAGCCATCATCGATCATCATCTTTGTCATTGTTACCACAATAGATAAAAGAGAGAAAGAGAGGGAACAGAAGTCCCTGACATGCCTTTTTAGAAACCAGAGGAGTCTCTAGAAAGATTCTTGCCAGTGAACCAAAAAAGTATTTTGATGATTTCTAAAAATATTCCACCCCATCTGCTAATCCTTATTAAATAAACCAGAGATGAAATATGGACAAATTCATTACATTAGTGTCTCATCTTTGAACTGTGTTTTCCAAGCAGAAATAAGCACAGGAAAAGCTCAGAATGCATGCCTCACTTAAGCCAAGTTTCAATGGGAATGGGCAGTTGCAGTTGGTAAAATTAAAGGATTTTTGTTAGTAGCCATAATGAGTACACTAACCTGGTCACAGAAGATCAGTATGACACCAGTGAAGAGATATTCATGATATGTAATTACAGAAAACAATTTTTTTGTCTCTAGATAGTCTTCCTTAGAAACTTCAAGAACTGACAAATCAATATTCATCTTTAAATAGAAATAATGTAGCTAAAAATTTTGTCTTGTCCAAATACATTTTGATAAGAACAGAAATTATGTGACTCTTTCCTATATACAAAGTATTGCTCTTACTTTGATGCTGTTTCTCTGCTTATTTCCTTATGTTAATTGTTCTGGATATTTTACTGAATTTGAAAATTTTCAATGCTAATGTAAAACAGTATTTTAAGAAATCATTGATGATAGAATCATCATTGATGATGACTCTAATTATATAATTATCTAATTATATGATTCTAATTATCATAATTCACTATTCCTATAAGCTTGAAGTAGGTTTTTTTTGTTGTTGTTGTTGTTACCTGAGGCATCACTGATTCTATGCTATTTTTCACTTTAAAGTATTTTTCTCTTCTCATTTTACTTCACCAATGAGTTTGTCTATATAATACTCATAAAGTCTAAAACGTATTTATCTCATGCATGTATTCAGTCGCTAAATTGTGTCCAACTCTTTGTGACCCCATCAACTGCAGCCTTCCAGGCTCCACTGTCCATGGGATTTTCCAGGTAAGAATACTTGAGTAGGTTGTCATTTCCTTCTCCAGGGGATCTTCCAACCCAGAGAGAGAATTTGCGTCTCCTGCTTCTCCTGCATTGGCAGATGGATTCTTTACTACTGAGCCACCTGGAGAAGCCTTATTTATCTCACAGTATTCTTTCTATGTGTACATGTTAAGTCACTTCAGTCATGTCTGACTCTTTGTGACCCTATAGACTGTAGCCCACCAAGCTTTTCTGTCCATGGGATCCTCCAGGTAAGAACACTGGAGTGGGCTGCCATGCCCTCCTTCAGGGGATCTTCTTGACCCAGGGATCGAACCCACGTCTTTTAAGTCTTCTGTTTTGACAGGTGGGTTCTTTACCACTAGCACTACCTGAGAAACTTTTCCAAGAACTCACACTGTTGAAAAGTTTCTTATAAACTATTATAGTAACATTTATCAATATCTTATTATGTACTAAGCATTACTCTGTTTTATAGATATTAACTGAATGAAAATCACTACATTAAGGCTTTAAATTGGATAAAGAATGCTCACAAATTGGGTAGTCAGAGGATCTGGGTCTCTGTCCCTGGGTGAACTGGTATGTAAAGTGCAGCGGATGTATGAAAGCTCGCTGGATGGCAAAAACATTAAGTGGATCTAGAAAACATTTTGATTATGGTGAAAAAAATTAGTTGTCAGAATGAGATATTTAATATAACTATTACGTGAAATTAAAAAACCTATGCATCCAATGCTAAATAAATTTTTAATAAGAATACTTATGCAGAGAAATAAGCAATCCATGTAAAGGGTACTGTTTAGGAAAATGGCAAATGGATTTGGGATAAAAGCAGTACATAAAAAATATCAATATATAAACCACAAGAGGACCTTGCATAGTTCAAACATGGTAATGTGCCATGTTTGAGTTAAGAGATATCGTTAACTCTCATAATCTGAAGTAAAAAGGAAATACAGAACGAAAGAAAGAAAGAACAAAGGAAGGAAAGAGTGAAGAAAGGAAGGATGGAGGGGGAAAGAAGAAAGAGCAGGAGGCAGGAATGGAAGAAGGAAGAGAGAGAGAAAGATAGGATGGACAAATCTTAATTATTTGAAAAAACATATTTCTTCAGAATAACGGAGGTAACCCAATTAACAATTACAGGCAGAAATTTTCATTCAAATTGAACAAATTCATGGATATCATAGTTTGAATATGGTGGCAAATCTGAAGATTTTTCAGCAGTTTCAAGGTTGAGATTCTGAAGTAGTAATGCTACTAATGGCAGCAGCAATTGCAATAAGGTTAAGTGCCTGCCATTTATTGCTTGACAGCTGCAGTGGCCATGTTTTGCTTCATCAAGCCAGATCTGTGGTAGAGTACTGGGCACTTCTCCTGAAACTTAGCCCTTATCTTTGAATCTATTTTTCTCAATGATTGTATAAGCCACTTAATACCCTTTATTACAGGCCTCTTTTGTTTAAACCACTTAGAGTAAATTTTGTTTACAACTAAGAAAACTGACATTAAAATCTAAAAAATGTTCCCAAAAGAGAAGTGTTGCAGGCAAAAGTCTTTTAAAAGAATGGGAGTTTGGACCTGTGATTCCACTGGTTAAATTTTTTTTTTTTTTTTTTTTTTTACTTTTTATATAAAATCTTTCTTATTCTCTCTTTTTAAAATTTTTTAAATTTATTTTTTAATTAAATTTATTTATTTTAATTAGAGGCAAATTACTTTACAATATTGTATTGGTTTTGCCATACATCAACATGAATCTGCCACGGGTGTACATGTGATCCCAATCCTGAACCCCCCTCCCACCTCCCTCCCTTGACCATCCCTCTGAGTCATCCCAGTGCATCAGCCCCAAGCATCCTGTATCCTGCATCGAACCTGGACTGGAGATTCGTTTCTTATATGATATTATACATGTTTCAATGCCATTCTCCCAAATCATCCCCCCCTCCCTCTCCCACGGAGTCCAAAAAACTGTTCTATATATCTATGTCTCTTTTGCTGTCTCCCATACAGGGTTATTGTTACCATCTTTCTAAATTCCATATATATGCATTAGTATACTGTATTGGTGTTTTTCTTTCTGGCTTACTTCACTCTGTATAATAGGCTCCAGTTTCATCCACCTCATTAGAACTGATTCAAATGTATTCTTTTTAGTGGCTGAGTAATATTCCATTGTGTATATGTACCACAGCTTTCTTATCCATTCATCTGCTGATGGACATCTAGGTTGTTTCCATGTCCTGGCTATTATAAACAGTGCTGCGATGAACACTGGAGTACATGTGTCTCTTTCAATTCTGGTTTCCTCGACTGGTTAAATTTCAGTGTAGCAAGAACCTATGTAGTTTTTAAAGGATGTTGCTAGTTTTAATCTAACAACAGCAGACATATAGTGGCTATATCTTACCACCTCTGGTCACTGCAAATAAAGGGATTCTTGAAGATGTTTTTGGTGACCAAATTTCATCTGCTTTAGTACTCTTGCCCATCGTGGCTCAGTAGGTAAAGAATCTGCCTGTAACAAGGAAGACCTGGGATCATCCCTGGGTCAGAAAAATCCCCTAGAGAAGGTTACGGCAATCCACGCCAGTATTTTGCCTGGAGAATTCCATGGATAGAGGAGCCTTGTGAGCTATAGTCTATAGGGTTGCAAAGAGTTGGATGTGACTGAGCGACTTTCAGTTTCACTCAGTACTATAAAAGCATGAGAAAAATAAGAAATATAGGTGGGACAGGATGAGTCTGGTTGCACTGCAGAATTTAAAGAAATAAAATTAGTGTCTCAAAGTTTAAATTTCTCTGTTCAATTCATATTGAGATGATCAGAGTCTTCATGCTGTAAATATCTCATGTCCTCTTAGGATGACAGAACTGTGCATCAAAAACCAAGTCTTAGACCACAGAATTCCTGAACTGCTAAAATTATGGATTTATTGCCTTACCTTATGAGAAAATGAAGCCACTGATTGGAAAACATGAAATCCTGAGCACTGGAATGTGGATATGGGGGAGAAAATATATGATTGAAAATATTCTCAGCTTCCAAAACTTACTGAGTCTCTCTTGGTACCATTAAGTTCTTCCACACCTGGCTGAGGAAGCTACTCCTTGATGTCTTCAATACCTTATCTAAAATCATTAAGTGATAGAAGGAAGTATTTGTCTTCTTGCTCAAACTTATTTACTCCATCTGAACTCAAGATCCCAACATCCTCTTGGGAGCCAATTATGCAGTCAATGCTGTGGACAAAAAAACTTCCTGAATATGTCTCACAAAACTCTATAACTTAAATCCGCAGAAGCATATGGAATATGTGTGTGAAAATGGATTTTATATGTTCCTTACAGAAGAGTGAGAAACAATTTAATTCAAGCTGGTATATATACATGATTAGAGATCCAATGTGCTTCTCTAGGTAGCTAGCTAGCACAAATGCTAAATGCTTGTTCAATTAGTTGACCATGATCTGGATTTGAAAGGTGAACTATGTTTTTATAGTTCAGATACTAGGAATTCCTTGTTTTAATGAAGAAGGAATTAAATGACCAACTAAAATAGGAACACTGAAATTGATTTATTTGCCAAGACTTATGAAACTATCCACTAATTACAACTTCAGAAAGGACTCAGAAGACATGTTCTTCACCATAATTATAAGAAATAAATTGATGAGAACAGTGCCACTTTTATAACCAAAATCTCTAAAATTTATCTTTTCTTGAGAACACAGAGGTTGAAGATGCAGTGAAATGATTTCTTAATTTCTTAGGGATCAGATATGGCAGAGACCAAGTAGTAGCATTTTACCACTAAAAAGAAAGTGGACATGGATTTCATAATAGGTGAAAATGTGAATGGTAAAAAGTCTAGCACCAAGGCACTAAGCGACTGAAATAATGGACCCTCTTATCTATACCACTAATGATATCAAGGTCTAAGAAATACAAATGAAAATTTAGTGACCTAGTTAGTCATGGTGTCTCACCAACACCCAGACCTGAGTAACTTCATTTACCCTATTAAATGAAGAGAAAATTGACTGTCCATATGGAGGACTGTGCAAGTAACATATATTAATATTGTACATTTCCTTTTCAGCTTATCTGAGAGAAATCTCTGGCCATTTCTAGATAAGTTGGGGGTGCAGGGCTGGGGGTTACCGCCCGGATTGTAAATTTTAGATTTCAAGATCTAAATTTAGATTTAGAAACTAGGATATAGAATATACATTTAACAGATTATAGAGCTAACACTAATCTCTGTGGACCCAAAATACCCCTAAGAAACCATGATCTGAGTGGAGGCTATGATGGTAATGTGATGAATGAGATTTTGTCCTGAGCCCACATTACAACTGACACATTGATGCCTCCATTCAATTCTTTATTTCACCAGTCATAAGTGTATACTTGGAAGATTTCCTCTTCAACTATAAAAAAATCTCCTTGTCTCTGAGCCCCATGCAATAAAAGCTGTGAAACTACAGTAATGACCAAACTAAACTAAATCATAGAGCTTCCTCTTTTTATTCTTCCTCCTACCAAAAGAGTAAACACACACACCTAGTGGATCTGTGGGGAATACAGCAGTTAATGCCACCGTTCAAAATACATTAGAGTAAAAAATTAGTATTACCTACATGCAAATGTAAATTACCTCGTTTAGTCTATATAGAAGACAAACAACTGAACTCATCTCACACGCTAGTAAAGTAATGTTCAAAATTCTCCAAGCCAGGCTTCAGCAATACGTGAACCGTGAACTTCCAGATATTCAAGCTGGTTTTACAAAAGGCAGAGGAACCAGAGATCAAATTGCCAACATCCACTGGATCATGGAAAAAGCAAGAGAGTTCCAGAAAAACATCTATTTCTCCTTTATTGACTATGCCAAAGCCTTTGACTGTGTGGATCAATAAACTGTGGAAAATTCTGAAAGAGAGGGGCATACCAGAACACCTGACCTACCTCTTGAGAAACCTATATGCAGGTCAGGAAGCAACAGTTAGAACTGGACATGGAACAACAGACTGGTTCCAAATAGGAAAAGGAGTATGTCAAGGCTGTATATTGTCACACTGATTATTTAACTTATATGTGGAGCACATCATGAGAAATGCTGGGCTGGAAGAAGCACAAGCTGGAATCAAGATTGCCGGGAGAAATATCAATAACCTCAGGTATGCAAATGACACCACCCTTATGGCAGAAAGTGAAGAGGAACTAAAAAGCTCCTGATGAAAGTGAAAGAGGAGAATGCAAAACTTGGCTTAAAGCTCAACATTCAGAAAACTAAGATCATGGCATCTGGTCCCATCACTTCATGGGAAATAGATGAGGAAACAGTGGAAACAGTGTCAGACTTCATTTTTTGTGGATCCAAAATGACGGCAGATGGTGATTGCAGCCATGAAATTAAAAGACACTTACTCCTTGGAAGCAAAGTTATGACCAACCTAGATAGCATATTCAAAAGCTGAGACATTACTTTGCCAACAAAGGTCCGTCTAGACAAGGCTACAGTTTTTCCAGTAGTCATGTATGGACTTGAGAGTTTGACTGTGAAGAAAGCTGAGTGCCGAGGAATTGATGCTTGTGTTGGAGAAGACTCTTGAGAGTCCCTTGGACTGCAAGGAGATCCAACCAGTCCATCCTAAAGGAGATCAATCCTGGGTGTTCTTTGGAAGGAATGATGCTAAAGCTGAAACTCCAGTACTTTGGCCACCTCATGCAAAGATTTGACTCATTGGAAAGACTGTGATGCTGGCAGGAGGAGAAGGCGACGACAGAGGATGAGATGGTTTGATCGCATCACTGACTTGATGGACGTGAGTTTGAGTGAACTCCGGGAGTTGGTGATGGACAGGGAGGCCTGGCGTGCTGCAGTTCAAGGGGTCGCAAAGAGTCGGACAGGACTGAGCATCTGAACTGAACTGAACTGATTACAAAGATAGCCAGTAAGCTCTCTCCACAGAAGAAAGTCAAAAAAGACCCTCAGAATTATCATAGTAATGATCGAGCAAGTGACAATGAACTTCTTTTTCAACATCTCAGTAAACAGAGATCAACAAAAAATGTTTGTCTCCCTCTTCTCAGAAACACTTGTGTGCTTTTACCATCAGCATTCTCTTAAATTTCCAACTCTATGGCATAATTTAGTTTCAACCCCGGGCATTGCCACAGCCTGTAAGACATCATTCTGCACAAGTTTGTAAACTGCATCAAACTGAAAGTACCTGATGAAATGGAATTATCATGCCCCTGGATACCTTTGGAAGAATCAAGAAATAAAACCTTTCAACATAAAGGAATCACCTTTCTTAGTGATATTTCTGATAGTCTGGGACAGGTTGGGACATTCCCTCCAAAATGTTTGTTACACTTTGTAACTCATATCATGTTAATCTAGCCCTCTGATGAAAAAGTCAGAGTCTAAGACTAATTCAAAACAATTAAAATTTGATCTATTTTAGTTCAGAATTAGGATTCTGTACCTTGGCTTATTAAAGTATGAATACTTTTGGTTTTTTAGTTGGGATGAGCTTTTTGTTTCTGGGGATAAAATATACATTTGTATATATTAAAAGAGTGTCATGATATTAAAAGAGTGTTCTTGATAAAGTATGCCCAGTGCAAAATTATTTTAAAGTAAAACCCTAAAAAATAAGTTTATAGAGGAATATGATAAATGCACACTCTTTTGTGAGCTGATAGTGAAACATTTAACATAACTGTTTTCAATGGGATATTTAATTTTCATACGATGTTAACATATCACTCTCCATCTACTTATCCATCTATCTAGCAGTTATATTTTTGATGACCTAAACCAGTAAGACAAAATAAATGATAATACAATAGGAATGAACAATAGAAGTATTGTCATGTAAATAATCTAAATGCATTTTCTGTAAAAAAAATTTTTATACATCAATTTTTCCAAATCACTAGAAAACTTAAGGAGCTCCATGGAATTTATTTTTTCTAAGTTTGAGCTTAATAAAGCATGGTTTGTATTATCCATGATTTTATCCACTTTGCAATTCAACTGTTAAAGTTCTTTATATAATTTATGTATTCAAATTTTTTCCTGTCATTTGCCCTTCTCACACACAATTTTCCTTTACCTTTTTGTAAATTACTTTTCCCACCCTCAATTTTCCCACTTCATGTGTGTTTGTATGTTTTGACTGTGATAATTCCCACAACTTTGCAATTTTTTGTCAATCTCAGTACTATTTGTCGAATTCTACAAGGCCCATCCCATAAATTCCAACTAATTGTAGTATTTAGTTTTCCTTAAAACTTCATCTTTTAACTTGACTATTAATTTACATGCAAAAAAGTATCATTTGAATTCAGACGACTTCTCACAAAAGCAAAATGCTAGACTCCATAATGATTTAATAGCTGGAAAAATGTCTTAAATGCTGTGTAAACATCCATAAATTAATCATTTAATCACTATCCTCAGCATAAAATCATTATTTCTTTTTATAGACTGATGAGCCAGGGTTACCTAATCAATTTAAATTTCTAGACTAATGTAAGATTCTTATCTTGAAAAAATTACTAATTTTTTTCTTGTATGTGTTGAACATAATTTTGAATCTGGGCTGTTCATATATCACATTGATGTCACTAATATAAATCAATCAGAAAATGACAGAACAAATTATAAATTTGAAACAAATAAATTAAGAAACAAATGCATTTCTCAATAAACACTCCATGGAGATTGAAACTAAAGTTGAAATCTGTTAAAAGAAGTTTTGTATAAAAACCACATATGGTACAGATAACTTTCTGTAATTTAAGGCTGAGAAAATATTCAGACATTAAAACCAACTACTGTAGCCCACTTTCTATAATGTTGGTACTTGATAAATGTCCAGCACCGTGGCATTATTTCTAAGAGTTACTTGAAGTCAATAATTTTTGTGAAATTGATATTTAGTTGGTCTGAAATGTCAGACCCTGAGAAAATCTCCATCTTGTTTTTATTTTTTGGTAGGTTTGTAAGGATTTTACAGTACGTATGCTCTGAAAACTTGGGGGAAAAACAGCAAATCAAAAGTCAATAAAGTTTCTGCTCTGAATACAAATGTTTGTTTTAGGTGATAGCCATTCCTTGAATAGTCAGATAGAAATTTTTCTTTCTTGACATTTAAAGTATTTGTAGTTCAAAAAACATACTGTGCAGTCCTAAAAGGCCAGTAAGTAAAAACACCTGGAGCAAATATTTATTAATAATTTCATTTAAAAAACAGTTATCTAGTTCATCAGAGAAACATCATTCAAAGAAGGTTATGCAAGCTTAAATAATGTGCTATCAGGGAACTACAATTCTTAATGATTGTTCAATATGCTTTCAGTATGTTAATGGAAGATTCACATGTAGAACCAAGTAAGCTTAAAAGATATTGCATATGAAGGCTGAAAGCAATAGTTTAATCCCAATATTTTTCTGATGTGAGAAGAGAGTTCACATTCACAGAGCACTTGTGGCATCTAGATACTGTGATGAAAAATTAATGTATACTAGTATGCCCAAAGCTGAGTCTATACCGAAGGAAAACCTAATTTTCTCTAATTTTGTCTACCTCTTCTTAGCACTTTTATTAGTTCAACCTTAGGTTAGGGACAAAATGGAGTAAGATATAAAAAATTCACGGAGGAAAGTGGCATATAAGTGTACAATTATTATTTTTTTTGTCATGGAATAAAAAACATGCTGTGGATACATTCAACATAGATGAGAACATGAGTGCTTAGAATGATGCTTAGTGAATAATTCAAATATCTTTGTATCCTCTGGGTTACTTTTGAATGTTTCTCTCAGTTTTATCAGTCAAAAACAACTATGAACCCAATGACACATGTTTTTCTTATTCTCAAGAGATAACCACTTCATTTACCTGACACATCCAATAATTCAAATTATTTTGATCCAAACTTGATTACAAACAATATTTTCTTGTCAATCAGATCATTCCACTACCTACAAACTTATACTAACATTACAGGAATTAAGTCTGACCTAATTCAGTCAAACACATCCTATCACACTGTGAGCTCTACTGGCAAGGATGTCCTCACCAAGCAACGTCCACCTGCGGTACTTAAGAGGTAACCAGTTTATTCCCATGAACTGAGAGCTGAGGCCAAGGAATAGAAGGAGCATTACATTTAAAGCCCCTTCCTACACAGGCACCTGTTATTGACAAAAACCAGTTATAAGCTACTCATAGGCTTTGAATGGTTCTTGCCACATAATAGGACAAGTTATTAATTCAGCCATAGCTTGATTTTTAGTTTACTAGACAAGAATTCTCTATATTGATTTACTTAAAATTAAGTACTTGAGGGGAAATTTTAGGGGAATTAATCATTCAAGCAGCACTATTTTCCCTACTCCTTAATAATTACTCCTTAATATTTCCAAGTTCTTCATATGGAATATAGATATATTTTCATATGTATGGTTGTTGTACAACAGCTCACAGTTATTATAATTTTGATAAATGGATTTATCAAAGAAAAGTTGTTTTATACATTTGTAATAATAACAATAGAAATAATAAGAAAACCCTATTTTAATATGTGAAGAAAATTCAGATGTGGTGCCAAACTAATAAACCTGCCTAATTACATGCTAACTTAATGAACTAAAGAAAAAACCTGAAGTGAATAAAACAACAAAAATATAGATCTGAGCTATAATAATTGCACTGTTCAAAATTATGAGACAAAAATTTTTTCACAAATGGATTTGAGCCATAAATATATTTTTTAATGAAAAAATTCAACTAAAATCTATCTTATTTTCTGTCCGTGGATGTGTCTGCTACAAAACTTTAGCTTTTATTTGCCTAGAACTTAAAAAAAAAAGTCTCAAGGTGTATTCATTCTACTCTAAGTCCTAACCCTCTGGATAATGGGAAGTTCTTTTTCACATCTCAGGCAACTTAGCCCTGAGCTGGGGAGATAACTGACAGAGCTTGTCCTAAGGTACATGATTTGGTTGGACATCACACTTACCTGCTTGATTTGTGGTTACATTTACAGACACATACTGCCGGGCTCCTGGACTCAAGTCGGACACTCCATTCACTGCCTCAATCTCAAAGGTATAGTTTGTGTGAGCGAGCAGATCCACCACCATGACAGAGGTGTTTTTCAGGCCGATTTGCTGGGGGAGGTACCTGACATGACCGCCACACTCGTCACACACACCTGCATGGGAGTTGCACTTCTTGCATGCAATATAATATGACACATCTTTCCTTCCACCAGTGTCAGCAGGAGGAATCCATTCCAGAAAGACACTAGTTTCATTAACATTTGAGATGGCATTCCGAGGAGCTGAGGGGGGTCCTGGTTTGCAAAGTAAAGTGAAAAAAACAAATTTTGAGATGATAAAATTAGGCATTGCTTACTACACAAATTTATGGTCTGAAGGGAAAAAAATAGCTTTGCAATCATTGTTTTAAGCAGGGCAGAATGCAAGAATTATCAATTTGTAATAATCTTTAAAAAATCTTGTTACAGTTTTATAGGGACAATAGTGGGGTTTAAATACTATAGAAATGACTTATCTTGGCAATGTAACAAGTTCAGTTAAAGATTATGTTTTGCTTAGTGTATACATAAAGAATTATGGAATAAAACTATGCATGCAAAAAATGTAGATAAAATTATGTATTCAAATAGTGGCAGGTTCTTGGCAAGTCCAAGGAAAAATTCTCCTTGGGGATTGACGTGATTAAGTCCTCAATGATACTTGTTCCCTGAAAGCTAGGAATTAAACATGAAGGATTTACTAAGCAATGAGTACAGGTAGAAAGAGGATTTATTAGTGTGGCTCTTGACTACAAATACTACAGAAATTAAAAAGGACAAACAAAAACAGCCTTAGTTTATCTCAAAGGAAGTTGCATGTCTACTGATAAGCCACCAACAGAATTTGGAACCTCCTTCATATGACAAAAAAAAAAACAAACAAGAATTTAAGTAGTTGATCAATATTACAAACTGTGATAAAATTTTGCTTACTTTGATATGGTTTTAACATTGTGGTTCGGCAAAACTGTGCATTTTACTTAACTGAAAATCTAAAACTTATTTTAAAAATAATTCTCCAAAACACAATTAAGAAGAAGAATGAATGTGTTCAGACCTTGAAAAATAAGCATAGTAAATTTATATATAAATACCAACTGCTATCCATGTATATAATACTGTATTTCTGAAATAATAGCAGACTAAAGAGAACTAAAATTGGTTACCTACCAACTGTAACCAATGCATTACTCTGGTGGGGGGTGCTGATAATGAGACAAGCTATGAATGCGTGCAGATGAGAGATATATGGGGAAATCTCTATATCATCCTCTCAATTTTGTTCTGAACCTAAAAATGCTCTAAAAAAAGTGTCTATAAAAGAATTAACTGTATATTGTCTGACTCTAGAATAGATTTTTAGATACTCAGACTTACAGCTTCAGTCCACTGTTAATATTATATGATCAGATGTTCTTGAAGAGAAAACACATTTAGATTTGTTTCAGAATTACTTAGCAAAGATTTCCCAATAGGGAATAAAATGGACTATAAATGGTTCATAGGCATAAATTAACCTACTCAGGATGACATAGCTTAGTTATCTTAATATGTGCTGCCTGTTCTAAACATAGAAGTAAATATTAATTTCTACCTAACATTTATTAAACCATGACTGCTGAGGACTAAATTTAAAAGGCAAAACTAATACAATTATGTAAAGTTTAAAAATAAAATAAAATTAAAAAAAAATTAAAAGCAATAAGAAAGTTACCTAGTATTCATAAAATATCACTTAAAGAACTCCATAATGTAAAAATTGCCAGCTTTGATTAAAAAATCTCTATCTTTGCTATAGTTGTGGTTGAATCCTGTGAATTTTCCCATATAATCTCACACACTCCAATATAAAAGTCACTTTTCAGTTGAAATAAATACTTAAGATGGAAATACAACTCTTTTTACTATTGCCTTTAACTTATCTAATAGTGGAAAATTATGGCAAAAATGTAATTTGAGATCAAAATGTTACAGATTCTTTTGTGAGAAAAAGGTAAAGTATACTTGGAATAGGTCTACTTCAGAAGATATCAAAATTCTGAGTTTTTTTTCCTGACAACTTAACTATACCCACAGTTTCCATCTTTCCTCTAAATCTGTAAAACTGTATCATGGTCTAACTCTTCTTCTGACTCTGCTACCAATAGCCCCTCAGCATGTGAGTGGGGGGCACATATGCCTCTCAAAGTTAAAATGAAACTCATATATTCAAGGGAAGCCCTAAAGAAGAGGTAATCAGTGAAGACTCAGACTGACATGCACCAAAAAAATAACGTAATGAAATCCCACCGTCCTGCTAATAGACGTGATGTATGAACCCAAGTAGAGCTGTGAGAGACACCCTCAATTTGAACAGATTCATTAGAATCTGAATTTTGTTTTTTCTTTTCCTCTAAGTGTGTAGCATTTGGTTTTCCAGAGTACCAAAAAAAAATATTAAAAGAAGTTGAAACCATAAATTTAATTCCAAAGAGCCAAACAGACATAAATCAAGTGATCTCATCTGTTTAAGGGTATCATCATAGGTGGTATTTGTGGTATTGTGAATGCAACTAAGAACAGAACACACACACTCACAGACTATGTATTAGAAAGATCTTCTACAGGACTTCCTGTCTTTTTTGAGAAATGCATACAAATGAGTGTTCCTCTGAGACACAGTATTAGAAATGCACACACATGGATACAGAGAAAATATAAACCTCAGGTCCTAAACGAGAGCTAAGCAGTCCTTGACACCAGAGCATGGGGTCTCACCCATTCCCAAACCTAGTAATTTTACAGAATGGGAGGCTCATATTCATGCTGAGAAAGAGACTGATCGTGGTTGGACTACTTAAAGAAAAGAATACCTATAAAACTGATGAAATTGAAATAAGTCAAGATATGATTTTCTCTAATTCACCAAAGTACAGTCTAGCAAATATCTCCCTGTTTGGGCTCTATTTTGCTTTGAATAATTGAAGCAATTTCCACTGCAACCAAGATACATCACATTCAATCACACTTTATATCTCCTCAATTCAAATGTATCCTCTTAAGACAGGTATACAATAATGTCATTTACTTATGTGAAGAGGAATTGTTATAGTTAGTAACAATCTAACCCATAAAAGTATCAGAATGTGATAAAGAATGATCTTTAACACTATTAAGTTAATATCAATGATTTGAGAAACAATGAATATACATTTCACTGACATTATGAAATTCAGGCACTGAAATTCAGATAAAACTTCAGTTGTGATTATTTAAATAAAGAAATCATATGTCTTTATCTATGATACCAGAGAGTACTAAATTTCAAAAAAAATTGTCTTCATCTTTGAAGGCAACTACAACCTACAGAGATCTAAAAGAGTACAAAATGGGACATCACGGAAAATGAATGGTAAGGGGAGTTGGGATTCACTATTCTTCCCTTTCATTTGTTTTTGTTTGATTTGCTATAGAGACGAAGATAGAAAAACTAAAGAAATACTGTCATCAAGCAAACTAACATGTAAATTTGTTTCCTTCTCAGAAATATGTGGCACACTAGAAAAACAAAAACACCAAAACACTGATAGATATGGAAGTACCCACTGCAAATGTTGGAATAAAATGTTTATTATTCATCTGTTCTAAGATTATTTGACCATATACTTAATAATAGTTAAGGACACTCACTGCTAAAAAAACACAACCACTTGAAAATCCTAGTTGACAACTGGTTTTATATTTGACTCTTAAATTTGACTTGCCAACCCGCAGCACTCCATGTTCGTGTAGTGTTTCCTGTCTTATAAATGACCTTCTCATTGGTCTTTGCAGCTTAGTGGGGCAGGTTACAACAAGAAGATAGAAGTACCATGTACTGGATATTTTTGTGATCAGAAATTTGGCTTGGAAGAAGAGGAAGAAAAGTAAAAACGATTAACCAGGAACAGGTGAATGGATTTGTCAAAGTCATGTTTGACTACCACGAGCACTCAAATAAATCATAAAGTAAAAAAAAAAGGAAAAGAAAAATTGTATTTGTGGCCCAGATGTTGAACTTGAAATAAGGGAAAACGGATTCTTCCCACTGTAAATAATAGAAGAGACTCGGATTTCTTAATGTTTACTCGAAGATTGGATTCTGGTGAAATCCTATATTGGCAAATTAAACATTATGCCTGTTTTGGCGGAAACGGTAATAGAATGTAACAGGCTCCATCATGCTATTTCTTCAAACTGGTGAAGGTTAGCATCACCAAAGATCCATGGGTTTTCCTTACTTGTGCATGCCATTGTGGGTGGATCAGACTCCCTCCTGAAATAATCCTTTTCACAGACACAAGAGGTTGAAGCTTCCTCATGGGTGTAACTGTGAGGTGGACATTTGCTGCAGCTCTGGCTGTGAGGTGAGGCTTTGAAGAACCCAGGTCTGCACACTGTCAAAAGAAATAAGAGACTAAGCTTTTCCCTGGAACAGATGCAGTGTTTGCTTTGTGAATAATGTCATTATTTTGACTAGTATACACAGATCTCATGTAACACCATCCTTTCATTAATTTCAAAAAATTTTCATAAATTTCTGAATCATAAATAACAGGCTATTCATCCAGATAATCAAATATTTATTTAAAGTATTTAAATCAAACATGATTGGAATATATTTATAATGATTCTTATGTTACAAGAAATATAAAGATGGTCATATGTATTTAAAACAAGGTGCTTTGAATATAACTTTCATTAATGCTATTATTAGAACAACTTATGTTGGGAAAAAAAAAAACAAAATTTCCACTATACTCAGAGAACGGCATGGTACACAACAGTTGCTCAAAGTTTTGTTGTTGAATTAATAAGTAAATTAACTGTGTGCTTGGTCACTCAGTCGTATCCAACTCTTTGGGACCCTTTGGATTGCAGTCCACCAGGCTCCTCTGTCCACGGGATTTTTCAGGCAAGAACACTGCAGTGCATTGCCATTTCCTCCTCCAGGGGATCTTCCCGACCCAGGAACTGAATTCACATCTCCTGTGTCTCCTGCACTACAGGTGGATTCTTTACAGACTTAGCCATCAGGGAATGCTAAAACCTTCACAAAATTCTGTTAGAATGGAGAGAATGCATGATTGAGCTAGTATATCATTCACATTATTAATTTATATCATACTAATATCAAGAGGATTCAGACTTCAGGGTTTTTGTTTTTGTTTTTCCCACATTTTACTCCATTTTAGAAATTTTCATTGAGATCTTTACTGATCCAACATTCATCTATTCCAGTATCAGTCATGTTTATACCACAAAAATTATAATGCTCTACAAAGGAGAAAAGTGTGCCTTATTCAATTTTGCATTTACAATACTTATCGCAGTGTTTTACCACATAAAGTATTCACATATTGTTATGTAAGGCACACCTGAGTGAATGACATGGCAAGAAAAATGTAACTGAAATACTCAGAATCACATGAAGAGAATCTCTGATATTTTTGTTAAGTTAGTGGTCAGGTAAGTAAATATTAACAAGCTAAGTTCCCTTATTCTGTATTCCCTAAGCTTTTATCTTTCTCTTTCTTCTCAATGGGTAGTAAAGCCAAACTTCAATATTCCAATTGTCCACTATGAACCATGTGAAGACCATAAAACTGATGGTTTGATTACCTTTTTGGAGCTTAGTTAACTTAAAGCTAATCAACTATTTATGTGTTTTTTTCCTATTCTGAAAATCCACTATATATACTCAAGAGAGTTTATTCAAGCATCAATGAACATTTGCTAAAGCTTAAAGGTAAATTTGTATTTCCATGGAAATTCTGATAGACATAATGAACTAGGGCTAATTTTCATGTGCTATAAATGATCTGGGGTTTTAGTAATCCATGCGAAGGCTTTCTGCCATCACCATGAATAATCAGGAATTGACAAAAATGAGAAGGTATTTTTCAGTAGATCTAATTATAGCGATAGTAAAACCTAATGCTCTTATAAATTCAGAGTGAATGTGAAGGTATTTGAAAGATAAGAAGAGCTTTTTGATAGTATTAGGGACATTCTTGTAGTTAAATGATTAGGAGAAGATTTAAAATATTATTTTTCTTATAATAGGATTGCTGTAGCAGCCAGTACCATTCTTAGCTAAGTTATCCAATTTTTCTTCTTTTATCCTTTTCAGTAAAACCATTCTCACTTCAAACATAATTTTCTTTCAAAGACATGAACTGTCAATCCACACATTCTGCATATTTGGAGCTCATTTATCATTCATGAAACAAAAGTCATTTCTTTTTAATGAATTCCTTTTAATTTAAAAACTTTATATAATATCATATATAACACTGCTTTTCAATCCACCATGGGAAGTTAGGAAATAGGAAATTATATAGATGTAAGTAAAAAGTAGAAAATCGTATCCTTCTCTTCAGTAAAGAAGTTGAACAAAATGCTTTCAGCAGGTGGTGAGCCAGAAATTTTGCTTAGGACTGGGTTACAAGGTGAAAAAGATAGATGTGGCCCTGCCTTTATGAGTATTAAAGCCACTGCATGTGTAACTATAAATATAATTATGCAGGAAGGAGACAGAGCAGGGAAGTGAATATGGACACCTAATTTAGACTGGAATGTCAAAGAACATTTCCTTCAGGAAGCTGTCTCCACTGATATGTAAAAGATTAGGAAAATTATCCAATTTGAGGAGGAGTACTGCAGTGCCTTAGAGCGCAAAATATTTTCAAAGGAGAGGAGAACAAGTAGGGAGATGGAAAACACTAAAAAGTTGATCAGGGAGATAGTGGCAACAAAGAGGCAGAGATGATGTTAGGGAAGAGGATACCAGGTCAGAAACACATTATGGTTTCTAATATTTGGAACTTTTAGTTAATGGGTAGTAACAGGTCATTACAGTGTTGTAATCAGGGAAATGTTAATAGTAAGATCAAAGTAGTGTGTAAGAGATCATTTCTGTCTAGCATGGGCAATGGATTGACAAGGAGCATGGATGGAGGCATTTGCCCCTTTTGTTTCTGTTGCATTGTTCTGGAAACAGATAAGAGTGGTTCCAATCACTCTTATCACCACAAGACTGGTGACAGATAAGAGTAGGTAAATTCAGGAGATGAATATGAGGGAAAATCAGCAAGATTTCATGATATATTTAATAGATCAGATGTATGAGTGAAAAATCCTAACAATGACTCTAAGATGTTTGGCTTGAACTTCACAGGCAATACTGGTGCCATTTTCTCAGACAGAGAACACTAGATATGAAACGTGTTTGGGGAGATAGTTATTATGTTTAAAGTATTATTTAATTTGAGATGGCTAAAGAAATCCAAATAGAAGTATAGAGAGGAAAATTGTAGGGTTCAATGTATTCCAAGAAAAAATATCAAAAAATCATTAATTATCCATTATCAAATCATGGCTGTAAATCCAAGTTGGGCATGCAATGTTGCTACACAAACTTCTTGTTGTTCAATCGCTTAGTCATCTCCAAATCTTTGCAACTCCATGGACTGTAGCATGCCAGGCTTCCCTGTCCTTCATTATCTCCTGGACATTGCCCAAACTCACATTTATTGAGTCGATGATGTCATCCAGTCATCTCACCCTCTGTCGTCCCCTTCTCCTCCTGCCTTCAATCTTGGTATTATTTCTTTAGTTAGCATCAGTCCTCAGGATCAGCATGAGTAATTTGGAGCTGTTCTTCTTTCTTCTAACTCCTTATAAGCTCTATTCCTTTGTGAATCTCATGGTACATGCATGTGTGCTGAGAAACTAGAAGTCATCAGAGAGGAAATTTCTTACTTTTCTACCACCAAATCTCCAAATCTATATGCACTTGGATCTTTCTTCCTATTAAAAGGTAAATGTATCTTTGCTCTTGGGAGCTTGCCTGGTGGCTAAAACGGTAAAGAATCTATCTACAATGCTGGATACCTGGTTCTATCCCTGCGTCGGGAAGATCCTCTTGAGAAGGGGATGGCTACCCACTTCCATATTCTTGCCTAGAGAATCCGTGGACAGAGGAGCCTGAAAGGCTACAGTCCATGGGGTCGCAAAGAGTTGGGCATGAGTGCGCAACTAACACGTGTCTTTGCTCTTAGCAAAAAAAAAAATCCTCATTTGAATTGGAGCCCCATCCATACTCTCTCTTAGAGTCATCTTCCAAGTGTCTACTGTCCCTTTTACAAAATCAGAGGTACTCTCAACTGCCCTCTCTCTCTTTCTCTTGGGCTCTCCCTTTCTCCTCCCTCCCTCCCTTTGTCAT
The DNA here is from genome assembly GCF_027580195.1 of Bos mutus. Taxonomy (NCBI): domain Eukaryota; kingdom Metazoa; phylum Chordata; class Mammalia; order Artiodactyla; family Bovidae; genus Bos; species Bos mutus. The sequence goes on from NC_091622.1 coordinate 81,028,298, forward strand.
TATCTGGAGCCTGATACAATTTCCAGAACTCTTCAATGGAAACAAAGTGAAGCAAAAACAAAACACATAGCACAACACAGTCAATCTTGCTTGACTTCATTTCTCCCCATAGCAATTAAGTACCAAACAGTTTGGCTTCCATGCGGAACATAACTTCTTAAATCATTTTTCAACACATGCATCACAAGTTCCTCATTCTAAGTCACATGTTGACACACTCCACAACATGGCCACTTCCTTTGTTAAGAATGTAACTTTCTGGATGCAAAACTTCTCCACAGCATTTGACCATATCCTCTTTTGGGAAACTCCTATTAATTTTACTACAAAATGCTAGCATAGCCTACAAGTTTCCAGACTATATTTAAGAAACCCTTTAAATGCAATCTCCTATCACACTCACTATCTCCATCAATACTAACTGACTTGCAATTTCCAGAATTTGAGAAACTTCTTTATCTGCCTTTGAATACTGAAGGAAAAGCATTCCAGGTCAAAAGACAAGAAGTAAAAATTGAGAGAACAGAGGTGGTACAAAAAGCTTGTAGTCCTTGATAAAAGACTTGTATTTAATCTGAACACATCTAGAAGACTCTGTGTGTATTTACTTTTTGAGGGTGCCCTTTCTGCCAAGCACTGTGGCAGGGAATATCTGTGTCGTGGTGAGAAAAAAAAAAAAAATTCTACTCTATATTCTGAAGCAACAACACATTCAGGAGACAGAAAATAAATAATAGTTCAAAAAAGTAAAATTTACTTTTTACCTTTTAATCTTGACAATATTCAACAAAAATTATTTAGGTAAGAAGTAAAGTTGTTCTAAATTCCAACTTGATATAATTCATTCAAAACAAAGGAAGCTTCTGGAACAATGTTGTTTCATAGAACTCTCGTACATTACCTAAATATTTGAAAATACTACGCAAGTCCGTTCAAGTTGAACAAGGAACAGGACCAAAGAAACACACCCTATGTTAACATTTTCATGAGGCTATCTTAGCAGTCCTCTGGAGGAATGGAAACTAGTTTTAAAGTTCCTATTCTGTCCATGCTTCAATGCTCATTTTAAGTTCTATGTTTCCTAAGATGCTTGTGCTAAATCCATGATTACATGTTTTCTTACACATCCTTTAGACCTTTGAACCATTTGCTTCGCGTTTCTTTTATGGAAGATAGAAACTATTTTGACAAAATTTTATGTGTAGATTTTCTCATCTGCTCCCAACTCGTATAAACATTCTGGAGACTGAAAACTGTTCATTTGGTTTTCATCATATGAAGCATAGTTCTTTGTACTGAGTACATAGTCATCAGTATTTATGGGTATAAATAGTATGTTTGTCTCTCAGGGTCTAAATGGTATGGCAAGAACTTAAAAAAAGCTTGTTAATGAGAATTGTCTAAATATTAAGTTCCGGCAAGTAAAAAAATATAGTATTACAACCTCGCTAACTATTTTAGAAGTTGTGCACAAGCTACCAATACTGACTCTCATAGATACCAGTTTAAAAACAAGGCTGTTATAGATATAAATTAGTTTTCAGATTTAAACATAAGATGCAAGTCATCAATATTCAAATGATTGCAAGTGTGTGTGTGTGTACGTGTGTGCACTCAGTCATGTCTGACTCTTTGCAACCCCATGGACTATAACCCACCAGGCTCCTCTGTCCATGGGATATTCCAGGCAAGAATACTGAAGTGGGTTGTCATTTCCTACTCCAATTCAAATGAATAAAGGCTGTCAATTGTTAAAAGTGTGAACAGGTGCTGCCTAGCCTGATTAGGAATTCTTTCAATCTTCAAAATTACCAAAAATGGATAGTTGATAAGCTACGATTTTTTCAACTATTCTCAATTATTAATTTTAAGGTTTCCAAAATATTTCAGCCTTAAAGATTTGTCACAGTTGGGATTCTTAAGTGAATCCATTTTGCAATTCAAAGTCAATACTCAATAAGCATGGGAACCAAGGAAACTAATTTAAATTAATGTAAAAAATATTGTTTTAGTAATTTATAATATTAGAATTCTCTCCATTTGGAATTAAAATAAATTATTTAAATATATATAAAAGGCAATTGGAATAAAAATGCACAAACTGTTGTCTGTAGAGTTTAAGATACAAGTAAAGTTCAAAATATATTGGATTTATCCCATTATACTTTATTAAGAAAGACAGAAAATCACTATGAACAAGGTTTTTACCACAGTTCTTTGATACATAAATTGTCAGAGGATATAAGCTATGTCAAATTTACTTTTTAAATAGATTTTTCAAAATAAAGTGTCCACAAGACAGTTCAGGCAAAATTTAAGAGATGTGTTAAGAAAAACAGCATAAAACAACATGCTAGAAGAAAATTACCACTCAAAATATTTCCAATAACATTTACACCAAAATTTAACAATAATAGATTTATTCTTACATTTGAAGTTTACATTCAGTATAAAAAATAGGTATTGTGTTAAAACACTAATACATTAAAATAAGATTTTAAACTAGATAACAGTTCTTGAATACTTACAAAGAGAAACATGAGAAAGATCCTAATTTAGAATTAAGTTTCTAAATAATTTTCAATGACTGAAAGCAATAATTGGAATACTGAAAAAAATACCAGAGAAAAATAAAACACTGTTGATAAATACTTTAAATTTCTCTATATATAGTATATAAATATGTATGTATGTATATAATTTACTCACCAAATATAGATAGAAGCTCAAAGAAATATCTATATTCATAAATAAAGAATAAAATTAATTGCTATATATCCTTTACATAGTCACTCAATCAACATATGTAATAAATCAAGCCTATGTGTCATAAACAGTACTGGACACATTAATATAAGTACAACCTAATCATTGCCATTATGCCATTAAATAACTCAGTCATGTGGCTATTGCTTATATGTTGACTGGCACATATTTTGCATTAAACCATTCAGACTTGTCCAACTCTTTGCGATCCTATGGACCATAGCCCTTCGGGCTTCTCTGTTCTTCGGATTCTCTAGGCAAGAATACTGGAGTGGGCTGTTATGTGTTCCCCAGGGGATCTTTCTGACCTAGGGATCGAACCTGCATCACCTAAGTTTCCTGCATTGGCAGGTGAGTTCTTTACTGCTAGCATAACCCAGCACACATTTTTAAAAGACACTGAAAATGACAATTTAAAAATAGCATTCTCTGTGTGTTGTTGTTCAGTTGCCAAGTCATCTCTGACTCTTTGCAACTCCATGGACTGCAGTATACCAGGCCTCCCTGTCTTTTAACCTCTCCCAGAGATTGCCCAAGTTCACATCCATTGAATCAGTGATGCCATCCAAACATCTCATCATCTATATCCCCCTTCACTTATTGCCTTCAGTATTTCTCAGCACTAGGATCTTTTCCAGTGAGTTGGTACTTCACATCAAGTAGCCAAAGTACTGGAATTTCAGCTTCAGCATCAGTTCTTCCAATGAATATTCAGGGCTGACCTCCTTCAGAATGGACTGGTTGGATCTCCTTGCAGTCCAAGGGACTCTCAAGAGTCTTCTCCAGAACCACAGTTTGATAGCATCACTTCTTCAACACTCAACTTTCTTTACGGTCCAACTCGAACATCCATATGATTACTGGAAAGACCATAGCCTCGACTATACTGACATTTCCAGGCAAAGTGATGTCTTTGTTTTTTAATATGCTATCTAAGTTTGCCATAGCTTTCCTGACAAAAAGCAATCGTCTTCTAGTTTCATGGCTGCAGTCACTGTCCTCAGTGATGTTAGAGCCCAAGGAAAGGAAACCTGTCACTGCTTCCAGCTTTTCCCCTTCTATTTTGAATGAAGTGATGAGATCAGTACCATGATCTTAGTTTTTTTTTTAATACTAAGTTAAGGCAGCTTTTTCACTCTCCTCTTTCACTGTCAACAAGAGGCTCTTTAGTTCCTCTTCACTTTCTGCCATTAAAGTAGTTATCATCTATATATCTGAGGTTGTTGATATTTCTCCCAGCAATTTTGATTTCAGTTAATAACTCTTCCAGCTTGGCATTTTGCATGATGTGCTCAGCATATAAGTTAAATAAACAGGGTGACGATAAACAGCCTTGTCATACTCCTTTCTCAATTTTGAACCAGTCAGTTGTTTCATATAAGGTTCTAACTGTTGCTTCTTGACGCACATACAGGGTTCTCAAGAGACAGGCAAGATGGTATGGTATTCCCATCTCTTTCAGTGTTTTCCAGTTTGTTATAATCCACACAGCCAAAGGCTCTATGTAGTCAGTGAAACAACAAATGATGTTTTTCTGAAATTTCCTTTATCTTTCTATGATCCAGAAAATGCTGACAATTTGATCTCTAGTTCCTCTGCCTTTTCTAAACCCAGCTTGAATAGCTCGAAGTTCTTGGTTCATGTACTGCTGAGGTCTAGCTTGAAGGATTTTGAGCATAACCTTACTAGTATGGAAGATGAGTGTGATTGTCTAGTAGTCTGAACAATTTTATAGCATGATGTATGTGTATACACATCCTATGAGTATGTCTGTACGTGTATGTAAACAAAAAACTTGTCTCTCAGTAAGATGTATCCACACATATTGTTATAAATTACAATTATATAAAATTGTATATAATATATTTTATATATTTATAAAATATATTTTATGTTATACATTATAAATAAAATATAGATGTGTGACTTTAGAAATTCTTTAGGATTGTATTACTTTCAGATTTATTTGTTTCCTAATCTATTCATTTATAGAAGTACCATGTCATGTAGGGTCAGTGATCAATACTAATACTGACCTTAACTTCCTCTCATAGTCTAGGGTAAGGCACCTCCTCTAAAGGTCACAATAGAACAGAGTATCTTCAAATTTAGTAAAAAATGTATTAGGTACCAATAACACGTCCTATTTTATTTCTAATTTTAGAACTTATATACTTCATAACTAATAGCTAGCAACATTAAAATATTTACAATTTGAAATATACTGAAGAAGTATGTAGAAATAAAATCTATACACTAAATAAACTGGGATGGAATATTTTTAATCCTCAAGTAAATTATGCTGATTAAATTATTACTTAATTAAAATTATCCCTTAACCAGGATATGGTTTTATAAGATTAAACTGTTATTCTAAACTAATTTCAGTTTCACAAGTTTAAATACCAAGAGTCCTGTGGATTATTCATGAAAAGACATTATGCAGTGATATGACAATATATCTCTCCATTTTGGCAACATTGACATGCTTGAGATATAGTAACAAACCGATGAACCCTTTGGGAGTTTGAAATGGCAAGACACATGACCCCTAAACTGTGTAGAGCTGTAAATAGCAAACTGACCGTTTTGCATTTAACTAACTGAATCTCCACTAAAATAAAAGCTATAGAACCTCAGCAACTCTTTAAAGACTTTTATAACCTGTCTATATAAGGATGGACATTTATTGAAAATAACAGAACCCATGGTATCTTTCAAAGCAAAGATTATAATTTCCTTGAATTTTTGATTAACTGTATTCCTCTCCAATAAAAAACTGCTATAGATAAGGTTGTATTTTAATTACTAATCCACTGGACATTTTGGTATCTCTATAATTTCAATGGATAAGATGTTGATCATTTTGTTCTCCCAAATAGTATGCTTCAGTAACAGTGTGGTAGGATATGTATGAGAGTGTAAATGTGCAAAATATTTGATATTTGGTTATATATTTTCCACTTAATTAAAAATTGGATAAAATTAATGTAAAATTTTAATCAGATATTAGATTTTAATCAGGGATTAAAAAGAGTATTAAAGAAGTTAATACTTCTTTAAGTTAAAAAGTAGTATTTATGTTGTTAAAATGAACAGACTACAATACAGTATTTATTTTGAAAGTATATGAAAGGTCTGGCCCAGGATCTTTACCTAGACAGCTAAGATAAAAACAATGCTTTTCGTTATGAACGCTTTGCCTTGTACCACTGGGCATTACATCTCAGTCAACTAACTCAAAAAATAATAACACCTGTGTGATGGCAGAAAGTGAAGAGGAACTAAAAAGCCTTTTGATGAAAGCAAAAGTGGAGAGTGAAAAAGTTGGCTTAAAGCTCAACATTCAGAAAATGAAGATCATGGCATCTGATCCCATCACTTCATGGGAAATAGATGGGCAAACAGTGGAAACAGTGTCAGACTTTATTTTTTGGGGATCCAAAACCACTGCAGTTGGTGACTGCAATTATGAAATTAAAAGATGCTTACTCCTTGGAAGGAAAGTTATGACCAACCTAGACAGCATATTCAAAAGCAGAGACATTACTTTGCCAACAAAGGTTCGTCTAGTCAAGGCTATGGTTTTTCCTGTGGTCATGTATGGATGTGAGAGTTGGACTGTGAAGAAGGCTGAGCACCGAAGAATTGCTGCTTTTGAACTGTGGTGTTGGAGACACTCTTGACAGTCCCTTGGACTGCAAGGAGATCTAACCGGTCCATTCTGAAGGAGATCAGCCCTGGGATTTCTTTGGAAGAAATGATGCTAAAGCTGAAACTCCAGGACTTTGGCCACCTTATGCAAAGAGTGGACTCATTAGAAAAGCCTCTGATGCTGGGAGGGATTAGGGACAGGAGGAGAAGGGGACGACAGAGGATGAGATGGCTGGATGGCATCACTGACTCGATGGATGTGAGTTTGAGTGAACTCTGGGAGCTGGTGATGGACAGGGAGGCCTGGCGTGCTGCAGTTCATGGGGTCACAAAGAGTCAGACACAACTGAGTGACTGAACTGAACTGAACAAAATTATATTTCCCTTGATATGATGAAAAAGTACAGATTAAGTATGTACTCTTTTGAAATAAAGAATAAACCACATATGTAGCATAAATGAATTAGCGATAATTTTCTCCTTAAAAGTCAAGCAACAACTATAACAAAGGAAAACTTACTCCTCAGTCCTGTCAGAGAACTACTCCTCAAATTGATTACAATTTGAGTTTAACTAAAACATTAATAAAGCAGTTTTTTAGAAAGCATAGATACAGAGATTATCTTAAGTGTTTGAAAATTATAATTTGTATTAAAACAAAAGAAATGTTTAAAATTTGCTCTGATTATTTGTGAGGAAGTGTGCTTGGATCTAGGCCGTAGCCAGTTTATATGAACATGAATACAATGAAGGAAGTATAAAAGATACATAAGTATTCAAAACATTTTCTAAATTATACACTGAGAATTCAACTGAGTCAAGCATTTTTCAAATGTTCAAGCCATATCTAAGAAATGCTGACTTTTTAAACTCAAAGTCTATGAATTAGCAAAAGCAACTGGCTAGTGCAGTTAATTTGGCAAACGCAGCCATCTATTTGCCCCTGATTTTCAGTGTTCAAGTGTCCTACTGGGTCTCAAATTAAACAATTTCAGATGTCAACATTAGGGGCACAGCTCTTTATTCACAGAATGGAAAATAATGCATTCCCAAAATAACTTGGTAAAGATTGTCCTTTAATAATATACCTTAGTTCTAGAAACTTCAAGCAGGCAAAATCTGAAAAACATTTCATAGCATTATATATTACACTATTTTCATTTATCTATGTTTAGCACACATATTTTTTCTTCTTAACATGATTAGTGCTGCAGAATTTCTCAATCACTGCCACAGTTTATTTTTATGTCTTAGCTATCCAGTGATCTCAATTTCAAAACCAGAAAGGGTCTTTTTTTTTTTTTTTTCAGAAGCCAGAGCATGAAGAAAAAGTAAGCCTTAAAGACAATAACTAAATGGCTGATCTCAAGATGATGACAGAGAAAGTTCTTTATTTTGTAATATGGAAATTTAGACTTTTAGATTACAATCTTAATCCAAATTAGATTATGTTTTAAAGCATATTCTTCTCCACTGTCACTTTATGATTACCATCCTGCCACCATCTCACAAAACACTCTCTTTTATATGACATAGAAAGAATAGTTACAGTAGCCATAGTAATAAAACAAATTGACATATTCCGCATGCCCACTAGTGCCAGTCAGTGAGTGGAACTCTACACAGATCCAGATAATTTAATTGGGACAATAATACTATGAAGTAAGTGCTATTAATAATTCCATTTTATACGTACAAGGTGCCTAAGTTCTTACAAGCAGCCAGAAAGAAAGAATCTGGAAGTTCAGCATGGGTGTGTCTGGTAACACAGCTAAGCTTTCTCACCATGATTCTGGTGAGAGCAGGCCTTGAGGCACCATGTTTCTTGTTCCTAGATAATAGTCACTATAGACTTAATTAACCATTCTCAAAGGTTCAGAATTGTGGAGGACATGTCAAGTGTATTCCATGCCATCTCGGGTAACCCATACTGCTATTAGATCAGATCAGATCAGATCAGTCGCTCAGTCGTGTCCGACTCTTTGTGACCCCATGAATCGCAGCACGCCAGGCCTCCCTGTCCATCACCAACTCCCGGAGTTCATTCAGACTCACATCCATTGAGTCAGTGATGCCATCCAGCCATCTCATCCTCTGTCGTCCCCTTCTCCTCCTGCCCCTAATCCCTCCCAGCATCAGAGTCTTTTCCAATGAGTCAACTCTTCGCATGAGGTGGCCAAAGTCCTGGAGTTTCAGCTTTAGCATCATTCCTTCCAAAGAAATCCCAGGGCTGATCTCCTTCAGAATGGACTGGTTGGATCTCCTTGCAATCCAAGGGACTCTCAAGAGTCTTCTCCAACACCACAGTTCAAAAGCATCAATTCTTAGGCACTCAGCCTTCTTCACAGTCCAACTCCCACATCCATACAGGACCACAGGAAAAACCATAGCCTTGACTAGATGGACCTTTGTTGGCAAAGTAATGTCTCTGCTTTTGAATGTGCTATCTAGGTTGGTCATAACTTTCCTTCCAAGGAGTAAGTGTCTTTTAATTTCATGGCTGCAGTCACCATCTGTAGTGATTTTGGAGCCCAGAAAAATAAAGTCATATGGCTATTAGCAAGACCTTATTCACTACTTGTTTCATGATAGTGATGGTGTTAGACCTCTTCCACTTGATTCTGTCTTGAATACCCTACAGATGTCTTGACTAATGTCATTCACCTTAGACTTAGCTGTTCATCACACTATAGGCAAATCTGAAAATAGTTTCAACTTGAGCTAAACAAATTCAAAATGTTCACTTCATTAGAATTTCAAACTTAAGGAACTGCCAGCAATTGTAAGGTTTATCTTTTTTAATACATTTAGGAATAAACATTTATAAGGCTAAAATTGGACCCATGATAATTTTTCCTTCCTTGAAACAATAAAAACATCTCAGTAGCTAGATAACCTTTGTCTTTGTGAGCTTCTAGAGATGTAGGGTATATTAATTTTATTACAATTTTTGTAGAATGATATTACAATTTTAGGGAAATACTTTCTTCTAAGAAACTACAGTTTGAATATTATTAATGACTAACCTAAAAGTTACAGGTGATAGAGGCTGAGGAAAGCATGTGCAGTGTGTTGTGGAAACTCACATTTTGTGTTGCTTCTCTTACTTTCCTTCTTTCTTTCTTTCCATTTTTTTAATATCATGAACATATTACACATTGACATATTTTTCAGCATAAAACATACAAAACTGATATTGAAATGGCAGCATTTGTTATGAACTAAGTATTTTTTGTGCCCTCAAAATTCATATGCTAATGCCCCAACTTCCAATGTGAAGGTATTAGGAGCTGGGGCCTGTGGAAGGTAACTAAGTAGATGAGATCATGAGGATGAGGCCCTCATGATGGAATTAGTGGCCTTATAAGAGGAGGAGTAGCTGGGACAGAGTTAGTAAAAGTAAGTGTATTAGGCGTTGCGGTCAAATGGATGGTGGGAACAAAGGGCTTTGAAGGTTATTGTAAAAACTTCCCCTTTTACTCAGAGAAATGACACAGTACAACACTTAGGATGAATAAGACAGGAAGCAAGAGTTAAGAGGCTACTACTACAGTCAACCAGAAGGATGATGTTGGTTTGGTCCAGGGTGGCCGTGGAAGTGGTGTGAAACCACTGGATGCTGCATATAACTGAAAGTAGAGAAAACAGCATTCTCTTACTAACTGGATATGGGAAATAAGATAAAGAAAGGAGTAAAGCATGATTTGAGGGACTAGAAAGGTGAAATTGCTCTCATCTGATATAGAGCGGTTTGCAGATGCTGAGGGTTTTCAGGGGAATATGGGAAATTCAGTTTGGGACATATTACACTTGAGACGGATGAGACATTCTAGCAGAGATATCAACCATACAGCCATATAGATGGATTTAGAGTTTGAAAGATAAGTCTGGGCTGAATTTAAGAGTATTTAAGACCACAGGACTGAATATAATCTCTACTGGGAAAAGTGTGCATGAAGAAAAGAAGAAGATGATCCTCTACACTTAGCATCCAATACACAAAATTCTGGATGGTGTTGATTGTCTTTGGCTGGGTGCTTAGGATACAAAGATACTGCCAAGACACTCAAAGCATAGCTTTTAGCTTTTTATTTACTAATCAGTATGACATCAAAGTTCTGGGCAATTTACTAAGATGTATTTTAACTTCATTTCTTCAGTTAAAACTCCCAAGGAATTCAAGGTAAATAAATAATATCATCCCCATTTTACACTTAAAAGTAAACTGTACCCCTGAAACATAACCAAGAACAAAGCTGAGATTCACACCCCATTATGTTCATTGAAAACTTTGTTCCCCAAACTACTACTATCCTTATCCTTGAAGGATTTCTGGATTTTTATTCTTGAAAAGTTCCGGCTCTTGTCAGCCTTTTTTCCAAAGAAGAAACTCAGCCTCACTTTCCCTCTCCACCACTCCTTTTGGTTTCTGAAAGAAAATCCATACTTGGTTGAACAAAGTGCCATCTAGTTTTGTACCTTCCATTTTTTTTTTTTTTTAATTCAAAGACAGTCAAAATTAAGTAATACATTGTCTAGGGGAGCATTTTCACTTTTTCCTCTGTAAAACATAAATTATTTCCAGCTCATTATGGCATTTTTATAAAAAATGATGCTAAAAATCAACAGGGAAAAATTCAAAATCATCTTTTCAAAAATACTCATTATACCATGATACTTAGAGCTTCTTACTCAGTTCAGTTAAGTCCCTCTGTTGTGTATGACTCTTTGCAACCCCATGGACTGCAGCACGCCAGGCTTCCCAGCACTCCTGGAGCTTACTCAAATTCATGTTCACTGAGTTGGTAATAACATCCAACCATCTCATCCTCTGTCATTCCCTTCCCCTCCTGCTTTCAGTCTTTCCCACCATCAGGGTCTTTTCAAATGAATCAGTTCTTCACATCAGGTAGCCAAAATATTGGATTTTCAGCTTCAGCAACAATCCTTCCAATGAATATTCAGGACTGATTTCCTTTAGGATGGACTGGTTGGATCTCCTTGCAGTTCAAGGGACTCTCAAGAGTCTTCTCTAACAGCACAGTTCAAAACCATCGATTCTTCGGGGCTCAGCTTTATTTATAGAGTCCACATCTATTCATGACTATTGGAAAAACCCTAGCTTTGAGTAGGATGGACCTTTGTTAGCAAAGTAATGTCTCTGCTTTTTAATATGCTGTTTGAGTTTGTCAAAGCTTTTCTTCCAAGCAGCAAATGTCTTTTAATTTCATGGCTGCAATCACCATCTGCAGTGATTTGAAAGCCCAAGCAAATAAATTTTGTTACTGTTTCCATTGTTTCCCATCTATTTGCCATGAAGTGATGAGACTGGATGTCATGATCTTAGTTTTTTGAATATTGAATTTTAAGCCAACATTTTCACTTTCCTCTTTCACTTTCATCAAGAGGCTCTTTGGTTCTTCTTCACTTTCTGCCATAAGGGTGGTGTCATCTGCATAGCTGAGATTATTGATATTTCTTCTAGCAATCTTGATTCCAGCATGTGCTTCATCCAGCCCAGAATTTCATATGATGTACTCTGCATATAAGTTAAAAAAGCAGGGTGACAATATACAGCCATGACGTACTCATTTCCCAATTTGGGACTAGTCTGTAACTGTTGCTTTTTGACCTGCATTCAGATTTCTCAGGAGGAAGGTAAAGTGGTCTGGTATTCCTATGTCTTGAAGAATTTTCCACACTTTGTTGTGATTCACACAGTCAAAGACTTTGGCATAGTCAATAAAGTCAACAAATAGATGTATTCCTGGAATTCTCTTATTTTTTCGATGACCCAACAGATGTTGGCAATTTGATCTCTGCTTCCCCTGCCTTTTCAAAATCCAGCTTGTACATCTGGAAGTTCACAGTTCATGTACTGTTGAAGCCTGGCTTGGAGAATTTGGGGCATTACTTTGCTAGTATGTGAGATGAGTGCAATTGTGTGGTAGTTTGAACATTCTTTTGCATTGTCTTTCTTTAGGATTGGAATGAAAACTGACCTTTTCCAGTCCTGTGGCCACTATTGAGTTTTCCAGGTTTGCTGGCCTATTGATTTCAGCACTTTAATAGCATCATCTTTCAGGATTTGAAATAGCTCAACTGGAACTCCATCACCTCCACTAGCTTTGTTCGTAGTGATGCTTCCTAAGGCCCACTTGACTTCACATTCCAGGATGTCTGGCTCTAGGTGAGTGATCACACCACCATGGTTATCTGGGTCATGAAGATCTTTTTTGTATAGTTCTTCTGTGTATTCTTGCCACCTCTTCTTAATATCTTCTGCTTCTGTTTGGTCCATACCATGTCTGTCCTTTATTGAGCCCATCTTTGCATGAAATATTCCCTTAGTATCTCTGATTTTCTTGAAGAGATATCTAGCCTTTCTCATTTTATTGTTTTCCTTTGTTTCTTTGCATTGATCACTAGGAAGGCTTTCTTTAATATAAATTTATTTATTTTAACTGGAGGCTAATTACTTTACAATATTGTATTGGTTTTGCCATACATCAACATGAATCTGCCACAGGTATACACGTGTTCCCCATCCTGAAACCCCCTCCCTCCTCCCTTCATGTACCATCCCTCTGGGTCGTCCCAGTGCACCAGCCCCAAGCAACCAGTATCATGCATTGAACCTGGACTGGCGATTCGTTTCATATATGATATTATACATGTTTCAATGTGATTCTTCCAAATCATCCCACCCTCTCCCTCTCCCACAGAGTCCAAAAGACTGTTCTATACATCTGTGTCTCTTTTTCTGTCTCGCATACAGGGTTCTTATCTTTCCTTTCTATTCTTTGGAACTCTGCATTCAAATAGATATATCTTTCCATTTCTCCTTTGCCTTTAGCTTCTCTTCTTTTCACAGCTATTTGTAAGGCCTCTTCAGACAACACTTTCACCTTTTGCATTTTTTTTTTCCCTTAGGGATGGTCTTGATCACTGCCTCCTGTACATTGTTACGAACCTCCGTTCATAGTTCTACAGGCACTCTGGCTACCAGATCTAATCCCTTAAACCTATTTCTCACTTCCACTGTATAACAGTAACAGATTTGATTTAATTCACTCATACCTGGTCTAGTGGTTTTCCCTACTTTCTTCCATTTAAGTCTGAATTTTGCAATAGCAGTTCATGATCCGATTCATAGCTCCCAGTCTTGTTTTTGCTGACTGTATAGATCGTCTCCATCTTTGGCTGCCAAGAAGATAATCAATCTGATTTTTGGTATTGAGCATCTGGTGATGTCCATGTGTAGTCTTCTCTTGTGTTGTCTTGGGTTTTTTCTTACTACAAATATACTAAATGTACTAAAAAATGAACTAAATTCACCATTAACACTGCTGCTGCTGCTAAGTCGCTTCAGTCGTGTCCGACTCTGTGCAACCCCATAGACGGCAGCCCACCAGGCTCCCCAGTCCCTGGGATTCTCCAGGCAAGAACACTGGACTGGGTTGCCATTTCCTTCTCCAATGCATGAAAGTGAAAAGTGAAAGGGAAGTCGCTCAGTCGTATCCGACTCCTAGCGACCCCATAGACTGCAGCCTACCAGGCTCCTCCATCCATGAGATTTTCCAGGCAAGAGTACTGGAGTGGGATGCCATTGCCTTCTCCAGAATAGGTAAACATACAGATAAATAAATGTCAAGAAAATAAGTATAAGAAATAAATGTCTTGAACTATGTTAATTAAATAAACTTTTAGAAAACATTTTAAATATGAAGACTGTAGTGTTTTATACAGATCTTACAATTAATCACTTAAACATCAACATATCATAAGTATGAAAAATAAATGAATACCTTTTTTTCAAAATCTGTCCTGCATGAAAAACTTAAAAATCAATCTGCTGGTGAAACCTGGTGGGAATAAATCCTGACTTTTCAAAAGGCAGATGTGTAAGTTTAATAGAACTGAGTCTTCAGTCCTGTGACCAAGCTTGCCATGCAAATTTGGCACTGAGCCTATACAGAAAGAGGGATTCTCAAATTATGATGTGGTTTAAACAATTACAGCAATTTGTGGTTAAGAAACATGACATTTGGGAGAACTTATTTTGATGATTTATGTCATGTGTGTTTGCTCTACCCACATTTTAGGGCTCTCGTCTGGAGCAAAAAGAAATTACAAGTGTTATTCTTAAGGAGAAACTAAATATTCTTGATAGATTTTCATTTATTTAAGCACACAAGTAGTAGGTAAGTCTCTGTTTTTTATAAACTCTTCCCCATTAATATTAGGTATATAAACTAGAGTTTAAACTGAATCATTCCCAATTTTGACAAATCATATATTTTGGATGAGTACTTCACATGAAGATTTCTGAGCACTTTTGAATATGTCACATATTTTGTATGTTTTCTTTAAGATATTTAAAACTATGCCTAGAAATAGAGCATTGACTGAATCAACTGTTACACCATTCAAAAAATTTGGAAAGGTATATCAATAATTACTTTTTGTCTAGTTATGTTAATGTTTGTCATGTTAAAATGTATTATGAGTTTGTCATGAGAATAAAAAATTCCAGTGAGAAACCACTTTTTATTCTTATCCATATAATAAAGTTAAAATGACACTTATTGAGTATGTGTGTGTGTGTGTACACATGCGCTCAGTTGCTTGGGGTGTGTGTGTGTGCTCAGTTGCTTAATCATGTCCCATTCTTTACGGCCCCATGGACTGTAGCCTGCCAGGCTCCTCTGTCTGTTAAATTTTCCAGGCAAGAATACTGGAGTGGGTTGCCATGCTTTCTTCCAAGGGATCTTCCTGACTCAGGGATCAAACCCATGTGTCTTCTGTCTCCTGCATTGGTTGGCAGGTTCTTTATCACTAGGGCCACCTGTGAAACCCCTATAGTGCCTGCTGCTGCTGCTGCTGCTAAGTCACTTCAGTCGTGTCCGACTCTGTGTGACCCCATAGACAGCAGCCCACCAGGCTCACCAGTCCCTGGGATACTCCAGGCAAGAACACTGGACTGGGTTGCCATTTCCTTCTCCAATGCATGAAAGTGAAAAGGGAAAGGGAAGTCGCTCAGTCCTGTCCGACTCTTAGCCACCCCATGGACTGCAGCCTACCATTCTCCTCCATCCATGGGATTTTCCAGGCAAGAGTACTGGAGTGTGATGCCATTGCCTTCATTGAGTGCCTACTACATGCTAAGTCTTGTCTTATATATTATCACACTTCACCTACAATTTTATCTCTTACCTCATGAATTGTCTTCTCTCTGTAACTATGTACATCCTGCCTTTTATAGATCACATCTCCCTCACTTCTGGAACATCTGAAAACCTACTATTGTGATTCTTAGACTACCTTAAATTATCAGCAAAATCTCCTGTATCCTCAATCTCTTTTCATAGTTCCTTTAGCTTTTAGCTCTAGCAAAGTGCACCGTTGCCCCTGAAGACAGTAACTGTCCAGGGGTAACAGTTATCTCACATGCCCTCCTACCACTGGTCTTCTAAATGTGGCATTGCTCTATACTGGGATTTCCAGATCATTCTTCCTATAGTAAATTTTATTTTTTACAGTAACTCTCACAAAATCTCCCATGCATACCTTTAAAAATTTATTTTTCGCGAGCACATTTAAGTTCTACTCTCAGAAAATTTCAATCACACAATTTAGGGTTATACATTATATTTATCATGGGAAATAGATAGGGAAACAGTGTCAGACTTTATTTTTGGGAGCTCCAAAATCATTGCAGATGGTGATTGCAGCCATGAAATTAAAAGATGCTTACTGCTTGGAAGGAAAGCTATGACCAACCTAGATAGCATATTCAAAAGCAGAGACATTACTTTGCCAACAAAGGTCTGTCTACTCAAGGCTGTGGTTTTTCCAGTGGTCATGTATGGATGTGAGAGTTGGACTGTGAAGAGAGCTGAGCACTGAGGAACTGATGATTTTGAACTGTGATGTTGGAGAAGACTCTTGAGAGTCTCTTGGATTGCAAGGAGATCCAACTAGCCCAGTCTAAAGGAGACCAGTCCTGGCTGTTCATTGGAAGGACTGATGCTGAAGCTGAAACCCTAATACTTTGGCCACCTTATGCGAAGGGCTGACTCATTGGAAAAGACTCTGATGCTGGGAGGGATAGGGGGCAGGAGGGGAAGGGGAGGACAGAGGATGAGATGGCTAGATGGTAACACCGACCAGATGGACATGAGTTTAGGTAAACTCCGGGAGTTGGTGATGGACAGGGAGGCCTGGCGTGCTGTGATTCATGGGGTAACAGAGTCGGACAAAACTGAGTGACTCAACTGAACCGAACTGATTATAGTTATCATGTTATCTTTGAGAGTAAAAGCAAAAGGTGAAACTTGAAATGTTTAAGTTTTTGTTTCATAACCTAGAACCTACTACATTTGCTTCCAACATTTACATTTATTTATTTTTTAATCTAAGTTTCTAACCAAATTAAAGAAAGCTGAGTTTGTGAAGTAAGTCTCACAGAAAAGGCAAACCTAAACTGTTCTGGTGCTAATCATTTGAGTCAGTGTTCCTCAGGTTTGCCCAAAAGGGAAGCAAAAGTAAATACTTCACTTCCTCTTCTATGTGTATCCAGCTACCATTCCACCCTGACGAATCCATTTCCTATTCCCTGCCATAAACATGTTATAAAGTACTTGTAGCCTTCAGCAAGTTCAGCAGCAGCTCTTAGCCCACTGTCTGTATTTGTTAAATTTAGGGCTACCAGAGCTTGTTGTGAAGCTCTGATTCTGAAATCATTATGTAACTTAATTTTTCCCTTCATTTTAAATTTCATCTGAAAATTCTTTTTATTTAACAAATAGCTATAACTTTCACAACACCCATCTTTGGAATTCAAACCAACAGAAAAAGGGCTAAGACCTCACTAAATGATTTATATTTGCTAGGGATGTTGAAAAATCTGAACTCTGTCCCAGCACTCCCTCTAATGTTTTCTGTATCTTCCAAATAAGGTCTGGTTCTTTTTTGACCCAAATTTTTAAGAATATTGCAGGACAAGAATTTTCTGCTCTTCCACCCAGTCTGCTGGGCTTTTCTGAGTAATTGATAATTGTATTTGAACTATGTAAACAGACATATTTTCAATAATTGCACTTGACTTATTTAAAGTCAACACCCATGTTACTTTCCTCATCATTTTCATCTATCTTTCATACTGGTAAGCAAAAGACTTCTCTGTATTTAAATATAATTAAAAGAGCAATCTTGACCATTCTCCAAATCATCTCTGCCATCAAAATTAGTTTTCCAGAGTATGGAGACTTTAATAACATATGACCTGAGAGCTCTGTGGTTCATAGGGAACAGACTTAACGTATCATCCAGCTCATCCAATATTTACATTACAGAAGCCTCTGTGCTTCCTTCATGTAAATGTAAGAATTTGAGTTAGTGTAAGGGAAACAGCAGAGGCCCTACTTATTTCATGACTGACATCTGGCTGTTCATATCACACCACTGTCCTCTATCAACAACGCTTTCCTTACACTGTGCAATCGGTCCTTCTTTAAATCTTCATTTCAATTTTTTATTCTCATAATTCACTGCAATTGAAATGATTTGATATAAATTATACAACAGTATGAATAAGGTGGTCTCACACATCTCACACTTTATTTTAAATCACTTACTATAAGTGATACCCTGGGAATTCAGAGTATATTAAGGGAGTCTAAAAAAAGCATGATTAAGAGAAAAAGGCAAAGGATATAAAAGAAAAGCATTATCAGGTGGCTGCTAATTTAGGATCAGTTAGTGGATTTAATTTTTTTCATTGTCTTCTCTATTCTTAATATTTAATCAAAGAGTATCAGTAGTTACACTAACACAAAATATATAATTGAAGCATATTTAATACAATACATGACATAGTATGTAGTATAATATTTATTATAACATGGTGGTGATTCAGACAGTAAAGAATTTGCCTGCAATGGGGGAGACCTGGGTTTGATCCCTGGGTTGGGAAAATCCCCTGGAGGAGGACATGGCAACCGACTACAGTATTCTTTCCTGAGAATCGCTATGGACAGAGCAGACTGTCGAGCTAAAATTTGTGGGGTCACAAAGAATCGGACATGGCTGAGTGACTAATAACAAATAAAACAACAAACAACATAATGTAGCAGAAATGATATCAGATCAGATCAGTCGCTCAGTCGTGTCCGACTCTTTGCAGCCCCCATGAATCGCAGCACGCCAGGCCTCCCTGTCCATCACCAACTCCCGGAGTTCACTCAGACTCACGTCCATCGAGTCAGTGATGCCATCCAGCCATCTCATCCTCTGTCATCCCCTTCTCCTCTTGCCCCCAGTCCCTCCCAGCATCACAGTCTTTTCCAATGAGTCAACTCTTCACATGATTTGGCCAAAGTACTGGAGTTTCAGCTTCAGCATCATTCCTTCCAAAGAAATCCCAGGGCTGATCTCCTTTAGAATGGACTGGTTGGATCTCCTTGCAGTCCAAGGGACTCTCAAGAGTCTTCTCCAACACTACAGTTCAAAAGCATCAATTTGAATCAGTTCTAATGAGGTGGACAAAACTGGAGCCTATTATACGGAGTGAAGTAAGCCAGAAGGAAAAACACCAATACAGTATACTAATACATATATATGGAATTTAGAAAGATGATAACAATAACCGTGTGTATGAGACAGCAAAAGAGACACTGATGTATAGAACAGTCTTATGGACTCTGTGGGAGAGGGAGAGGGTGGGAAGATTTGGGAGAATGGCATTGAAACATGTAAAGTATAATGTATGAAACGAGATGCCAGTCCAGGTTCGATGCAAGATACTGGATGCTTGGGGCTAGTGCACTGGGACGACCCAGAGGGATGGTATGGGGAGGGAGGAGGGAAGAGGGTTCAGGATGGGGAACACATGTATACCTGTGATGGATTCATTTTGATATTTGGCAAAACTAATACAATTATGTAAAGTTTAAAAATAAAATAAAATTAAAAAAAAAAAAAACTGCAAGAGCATCAATTGTTCAGCACTCAGCCTTCTTCACAGTCCAACTCTCACATCCATACATGACCATAGGAAAAACCATAGCCTTGACTAGACGAACCTTTGTTGGCAAAGTAATGTCTCTGCTTTTGAATATGCTATCTAGGTTGGTCATAACTTTCCTTCCAAGGAGTAAGCGTCTTTTAATTTCATGACTGCAGTCACCATCTGCAGTGATTTTGGAGCCCAGAAAAATAAAGTCTGACACTGTTCCACTGTTTCCCCATCTATTTCCCATGAAGTGATGGGACCGGATTCCATGATCTTCATTTTCTGAATGTTGAGCTTTAAGCCAACTTTTTCACTCTCCACTTTCACTTGCATCAAGAGGCTTTTGAGTTCCTCTTCACTTTCTGCCATAAAGGTGGTGTCATCTGCATATCTGAGGTTATTGATAGTATATATAGGAGCCCACAAAAGTAATAAAAAGCATAAAATGACTACTGAATATTTTTTTGTCTGTCCCCTGGTTCTTCATGTAAAATAAACTGATATCATACATTGTCACAGTGACCTGGAGCTTGAGCTTTAAAGGAACAAAGTATGAAAACAGAGATAAGGAATGCGTTTTCACTTGGTCTGATATTTCATTTCCCTTTGCTTTTGTAATGCAGAAGACTGGCTAATTTTCCTACAGTTCTTTGTCGTCCTTTGTAAACAGTATGTGGCAGGATGTCCACCTATCTGGATAAAAAATGTGTTTTAACAGAAACAAAGTTGTTCTGCAGTATGATAAAAGCCATACTTTATAACCAAATGAAAAACAAACAGTAAAACAGTTTTAAGTTGAGCTTACAAATCTGATGCTGTACAATATTTTCCTTTATGAAATAGTTTGGATATCAAAGACCAGAAGCTATTAATGTGGAACTGAGGCTTTACAGAGATTAAAAAAAAAAAAAAAAGATGTTCCAAATAACTGATGAATTTTCAGATTCCTCTTGGTTTTTTTTAGTCGTGTCTACCTCCTCCTGAGAAAAAGAAAGCTACTGAGTAAGAGGGTTAATACACAGGATACCTAGAGGCAAGTTTTCAAGTTCAAAGTTGTCTTTTCTTTAACCTACAACAAAGAAGGGGAGAAATGGTGGATGTTTTGATTCTATATCATAATAGTTGAAGGTGATTAAGCCATTACCACAAAAATATTAGAAAACTTCAGAGCAAATATTGAACTATGAAATGCCTAGATATAATTCAAAATGATTGACTAGGAAAACAACTTGGTCTCCCCTTCCAAGTACAACTGTAAATACATAAAATATTTTACCGCAGTCTACATTGCTTTTACTGTATTTTTTCTTTTATTATACTTTTGATGGGTAAGCACTATGCTGCAACCACTAGCGATGAAGATCTGAATTTGAACATTCAGCTGAATATTAAGACCTACAAGATCTTCTAGAACTAACACCAAGAAAAAAAAAATGCCCTTTTCATCACAGGGAACTGGAACGCAAAAGTTGGAAGTTAAGAGATACCTGGAGTAACAGGCAAGCATGGCCTTGGAGTACAAAATGAAGCAGGGCAAAGGCTGATAGAATTATGCCAAGAGAACACACTGGTCATAGCAAACACACTCTTCCAACAACACAAGAGACGACACTGTATGTGGACATCACCAGGTGGTCAATACTGAAATCAGACTGATTATATTATTTGCAGCACAACAAAGTATGGAAAATTCCTAAAGAGATGGGAATACCAGACCACCTTACCTGCCTCCTAAGAAACCTGTATGCAGGTCAAGAAACAACAGTTAGAACTGGATATGGAATAGCAGACTGCTTCAAAATTGGGAAAGGAGTACATCAAGGCTGTATACTGTCACTCTGCTTATTAAACTTAAATGCAGAATGTATCATGTGAAATGCCAAGCTGGATGAAGCACAAGCTAGAATCAAGAGTGCCTGGAGAAAAATCAATAACCTCAGATATGCAGATGACACCACCCTTATGGTAGAAAGTGAAGAACTAAAGAGCCTCTTGGTGAAAGTGAAAGAGGAGAGTGAAAAAGTTGGCTTAAAACTCAAGATTCAAAAAACTAAGATCATGGTATCTGGTCCCATCACTTCATGGCAAATAGATGGGGAAACAATGGAAACAGTGACAAACTTTATTTTTCTGGGCTCCAAAATCACTGCAGATGGTGACTGCAGCCATGAAATTAAAAGACGCTTTCTCCTTGGAAGAAAAGCTTTGACAAACATAGACAGCAAATTAAAAAGCAAAGACTTTATAATGCCAACAAAGATCTGTATAGTCAAAGCTATGTTTTTTCCATTAGTCATGTGTGGATGTGAGAGTTGGACCATAAAGAAGGCTAAGTTCTGAAAAACTGATGCATTTGAACTGTGGTGTTGGAGAAGACTCTTGAGAGTCCCTTGAACTACAAGGAGATACAAGAAGTCCATCCTAAAGGAAATCAGTCCTGAATATTCACTGGAAGGACTGATGCTGAAGCTGAAGCTCCAACATTTTGGTCGCCTGATACATACAGCTGATTCATTAGTAAAAACCCTGATGCTGGGAAAGATTGAAGGCAGGTGATAAAGGGGACTATGGTTGGATGGCATCCCCAACTCAATTGACATGAGTTTGAGCAAACTCTGGGAGATAGTGAAGGACAGGGATGCCTGAAGTGCTGCAGTCCATGGGATCTCAATGAGTCGGACATGACTGAACAACTAAACAATAACAACAGTACTTCAGGAAGTCTATCACACAATTGGAGTGCTATTGTCAAAGAAAATTTAGAGAAGTGAATCTGAAATAGGTATGAATAAAATTTTTAAAAAGATAAAATGTTTTTAAGTGACTGTCCAAAGAGAAAGGAGTTAGAGACAAAGTATAGAGAGCAAAATAGATATTGTATTGTGCTTTGTTGTCTTACCAAAAGAAGACTAGATGGACAAAGATGTGATTGTTTCAAATGTTAAACCACCATATACTTCCCCTATGGAAGCTCCATCCACCTGCAATGCAGGAGACGCAGGAGAAATGAGTTCAATCCCTGGGTTGGGAAGATCCCCTGGAGGAGGAAATGGCAACCCACTCCAGTATTCTTGCTTGGACAATTTCAAGGGCAGAGGAGCCTGACAGGCTACAGTACATGGGATTGCAGAGTCAGAAATGACTGCGCAAGGGCACATGCACACACACACACACACACACACACATATCTGTTATTGTTACTTTATATTTTTATACCAGAGAGGTATTTCTGTTATTTGTCGTATGTACATTTATATCCTACCTGTCACATCATTCAGTTTTGTAATTATTTCTGTATCTTATTTTCTCTTCAAACTATAAGTTCCTAGGAGATCAAAGCTTTATTGTATATGTGTATATATATATACACACACATATATGTATACATATGTATATATGGTTGAAGCCAATCGAGCTTTATTTGGATTAGCCAAATGGGGTATCAGAAAATGACCTGTAGATAAAGGGTTAAATATTTGCAGATGCATATATAGCACACTCAGCATATATAGCTGAGCCACTGCTTCAGTTTTCTTGCCATGAGAACCCCACAAACAGTATGAAAAGGCAAACAGATATGACACCAGAAGATGAGCCTCCCAGGTCAGAAGGTGTCTGATACGCTACTGGGGAAGAGCAGAGGACAACTGCTAATAGCTCCAGAAAGAAGCTGTGGGGCCATAGCAGAAACTATGCTCAGTTATAGATATGCCTGGTGGTGAAAGTAAAACCTGATGCTGTAAAGAACAATACTGCATAGGAACTTGGAACGTTAGGTCCAAGAATTAAGGTAAATTGGACATGGTCAAGCAGGAGATGGCAGGAATAAACATCGACCTCTTAGGAATCAGTGAACTATAATGAATGGGAATGGGTGAACTTAATTCAGATGACCATTATATCTACTACTGTGGTCAAGAATCCCTTAGAATCAATGGAGTAGAAATGCTAATGTGTTTAATTCTGAATAAAATCTTGGCAATTTTCCATATCAGTAAAGAAGTTTTTCAAGTACTCACACAAATATTTTCCCAAGAAACAGAACACATCATATGTCAGTTGAAATACTGTAGACATAAGTAAATATTACAGAGCTACTAACTATTCCTACAAAGCAAAGGAAGGGCACCTGAATTTTGTGTTTAAAAATATCTAATCCATCCAACAAAGATCTACTCTGTTCCACAATGATAGACATCATATAAATGTCATATCTTTTTATGAGGCATTGTCAGTTTCTTTCTCCTTCCTTAAGGAAACTGCCATACCATGTTATCTCCTAAGTTCCATATAGAGTCCCACAGTATGTGTCCTGAGCTTTAAGAAGAACCTGTATTTGAAGTCGATAGATTTTGTAAACCTTACTTTTGCAATTTTCCATCTATTAAATGATTATTAACTAGATATGTCTTTGAACAACTGTATTAGTGAAGTAGAATGGCAGGTAATGCTATGACATATTAAAAATCACCTTTATGACCGTGTCTGAGAAAGAGAAACAATTTAATATAATTTCACTCATCCATTCATTCACATGTTTTTGATTATTTTGTCCCAGGCAATGAAATGATCATGACAAAATTTAGAAAGACAGATTTCAAATCTATTATGAATCTAATATATAGCTTTTCATATTTTAAGAAAGAAGATTTTTATACCATATATTCTTTCTGCTATCTACAGAAGTTATTGATATATTTGCTACAAGTCTCCTCCTGCTCTTAAACTGTACAGATACACATCTGAGAGCCATTCAAGTAACCTACTACACCCTTTGGAACCACTGAAAAGCTATTTACTTTACTCTAAAGAGCACTGATCTGCCTTAAAGTGTTCACATTTAAAAGTACAGACTTCCTCAAATGAAAAACATAAAGAAATAAAAACACAACGACCTTACTAAAATATACAGACTCAATGTTTTCTCAAAGAGAAGAACCTTGGCATGAATAAACCATGAATGTACCATTGAAGGAATTATCAGTTATACCATGTCAAATTTCTTTATTTCTTTGCTTTGAATAAGTGCCATAGCATTCTTCTGAATCTGTTTTTCTATATCTTTCTCTCAAACAAAGATGTTTTGAAAATCTCTTGCTAGCTGACTACTATCTTAAGCACTGAGGTTATAGATATGAGTAATACTTTCTTTAACTTGATTTTGCCATTTAGTGGGCAAATTATCCTCTGAGAATTTTAGTTTCTTCATATAAAATATAATAAAAAATATACTACTGCTATCTACCTCGTTCAATTGTTGTTATGAAATCACCAATATCTGGCCCAATTATGTGCCATATACTAAGTATTCCATTGATGATAGGTATTATTCTCTCATTTATCAAAATATTGCTATCTGATAAACTGTCAGAACTAGGACAAATTTGAATGTAACAAAAGTACAAATAAAAAGGGAGAGAACTATAACTCTCTCAGACATACCAGGAACCCATGATCAAGGTACATGACTATTCTAAGCTCCAGGACCACAAAAAACAACAGGACAAAGTATTAACTTTCAAGTAGTTTAGGGTTTAGTTTTCCTTTGCACTGGCTATAATTAAGTGGCAAGAGGGGAAAGAGTGCTGAAACAACCTAGCTATTATAACAGGAATGGAAAAGGTTAGTTTTCATTCCAATCCCAAAGAAGTTCAGTTCAGTTCAGTCGCTCAGTCATGTCGGACTCTTTACCACCCCATGAATTGCAGCACGCCAGGCCTCCCTGTCCATCACTAACTCCCGGAGTTCACCCAAACTCATGTGCGTCGAGTCGGTGATGCCATCCAGCCATCTCATCCTCTGTCATCCCCTTTGCCTCCTGCCCTCAATCCCAAAGAAAGGCAATGCCAAAGAATGCTCAAACTACCGCACAATTGCACTCATCTCACACGCTAGTAATGTTCAAAATTCTCGAAACCAGGCTTCAACAGTATGTGAGCCGTAAACTTCCAGATGTTCAAGCTGGTTTTAGAAAAGGCAGAGGAACCAGAGACCAAACTGCCAACATCTGTTGGATCATCAAAAAAGCAAGAGAGTTTCAGAAAAGCATCTATTTCTGCCTTATTGACTATGCCAAAGCCTTTGACTGTGTGGATCACAAGAAACTGTGGAAAATTCTTCAAGAGATGGGAATACCAGACCACCTGACCTGCTTCTTGAGAAATACGTATGCAGGTCAGAAAGCAACAGTTAGTACTGGACATGGAACTACAGTCTGGTTTCAAATAGGGAAAGGAGTACGTCAAGGCTGTATATTGTCACCCTGCTTATTTAACTTATATGCAGAGCACATCATGTGAAATGCCAAGCTGGATGAAGCGCAAGCTGGAATCAAGATTGCCAGGAGAAATATCAATAACCTCAGATATGGAGAGGACACCACCCTCATGACAAAAAGTGAAGAAGAACTAAAGAGCCTCTTGATGAAACTGAAAGAGGAGATTGAAAAAGTTGGCCTAAAGCTCAACATTCAGAAAACTAAGATCATGGCATCTGATCCCATCACTTCATGGCAAATAAATGGGAAAACAGTGGAAACAGTGACAGACTTTATTTTGGGGAGCTCCAAAATTACTGCAGATGGTGAATGCAGCCATGAAATTTAAAGATGCCTACTCCTTGAAAGAAAAGTTATGAACAATCTAGATACCATATTAAAAAGCAGAGACATTATTTTGTCAACAAAGATCCGTCTAGTCAAGGCTATGGTTTTTCCAGTGGTCATGTATGGATGTGAGAGTTGGACTATAAAGAAAGCTGAGCACCAAAGAGTTGATGCTTTTGAACTGTGGTGTTGGAGGAGACTCTTGAGAGTCCCTTGGACAGCAAGGAGATCCAACTAGTCCATCCTAAAGGAAATCAGTCCTGAATATTCATTGGAAGGACTGATGCTGAAGCTGAAACTCCAGTACTTTGGCCACCTGATGCAAAGAACTGACTCACTTGAAAAGACCCTGATGCTGGGAAAGATTGAAGGCGAAAGGAAAAGAGGATGACAGAGGATGAGATGGCTGGATGGCATCACCAACTCGATGAACATTAGTTTGTGTAGACTCCGGGAGTTGGTGATGGACAGGGAGGCCTGGAGTCCTGCAGTCCATAGGGTCGCAAAGAGTCGAACATGACTGAGCAACTGAACTGAACTGATAATGCTCTCAGAATAATTTTTCCTGTTTCATTAGAGATGTACACCTTATAGAGACTTACATCCTATAAAGTCTAAAATAAGACAAGTTAATTGTGAGGTGCTTCTTGTCTTAGTGAATTTCCATTGTTTGTTAGAAAAAAATGTCCGTAATAGTCCAAAATCATTTAGGAGAATATAATTAGTGTGATCTATAATATCAATTTGCAATGAAACCTGTAATCTTGCATATTTGTAGATCACATCACGTAAATCACAATGACATCAACTGAAAGTTCTGCCTCACTTCAACTTTCTTAGGAAAATGCAGGATATCTGTCATTTTATTTCTGCTTATCTTATACTTTATCTTCAAAAAGATAAAGGCAATTGATCCAGATAATAAATTTGCAAAATATACTAACAGGAATTTCAGAGTAGTAAAAACCTCTACTGCCACCAAATATAAAATATGTTCATTCTTACCCGCACATGGGAAAATATGTTTTAGCTACCAACTCACAGGTATCAGACTGGAACCATTTAAAATACTGATATTACTGACACTTGTTGAGCAAGTGATAAAAATAAAATTTGTATATAATGCTAAGGACAAGCACACTTTGAAGAGAAATTTGGCAGTATTTGCCTCTATATATGTCTCTTAAAGAAACACTCACAAATATGCCAATAGCCACATATTAAGATGTTAATTGTGCTATTCCTTGCAATAGTAAAAAAGGAGACACAATTTATAGTGAAATGCTATACTGCAATTAAATAAATAAATTAGATCTTTATTCATCAAACATGAAAAATTATTATGGTAGGAAAATAGTTGTAAAATTATACATAAATATTTTCCAGCTACTTACATTTCATAAAACTAAGGAAATATAATTATATACTGGATTGGAGAAACATATAGAGACCCACAAACCCACAGACTTCCCCCACACACACACAGACAACTACATACAACATACACATGCATACAAAAGACATAATTAGAAGATAGTGTTTACTTTTAGAAAGGGTTAAGATTCTGGAGGAGTGCAGCTTCAGTTTTCTTATGAAATAACAATTAAGAAGAAAACCATTTCTTTATAAAATCAGACCTACATTTTCAATCAATAATGCCAAAGGTTTGGTATGAAAATTTGAGTAGTAACTCTGCTAGCACTAGGATGTGCTGGGATTAAAGTTCTGGGAATCTATTTTTAAACATTTTAGTAAATTAAATAAATACTCAAGTGTTTAGTATTATCTGCTTATCTGTTTTATTATGTTGGTGGAAGCTTAAGCTGTAGTAAGCTTGAAACAAATCATTAGACCAGTAAATGGCATGGCCAAAAGTTTTACCTAAGCCATTTCTCACATTATGAGATATAATCTTGCTGTGGATGTTTGCAAATATATTTATAAAAAGGGGAACATAGTTAAGCATTGCACATTGACTAAAAAAAACTAGGTGTTGTAAGCCAAAACACCACAGAAGAAATGAGCAGCCTCCAGATTTAGCCTAATTAATCCAAATTGGATAAAGAAAAAAATAACAGTGTGCTTTAATTTTGGCATTAATTTTTGCTAAGGTTAAAAAATACTATCCTAGAGTAATTATTCTCCTCAAGTACATTTTATGCACTCTTAAGCAATGTGGTTAAGTCGCCTCTCCTCTAACTTCCTTTTACCCTTAAGAAGTAGTAAAAAGTCTTTGATTTCCACGGTTGCTTAAAAAAAAATGTAGAAAATTTAATCTGTATAGACATCCACTCATCAAAACCCACCTTCTAATGTTTAATTTAAAAATCTCAAGAGAGAAATAACTAATTCAGGACACCCAGTGATTTACATACTATACCCTTGTCAACAAATATGCAGGACATGAATTAATATCATTTCCTTTTGTTTCACACTATTTTTTCCATTTTGGTTGCATCTGAATTTTAATCTGTTCACATTCTGCTACTCACAGCAAAGTGGCCTGAAGCAGACAGCAAAAGAAGCACTAAATCGAGCACGTAAATCACTTCTTTCCCAGTTCCACAGCCGATTTAAAGAGCATCCTGGCACTAATGCTTGGAAATAATATACTGTCGAGCCCAACGCAGCAGAGGAACTCTACTTCAAATATAGGATAGTCCGGGTGACTGTGCAATTACAATTAACCTCGTGGCTGCAATGTCAGTAATAAACAGTCAAGCAAGGGATGGGTCTAAGAAAGTAATCAGGTAACTGTAAGAGTGATTTCTGACGTTTTAGTGTTTAAAAAAATATTTTTAATTAAACCATCTCACAACTTCAAAAATAGTTTCCTGAGGCATATAAGTTTTGTTTTTTTTTTAATTAAACCACTATATAATATGACATAATAAAAGTGACTAGAAAAACATTGGACACATAATAGGTGCTCAATAAATATTTATGAAAACATTTGAAGAATGCTAATAAGCACACTTGTAGAAATGCACAACCTTTCTAATACTCAAGCACTGCTCCAATGTTTGCAATAGTTTTTCAAAGCATACCTTTTCCCAATTAGGTGTATATGAAATAATAACTATATTGATACATTGACATCAATTTTAAGTCAACTGACATAAAATTGACAAGCATTTACATAATGATTGCATACAAATACAGATACAGCATATTAAGTTATACATACTCTTCAAATAGATAACCAGAGAAACAGAAAATATTGCATTTAAGTATACTTGGTCTTTTCACTAGAAATATTAATAATTTTCATTGTGCATATGCCGCCTACATACACATACATACATACACATACACACATGCCTCATACACATATACATACATAATGCATGTATATTATAGCTTATTAATAGATATGGCTTAACAAATTTTTGTCGAGGCAAGAATTTTCCAGCCTTTGAATTAAACAAGTGTGCTGGCACATGTTAAACTAGAACTATGATAAGGACATATATTACCCCTACTCTTCTAAAATATACTCAGTTTAAACCCTATATGTTACATGAATATAGTGATGGTAATTACAAGATTTTTCCAAGGAACTCAGTGATCCATTCTTACACATTTCTGGTTAAGTATTATTAACTAACTAAACTCTACCATTAGAAAGCAAACTTTTCTAATTCAAAATGACATTACAATCATACAAATCTAGAAACACTGATATTCAAGATTAACACTTCCATAAAAAGAAGATAATTAAGAAAGCAATTAAAATATAAACAATTAAAACAAAACTAAGTACTATTTTTGTGGCAGGTGCCAGATGAAACAGAAATTGCATAACAAAATACCTCTAGTTTCATATTTCTTACATTTTAGTTGGGGGAAAAAGTCTATCATAAAGTTTTTTAAAATAAAATCAATGTAATGAGTACAAACTGTTGCAAGGATGGAAACCCAAGAGTAATTTAGCCAGTTCAGTTCAGTTCAGTTGCTCAGTCATGTCCGACTCTTTGAACCCCATGAATCGCAGCACACCAGGCCTCCCTGTCCATCACCAACTCCTGGAGTCCACTCAAACCCATGTTCATTGAGTCAGTGATGCCATCCAAACATCTCATCCTCTGTCATCCCCTTCTCCTTCTGCCATCAATCTTTCCCAGCATCAGGGTCTTTTCAAATGAGTCAGTTCTTTGCATTCAGGTACTCAAAGTACTGGAGTTTTAGCTTCAGCATCATACCTTCCAATGAATATTCAGGACTGATTTCCTTTGTGATGAACTAGTTGGATCTCCTTGCAGTCCAAGGGATTCTCAAGAGTATCCTCCAACACCACAGTTCAAAAGCATCAATTCTTCTGCACTCAGCTTTCTTTATAGTCCAACGCTCACATCTATACATGACCACTGGAAAAACCATAGCCTTGACTAGACGGACCTTTGTTGACAAAGTAATGTCTCTGCTTTTGAATATGCTACCTAGGTTGGTCATAACTTTCCTTCCAAGTAGTAAGCGTCTTTTAATTTCATGGCTGCAGTCACCATCTGCAGTGATTTTGGAGCCCAGAGAAATAAAGTCAGCCACTGTTTCCCCATCTATTTACCATAAAGTGATGGGACTGGATGCCATGATATTAGTTTTCTGAATGTTGAGCTTTAAGCCAACTTTTTCACTCTCCTCTTTCAGTTTCATCAAGAGGGTCTTTAGTTCCTCTTCACTTTCTGCCATAAGGGTGGTGTCATCTGCATATCTGAGGTTATTGATATTTCTCCCGGCAATCTTGATTCCAGCTTGTGCATCCTCCAGCCCAGTATTTCTCATGATGTACTCTGCATATGAGTTAAATAAGCAGGGTGACAATATACAGCCTTGACGTACTCCTTTCCCTATTTGAAACCAGTCTGTAGTTCCATGTCCAGTTCTAACTGTTGCTTCCTGACCTGCATACAGATTTCTCAAGAGGCAGGTCAGATGGTCTGGTATTCCTATCTCTTTCAGAATTTTCCACAGTTTATTGTGATCCACACAGTCAAAGGCTTTGACATAGTCAATAAGGCAAAAATAGACGTTTTTCTGGAACTCTCTTGCCTTTTCAATGATCCAACGATGTTGGCAATTTGATATCTGGTTCCTCTGCCTTTTCTAAAACCAGCTTGAACATCTGGAAGTTCATGGTTCATGTATTGCTGAACCCTGGCTTGGAGAAGTTTAAGCATCTCTTTACTACCCTGAGAGGAGGTATAACAATGTCCGAGATCAGGGGCAGCGGCCGAGAGGAGCTACCCCATGCCAGAGGTCAGGGGCAGGGGCTGAGAGGAGCTCCCCCACATTCAAGGCAAGGAGAAGCAGCTGCACTTTGCTGGAGCAGCCGTGAAGAGATTCTCCACATTCACAGTAAGAGAAACCCAAGCAAGATGGTAGGCACCAAGAGAGGGCATCAGAGGGCAGAGAGACTGAAACCACAATCACAGACAACTAGCCAATCTGATGACACGGACTACAGCTTTATCTAATTCAATGAAACTAAGCCATGCTGAGTTGGGCCACCCAAGATGGATGGGTCATGTTGGAGAGGTCTGACAGAATGTGGTCCACTGGAGAAGGGAATTGCAAACCACTTCAGTTTTCTTGCCTTGAGAACCCCATGAACAGTATAAAAAGGCAAAAAGATAGAACACTGAAGGATGAACTCCCCAGGTTGGTAGGTGCCCAATATGCTACTGGAGATCAGTGGAGAAATAACTGCAGAAATAATGAAGGGATGGAGCCAAAGCAAAAACAACACCCAGTTGTGGATGGGACTGGTGATAGAAGCAAGATTCGATGCTGTAAAGAGCAATGTTGCATAGGAACCTGGAATGTTACATCCACGAATCAAGGCAAATTGGAAGTGGTCAAAAAGGAAATTTAGCCAGTTAGAGAAAATTTATAGAGCAGTTAGAACTAGTGTCATGCCTACCAACAGAAAGAAAAAAAAAGCACTATCTTAAAAGAGGTAAAAGAAACAGAATGACAGATCATACAGTTAGTGGTTGCTACTGCAAAGAGTTGATTCTAAATATGATGATGAAGGCCTGTGAAAACAATACAAATTTAAAAATCAACTGGTGGAAAATACAGAGCCATTTTTTATGCACGTGCAAACACATGCATTTGTGTCTGTGTTTCTAGATAGCATATTAAAATACAGAGATATTACTTTGTCAACAAAGGTCCATCTAGTCAAGGCTGTGGTTTTTCCAGTGGTCATGTATGGATGTGAGAGTTGGATCGTGAAGAGAGCTGAGCACTGAAGAATTGATGCTTTTGAACTGTGGTGTTGGAGAAGACTCTTGAGAGTCCCTTGGACTGCAAGGAGATCCAACAAATCCATTCTAAAGGAGATCAGTCCTGGGTGTTCATTGGAAGGACTGATGCTAAAGCTGAAACTCCAGTACCTTGGCCACCTCATGCGAAGAGTTAACTCACTGGAAAAGACCCTGGTTCTGGGAGGGATTGGGGGCAGGAGGAGAAGGGGACGACAGAGGATTAGATGGCTGGATGGCATCACCGACTCCATGCACATGAGTTTGAGTGAACTCCGGGAACTGGTGATGGACAGGGAGGCCTGGCGTGCTGCGGACATGACTGAGAGACTGAACTGAACTGAACTGAACTGTGTTTGTACAGGTGAGCAAAGGAATAATGTGGTCAACATAGAACTAAGGATTCTTTCAGTGGATGGTCATACAGAAATCCAGGATATGATGTATAGTTCAGTTCAGTCACTCAGTTGTGTTTGACTCTCCACAATCCCATGAACCGCAGCACGCCAGGCCTCCCTCTCCATCACCAACTCCCGGAGTTCACTCAAATTCACGTCCATCGAGTCGGTGATGCCATCCAGCCATCTCATCCTCTGTCGTCCCCTTCTCCTCCTGCCCCCAATCCTTCCCAGAATCAGGCTCTTTTTGAATGAGTCAACTGTTCGCATGACATGGCCAAAGTACTGGAGTTTCAGCTTCAACATCAGTCCTTCCAATGAACACCCAGCACTGATCTCCTTTAGGATGGACTGGTTGGATCTCCTTGCAGTCCAAGGATGTATAAATTGCTGAATAAATGGCAGAAATTCAGCTTAAACTGAGAGACTATATTAGGATAACAGCTTATCTCAATAGAAAGTTAAAATGGTTATAAGGTAACTTCTAGATGATAGACTGATAGACAATCACAATTTCAGGAATTGACTTCAGTATCTGACTTTATATAAATAACCAAACCTCTAAGGCTCAGCCCTTAGTGTATTAATCGCAATGCATAATGGTAGCATGCAGTAGCAGATAGTTACTGCAGCTGTGAAATTAAAATACACTTGTTCCTTGGATGAAATGTTATGACCAACTTAGACAGCTAATTAAAAAGCAGAGACATTACTTTGTTGCCAACAAAGGTCCATCTAGTCAAAGGTATGGTTTTCCCAGTAGTCATGTAAGGATGTGAGAACTGGACTCTAAAGAAAGCTGAGTGCCGAAGAATTGATGCTTTTTAACTGTGGTGTTGGAGAAGACTCCTGAGAGTCCCTTGGACAACAAGGAGATCCAACCAGTACATCGTAAAGGAAATCAGTCTTAAATATTCATTTGAAGGATTGATGCTGAAGCTGAATTTCCAATACTTTGGCCACCTGACGTGAAGAGCTGACTCATTTGAAAAGACCTTGATGCTGGGAAAGACTGAATGAGGGAGGTGAAGGGGATGACAGAGGATGAGATGGTTGGATGGCATCACCGACCTAATGTACATGAGTTTGAGTAAACTCTGGGAGTTAGGGATGGACAGGGAAGGCTGGTGTGCTGCAGTCCATGGGGTCACAAAGAGGTGGACACGACTGAGATACTGAACTGAACTGAACTGAATAGTAGCATGGTGAACACAGACAGCTCTCTGTTCCCTAAACATTCTCTCCTTTCATTTTAGGAACAGAATCCATACACTGGGTGTAAAGTGTGCCCAGCTATAAAACCACATATATCAGCTCTTCTCACAGAACCAAGGTGGGGAGAATTCAATAGTTGAAAGCATAAATTGTATGGTGATTCCAAGAAAATGTTTTAAAAAGGGCTTACTTAATTGGAAGACATGCTTTTTTTTTCTTTCAGCCCTTTCCTCCTGCCTGGCTTAAATGTAGGTCTGATGGTTGGTAATCCAGAGGTCTTAGAAGATTAGACTGGAAATTCTTTAAGAATGAAAGTTCAGTATAAAAAAAAAACAAACTCAATCATAAAATAGGCAGAATATGTAAATTGACATTTCTCCAAAGACATACAGATGGTCAAAAAGCACATGAAAAGATGTTCAACGTCACTAATTATTAGAGAAATGCAAATCAAAACTCCAATGAAGTATCACCTCACATGGGTCAGAATACCCATCATCAAAAATTCTACAAACAATTAATGCTGGAAAGAGTGTGGAGAGAAGGGAATCTTCCTACACAGTTAGTGGGAATACATGTTGGTACAACCGTTATGGAGAACAGTATGCAGATTCCTCAAAAACTAAACATAGAATTAGCATAGGATCCAGAAATGCCACTCCTGGGTATTAATTTGGAGAAAACCATAATTCAAAAAGATAGATGTACCCCAATGTTTACTGCAGCACTATTTGTTCACTGCAGTACAATTTACAATAGCCAAATCACGGAAGCAACCTAAATATATAACAACAAAGGACAGGATAAAGACACGTGGTGTGTGTATATATATATATATATATATTTATATATGTATATATTTATATATATGTGTGTGTTTGTGTGTATGTGTGTGTGTGTGTCTGTGTGTGTATACACAATAAAATATTACTCACCCATAAAAGAAACAAAATAATGTCATTTGCAGCAACATGGATGAACCTAGAGACTGTCATACTGAATGAAGTAAAACAGAAAAATGAATATCATATGATATCACTCATATGTGGAATCTAAAAAATAGTACAAATGAACTTATTAAAATGGAAACAGAGTCACAGATGTAGAAAACAAACTTATGGTTTCCAGGGGAGAAAAGCGGAAGATAAATTTGGAGATTGGGATTGACATATATACGCTGCTGCTGCTGCTGCTGCTAAGTCACTTCAGTCATGTCCGACTCTGTGCGACCCCATAGACAGCAGCCCACCAGGCTCTTCCGTCCCTGGGATTCTCCAGGCAAGAACACTGGAGTGGGTTGCCATTTCCTTCTCCAATGAATGAAAGTGAAAAGTGGGAAGATTTGGGAGAATGGCATTGAAAAAAAAAAAAAAAAGTGAAAAGTGAAAGTGAAGTTGCTCAGTCCTGTCCGACTCTTCGCGACCGCATGGACTGCAGCCCACCAGGCTCCTCCGTCCATGGGACTCTCCACTACTGTATGTAAAATAGATAACTAATAAAAACCTACTGTATAGCATAAGGAACTTTACTCAGTAGTCTGTAATGGCCAATATGGGAAAAGAATCTAAAAAAGAGTGGATATATGTATAATTGACTTGCTTTGCTATACACCTGAAACTAACACAGTACTGTAAATCAACTATATTCCAATAAAAATTAAAAGAAGAGGGAAAGCAATACAAGCAGGATGGCTTGGTTTAATGACAAGGATCTTTGCACCTGATGACAAAGAGGTAACAAATCAGTCTCAGACTTTTTGTGTATAAGACAAAAAGTTCACATCTTTAAGCAATGAAACTCATTTAGGCCTTTGAACTTTTCATTTCTGTGCAGCAAAATCTAATTCTAATGGATCCTTAAGCCTGTACCATAGGATTATTGTCTAAATTATGCCAAGTATATATAGTTTTCTTTATAGGGCAAATCAACCTCTATGTCATATTTGAAGTCTGAACTTAAAATATCATCTCTTCAAGGAGGCCTTTTTTGGTATCTCAGTGTGAAATAATTCCTCCTATTTTCCTTTCCCTTCATAGCACTTATCAAACAGCTCAGAAGTGTATATGTATTGGTTTACTCTTCTAGTCTTTCTCCTCACTATCGCTATATATGGAATTTAGAAAGATGGTAACGATAACCCTGTATACGAGACAGCAAAAGAGACACTGATGTATAGAACAGGATTATAGACTCTGTGGGAGAGGGAGATGGTGGGAAGATTTGGGAGAATGGCATTGAAACATGTGAAATGTCATGTATGAAACGAGATGCCAGTCCAGGTTCAATGCACGATGCTGGATGCTTGGGGCTGGTGCACTGGGACGACCCAGAGGGATGGTATGGGGAGGGAGGAGGGAGGAGGGTTCAGGATGGGCAACACATGAGAAATAAAGTTTTTTTAGAATTAAAAAAATAATAATAATAAATAAATAAAAAAATTAAATTAAATTAAATTAAACAGAAAACTTTAAAAAAAGATAAGTAAATAATTTATAAAAAATAATAAATAAAAAAAAAAATAAACTTGAGTAACTGACACAAAGTAGTGATTAATAAACATATGTTGGCTAAACAAATGAATAAGCCATTAAAATAAAGCTATTGGATTCCTCTTAAAATTCTGCATAAATTAAATAATATTTTCTATAAAGATGACATTTTAAAAAGTTGAAAAGCTTTCACTTATTTTCAATTGATTCATTAGCAATGAAGCTTAATGTGTTTTTTAAGTCTCCCATGAAGTGATGAAAGCTTCTTGAAGACACTTAGACTATCATTATTCTCTATGAAAAGAGCCTTATTTAAATATTTTCTTAAGTTAATGATATTTTAGTAATATTATCAACTTCAATTCAGTTAGGTAAAATCCATTGCCATCTTTTCTTCAATGTGAAATTTTCAACATTGTAGACAAACTCTAACTAGCTTTACGCTATTGAACTTTTATACTTTTCATTAACTCCCATCACTTCGAATTTCCTTTCTTTTTCCAGTCTTCTGGATTTAGGGTTAACCCTTTAAGAGCATCAATAAATTCTTCTAACACCTTTTTTTCCTTTATAGCTTTTATTTGTCTTTGCATCTGTCATTAGTCTTCTTTCTCTCTCACATGCACTCCCTACCTAAAAATTTCATAGTTAATAAAACAAGTGTAACCTCTACATACATACTTTATAAACTCATACTGTCAGATCTTAAAACTTTTCCAGTTTCAGGCATACTTTTGTAATAGACTCTTTAAGAATCACTTTTATATCTTACACTTGCATCATCTTAATAGCCATGTCAGTTATAATTTATTCTTTCTAATCCTCAGTTGTCTAGTGCTTTTTATCTACCTCATTTTGGTTAAGAGTACAACCATACTACCATCCTCATAAGTTTAAAAAAAGGGGGGCATTTTGACCTTTCCTTACTATGTTTCATATACTCAGTTAAGTTCCCCTTTGGAACGTCTTGTGTTAGTAACATCAACTTCTTCCCAGTACAAGCTCAATTATTGTAATTCAGATCCTCATTATAAATACAAAATCAAAAGTGACGCAAATGATTCTGTAAAAGTACCCAAGATCAGATAATTCCTGAGCTCTTTATCCTTGGAAAATTTGCTTCTTGGAAAATTTAACACAGAAAATGAAGAGGAACTAAAAACCCTCTTGATGAAAGTGAAACAGGAGAGTGAAAAAGTTGGCTTAAAGCTCAACATTCAGAAAACGAAGATCTTGGCGTCCGGTCCCATCACTTCATGGGAAATAGATGGGGAAACAGTGGAAACAGTGTCAGACTTTATTTTTGGGGGCTCCAAGATCACTGCAGATGGTAACTGCAGCCATGAAATTAAAAGACACTTACTCCTTGGAAGGAAAGTTATGACCAATCTGGATAGCATATTCAAAAGCAGAGACATTACTTTGCCAACAAAGGTCCATCTAGTCAAGGCTATGATTTTTCCAGTGGTCATGTATGGATGTGAGAGTTAGACTGTGAAGAAAGCTGAGTGCTGAAGAATTGATGCTTTTGAACTGTGGTGTTGGAGAAGACTCTTGAAAGTCCCATGGACTCCACGGAGATCCAACCAGTCCATTCTAAAGGAGATCAGTCCTGAGTGTTCTTTGGAAGGAATGATGCTAAAGCTGAAACTCCAGTACTTTGGCCACCTCATGCGAAGAGTTGACTCATTGGAAAAGACTCTGATGCTGGGAGGGATTGGGGGCAGGAGAAAAAGGGGACAACAGAGGATAAGATGACTAGATGGCATCCCCGACTCGATGGACATGGGTTTGGGTGAACTCCAGGAGTTGGTGATGGACAGGGAGGCCTGGTATGCTGCAATTAATGGGGTCACAAAGAGTCAGACATGACTGAGCGACTAAACTGAACTGAACTGAAAAGTCAACTTATACATGATATTATATTTCCATTTGGAAGATGCTTTGCATTAGTTTGGGCTTCCCTGATAGCTCAGTTGGTAAAGAATCCACATGCAATGCCTGGGTCAGGAAGATTCACTGGAGAAGAGATAGGCTACTCACACCAGTATTCTTAGGCTTTCATAGCAGCTCAGCTGGTAAAGAATCTGCCTGCAATACAGGAGACCTGGGTTCCGTCCCTGGGTTGGAAAGATACCCTGGACAAGGGAAAGGCTACCCACTCCAGTACTCCAGCCTAGAGAATACCATGGCCTGTATAGGCCATGGAGTCACAGAGTCAGACATGACTTTCACTTTCACTTTTGCATTAGTTTTACTTGTACACAGATTTTTAAAATTATAAGACTCCCTCATTTTATCATACTTAAACAAGGTAGGCAGGATCAATATTTTCATCCTTATTTAAATATTTAGGAAATCTGGATAGGCATGATTAAATGCATCACTCCAAGTGAAATATGAGAAGTGCATGAATTAGAACTTAGGTTTTTGTCTTTTCTATACTACTATCTGATAAGGTAGCAATGCATTAGCTAGTATTTTCAAATATTATCAAATATTTCTAGTATTTGATGAGGGGCAGAGAGTTACACCTAAAACTGTGATAATTGACCGTATAATTGAGCTGTCAGAGTTTTCCTTAAAGTAACAGAGTGTAATTTACCTAAGAAAGAATGAATGCTTCTCATCTGACATTCAGCTTTACCTCATTTAAGAAGTGTCTCTAGAAAGATCAGTAATGAAATCACGATAATTCACACAAAGTGCCCATAGCCAAACATGCTTAATTTACTCAATAAATATAAGTGGCTCAAATGCCCAACTAAGTATTGCATTTTCTATTAATCTGTGAAAGTTAACTTAAGAAATTAATAAGCTCTGTTTGAACTTCTTTGGAAATAATTATAAATTTGGGGTGAAATCAAAAGTTATATTTTATTTACATTTATGAAAATGTATCTATTATTTAGATTTTTAAAAATATAAAAGCTCAATAATATAATAATCACACTGATAGTGT
Source organism: Bos mutus (assembly GCF_027580195.1). NCBI lineage: Eukaryota > Metazoa > Chordata > Mammalia > Artiodactyla > Bovidae > Bos > Bos mutus. The sequence continues at coordinate 81,067,667 of NC_091622.1, forward strand.
CCATATGACTGATATTTGTAAACTAATTTGCTTACAAAAATAAATTTAGAACATTTGGGTAAAAATTGTTTACATAGGTTTAAGTTAATTTAGAAAATCTTCTGTTTTCAGTTTATCTGCAATAATACACTGCTAAAACAAAATGAAGCATTCTCTTTTTTTCAGCTTTATTAAGATACAATTGACAAAATGGCAATACATTTACTACCTGATGATTTGATATACGTATATGTTGTAAATGGATTCTAACACAAGTTAATTAACATATATTACTTCACATCGTTACCCTTTGGGGGGAGTGAGAACTCTTAAGTCCTGCTCTTTTAGTACATTTCAATTATATGAAGTAATGATATCACAGTTACTATGCTCTACATTAGATCCTCTATTCATAACTGTAAGTTTATTTCATTTTAGCAACTTTTCCCTATTTCCTTCTTTCCTGGAAACCATCATTCTACTGTTTTGTTGAGTTTAACTTTTTTTTTTAAGACTCCATATATAAGTGGTACCATGTCATATCTCTGTTTCTCTGTCTTATTTCATTTAGTGTAATGACCTCCCAGTTCATCCATGTTGTTGCAAATGTCCAAATTTCATTCTTTTTAAAATGTGAATAATATTCCATTATATATACACATACCACTTATTTATCCATTCATGAACACTTAAGTAGTTTTCTTACCTTGTCTATCATGACCAATGCTGCAAGCAACATGGGAATAAAGTGTATCATTGAGATAGTGATTTGGCTATATACTCAGAAGCAGGATTGCTGGATCATATGGTAAATCTATTTTTCATTTCCTAAGGAACCTCCATACTGTTACCCATAATGACTGTACCAGTTTACATTCCTGCTAACAGTGTACAAGGGTTCTGAAGGGACATTATTTTACCTCTTTGAAATTCTATTAAACTGTAAGAAGAAAAAAAAATATGAAAACTCAAACTTACAAAGTGTTTCCCCTTCTGATACTTTCAGATTGTTCGTGTATCCTAGTAATAAAGCAACTGAGGATGTCATCCAAGGTAGAAATACCAATGTCATTCCAAGTACAACCATATTATTTACTTTATAAATAATTTTCTGTCAACAATCTGAAACATGATCTCAGATAAATCACATAGGTTGACTGAGACTCTGAGAGAGGTGTTTCTATTGCTGCTGCTGCAGCTTAATCCCTCCAGTCATGTCCGACTCTATGTGACTCTATAGACTGTAGCCCGCCAGTCTCCTCTGTCCATGGAATTCTCCAGTCAAGAATACTGGTGTGGGTTGCCATGCCCTCCTCCAAGGGATCTTCCCAACCCAGGAATTGAACCTGGGTCTCCAGCTTAAAGGCAGATTCTTTACCACTGAGCCACCAGGGAAGCCCATGTTTCTACTCTAGATGCAATATTCAAATCTTTGAAGAGCAATTATTCTAGATGAGAGCTATATCACATCAATTAAAATAAAACTTGCTTAAATAGACATATGTTTCCTGGGAAAAAGACCACTGTAGGCGACAACCTGGTCATATGGATTCTTAAGTTTATAACAGAAAGTTTGTCCTTAATTCTAGTTTTCATTTCAATGGAAATGGCACCAAGACAAAGACTGTAATTATGTTTCTTATGATATATTGTAAAATATTAAAAAATCTGAATTTACTTAGTTATGTTCTTTTGTTCAGTGCCAGGAAATAACTTGCCCTTGCTGTGAGGCAGAACTCAAATACCACAGACAGTTTCATGGTAAATCACACTGTGCTGTGTTGTGCTTAGTCACTCAGTCATGACCTAATCTTTGTGATCCCATGGACTATAGCTGGCAAGCCTCCTCTGTCCATGGGGATTCTCCAAGCAAAATACTGAAGTGGGTAGCCTATTCGTTCTCTAAGGGGTCTTCCTGACCCAGGAATCGAACCGGGTTCTACCTGAATTGCAGGTGGATTCTTTACAGCTGAGCTACCAGGGAAGCCTGAAAAATTGCACTACTAAACATGAATTTGGAAAGGGAATGTTAAAATACTAATTTTTTAATAAAAGCTCATCAAAATTATTTTAAAATGATAAACATGAATTTCTACATGTGAACTAAAATCAAGTAATGGATCAGTTTTATTCTATCTTTTCTCCGTATTCTGCTGCTGCTGCTGCTAAGTCACTTTAGTCCTGTCTGACTCTGTGCAACCCCAGAGACTGCAGCCCACCAGGCTTCCCCAGTCCCTGGGATTCTTCAGGCAAGAACACTGGAGTGGGTTGCCATTTCCTTCTCCAATGCAGGAAAGTGAAAAGTGAAAGTGAATTCGCTCAGTCGTATCCGACTCTCAGCGACCTCATAGACTGCAGCCCAACAGGCTCCTCCGTCCATGGGATTTTCCAGGCAAGAATACTGGAGTGGGTTGCTATTTCCTTCTCCTCTCCTTATTCTACTACTATTTAATTGTCAATGAAGCCACCTCAATCTTAGACAATATGCTTTGCTCTCCTTGTCATGATGAAAGATATCCAATGTTTATCTATGAGGGATAATGACAAGAGACAATGTACAAGGAGGATGCAATAGTGAGGTTAAAACTGCATACAGAATAGAAGGGTGGCCATTTTCCCAGAATTGAATAATTTTGAAGATGATTATGTCACAAAAAAGATGTTCAGGAAAATTCAATTTCTGAATGCTGAGACACAGATAAATTCATTTATTGACCATACAGATGGTGACTGCAGCCATGAAATTAAGACGCTTACTCCTTGGAAGGAAAGTTATGACCAACCTAGATAGCATATTCAAAAGCAGAGACATTACTTTGCCAACAAAGGTTCGTCTAGTCAAGGCTATGGTTTTTCCTGTGGTCATGTATGGATGTGAGAGTTGGACTGTGAAGAAAGCTGAGCACTGAAGAATTGATGCTTTTGAACTGTGGTGTTGGAGAAGACTCTTGAGAGTCCCTTGGACTGCAAGGAGATCCAACCAGTCCATTCTGAAGGAGATCAGCCCTAGGATTTCTTTGGAAGGAATGATGCTAAAGCTGAAACTCCAGTACTTTGGTCACCTCATGCAAAGAGTTGACTCATTGGAAAAGACTCTGATGCTGGGAGGGATTAGGGGCAGGAGGAGAAGGCGACGACAGAGGATGAGATGGCTGGATGGCATCACTGACTCGATGGACGTGAGTCTGAGTGAATTCTGGGAGTTGGTGATGGACAGGGAGGCCTGGAGTGCTGTGATTCATGGGGTCGCAAAGAGTCGGACACGACTGAGTGACTGATCTGATCTTATCCGATTTAGGCTATGGATATCCATCCAATTCCTTAGCCCATCAAAGCTAGTATTATAAATTTCTTAGACCAGAAATTTATTATTAATTATTGTATAATTTGTTCAATCTATTAAAATTACCTTTTTTTAAGTTACAGGAAAATTCAGTACAAGTAAAATGTCAAGGAAGTATGTTAAAGATTCCATTGTTTAAGAGTTGACTCATTGGAAAAGACTCTGATGCTGGGAGGGATTGGGGGCAGGAGGAGAAGGGGATGACACAGGATGAGATGGCTGGATGGCATCACTGACTCGATGGACGTGAGTCTGAGTGAACTCCGGGAGTTGGTAATGGACAGGGATGCCTGGCGTGCTGCGATTCATGGGGTCGCAAAGAGTCGGACACAACTGAGCGACTGATCTGATCTGATATGATCTGATTAAACTGTACATTCTAGATAGGATAAATCATAGGTACAATGAAAGAAAAAAGGTATGACTGATTTAGGAAAAATGTCAACAAAATATGGTTTACAGAAAAAGAGTCAGAAAATAGTAAATAACATTTTGGCCAGAAAAGTCAGTCTAACTGAACTAATCATTAAGATTTTACTTTAAGTATACACATAATAAAATAGCTAGTACATAGAATTATTAAAATATGAAAATGCTCAGAAAAGCACCAACCGAAATATGACAAAGATTATGTTAGTCATGAAGCAATTCATCAATATTTTCAGTAATTTATCAAAAAAGCTGTGATACACTGCATGCTCTGTCCTAAGATGAGACATACAATTTTAAACAGGTAAATATTTGTTCTCATTCTGTGCTCACATTACTTTGTAGATGTGTACTTATATATCATTGTAAATAGGCTCTTTGCATATACCTTATAGAAGAAAAATATTCAAAATTTCTAATTTTCAAAAACTTTATAAGACAAAACTAAGATAACTTTTAAAAAATGTATTTATTTATTTAGCTGCATTGGGTCTTAGTAGCAGGACATGGAATCTTCATTGTGTCATGCAAGATCTTTCGTTGTGCACACAGACTCTAGTTGTTCCACATGGGCTTAGTTGCTCCGTAGCTTGTGGGAACCTAGTTCCTTGATCAGGAACTGCAAGGCAGATTCTTAACCACTGGATCACCAAGGAAATTCCAAGAGAGTTCTAAAGGCACTGCTTCCATCATCAATGAACATCATGGCATCCAGTCCTATCACTGCATGGCAAATAGGGACACTATGGAAACATGGACAGACTTTATTTTCTTGGGCTCCAAAATCACTGCAGGTGGTGACTGTAGCCATGAAATTAAAAGCCATTTGATGCTGAGCTTTAGCTTCAGCATCAGTCCTTCCAATGAATATTCAAGATTGGTTTCCTTTACAATTGACTGGTTTGATTTCCTTGCAGTCCAAGGGACTCGCAAGAATCTTCTCCAGCACCACAGTTCAAAAACATCAATTATTCGGTGCTCAGCCTTCTTTATGGTCCAACTCTCACATCCATACACGACTACTGGAAAAACCATAGTTTTGACTATATGGATCTTTGTCAGCAAAGTAATGGCTCTGCTTTTTAGTATACTGTCTAGGTTGGTCATAGCTTTTCTTCCAAGGAGCAAGCATCTTTTAATTTCACAGCTGCAATTACCACCTGCAGTGATTTTGGAGCCCAAGAAAATAAAGTCTGTCCATGTTTCCATAGTTTCCCCATCTATTTGCCATGAAGTCATGGGACCGGACTTTTAACATACTTAATCAATACATTGATATATGAATTATTATTTTCATTTTTTGCTCCTGTTGAGTAACATGGTATACTTCCTATTACTTAGAATCTATATTTGTCCCACAGTGTTTGGGGGCAAGAACTGCCTTCTCCTCATCTCTTTTGAAGCAATAGATAACAATGTATCACTGTGATCTGACTTCTTCCAGTTCATTTAACTTTTGTGAAGTATGACAGGCTTCAAAATCTCTTGTAATTGACTCCATACTGACTGGCAAGAAAACTCCTGCATCTGATAAGATCTTCAAGGAAAAAAAAATTCCCAATTCCATAATATAGAAGTTCCATTCTTACTGAGCTATTATAAGAATGAAACCATATATATTTTACTAATTGTCTGAGATAAAAGCAATTTTCTCACACACACAAGAAAGATTAATCCAATAGTTTTTTGAGCAGTCAATTTTACTCTACTTTTTGAGACACAGATTTTACTTAAATCGTTGCAAAGCTGCTGAATTATATTTTAAATGTTGGTGAAATAAATTAAATTTGGCTTTGAATCAAGTTACAAACAATTCCAAGGTGCATAAACTTAATTCAACAATTTCATCCACATAAAATGAGACATTTCTATCTTACAATTTGAATAAAAAGAAATATAAAAGATTTAAATCCACTGTTCATATAGTAGATGTTTTAGAAGGAGAAATCTATAAAAATCTTACATTTGTATCCCAGTTTAACAGCAATGCATGGCACCCAAAGGAAAATGAAAACTGAAATTAATGAAGTTTGGTTTCAAGTATTCTATACTTGATTTCTCATGATATGTAAAACTGGTACATATTTTAGAAGGATGTTTCTGTGATGACAACCCAGTTTTATATGCTTTAAATGGTAAGTAAATTAATCATTTTCATATTCTAATTGGGTCAGACTATGACTTAAAGGGACACATTTTTTCCATAAAACTCTTGGGATTCAAAAATTGGAGCATATATTTCACACGAGAGAGAATGAGTATCTATATTTTCCCTATGGTCGAAATAAAGGAAAGTAGTGAACCAAAATTTATTTTCAGTTATAAGAAACTGGGATATGGACCACTAATTTTCCAAACTATTCTCTGTAACTCAATTTAGCACATGCTTATATTTAAATTGGAACATTATCATCTTAAATTTAAGGAATAAAACTAAGATGCATCATTAAATCTTGGAGTTATTACATAACAATATGATAAGTAGGAGATATTTAGTGAAAATACATGACAGAAAAATCCAAGTTTATTTCAGATAGCAAAACTATGCTGTATCTTGTGGCACTAGCTCCCCGAAACTTGGTAATGTCTGCAAGAGAATGTTTACCTACCCTATAGGATACATTCCCAGATTTTTTTTTAAATTTTATTTTATTTTTAAACTTTACATAATTGTATTAGTTTTGCCAAATATCAAAATGAATCTGCCACAGGTATACATGTGTTCCCCATCCTGAACCCTCCTCCCTCCTCCCTCCCCATACCATCCCTCTGGGTCGTCCCAGTGCACTAGCCCCAAGCATCCAGTATCATGCATCGAACCAAATTTTTAAAATGTCCAAAAATAAATACTTATAAAATACGTTCACGCTTACAGTCTACATAAGGGCTCAATGCTTCTTTTACTTTAGAACCACATCTCACTTGTATCATTTTAAATACAGCACTTTCTACATATTTGTTATACCTCAGAACCCACAAATGAATTTGTCTCAAAGTTCTAAAGAAGGATAATAGTATCTTTCTCCTCGAAGTAGTAGTCATTTGCTACTCTAGGGGATCGCAGGAAGTGTACAAATGGCATTAACAAAGAGCATTTCTTGTCACTCCTACTAGGTGCTTACAGCTTGGCTGAAGTGACCATGGGTCTAAGGAAAGATTAAAAATTTATTCTCCTTTATTAAGAGAATAAATAAAATCACAGCTCTGATAGGTATTAATTATGGATGATGGTACTTGATTCATTCTTTTCCATCATTATTCTATCTAGGAATGGGTCAAAGATGTTATCCTAGAAGTTTCTTTAAAATATAAATAAAATTCTTTAAAAGTGAAGAGAAAAAGAAAAATAAGAAGTAGGAAATGGAGGAGAAATAAGAAAAATGGGGGAAAGCATTTGTTCAAATATAATTTTAATAAGGGAATGAACACAGGCGTTTAATGTTTCAGCGTAAAAGAAAACAGAAATAATGTCTGAGTATGACAAAAATGACCCTTTGCTAATTATTCTTAGGCAGAGGTAAGAAAGAAACATAGTTATAATTTCATTTGCTCCTATAATCATGCTCAATAGTAGTTTGTTAAAATTCCACAGCAAGCAGATGAAGGGAATTGCATGTTCTAACAACTGCTCCAAAAGTTTAAAAACAGCTTAAATTTGATCAGAAGAACACTGAAAAGAATTCAAATAAATGGTATCATAAAGAGTTTTGGAAAATACAAGAAGGCTTTGAATTAAGCTTTCTAACTTTTCAATAAAGTTTCTTGAAAGCATACTGTTTTCAAAACCTGACTCCCTTTGCTAATGTTTCACACTTTCATTGTTATCGTGTATTATGTTGATGATGACCATACCTTTTATTCCATTTTACAATCATATAATATGCCAAATAATAAGCTAAATACTGTTGCAGCTTATTATACAATAAAATTCACATGTGATTACTGTATTTTTTTCAATAGGTGCTTTTGAAAAACTATTTTAACCTGAGAGCATTCCTGCAATTTAAAATTTATGAAAAATAGGCAATTACATAATGTGATTGTTCAATAAGGGTGTTCTACTGACAGGAGAACTGTAGGCAGGAATCCCTTAGAAGAAATGGAGTAGCCATCATGGTCAACAAGAGTCTGAAATGCAGTACTTGGATGCAATCTCAAAAACGACAGAATGGTCTCTGTTCGTTTCCAATGCAAACCATTCAATATCATGGTAATCCAAGTCTATGCCCCGACCAATAACACTGAAGAAGCTGAAGTTCAACGGTTCTATGAAGACCTTCTAGAACATCCAAAAAACATGTTCTTTTCATTATAGGGGACTGGAATGCAAAAGTAGGAAGTCAAAAAACACCTGGAGTAACAGGCAAATTTGGCCTTGGAATATGGAATGAAGCAGGGCAAAGGCTAACAGAGTTTTGCCAAGAAAAGACACTGGTCATAGCAAACACCCTCTTTCAACAACACAAGAGAAGACTCTACACATGGACATCACCAGATGGTCGACACTGAAATCAGATTGATTATTTTCTTTGCAGCCAAAGACGGAGAAGCTCTATACAGTCAGCAAAAACAAGACCGGGAGCTGACTGTGGCTCAGATCATGAACTCCTTATTTCCAAATTCAGACTGAAATTGAAGAAAGTGCAGAAAACCACTAGACCATTCAGGTATGACCTAAATCAAATCCCTTATGATTAAACACTGGAAGTGAGAAACAGATTTAAGGAACTAGATCTGATAGAGTGCCTGATGAACTATCAACCGAGGTTCGTGACACTGTACAGGAGACAGCGATCAACACCATCCTCAAGAAGAAGAAATGCAAAAAAGGAAAATGGCTGTCTGAGGAGGGCTTACGAATAGCTGTGAAAAGAAGGGAAGTGAAAAACAAAGGAGAAAAGGAAAGATATACCCATTTGAATGCAGAGTTCCAAAGACTAGCAAGGAGAGATAAGAAAGCCTCAGTGATCAATGCAAAGACATAGAGGAAAGCAATTAAACGGGAAAGACTAGAGATCTCTTCAAGAAAATTAGAGATACCAAGGGAACATTTCATGCAAAGATGGCCTCGATAAAGGACAGAAATGGTATGGACCTAACAGAAGCAGAAGATATTAAGAAGAGTGGCAAGAATACATAAAAGAACTGTACAAAAAAGATCTTCATGACCCAGATAAGCACGATGGTATGATCACTCACCTCGAGCCAGACATCCTGGAATATGAAGTCAAATGGGCCTTAGGAAGCATCACTAGCAACAAAGCTAGTGGACGTGATGGAATCCCAGTTGAGCTATTTCAAATCCTGGAAGATGATGCTGTGAAAGTGCTGCACTCAATGTGCCAGCAAATTTGGAAAACTCAGCAGAGGCCACAGGACTGGAAAAGGTCAGCTTTCATTACAATCCCAAAGAAAGGCAATGCCAAAGAATGCTCAAACTACCACACAATTGCACTCATCTCACACGCTAGAAAACTGATGCTTAAAATTCTCCAAGCCAGGCTTCAGCAATATGTGAACCGTGAACTTCCAGATGTTCAAGCTGGTTTTAGAAAAGGCAGAGGAACCCGAGATCAAATTGCCAACATCCACTGGATCATCAAAAAAGAGTTCCAGAAAAAACATCTATGTCTGCTTTATTAACTATGCCAAAGCCTTTGACGGTGTGGATCACAACAAACTGTGGAAAATTCTTCAAGAGTTGGGAATACCAGACCACTTGATCTGCCTCTTGAGAAATCTGTATGCAGGTCAGGAACCAAGAGTTAGAACTGGACATGGAACAAGAGACTGGTTCCAAATAGGAAAAGGAGTACGTCAAGGCTGTATATTGTCACCCTGCTTATTTAACTTGTATACAGAATACATCATGAGAAACGCTGGGCTGGAAGAAGCACAGGCTGGAATCAAGATTGCTGGGAAAAATATCAATAACCTCAGATATGCAGATGACACCACCCTTATGGCAGAAAGTGAAGAAGCACTAAAGAACTTTTTGAGGAAGAACTAAAGAAGGTGAAAGAGGAGAATGAAAAAGTTGGCTTAAAGCTCAACATTCAGAAAACTAAGATCATGGCATCTGGTCCCATCACTTAATGGCAAATAGATGGGGAAACAGTGGAAACAGTGGCTGACTTTATTTTTCTGGGCTCCAAAATCACTGCAGATGGTGATTGCAGCCATGAAATTAAAAGACGCCTACTCCTTGGAAGGAAAGTTATGACCAACCTAGATAGCATATTGAAAAGCAGAGACATAACTTTGTCAACAAAGGTCCATCTAGTCAAGGCTATGGTTTTTCCAGTGGTCATGTATGCATGTGAGAGTTGGACGATAAGGAAAGCTGAGCGCCGAAGAACTGATGTTTTTGAACTGTGGTATTGGAGAAGACCTTTGCGAGTCCCTTGGACTGCAAAGAGATCCAACCAGTCCACCCTAAAGGAAATCAGTCCTTAATATTCATTGGAAGGACTGATGCTAAAGCTGAAACTCCAATACTTGGCCACCTGAGGTGAAGAGCTGACTCTTTAGAAAAGACCCCGATTTGGGGAAAGATTGAGGGGAAGAGGAGAAGGAGATGACAGAGGATGAGATGGGTGGATGGCATCACCGACTCAGTGGACATGTGTTTGGGTGAACTCCAAGAGCTGGTGATGGACAAGGAGGCCTGGTGTGCTGCGGTTTATGGGGTTGCAAAGAGTCAGATACAACTGAGTGACCGAACTGCACTGAACCCACAGGAAGAAGATACGGACAAAGTCAGTACCATGCATGAAATTAATCATAGTGAAACAAATGTCAGCAACATGCAGAGACTTATCATGAATGTCATAAAGGAATGACTAGCAACAAGATGTGATAACACTGTATTTCACTGTATAGACCAAAGAATATAATCTCAAAGCCTGAGGAGTTTTCTTAAAAGTTCTATTTTCCAGAGGGAAGAAATATGATCATGAAAAGTTATTTCTTTTCAAAAGAATCAAGTTGTCTAGCACACTTCACATGAATAAATGCATTCTGACACTGGTCTAACTTCATTATTGACAATTCTATAGTTCAAAAAACAATCATTTTTGTCCTCTCTGAACTGCTGACTCTGCCCTGAGTTTGGTGCCTAAAATGTGTTTTCAGTGAGTGTTTAGTATGTTAAGAATCTGAAAAAATATGGTAAAAAAAAAAGCAGGTCAACAGTTTCATTTTTTTTTTTAAAGAGAAGCGTTGCAAAAGATTCCTGCAAACATGAATTAAGTTGACAGGTTCCTCTTACATTACTCATCATACAATAATTAAAATATTGCAGTAATATATTTAACACCCTCTTGGTTTCACTGAGGCTCCTCAGATTTCCACATTGCAGTACAGAAAGTCAAGTGTGCTTAATCCAGTTATCCCTCTTGGATGTCTTTTTTCTCCTTATTCTTTTTGTTTTTGTAATGGTATGACCTTCTAAGCCTCAAACCCATCCCATGCTAGAAGCAGATAGCAGTCACTTTCAAGGAAAAATTCTTTTCAAGTTTTAGTCACTAAACACACTGAAGTGTGTGAGGTTTGGTTGCTGATTTCTGTTCAGTCAGGAAAGGAAATCTTCTCAACAAGGAAAGATTCTGAAACTGACTTGAGCCTGAGACAACAATGAGAGAACAACTACATGCTTCTCTCTCTCCCTTTAGCCCTCATCCTTTCCCCTTTCCCTCTCTTCCTTTTCTCCTTGTCCTTTCTCCCCCCACACCAATCTCTCTCCCTCAATCTTCCCTTTCTTTGCTCCTTTCATTCATTTTTTCCCTACTTTTAAGGAAAATTACATTCAGACAAAAATAGAAAGTTTGGTCATTATGGAAAAATTTTGTAAGCATAAACCTATGCAGGTGTTATTGTTCCCTTAACATATTTGTCATCAAAGAATTACAGTTTTACCAAGAATTGTTTTTTTTTTTGCCTTGGTAATGTTGATACTTCTAATTGAAAGTGATATGATGTCAAAGAAGCAGGTATTTGTAATTTTTTAATAAGTATATCCCGGTTACTTTCTCTTCATTTATTTTTTCTCATTTCTCTTCTCCCTGCTTATACAATTTGGATAGGATTTCAAATGGAATCACTTATAGAAGGTAGTACCCATGTATCTGGTAGCTTCCAAACAGATGGGATTTCCATTTTTCCAAAGTAACCCACTACTTCTGGTCAGATAATTACAAAGATCACTGTTTTGACTAATACATCTCAAAGAAGAAAGATGTAATCAATCTATGATGCCAGGGCTTCACAAATTGGTATCAATCATTTCTTGGACCTAAAAAGTCCTGAAGGGAGATGAGGTTTATAGAAGATAACTAGTAGCAAAAAGGAGAAGGCAATAGCACCCCACTCCAGTACTCTTGCTTGGAAAATCCCATGGATGGAGGAGTCTGGTGGGCTGCAGTCCATGAGGTCGCTAAGAGTCGGACACGACTGAGCGACTTCACTTTGACTTTTCACTTTCATGCATTGGAGAAGGAAATGGCAACCCTCTCCAGTATTCTTGCCTGGAGAATCCCAGGGACAGGGGAGCCTGGCGGGCTGCCATCTATGGGGTCACACAGAGTCGGACACGACTGAAGTGACTTAGCAGCAGCAGCAGCAGCAGTAGCAAAAAAATTTGACACAAGTGGATATGAATCAACTAGAAAGCACAAAACCATGAATTTCAGAGCTCAGAATTAGTGATTGTGATTGAGAAGAAGGTGAAAAGGTGAAAAAGGTGAAAATAAAATATTTTTAATACTAGGTGTTTTCCATTTGACAAAAGACGTTACACTGCAGCATAGATAAGCTACTACTTTTTTTATAGATCACACACAACCTCGCATGTAAGGCCAAGGATTTCATTTGCTAGGACCAACTCACAGGGTTTGGAACAGAAAAGCCTGTTGGCAACAACATAACAAAGAGTCTCATGATAGAAGTTACAATTTGACATATCTACTGTAGCAGTCAATTCATGGTTGAGCAGGACTGGAATGGTAGAATGCCACATTCACCTTACCTGCTGCTGCTGCTGCTGCTAAGTCGCTTTAGTCGTGTCCGACTCTGTGCCACCCCATAGACGACAGCCCACCAGGCTCCCCCGTCCCTGGGATTCTCCAGGCAAGAACACTGGAGTGGGTTGCCATTTCCTTCTCCATGGAGCCACTTTAACAGAGGTGTTTGTGAGGACCACATAGTAAATATTCACAGCCTCTTGAACCATCAGATTTATGTCATAGGCACTGAACTCAGAGTTGCAAATTGAAATTAGGAATCAACATTTGTAAATAATAAATAAATGAGGCCTGAGTGGGAATCAGGCAAACATGCTTCATTTGAATAACCCCACCCTCCCAAAAATTACTTGAGTAAACATTTTAAATTATTTTACTCTTTCATTTTTCATTTGATGAGTAAATGAAGAGGAGTGAGAGTTCAGGAGTGTTAGGATGCTCATTTCTGCCTGCCATGAATTACATACACACATTCATGGTCCAGGTGCTTAGAGAATTTTAAAATTAATCAAGTTGCAGCTATATTCTACACTGAACAAATATTTATGTATCCCATCATTAATATTTCCTTCTGTAGCCCACCAGGCTCCTCTGTCCATGGGATTCTCCAGGCAAGAATTCTGGAATGGGTTGCTGTTTCCTTCTCCAGAGGATCTTCCCGACCCAGGGATCAAACCTGGGTCTCCTGTATTTCAAGCAGATTCTTTACCATATGAGCTATAGGGAAGATCCTTAATATTTCCTTCTAGTCTGGACATAATAAAAGGCATCAAGAAGAGCTATGTGGAAAATTGAGGGTTGTGGTTAAAAGGGGGTGTGCTTGGTATTGCTTTTAAAGTGATACAGCTCTTTGTGTATACATTTTTTTTCTGAATTAAAATAAACAAGCTATTTTTAAGGGTTCTTCTTTGATTTTAACAAATATAAAACTGCATTTCTTCATTTGTTCTGTAGTGCAGTATCTCCTGACTGAAACATACCTGCAGATATTTTAGAATCTGCCCACTGATTTGCAAAAGTGATTTATAATGTCAGGTTTCTGACTGTGTTCAAGGTTAGCAAGTGAAAGTCTAATTCCATGACACTAAAGTACACCTAAAACACTGATTTCCTAGTTTTAAGAAAAAAATAAAATGTCTAAGAACTTCAAGATCCTTAAAGTCTAATTCTACAAAATACAAAAGACAGCATTATTATTAAAATCAATCATTAAGCTTCTACCAATTGCCAAAAAGCTTCCTTGGTGGTTAAAGAATTCACCTGCGCTGCGGGAGACCTGGGTTTGATCCCTGGGTTGGAAAGATCCCCTAGAGAAGGGAACCACAACCAACTCCAGTATTCTGGCCTAGAGAATTCCATGAACTGAATAGCTCATGGAGTCACAAAGAGTTGGACACAACTAAGCAAATTTCAGTCACCAGAAGGAATGTTATTTTTAAGAGTCAACACTTTAACATTTTTTTACTGATTCAAATCTATGTTTCCCAACTTGCAAAGTAACCTGTCTGCATAATGCATTTAATGAAAAATTTCAACCTCTTCCCTAAAAGAATAATCATTCATAAGTCCCCATGTGACTGGAAGCAACAGTTCTGTAATGGAAATGTCACTGCAACCTTAAATATAGCGTTCACCACCATGAAAACTGTAACAACAGATGCTCACAAATGCCTGGTGTGATGAATCAATGCAGAGAAAGAAGGAGAGAAAGAAGTCTGTGTAGGTGTTTGTGGAGTAGGGGGAAGAGTGCCTTACAAACACACAGGAGTAAACAGATGGCAGTGATGAAGGCATTCTGGGATAAATTTGATTTTTCATACCCTGGGACTTCTCTGCTACCTGCAATTACCTATACATCAATTGGACAAAATAATGACAATTCAAAGGCAAGTGGAGAAAAAAGAAAGAACAAGAATGACTTTATTGCTATTATTCTGGTGATGTGAACAAAAGAAAGGAGGTAATAAAAAAGAGCAAATGAGACAGGGAAGTTGTTTTGCAAAAGTTCAGTCAGTATACATTGACTGGGCTCTTTGACATATTTCATGGACTAAAATAGTTCATAATACATTAATTTATCCCCTATTGTTGTAGTAAATAAATGTTCTGAGTAAGAGAAAACAGATTTAAAATACTCTTGGAGTTCCTTTTAATTATGAGGAAATAAGTAATTTAGGCTAATTTTCCCTCTTAGAAAAAGTTTAAAAAACTGAAGAAAATACTCAAGAATATCTCTTGATGTATGGGGATACTGTCCCTAGCAGTAACTCTGATCCCCTAACTGAAAGGTAAAGTGGTCCTTTTGATAGTCACATAGGCTTACAGAAAGAGAAATTGGAATCTAGAGTGACCCAAAAACAGGGGCTGAGGGATCCCAGGAAAATAGCATTATAATGGAAAGTGAATTTGAAAGCCTCAATCTAAGTTAAGTCAGAGACATTCACATACAGAATTCTGCTCAACTTCAGGTTACCTCAATTTCTGAAAATGGATTGAGATCTTAGATTACTAGGACCATAAAACCTGGGTCAAAAGCAAACAGTTCTCTGTAGAGGAAAATACGTTCATCCTTTAAATCAAATAATCATGCTCAGTTGCTCAGTTGTGTCTGACTCTTTGTGACCCCATGGACTGTAGACCGCCAGTCTCCTCTGTCCATGGGATTCTCTATGCAAGAATACTGCAGTGGGTTGCAATTTCCTTCCCCAGGGATCCGCACCCCATGCAGGGATCAAAACTATGTCTCCTGCATATCCTGCATTGTAGGTGAATTCTTTACCACTGAGCCATCAAGGATAACCCAAAATATACATAATCAAAAATAACCAGGACTGCAAGACAATATGAACAATATCAAATAATCACTCAGT
This sequence comes from Bos mutus, assembly GCF_027580195.1. NCBI lineage: Eukaryota > Metazoa > Chordata > Mammalia > Artiodactyla > Bovidae > Bos > Bos mutus. The sequence continues at coordinate 81,083,308 of NC_091622.1, forward strand.
TTCGCAAATAAAGGAAATGGAGAAGGAAATGGCTACCAACTCCTATATTCCTGCCTAGGAAATCCCATGGACAGAAGAGCCTGGCAGACTATAGTCCATAGGGTTGCAAAAGAGTTGGACATAACTTAGCGACTAAACAACAACAAAATATACAATACATAATCAAAAATAACCAGGGCCACAAAACAGGATAATATGAATTATAAAGCCCCAAACAACAAACAATATCAACTGATTTATGGGGATTACAGTATTGATATTAGCAGATATGGACATTAAATAACTGTAATTATTTATAAATAGCTATAGAAAATACTATATGTTCAATAAGAAAATACAAGGATAAGATTTTTCATAGAAAAGTGGAAATTCTTTAGTTTCTTTAGGTAGATATATTCCTAAGTATTTTACTCTTTCCATTGTAATGGTGAATGGAATTGTTTCCTTAATTTCTCTTTCTGTTTTCTCATTATTAGTGTATAGGAATGCAAGGGATTTCTGTGTGTTGATTTTATATCCTGCTACTTTACTGTAGTCATTGATTAGTTCTAGTAATTTTCTGGTGGAGTCTTTAGGGTTTTCTATGTAGAGGATCATGTCATCTGCAAATAGTGAGAGTTTTACTTCTTCTTTTCCAATTTGGATTCCTTTTATTTCTTTTTCTGCTCTGATTGCTGTGGCCAAAACTTCCAAAACTATGTTGAATAGTAATGGTGAAAGTGGGCACCCTTGTCTTGTTCCTGACTTTAGAGGAAATGCTTTCAATTTTTCACCATTGAGGATAATGTTTGCTGTGGGTTTGTCATATATAGCTTTTATTATGTTGAGGTATGTTCCTTCTATTCCTGCTTTCTGGAGAGTTTTTATCATAAATGGGTGTTGAATTTTGTCAAAGGCTTTCTCTGCATCTATTGAGATAATCATATGGTTTTTATTTTTCAATTTGTTAATGTGGTGTATTACATTGATTGATTTGTGGATATTGAAGAATCCTTGCATCCCTGGGATAAAGCCCACTTGGACTAAAGACCTATATACAGAAAACTATAAAACACTGGTGAAAGAAATCAAAGAGGACACAAATAGATGGAGAAATATACCATGTTCATGGATTGGAAGAATCAATATAGTGAAAATGAGTATACTACCCAAAGCAATTTATAGATTCAATGCAATCCCTATCAAGCTACCAACGGTATTCTTCACAGAGCTAGAACAAATAATTTCACAATTTGTATGCAAATACAAAAAACCTCAAATAGCCAAAGCGATCCTGAGAAAGAAGAATGGAACTGGAGGAATCAACCTACCTGACTTCAGGCTCTACTACAAAGCCACAGTTATCAAGACAGTATGGTACTGGCACAAAGACAGAAATATAGATCAATGGAACAAAATAGAAAGCCCAGAGATAAATCCATGCACGTATGGACACCTTATCTTTGACAAAGGAGGCAAGAAAATACAATGGATTAAAGACAATCTCTTTAACAAGTGCTGCGAAAACTGGTCAACCACTTGTAAAAGAATGAAACTAGAACACTTTCTAACACCATACACAAAAATAAACTCAAAATGGATTAAAGATCTAAACGTAAGACCAGAAACCATAAAACTCCAAGAGGAGAACATAGGCAAAACACTCTCTGACATACATCACAGCAGGATCCTCTATGACCCACCTTCCAGAATATTGGAAATAAAAGCAAAAATAAACAAATGGGACCTAATTAACCTTAAAAGCTTCTGCACATCAAAGGAAACTATTAGCAAGGTGAAAAGACAGCCTTCAGAATGGGAGAAAATAATAGCAAATGAAGCAACTGACAAACAACTAATCTCAAAAATATACAAGCAACTCCTACAGCTCAACTCCAGAAAAATAAATGAACCAATCAAAAAATGGGCCAAAGAACTAAATAGACATTTCTTCAAAGAAGACATACAGATGGCTAACAAACACATGAAAAGATGCTCAACATCACTCATTATCAGAGAAATGCAAATCAAAACCACTATGAGGTACCATTTCACACCAGTCAGAATGGCTGCGATCCAAAAGTCTACAAATAATAAATGCTGGAGAGGGTGTGGAGAAAAGGGAACCCTCTTACACTGTTGGTGGGAATGCAAACTAGTACAGCCACTATGGAGAACAGTGTGGAGATTCCTTAAAAAACGAAATAGAACTGCCTTATGATCCAGCAATCCCACTGCTGGGCATACACACTGAGGAAACCAGAAGGGAAAGAGACACGTGTACCCCAATGTTCATCGCAGCACTGTTTATAATAGCCAGGACATGGAAGCAACCTAGATGTCCATCAGCAGATGAATGGATAAGAAAGCTGTGGTACATATACACAATGGAGTATTACTCAGCCCTTAAAAAGAATACATTTGAATCAGTTCTAATGAGGTGGATGAAACTGGAGCCTATTATACAGAGTGAAGTAAGCCAGGAGGAAAAACACCAATACAGTTTACTAACGCATATATATGGAATTTAGAAAGTTGGTAACAATAACCCTGTGTACGAGACAGCAAAAGAGACACTGATGTATAGATCAGTCTTATGGACTCTGTGGGAGAGGGAGAGGGTGGGAAGATTTGGGAGAATGGCACTGAAACATGTAAAATATCATGTATGAAACGAGATGCCAGTCCAGGTTCAATGCAAGATACTGGATGCTTGGGGCTAGTGCACTGGGACAACCCAGAGGGATGGTATGGGGAGGGAGGAGGGAGGAGGGTTCAGGATGGGGAACACATGTATACCTGTGGTGGATTCATTTTGATATTTGGCAAAACTAATTATATAAAGTTTAAAAAATTTTAAAAAAAAGGGAAAAAAAAAAAAAGAAAAGTGGAAATTTTATTTTAAAATGCTAAAGTATAATTAGGAACTTAATTGGATGGGGCACAGTAAATTACACAAAGCAACCCACTCCAGTACTCTTGCCTGGAAAATCCCATGGACAGAGGAGCCTGGTGGGGCAGTCCGTGAGGTCGCCAGGAGTCAGACATGACTGAGCTACTTCACTTTCACTTTTCTCTTTCATGCATTGGAGGAGGAAATGGCAACCCACTCCAGTGTTCTTGTCTGGAAAATCCCAGGGATGGGGGAGCCTGGTGGGCTGTCGTCTATGGGGTTGCACAGAGTCGAACACGACTGAAGGGACACAGCAGCAGCAGCAGCAGCAGAAGAAAGAGTCAATGGACTGGAACATAAGTAAACAGGAAAAAATCCCAGACTTAAAAAAGAGAAGAATGGGAAATGCAGAAGACAAGGTATGATACAAACATAATACCCTGGCAAGTACTAATACACTTCGAAGTGGAATCAGAAGGGAGGAGAAATAGGATGATTCAGAAGCATTGTTGCATAAAAGGGCTAAGAAATTTGCAAACATGACCAATGACATTTTGAAACCATAACTTCAACAAAGTTTATTAATTTTGAGCAAGAAAATACAAGGTAATACATTTAGGGAGATTATTGTCTATGCTTCATGTTTTTGTATGTCTTACAAGCAGAAGCACTGACTGGCTTTGTTCAAGACTGACTTTAGATGTTTGTATAGCAAACATCCTTGAATAATAGAATAAGTGCCTCACACTAGAACAGAAAGAGGCTTTTCTGTATGCTCCAGTGTAACAGAGATACAGCTATAAACTCTCATGTTCCCTCAACACAATGATTTTCACATGAAATGCAACCCATTGACTGTGCAGGTGTTACCTGGCACTTTGCTTCTCTATCTGGGATTTAAGGCTCAAGGAATTGGCATCAGGCTAATAGTCTAGCTAATGGTGATGCAGTGGATAATAAAGTCCTTTGTCTTTGACCTGGGAGTATCCTGTCTTCTACCAGTATCCATGAAACTCTGGCAAGATAATTATATTGGCTTGAAAATGAATTAAAAATAGCAGATCTTTCAGAGTTCATGTATATACCAAGTACAAATGCAGAAAGTCAAGATAAAAATAAATCTGAATAGCAGTCAAAGAAAACTATCAGATTACTTTCAAATGAGAAAAAGTACACTAACAACTGAATTTTCAGTAGAAACCATGGCAGCAAGAAGAAAACGGAATGACATCAGCAAGTCTGGAGGAAAATTCTGGAAAGCTGGAATTCAAAATCAGCAAAAACACTCTCAATATTCACGGTGATTTTCAAACAAACAAACTGAGAAAAATTATTGCCAGTAGACCCAGGTCGTAAGGCATTTTAGAAGATATTCCTCTGGCAGCAGGATTATGATTATAAATGAAAGGACTTAGATGCAAGAATGATGATAAATAGCAAAATATGTAAGGATATGGCAAAGTTTAAATTAATATTATATAACCATAAGAGTGTGTGTTGTCTGAAATAAAGAATCAATTAAAATAAAAAGACAGCAGTGGCTTCAGTTTGGAAAAGACTAGCAATGCTAAGTGTTGTAAGGTGATCTTTTTTCTGGAAAGAAGGTTAAAGTAACAGATACTTTATTTTAATATGAAAGAGATGTATGCTGTCATCTCTAGGACAAGCCTCAAACCATAAAGAAAATAGAAAAGACAAGAAACTGAATTAAATTTCCTGTTTAAAGTATGTCTTGCTACAGAAGAGATGAATAGGCCAACTAGATCAAGGTTAGAGTATATTTTTAATTTGTACATAAAAATAATTAAGTTTAAAAAATCATATATATGCCCAAACTTTGAAAACATGAGTATTAGCTTTAGACACATAAATATTGAAATAATCCCCTGTCTTGTAAGGGAGAAATAATCCCCTTTTAAGGTGTCTTTGAACTACACTGGTCAGAAGCCCAAAAGGCAGACTTTATATTTATTTATAAAACTAAGTATACTAGAGCATTTAAGACTGTGTGTATGACTACATAGAGCTAGTGTTAATAGATAAATGTCATAAGTTTAAAAACATTTGATATTTAAAACAAATACACAAAAATTATTAAAACTTTTCTCAAAACATAACAGATGAATATTTCAGTAACAATCACTGTTAAATTTTTGTTTCTATGTGCTTTACTGAATTTAGTGAAACATAAGGAAAGAAAAAATAAAAGTACTTTCAGACACAAGTTGCGAATTCTTCAAGATTTTTGTTTCATGGGTGGTGAGAGAGAGATTTGCTCCTATTTTTCTTCATTCCAGTCATTGTATCAATGTGGAAGCACAAGAAACTGCTGATATTAATCCATTTTGACATGTGAAAACGGATATTTCTCTTGATTAATAGTTTAATAACATTTGAAAAATGTTTGAGGCCCTGAATATATGTTCTGTGACCTATAATGATCGAAACAGATATTATTTTCTGACACCCATAACCAGTAATTTTTAAGTTCCTATTAAAAGGAATGACTACTAAAAACTCTCCTTGAGTACAACATAAAAGAATCAATTCAAAAGTAACAGCCATTTTAAAACAGCTGTGATGTGAAGATTCCTACTAAGTTACACAATACATTATATTTACGTTATATTTACTCACATATATCTACTTATGTGTGAATGCTATATAAAAGGTGTAGAGTGAGCATATAATTTATTATCTAAATCAGTTCCCTTTTAAGAATGAAAGGAATCACTTTAAACAAGTACCCTGAGGCAACAGTGTAAACCACAACAGGAAATGAGATATATGTTTATCCTATATAAATAGCAATCAAATCTCTTTTATCAGAGGAGAGTAATGTAGGAAAAAGAACAAGATAAGAAACATATTCTTTTTATTAATGATTAGTTACTGTTTATGGATGTCTATACCGAATTATCACTACTTCTCATAACTTCTAAATGTGTGTGTGTTCTATACAATGCTTACATTTTTATTTATGTCAAGCATGTGTTATGGCATGTTGCATACATAGCATTTTAATAGACGTTTAACATGTTTGTGATATACATATTGCACAAACAACAATCAATACTAAATAACTAAATACTAAAGTAGTCTTCCTTATTTTCATTCATACTGATTATACTACTACTCATTAATGTAATGAGTAATACTGATTGATTCTGATTGCAGTTTCAGAGTCCTAAGAATGTAGACACTCTCATGCAGATAATAAAATCATTCTGAACATCAGAAGCTAGTGGTTAATAAACTACATGTTAAAAACTATAATAAAATATTTATCCAGTCTGTACTTGCAAGGATAGTCTGGCAATCTTCTTTTCCTCCTACAAACTAGTGGAACTGCAACACACAACACTGTAAATGATGATCATCTTAAACCAGCTGAGCAATGATTCAGGCCTCGGTACATTTCTACCTGTCTCTGTAGTGATGCTATATTTTCTTTCAGAGCAGGGGGGAATCAAACACCAACATCACTAATGAAGCTGTTCAGCCCTGTGGCCCAATGTCGGAACAGCAGACGCTGACTTCATCAGTATTTAAATTACAGGAGCAAAGAATGTTTTCTAGTGGAGCATTGTTCCAGTTCTTTGAACTGACTGCCATGGATTCCTGGAGCTTGACCACATTACAATTTTCACACTTAGCAACTGTAAAATTGTTAAAGCAGTATCCTTCCTTACAGTTTATCCATTATTACTGCTAAATTTGGCATACCACCTTAGTTACGGACTTTAAATGCCACTTTCATCACTTCCCAGGGTAACCTTGGCCATGAAATCGGAAAATCAGATCATTTTCTGGTCCGTTTTCTTCTTTTTCTTTGGACGAGATTAGATTTTGCTACGCTTGACTGACAAATCCCATTTAGGATTCTAGAAGAGGCCTGTGCCCCAATCTCTTTAAGAAATGGGAGGTGAGATGTCTTAGGCAGCGATGAGGAAGAAAGGACCAATTTCAACTCATCACACAAAGGCAATTAGTGATTAATTCACACTATGAGACAAAAATACTTGTAAAAGTGGAGAGTCCTTTAGTGTCAGATCACAACATTATTTAAGATTCTCTAAAAATACTAATCATGTTCAAGGGTTTTCTCCGCATGTTTTTTCTTTCACATTATATTTCTAGATTTGTTATACAGCGAAGCACCAGCCAAACTTATTTTTACCTGAATAAATAGGTTTCACAATTAATAGGAAAATCATATTTTAAGAAACAACCAATATGAATCCAAAATCAATAAATTTCCCATGGCATATGAACATAAGGTAATCACTTTATTATTCAGGGATATAATGCTTAGTTGCTTGTTTGCACAGTTCCAGATATCACCTACTTCAAGGACATTTATCCATTGTTGATGTAGTAAAAACACGTGGTTGGAGAAAAGGTGAAAGTAATAATTGGTAAATGACTCAAATTAATATTAGATACTCTATTAATAGATTTTGTTTTCTGAGGATATGTAGTAGGTTTAAAAATCTCAATAATGCATTTAAGGATGAGCTGGCATTTTAAAATCTGTGTTCTACTACACTACAAATTTACATTAAAAACTTAAATAAAAAAGTCAAGTAGGTAAATTGTCATAAGACTATGAATGAGTAAATTAATCAATGGGATGTTCAAGCCACCTTCTTGCCTTTAGAGACTTTTTCAGCACTGAAAGTTCATTTGATCTAAACAGGCAAACTTACAGTAGTTATATCTTTAATAATTGTTACTTTATATTGATTCCTACACCTACTGACCTGTTTCTTTCTAAATTTCTTTTTTTCAATAGTTGCATTTCCAGGAATTATTATTGTATCACATTGTACATCACTGAAGTTCTAGTTACTTCAAGAAGAATCTTTAGTAATCCTCAATTTATCTTTAAATTTAGTTTTTGATTTGTGTCCAGTCAATCTGGGGCTCAGGCCAAATACTTGGTAAAAGAATAAGCTGAAATTCATTTCTAAATACTGCATGGGAAGAAATGTGGATCACAGTACCTTGCATAAAGTGCTAAATAAATATTTGTGAGAGACTTGGCCGTCTCCCTTAATCTCTGTGGCTGAATAAATATTGCAGTGCCTGAATCAAGCGTTCAGATATAGGAACACGAAAGTTTTGAAATCAATTATAAAAGAGAATCACAGCTGCCTAAAAATGTAAATAACTTGTTGTTCCCCAAATAGAAAATCTTTCAGTAATATGGAAATGTGCACCATCCTAAAAGAAAACTCCAGTGAAATTTTACTTTATATATCAGGTACATTTCTGAGAAGCTATGAAAGCAAGTATACGTTTAAAAAAGAAAAAATCCTCAGTGAATTTCATTACATTTTCAGTAAGAGTATCTCTTATCAAAAGATGTTGTCTTTGGTACATGAGAAAAATTATTATGTACCTAGGAATTTCAATGTTTCAATTTCAATTTCATTTCAAAAAGTACTCTTCTTTTATCCCTGTGCATCTAATGTAATATATCCTTTGAAGACCAGGAAAATGAGGGGAAAAAGAAATCTCTGAAATTCGCACTTCTGTAAATCCCAAAGCCACATACGCTCACTTGAAATCTCATATAAGGATGTATATTAAAATATAACATCCGTATGATTTCCATTTTACTATTTTCATTAATTTTATTAGATTTCTTTACTGAGTTGGCTATCTTTTTGGCTATACTGGTTGTGATATCAACCACAGTCAAACCATTTTATTCACCAAATAATGACTATTCAGTTCAGTTCAGTTCAGTCGCTCAGTTGTGTCCGACTCTTTGTGACCCCATGAATCACAGCATGCCAGCTCCCCCATCCATCACCAACTCCTGGAGTTTACTCAAACTCATGTCCATCGAGTCAGTGATGCCATCCAGCCATCTCATCCTCTGTCCTCCCCTTCTCCTCCTGCATCCAATCTCTCCCAGCATCAGGGTCTTTTCCAACAGTTAGTCAACTTCGCATGAGGTGAGAATGTGCAAATTAATTTTTATTTAAATTTGATAACATACTTTAGGAAATACACATAAAAAAATAGTCTTTGAGAAAAATCTGATAGTTGGGCAAAAAAACAGCGGTAACACAAATATGTAGATAATTATAATAAAAACATACTCTACATTTCGTTCCTTCTTAAAACTTTATACTAGTTTTTTTCAGGCAGTGCTGGCACTTAGTCTACATTTAAATAATAAACTATCCCCCTATATATAATCAACAGATTCCTCAATCACTAAATATATTTCCATGTTGAGTTTTCTTTTTACTTGATAAAAAGTTCTAGCCTTTTAAGGACAACTATATGAATCATCTGATTTTTTTTATACAGTCAATATTTAGTGAGAATTTACCTCATGTCAACAATTGTTTTAGGGCTTGGTTATGTAATAACTAAGGTTACATAACCAAGGTTATGTAGGTATCCTGGATCTCTGGACTCTCAGTATTAAATAATTTTAAAGAAATTTTTAAGATTTAATAAAATGTATCTATGCTTCTACATGTGCTCACATTTCAGAGATGGGGAGAAATTCACATTTAACTACAAAATGTAACCACTTTCCTTCTTTACCACAAAGAATAGATTTTTTTTTTAATTGCTTTTGTCCACTTCAGGGAAGTTAATTTAATAAACAGATTGTTTTTATGCTTTGCCTATTTATGTCTCAACATGAATTCATTCCCATTAACACAAAGGTGTCTATTTTTGTCAGTGTCCTCCTATGTCCTTCTAAAATACTGAACATACTTTGTGACTCAACCATTTTTGCCTGAGTGCAGGTTTCACAGACTCAGAATGAATAAGCAAAGCCTATGAGCTTGGGATCCACTGGGAAGAAATGTCCGAAGGCTTTATTTGTACATATCACCGTAATTCAAAGCACTGATTTGAAAATAGTGTTTTAAATATATACCATTGTTCATAGATCCTAAATTCACTCTAAAAAAAAATGCCCACCTATCTGTCTGTGGCTATCAGTGCAAAACAAAAAGTTAAGAGGAACTTGATCACCTGTTTTTTCAAAGCAAACAAGATTTGCTTTATTTTAAATTTCACACAGTATGCTATTTTGACACACTGTTCAAAGCTGGGCTACTTCATCAAGCTCTTAAGAGATCATTCAAATATTCTGACAACTGACAGTAATTGATTATTTAGCATGGTTCTTTTAAACTCAAAACCATGAGGCCAGATTAATGCTAACAAAGAGATATATGCTATATTCAGACTGTCAAATTAAAAAAATGAATAACATCTGGAGATAATGCTTTTAATTTGACGTTTTCACGTTGTATTTATTTAGAAACTATTTTTTTTTTTTATTTTTCACAAACTTTGATCAAATAATCTAAAAAAAAAAAATGGAAAAGATGTAACAACTAGCCAAAATTTCAGGATGTTGTTTTTCAAATCACTACCTTTCTTAAACCAAATCCAACTACAGGTTTTAAAAATGGAACTAAAAGAACACCCTGATGCTGATGAATGGGTGCAGACTTCACCAAATCCTATTGATATTTTACAATGTCAGAAAGACTTGTAATTCTAGATAAGATATTAGTAGCCATTTCTCCTATGAAACACATCTTTCTACTGACATATCAGTTTTGAAAAAGTATAAAGCCAATTTGATGCCCAAGTGTGGATTTGTGCTATTTTACCACCAGTCAGATTAAATGGAACAGCCTCAAGAGATCCTGCAAGAACTGTTATGATGTCAATAAAATGTTCGTGAGTGGCAGGGCTAAGCTGGGGACAATTCACCCTCTCACTAGTGGAAGTCCAGCCACATGCCGAGAACACTCAGAGGAGTACTCAGCGGGATCAGAAACAGCCTCAGCATGTCCAATATAATTTCACCTCTCACAAAAATAAACATCGAACAAGTTCAGGCCAAACAGAAATACTGAATTAGAAGGATTAAGCTGCATTTCTATCAGCAATATATTTGAGTTTGATAGAAATAATTCATCCAATTATATGCTGCTGCTGCTGCTGCTAAGTCGCTTCAGTCGTGTCCGACTCTGTGCAACCCCATAGACAGCAGCCCACCAGGCTCTTCCGTCCCTGGGATTCTCCAGGCAAGAACACTGGAGTGGGTTGCCATTTCCTTCTCCAATGCATGAAAGTGAAAAGTGTAAGTGAAGTCGTTCAGTCATGTCTGACTCTTAGCGACCCCATGGACTGCAGCCTACCAGGTTCCTCCGTCCATGGGATTTTCCAGGCAAGAGTACTGGAGTGAGTTGCCATTGCCTTCTCTATCCAAGTATATACATATGTGCAATTATGTACATATGTGTTATCCAAGTCTCACAGGGAACAATTTTCTATAATTTAGAGGATTTTGAGGACTTCCAGTATTAATACAAGAATATTAATTGATATTCTTATCTCGAATTCTATTTTCAGAGTATGGGTAAAATTTAGCAAATAAGCTTTTAACTTCAACTCTCAGCTCCATTTTAACTACCAACAAAAGCCCTATGATAAGTTCGGCCCACAAAAAGAACTAGTTCCACTTTTGTTCCTTTGCATTGGCTAAGGCCTAAATAAATATTCAGTGGCAAAGAATTCACCTGCCAGTATAGGAGACTCGGGTTCAATCCCTGCATCAGGAAGATCCTTTGGAGGAAGAAATGGCAATTCACCCCAGTATGCTTGCCTGGACAAATCCCAGGGACAGAGGAACCTGGCAGAATACAGTCCATGGGATCACAAAGAGTTGAATACAACTAAGTGACTGTCTTAGTTGATAAGCATATCTCAACTACTAAGGTTAGTAATCATACAGCCTTCTGTGTTCCAACTCCATATGGAACTTTTCTTCATTTTCTCTATCAAAAAAATTACTAATAGAAAATCTGTTTTCTTTATTTGGGCAACTCCAGATCTCATTTCCTGTAGTTTGTTTTTGTGTGAGTTGTGATAAATCTTAGATTCCAAAAACAGGGCATGTGTATCAACACATTAAAATTTATATGGACTATTCCAGGCTTGACTATTGGGGATAAAAATGAAAACAGATTTGGGAAAGTGTCATGGTAATAGCGATTTTGGCAGAACATATCTCATAGATTATATATACAGGGGTATATAGGCTTTCTCTCATTCTGTAATTATACATCCCATTCTCATAAACTCTGTTATGAATGTTTGAAGAATTATATATTGGGGATCAATATGAAGCACAAATGATCTATAACTAATATAATGGAAAAATTAAAGTTAGCTCCCTGATAGCTCAATTGGTAAAGAATCTGCCAGCAATGCAGGAGACTCTGTTTCGATTTTTGGGTTGGAAAGATCCCCTGGAGAAGGGATAGGCTACCCACTCTAGTATTCTTGGACTTCCCTTGTGGCTCAGCTGGTAAAAAATCCGCCTGCAATGCAGGAGACCTTGGTTCAATCCCTGAGTTGGGAAGATCCCCTGGAGAAGGGAAAGGCTACCCATTCCAGTATTCTGGCCTGGAGAATTCCAGGCCTATGCAGCCCATGGTGTCGCTAAGAGTCGAACATGACTGAGCAACTTTCACTCACCCATGCAAATACTTTGATCAATTCTGACCCATAATTATTTAATAAATATTAAATTTCTAATTATTATTATCACCATTCATTCAGCAAATATTTTAGTTTCTATGATGAGCTACCCTTTAATTTGGGCTTCCCAGGTGGCGCTAATGGTAAAGAACGCACCTGCCAATGCAGGAAACATAAGCAACACCAGTTCAGTCTCTGAGTCAGGAAAATCCCCTGCAAGAGGGCATGGCAATCCACTCCAGTATTCTTGCCTGCAGAATCCCACAGACAGAGAAGCCTGGCAGGCTACAGTACATAGAATCACAAAGAGTCAAAGAGCAACTTAGCACGCATACACATACCCTTTGGTCTAGGCACTTAGATTACTACAGTAAAGAGAACAGAGAAAAATAAAATCACAAAACCAAATTCATATATATATATATATTATCTCATAAAACATTAACCCACCTGGCAGAAAGATAGAGAAATGTAGCAGACACAGGCCAAAAACCAGAGATAACTGTAATACACAAGAAGATTTGATGAGGAGGTGAAAGGCAGAGACGGTCAAGAATATTTCAAGGAGGAAAGTAAAGATGCAACAGAATTCTAATCATCTAGGACTTCAGAGAGGAATGAAGAGCAAAGGAGCTGTAAAGAGCTGGGTAATATGAGCTTAAAAAGAAACATGGCAGTGTTCTCACATCTTGATTAATTACTGAAATGATTCTAAAAATTCCAAGCCAAAATTCTTCTTTAACTGCGTCACTTAGAAAATCTGCTTCCATCTTCCACCACTAGCTTTGTATAAGCTTAGTTATAAATGCATTTACTGATAATGATAACAGATCACACCTACATCAAGTTACATTTGATGTATATTTAAATTTCCCACAATTGATTAGTAAAAATGAAATGGAAAATGGAAAAACAAAATATTATTAGCATTTTTCATGTATGTCATATGTCCCAATTGATTCTTAGTCTTCATTTTAGATATGTATGTGTGTGTGGTGCATGCATATGTGTGTGTAGTTTTTCACTGAACACCTTTATATATTGAGCACAGTAGGAAAGAATCCATTTGGGAATCTATCCTTATTTCCTTTTTATAAACAAAGAAAATAATTGTAGAGAATTGGCAATTGTATGAGTGATTGCTGGGACTTAAACCCAGGTTTCAGGCCTGGATACATAACACTTTATTCCAGGTGCCAAAGGTTATTTAGGTGTGAAGCAAATTTCTCTTTAGAAAATTCTTCAAAATAAAAGACAAGGGTAGTGACCATTGTCCCTCTGCTGGGATGCCTCATTCATAGCAAGGTCAGGCAGGGGGTAGACTAAGTACAATGTGCTGAGGAATGGCACGCCTAAGTGGGCAGGTGTGTTTCTGAATTTAGGCTGTTTGAGAGGCTCATTAATCACACGGTCAACTTCTAATTTCTTATAAGTATAAAAATACATGCATCGAGTAACAGCAGAAAATGAGAGCAATAGGATCATTAGGTCACTGAAATTAAGACACATTGCATTGATTTAAACTGCTTCAATGCCTCAACTCATCATCAAGTCTGTGCACCTCCATTATGTTAAAAGCCAAATACATGTATTGATCTGTGGTATATTTCTTGGAAACGACAGGGTAGAATGAACCACAAAAGGTTGAAGGAAACAACCATTCTAGGAAATAATTTTTAAGGAAGATTGATATACTAGCAAATTGGAGACAAAAGGTCTAAAAAGAATGGCTTTGTTGCTCTCAATACAGTAATATTTCTCTTGACTCCCACCAGAGAGTAATATCACAAGACATTTCTGGTGGCCATTCAGTTTGACAATGGTCATGATTAACCTGATCAATATCTGTGATTTAGTTAGGTGTTTATTACAAAGTCAGTACCTTCAACTGAACACAAGAGAGCTCTTGATTCTTTTGATTATTTGGAATTTTAAGTCAAGTTTGATAGTCACTGGCTATCGTTGTCTGAAAGAACCAGACACGTTAGACATAGGAATTATGCTACAGAACCGGTAGGGAGGTATTTCTCCACTGTCATCAAATAAGCTTCAGTTCAGTTCAGTCAGTTCACTCGCTCAGTCGTGTCTGACTCTTTGCAACCCCAAGAATCGCAGCACGCCAGGCCTCCCTGTCCATCACCAACTCCCAGAGTTCACTCATATTCACGTCCATCGAGTCAGTGATGCCATCCAGCCATCTCATCCTCTGTCATCCCCTTCTCCTCCCACCCCCAATCCCTCCCATCACAGTCTTTTCCAATGAATCAACTCTTCGCATGAGGTGGCCAAAGTCCTGGAGTTTCAGCTTTAGCATCATTCCTTCCAAAGAAACCCCAGGGCTGATCTACTTCAGAATGGACTGGCTGGATCTCCTTGCAGTCCAAGGGACTCTCAAGAGTCTTCTCCAACACCACAGTTCAAAAGCATCAGTTCTTTGGCACTGAGCCTTCTTCACAGTCCAACTCTCACATCCATACATGATGACTGGAAAAACCATAGCCTTGACTAGATGGACCTTTGTTGGCAAAGTAATGTCTCTGCTTTTGAATATGCTATGTAGGTTGGTCATAACTTTCCTTCCAAGGAGTAAGCGTCTTTCAATTTCATGGCTTCAGTCACCATCTGCAGTGACTGGAGTCCATAATTTCAATGTAACAGTTTTTGAGGTTTTATTTCAATGATAATTTAGGGAAACTAACGTAACTCAGTTCTAAAGTTCCTACTACTACCAAGTAGGGCCACTTTTGGGCTTATGTTTTAGATTACATTGGCACTAAGTGACTAAAGTTTATATTTTAACTTTTAAGGCTGTGTTTCTCAAATGATTTTCTTACAGACTTTGAAGACCTTTTGGGTTCTCTCAAAATAACCTTGTTTGTGGACCTTCAAGGTATACCTTAATTTCCTCAAGTGTAAGAAGAGGAAAACTGCAATTAGTTTCTCCTTAAAACTAGATTTCATACTATCATAAGAAAAAAGACTATATATTTTGGGTTGTTTTCATAGGCATTAAGCTATTTTGAGAAAACAGCACTTTAAATTTGGTGTCCAGTATACTCAACCTAATTTTATTTCAATAACCCTCTTTATAATGCACTTAATTTACCAACTTCTACTCCTATATAAGTAAAAGACTCCTGAGCTTATAATTATGTTTCAGAAAAATATAATAAGGGATTTCTAATATGGCCTTTTGTAATTGTCACTTTGCTCAGACTAAAAATTATCTACCTCAATATACTTGGTAACTTCCCATTTCTAAAAAAGTAGGAATCTATAGCTATGCTATTTTCATAATTAATACTTTAAGTAGTACTTCACTGACACCAAATTTAGAAAACTTGCATATATGCAAGACAAAAGAATTAGTATAGCATAAAACAATAACTTTTTAAAAGAACAAGATAATCTTTAAAGTTAACTGAATTCTAAACAGTAATTAATGCACATATACAATAAATGTACATTTGACAGTGAAAATACAGCCAAAACATTCTTAAAAGACTGATTTAAAACAGAAATAAAACTGAGCACAATATAAATAAAAGATTAATTCAAATTAACAATAGTCTGCAATTAACAATTTCAAATAAATTATGAAAAATTGTTATTTCCTATTGTATTTTGGTAACAATAACTAGCAACCTATTTTTATCTTCATCTATTTTTTTTGCCCTAAACGATCTTTACTTCAAATTTGATTTTGTCAGAAACACTGTAACGTTCAATTGAGCCAATTCTTAGGTTATATCCTTAATTTTTCTACTTTCTTCAAAATATCCTTTCAAACTTGTCTTTCATAATTTCTCTATCCTTTGCATTACAAAGAGACCTCTGTGGGGGCCCTACTTTTACAACATGGAAATATGGTAATTAAGAGTTTTCTGCCCCTATTTTATCATGACTGTGTAACATGGAAAACAATAGGGTCTGCTCTTTCTGTATAGTGATTCCATTCATACAACAAAGATGTTCAATGTACATGTCATAATATAATAACAGTCTAAATGGATTAAATTGCAGTGTATATTAAACACACAATTCTCTCTGGCAGATGCATACAGATATTATGCAGAGCATCACTTAACACTCGTCATATCCAGTTGCAATGCACATAGCAACACTTCAGGGGTTCCACAAAAACCCATTCCAAGAAACTAATAAGACTTCTCTGAAACACCGTTCTGTAACAGAACATTTTTTTGTTTGTTTTTTTTAATGTTTGTTTACAAACAAAATAGTTTTAGAAACTAAAGCTGCCATGTAAACAATGAAGCATTTCCTAAATCAGTTTCATGCCATCTCTCCACTCTACCCACCCATCTATTTTTTTTATGTCATTCCTTTAAAAAAAAAAAATGATGAGAATCCAGAGAGGCAGAATAGTGCTACTTCAATTTAATTCAGAGTAGCAGCACCGAGTGTACGGGCCCTAAAGCTCTTAGGTGGCTACAGACATCTGCCAGTCATCAAGGCCTGTTTCTGTCATTTGCAGGGAGTGTCTGTGTTATACCATTCATATCTTTAATGGGAGTAAAATGCAGCTGATGGCTCACTAATGATTATGAATTGTTTTTCCTATCACAACAGTGACCTACATAAGAGATCACTTAAAATATACAGTGATGGTTTGGGAACACAGACTCTAAACATTTCTTTATTTGGGGGTAATTCCTTTATTTATTCATTTATTTAGTATAATGTAGGTTCATTTTTAATGGGAATTTCAGGAATGCACATTTATGAATAATCATCCTCTTAGTCAAACATACTTAATATAAAAGAATTATGCATTGACTATACTTACTCACCCACTCTCAGTCCACTTTTCTATTTGCACATTCATTAAACTTTGGCAATTAAAAGAAGTTTGAAAATACTGATTTCTACTGTGCTATGAAAGCAAAAGAAAAAAAACTTTTGCTTTATTATAGATAATTATAATATGTTTGCATTTATTGAAACATTTTGGTGGTTAAAATATTTCAATATATGACACATAAGGGGTTAACTTGGTAGAATATTCACCACCAAAAGTGAAGTTCTTAGGAACTCCCTACTTTCTTCAGTCAACAAGCTTACAACAGAACATTTATGTTCCTTTTTTAATTTTAATATTTCGTCTTGAAATGACCATATCTAAAACTGACACATCATCACAGCAAAAACTTAGATTTTAAACAGCTGATACTGCCACATGTAAGCTAATGTGAAAAACATCAGAATTTACGTTCTCTGAGTTTCTAACCTATTAAGGGAAAAAGACAAAGAGAGAGGCTCTGATAGGAAGTAAATGTTCAAGTACAAACTGATGATAGTCATACGCTTATTGGTGTAGAACAGTCTGCAATCAAAATTGAATGAAATAAAAATACAACATGCTTTAAAGTGATTCATACAAAAGGCAGCATGTAACATCTGAATGTATATATTTACAAGCATATTTTGCAAGAAGCACTAAATATAGACTATGATTGTGCTTATTACCAGAGTTTGAGCAGTATATTCCACTTAGCCATAGTGAAATACAAAATATGGATCAGTGAAAGTTTCTATGGTGAAGGCAGACAGGGGGAATCTCTTTGAATTTATGTTCTCATCACATGAAGCTGTCCTATTCTTTCAACTTACATTTGTAGTTTTTTCTCATCCTCTGCTAACTGATAAATTAATCCTCCTTTTTGATGGCTTTTCATAGGTGTCTTTAAGTACTGGCCAGTTTTCATACTTCAAAGTCTTGACACAAAAATAATGGAAATCTACTTATAATCACGAATAATCATTGCTGTAAATATATTTCTATTTTTAATCACAAGTATTCTATATTTCAAGAAAAGTCCATCTCTTTTGTAAGACAAAAATCTGTGCTCCTGACTCCACAATCTTTTTATTGGGTCTAGAGAGTGTGACATTACTTCCAAGTGATGAGTGTCTTTTTCAAACAACCTTCAAATTTTGCTAGAGGTAGATCTTATTGGGAAAGTAAAGTACTCTTTAAGGTGTGAGTCCAAGAACAGTTACTAAAGGATAAGTATAGAAACATTTTATAGACTTACTCAGCTTGAATACAAAACTTTTGGGACTCCTAACACAGTTCAGTACAGTTCAGTTGCTCAGTAGTGTCCGACTCCTTGAGATCCCATGAACCACAGCACACCAGGCCTCCCTGTCCATCACCAACTCCTGGAATCCACCCAAAGCCATGTTCATTGAGTCGGTGATGCCATTCAACCATCTCAGACTGTCAGCCCCTTTTCCTCCTGCCCTCAACCTTTCCCAGCATCAGGGGCTTTTCAAATGACTCAGCTCTTCGCATCAGGTGGCCAAAGTATTGGAGTTTCAGCTTCAGCATCAGTCCTTCCAATGAATATTCAGGACTGATTTCCTTTAGGATGGACTGGTTGGATCTCCTTGCAGTCCAAGGGACTCTCAAGAGTCTTCTCCAACATCACAGTTCAAAAGCATCAATTCTTCGGCACTCAGCTTTCTTTATAGTCCAACTCTCACATGTGTGCATGACCACTGGAAAAACCATAGCCTTGACTAGACGGACCTTTATTGATAAAGTAATGTCTCTGCTTTTTAATATGCAGTCTAGTTTGCTCTTAACTTTCCTTCCAAGGAGTAAGTGTCTTTTAATTTCATGGCTGCAATCACCATCTGCAGTGATATTGGAGCCCAGAAAAATAAAAATAAAATATATAAAAAAAATATAATTAAATTAAAAATAAATAAAATAAAGTCAGCCACTGTTTCCCTATCTATTTGCCACGAAGTGATGGGACCGGATGCCATAATCTTAGTTTCCAAACACAGTTATACCTACCAAAATATTGTGCTTGATTTAATAATCCCCATATATGGTGGCTCAGACAGTAAAGAATCTGCCTCCAACACAGGAGACCGAGTTCAATCCTTGGGTTGGGAAATCCACTGGAAAAGGGAATGGCAACTCACTCCAATATTCTTACTGGAATAATACCCTGGACAGAGGGATCTGGCAGGTTATAGTCCATGGGATCATAAAGAGGTAGACACGAATGAGTGACTAACACAAATATGGAAAATTCTGTCTTGTGTTATAAAAAATTAGATTTACTCATGATATGTTATAAAATATCAAGTAATTATATATTTATATATGATTATATTCTTTGCAGCAAAAGATGGAGAAGCTCCATACAATCAGCAAAAACAAGACTGGAAGCTGATGTGGCTAAGATCATGAACTCCTTATTGCCAAATTCAGACTTAAATTGAAGAAAGTAGGGAAAACCATTAGACCATTCAGGTATGACCTAAATCAAATCCCTTATGATTATAGAGTGGAAATGAGAAATAGATTTAAGGGACTAGATCTGATAAATAGAGTGCCTGATGAACTATGGACTGAGGTTCGTGACACTGTACAGGAGACAGGGATCAAGAACATGCCCACGGAAAAGAAATGCAAGAAAGCAAAATGGCTGTCTGGGGAGGCCTTACA
The DNA here is from genome assembly GCF_027580195.1 of Bos mutus. Taxonomy (NCBI): domain Eukaryota; kingdom Metazoa; phylum Chordata; class Mammalia; order Artiodactyla; family Bovidae; genus Bos; species Bos mutus. The sequence continues at coordinate 81,103,206 of NC_091622.1, forward strand.
AATAGCTATGAAAGAAGAGAAGCAAAAAGCAAAGGAGAAAAGGAGAGATATAAGCATCTGAATGCAGAATTCCAAAAAATAGCAAGAAGAGATAAGAAAGCCTTCCTCAGCAATCAATGCAAAGAAATAGAGGAAAACAACAGAATAGGAAAGACAAGAGATCTCTTCAAGAAAATTAGAGATACCAAGGGAACATTTCATGCAAAGATGGACTCGACAAAGGACAGAAATGGTACAGACCTAACATAAGCAGAAGATATTAAGAAGAGGTGGCAAGAATACACAGAAGAACTATACAAAAATGATCTTCAATCCCACTGCTGGGCATACACACTGAGGAAACCAGAAGGGAAAGAGACACGTGTACCCCAATGTTCATCGCAGCACTGTTTATAATAGCCAGGACATGGAAGCAACCTAGATGTCCATCAGCAGATGAATGGATAAGAAAGCTGTAGTACATATATACAATGGGGTATTACTCAGCCATTAAAAAGAAAACATTTGAATCAGTTCTACTGAGGTGGATGAAACTGGAGCCTATTATACAGAGTGAAGTAAGCCAGAAGGAAAAACACCAATACAGTATAATTATGCATATATATGGAATTTAGAAAGATGGTAACAATAACCCTGTGTACGAGACAGCAAAAGAGACACTGATGTATAGAACAGTCTTATGGACTCTGTGGGAGAGGGAGAGTGTGGGAAGATTTGGGAGAATGGCACTGAAACATGTAAAATATCATGTATGAAACGAGATGCCAGTCCAGGTTCGATGCACGATACTGGATGCTTGGGACTAGTGCACTGGGACGACCCAGAGGGATGGTATGGGGAGGGAAGAGGGAGGAGGGTTCAGGATGGGGAACACATGTATACTTGTGGTGGATTCATTTTGATAATTGGCAAAACTAATACAATTACATAAAGTTTAAAAATAAAATAAAATTAAATGTGCAAAAAAAAAAAGAAAAAGATCTTCATGACCCAGATAATCACGATGGTTTGATCACTGACCTAGAGCCAGACATCCTGGAATGTGAAGTTAAGTGGGCGTTAGAAAGCATCACTATGAACAAAGCTAGTGGAGGTGATGGAATTCCAGTTGAGCTATTTCAAATCCTGAAAGATGATGCTGTGAAAGTGCTGCACTCAGTATGCCAGCAAATTTGGAAAACTCAGCAGTGGCCACAGGACTGGAAAAGGTCAGTTTTCATTCCAATCCCAAAGAAAGGCAATGCCAAAGAATGCTCAAACTAATGCACAATTGCACTCATCTCACACGCTAGTAAAGTAATGCTCAAAATTCTCCAAGCCAGGCTTCAGCAATACGTGAACTGTGAACATTCCATTTGTTCAACCTGGTTTTAGAAAAGGCAGAGGAACCAGAGATCAAATTGCCAACATCTGCTGGAGCATTGAAAAAGCAAGAGAGTTGCAGAAAAACATCTATTTCTGCTTTATTGACTATGCAAAAGCCTTTGACTGTGTGGATCACAAAAAAAACTGTGGAAAATTCTCAAAGAGATAGGAATACCAGACCACCTGACCTGCCTCTTGAGAAACCTATATGCAGGTCAGGAAGCAACAGTTAGAACTGGACATGGAACAACAAAATGGTTCCAAATAGGAAAAGGAGTATGTCAAGGCTGTATATTGTCACCCTGCTTATTTAACCTCTATGCAGAGTACATCATGACAAACGCTGGGCTGGAAGAAGCACAAGCTGGAATCAAGATTGCTGGGAGAAATATCAACAACCTCAGATATGCAGATGACACCACCCTCATGGCAGAAAGTGAAGAAGAACTAAAAAGCCTCTTGATGAAAGTGAAAGAGGAGAGTGAAAAAGTTGACTTAAAACTCAATATTCAGAAAACTAAAATCATGGCATCTGGTCCCATCAGTTCATGGGAAATAGATGAGGAAACAGTGGAAACAGTGTCAGACTTTATTTTGGGGGGCTCCAAAATCACTGCAGATGGTGATTGCAGCCATGAAATTAAAAGACGCTTACTCCAGAGACTCAGGTTCTACTCCTGGGCCAGGAAGATCCCCTGGATAAGGGCATGGCGATCCACTCTAGTATTCTTGTCTGGAGAATTCCATGGACAGAGGAGCCTGATGGGCTACTGTCCATGGGATCACAGAGTCGGATATGACTGAGTGACTAACACTTCCACGTCATTCTTTGGGCTTCCCTGGTGGCTAAGAGGTTAAAGTGTCTCCCTGATATGTGGGAGATTCAGGTTCGATCCCTGGATTGGGAAGAACCCCTGGAGAAGGAAATGGCAACCCACTCCAGTATTCTTGCCTGGAGAATCCCATGGATGGAGGAGTCTGGTAGGCTACAGTCCACGGGGTTTCAAAGAGTCGGACACGACTGATCGACTTCACTTTCACTTTCCTTCACTTTTCTCCTTGGAAGGAAAGTTATGACCAACCTAGATAGCATATTAAAGAGCAGGACATTACTTTGCCAACAAAGGTCTGTCTAGTCAAGGCTATGGGTTTTCCGGTGGTAATGTATGGATGTGAGAGTTGGACTGTGAAGAAAGCTGAGTTCCAAAGAATTGATGCTTTTGAACTGTGGTGTTGGAGAAGACTCTTGAGAGTCCCTTGGACTGCAAGGAGATCCAACCAGTCCATTCTAAAGGAGATCAGTCCTGGGTGTTCATTGGAAGGACTGATGCTAAAGCTGAAACTCCAATACTTTGGCCACCTCATGCGAAGAGTTGACTCATTGGAAAAGACCATGATGCTGGGAAGGATTGGGGGCAGGAGAAGGGGACGACAGAGGATGAGATGGATGGATGGCATCACTGACTCGATGGACATGAGTTTGAGGGAACTCCAGGAGTTGGTGATGGACAGGGAGACCTGGCGTGCTGTGATTCATGGGGTTGCAGAGTCGGACACAACTAAGTGACTGAACTGAACTGAATTATATATTATATTTGGACCACAATAATATTTTAAATACCAACTAAATACGAAATATTTTTATTCATTGCTAACACTAAATCTTGGAGAAGGAAATGGCAACCCACTCCAGTATCCTTGCCTGGAGAATTTCTTGGACAGAGGGGCCTAGTGAGCCACAGTCCATAGGGTTGCAAAGAGTCAGACTCAACTGAAGTGACTTAGCACAACTCTAAATATGCCTATTTTTATTTAATTACTAATCATCATGCTTAAATATTGTGTTTTATTCCACCTCAAGGAAAATACCAACAGAAGATCTGGAATGACTACAATTCAGTTCACAGAGGAATAATTATTTTAGCAAAGTACTTGTTCTAAAAAGCAGAAATAACATATCAATAGGAATGATATCCTAAAATATATTCATTTGTTAAAGAATTTACTGTTTCTTACAAGTAATGAAAGAAAATAAATCTATCCTCTGAATTTTTTAAATCTTATAAATATTATATTACATTTAAGATCATGAGAAGGGTTTCTTTAGTGACCATCAGCTTTAATTTACTATGTTAATCACTGAGGTTCAACATATATTCTAATACTAAATGTGATTATTTTCCTATATCATGATATATATTTAAAAACAATTTTTATTAAATTTTCTAAGTATAAAAAAGAGCTAAAATGTTTATATGTTTGAAAAGCAGCATTCAACTCACCAATTTTATTTCAGAGAATAATTGTGCAAATATGCAAACTTCTAAGCAAACATGAATCTGCCATAAATGTATATCACAGATATATACTTTGAAGAAAGATTAGTAGCCAGTGAAACTATTACAATATTATTACAAAGTTAAATAAAGTAAAACAAAAATATTCAAATTAGTCTCATTATATTCAAATAAGTACTTTTTAAAAGTTTTTAAACTCCTCCCAAAATACTTATAAAGCCAAATGCAGTAAATATATTGTAAAGGTGAAATTAATTGGTTTTCTATCATGAATTTCAATGTTTATTTTTGTTATATAGGAATTAGCCCAACTATTTTCGAAATGTCCTTTAAAAAGAATGATTTATAATGAAGAGGGGAAAATGTACTATTGCAAGGTAAGAAGTATAATTTAAGGATAATAAAGAGAAAATTTAATGTGCTAATATAACAAAACTTGAGAGTAATTTTTCCTTCTCTTAAGTTATTAAAACAATGTTGTATTTGAGGTTTCAAATTCAACTCCTTATAGCATATAAGTATTTCTGGGACAACTTTAATTGGGATCAGGTAAATAAAAAGCAATGAAAACAGAATGATTTTGCTGATTAAAGACATACATTATTCTCCTATTCAAAATATGGATGACAATGGGAATATAGTACCCACACAAAAAAAAAAAAAGTCACCTTAAATAATTCACTTATTACTAGATGCTTGGGGCTGGTGCACTGGGACGACCCAGAGGGATGGTATGGGGAGGGAGGAGGGAGGAGGGTTCAGGATGGGGAACACATGTATACCTGTGGTGGATTCATTTCAATATTTGGCAAAACTAATACAATTTTGTAAAGTTTAAAAATAAAATAAAATTTTAAAAAATCAATTAAAAAATAATTCACTTATTGGAATATACAAGTAAATGTTTTCAAATGTCTTTATATTTAATATGCATAGAAATTTTATCATTTAAACTCAAAATTGACATAGTCATGTGGAAGTTAATTTAGTATACATTGCCTAATACAATCATTTCCAATCCTTGTTTGGCACACCTTCATCTTCTAGTCCTAGTGGGGTTTAATTTTAAAAGTTTATATTTTTTTAATTAAAAAAATTTAAGTATAGAGTTTAATCAAACATTTGGCAAAATGTCAAAATATTCCATGCTGTATAAGGTTCCCTGTCTAACTAACCAAAATATATACAGCCCCAAATTTCCAAGTCATCAACAGAGTATTTACTAAATGAGTGTGTGTGTGTGTGTGTATAAGAAATTTCCATTCAGTCTGGGGTAGGCCTACGGGTATACACTACAGACCAGAAAACAAGCCAGACCATTTGGCAAAACTGCAGCTTAAATGTTCCATGAATTCAGCTTCTTCCCTTCTCTCAAGATATGCTTCATTCCCTAACAGAGGACAGTTTAAGACTGAACCTCCACCAATATCCTTAATTTCAAACAACATCAGCATCAGTGCCTTAGGCAACTTATATAGTTTTAAGATCCAGAAAACTTTAAAGTCAGAAGTATCAATCAATTTTTCCAATCTCATTGCAGCCCTAATGAATCATGGAGTTACTGAAATTCAAGAGGCAGCACCTAGCTTTATGAATCCAGTCATATAGTCTTAGATTTGCTTCATTTGGCTGCAGCAGCCCTGGACTGTGTCCCTCCAGTCTACCCTCATACACATAGACACATGAATCTTTTCTTGATCCCACTTTCCCAAGCCTTGAAATAAACTAATATCTTAGATCTCCTTTTCAGAATAACCCATATCAATTAGTTAAGTTTCACTGCTCTCAGATAACAAAGGCCATTGTTTAAGGATGAAGATCAGCTAAAGAACAAACAGCCTAACACCTTCTCAGGTGAAACACATAGCTAATGATGAGTATTCGTAATATGCTTTCTCTGAAACAAATCATAGTATTCCTAGGCAGCATTTAAATGTCTAGGATCCCCTGGAGAAGGAAATGGCAACCTGCTCCAGTATTCTTGCCTGGGAAATCTCACGGACAGAGACTGGCAGGCTACAGTACACGGGGTTGCAAAAGAGTCAGACATAACTTAGTGACTGAGCACGTATACACTTATGTGTATTTTAAACCGTTGTATGAATTTTACTTTCAATATGTTGCTGCTGCTGCTGCTGCTAAGTCCCTTCAGTCGTGTCCGACTCTGTGTGACCCCATAAACAGCAGCCCACCATCCCTGGGATTCTCCAGGAAATGTTACTATGCCATAATTTCTTCAGTTAAAACTAATACAAAGAAAGTTCATAAAATTCACTTATTTTATCATATTTTAATAATAACTAGAATTTATGATCCATATTTATTCAGGAAAAGGCAGTAGGAATGAAAGAAAGCAGCAGTGATAGAATGTAATGACTTCTGAAAAGACTGTGATACCACCAGAAATAAAGACCACAACCTTCATCGATTTCATTCTCTTGTCCCCTTTCCCTTCCTCTCTCCCACATCTTTTCCCTCCCCCCTTTCTTCACTTTCCTTCTTTTTTCCCTCCCCTACTCTTCAAGGGAAATTTTCTTTCTAAAACCATTTCTTCATGAGAGAAAGTGATAAGGGAGGAGCAGAAAGAAACAGGAAGATTTACTGGAGTAGTGGAATGGGAAAAAATATGAGTAGGAACTTCATCTTAAAATAACTAAAAATAATCCCTTAGTGATTAAAATTCACAGTGTGGCCCACTTGCAAGTAATATGTTCCACTTAGCAAGTAAATGCAAAGTATGGCTCAGTGACAAGTAAAACAATTCAAGAATTTTATATTGCCTAAATGCTCTAAATCAATAGGTTTAAAATAGATTTAATACAATTTGAATAATACTATTATAGTATTACTTTGGAGATTTCTCATGTAACTGACAGGAGATGGTGAATGAAACTGTCAATACATCAATTCCTTTACTTTTTCTTATTAAGCACCAAGGCTTAAACAGGATTGAAAAATGAATAACTTCGAGGGATGTAAAGAGAGGTATGTGTTTCAAAAAGCATTTTTACTATTTGTTTCCAATCTTTACTTTCCTGTTTTTTTTTTTTTTATTTTATTTTATTTTTAAACTTTACAATATTGTATTAGTTTTGCCAAATATTGAAATGAATCCGCCACAGGTATACCCACGTTCCCCATCCTGAACTCTCCTCCCTCCTCCCTCCCCTACCCTCCCTCTGGGTCGTCCCAGTGCACCAGCCCCAAGCATCCAGTACCGTGCATCGAACCTGGACTGGCGACTCGTTTCATACATGATATTATACGTTTCAATGCCATTCTCCCAAATCTCCCCACCCTCCCTCTCCCACAGAGTCCATAAGACTGATATATACATCGGTGTCTCTTTTGCTGTCTCGTACACAGGGTTATTGTTACCATCTTTCTAAATTCCATATATATGCGTTAGTATACTGTATTGGTGTTTTTCTTTCTGGCTTACTTCACTCTGTATAACAGGTTCCAGTTGTAGCACTTATAAGAACTCACTTTTCAACTTATTTGATTTTTGAGATCTTAAGTATATTTTGTTTTTCACTACAAATATGTAATTTAATCACAAGGAGTTTGTATTAGTGTTTTATTTTAGTTCCTTTTTTTTTTTTTTTGCTTTAGTTTTTCTTTTCTTTTTCTTTTGGTTTTATTTCTCTGCTGCTGCTGCTGCTGCTGCTAAGTCGCTTCAGTCGTGTCCGACTCTGTGCGACCCCATAGACGGCAGCCCATCAGGCTCCACCATCCCTGGGATTCTCCAGGCAAGAACACTGGAGTGGGTTGCCATTTCCTTCTCCAATGCATCAAAGTGAAGAGTGAAAGTGAAGTCGCTCAGTCATGTCCAACTCTTAGTGACACCATGGACTGCAGCCTATGAGGCTCCTGCGTCCATGGGATTTTCCAGGCAAGAGTACTGGAGTGGGGTGCCATTGCCATAATTCTGGTTTTACAGTTGCATAATATTATTTCAATATTCGTGTCCAAAGTCAGATTACCTTTCCAAACATCATTTCTATATTGTAAAATCAAAAAAGTAGAACAAGCCTTCCAAAATCATGTTATTTCGATGCTGGATGCTTGGGGCTGGTGCACTGGGACGACCCAGAGGGATGGTATGGGGAGGGAGGAGGGTTCAGGATGGGGAACACATGTATAATTTTTTTTAAATTAAAATTGAAGAAAAAAATAAATAATAAAAAAAAAAGAAATATGACTCTCTAAAGTAATTAATATAATTTGTTTTTTACAACAACTTCGTCACTAATAATTTTTGAATTTATAAATGTACTGCAATTGAAGCACATATTGACATGACAGGGTTAGGATATGCCTATTTCTCTAACCTTTTTTCTGACCCAGTAGCTGAACTAATCTTTAGAAATAACTTGTGATCCTAGTGATGACTTTAGTGAATTTTATATCCAATATGCCAAAATAAAATGTGAATCATTTTTCATGAGTTAAATGTGACCCATTTCTAGGACTTTAAAGAAAATAAGTTTTTAAGGAGTGAAGAAAGTAAATAATTATTCAATAAGGATATATATGAAACTTAGTTCTGTACCTTGCAGTATGTTTTCTGTTTAATTTTACTCACTGGGTGATGAATTTCTCATGTTTCACTTTAAACCTCATCCCTAAATAATGATATTGCTTCTAGGCTCAAACCAAGAGTACAAGAATTTCTTTTGTCTTCAGAAGATTTTTCTCCCAAAACGATTCTGAAATTAATTTTCAAGTACATACTTATGGATATAGTAATTTTATTATTTATGATAATGTCATCACACTTACTTTAGTTATTTTATCACTGTAATATGTCACTCAACCTCCACAGCAGGCATTCTAGAGATAAACATATGGACTAGAAAAAGAATTAAATCTCAATATTTTAATTTAAATCCTAACCACATCTAATAGCTTCCAAGCATGAAACATTCCTTTATTTCACATATTATTGGGATGTTTCATGCTTGGAAGCTATTAGATGTGGTTAGGATTTAAATTTAAAAAATTCAGACAGTCCAAAAGCCATGCTTATCAACTTTTATCACTTTAGTAACAATGAAAGGTGACAGAAATTAATAAACATAACTTCTGTGACTTATACTAGCTAAAAAGCTTATATAACTATTTTGGCTATTAATCTATTTCTCTGGCAGAGTTTCTCTCAGCTTATATACATGGAGTATGACAAGCATGTGTGTGTAAGAAAGTAGAAATAAAGAAAAGTAAAATAGTGTGTCCTTCACTCTCACTTATTACTTCTGTAATAATAATTACCGCAACAATCCTGTAAGATGGATTTGAATATATTTCAAAACTTTGAAAATACTCAAATACATTCATACTCTTAAAGCTTCAAATTAAAAGAAAAATTAGAAACACAGTAAAATAGTTGTTACGGTAGGTTTATTAAAATTTTATTTCAAAAAAAAGAGACAGCAGTCTAAATGTCTACAATATATACATATTTTGGAATATTATCCAGCCATTAAAAATAATTTTCTCAGAAAGTACTGAAGACCATAGCAAAACGCTCTAGTAATGCTCCAGAGATACTGTTTCTGTGAAAGTCCATCCCAATTGACATTTCCTATAAATCCCCTTAAACTTCAGATGAATTCTCTAGCATCCCACCTTCAGTTCAAGATCAGAGTTAGGGAAATTCTAACACTTAAAATCCCTGGTTTTATGGGACAGTGTTTCACATTTAGGGACAAGGCAAAAAGCCTGGTACATGGGGATAATCTTGATAAACACTGTTCCTAAAAAAGAAGATCTAAATTGTGAAAAGACCATCATTAGCCATAGAAAGGGATAAATCCAGGAAAACAATATAAAGAACTGAGAACTTTTAGGAGACAGCAATCAACATAAAGCATATACAAGCTAGAACAAGTAAGCAGATCAGAGAGAGTAGCTGAACACAAATCACAAGATGAATTATTTCCCAGTGAAATTGAGCATATTTTACAGCATCTCTACTGCTTAATACCTTGGATAGTCAGCAATCTAAGTGTTTGAACTACTACCAAGCTGAGTAGCCATCCAAAGTAGCTGGCGGGGTGGGGGTGAGTGGCTGCCAAACCCCACTCCTCAACAACTTTATGACAGAGAAATCATCTAGTCTCTCCACCTACTACTTCCACCAACTCAACATGGAGATGTTAGTTCTTCTAAATATTCTACTACACTGTGAAATTATCAATTTGAAAATCTATTCAGGGTCTCAAAGTTTCCCCCATAAAAGTCTCTGCAAAAGGATGAAAGCATTATATTTAATATTATAATGGTATATTTCCTAACAAGAATTATACCACTTCTCCTTCCCCTCACCCTATAAAAGAAAAGGATCTAGTCTATAAGCAGACAGTTCTAAATATATGACCCTATTAAAAACTCAATAGCAATCTCATTGACAGTATCTTAAGATAATGAGAACTCTATTAAAAGTAACTTTACAAAATTAATCAAGGGCATGCCATTTTCCAATTGTGGTCTAAACTTTTTCTAGCAACAGCCCCATGGCAGAGCTCTCCATCCATGTGGTAAAAAATGGCAAAGTATAACAATAAGATGTGGTACATGGAGTGTGTCATTATCATTCACCTGAAGAGGCTATCTGTACAGTTATTCATCCAATATTAAGTGTCATCCATAAACTATTCATATAGTTGAATGTAAAAATAAACTAAGAAACTAAAATGTCCTGTTACTCACCACACACTTTGACATATTTTCTTTATTTTCTACTAAAAATTGTCACTTACTCGATAACTCTATTCACTTGGGAGATCTCTCACCCTAGATACACACAAAACATTCGTGAAGTTAGGACAGGCAGGCATTTGGAGTAACACCGCTGGGAGTTTAGGTCTTGACTTCATACTTGATGCAAATGTTCAGTCCCTTGCCACTTCGCTCCCAGTCCATCAGTTTGAATGACATTCTCTATCCACACCGAAAGAGATAAATTTTACATGCCACAGAAATATGAAAATAAATCTTATTTTTCTTGACCACATATAAATCTTTCTAACACTGTTGCTAATAGAATGTTTGCATGTCCATTTTATTTCTAATCAAGGAAATATTTGCTAAAAATCATATCTGAAGGTAAGGCTTATTTTTAATTATTATTATTTTATTGGCTGATCACAGACTTAAGTTTAACTTGTTAATCACCATAATTTTAATATATTTACTTAAGAGTAAAATTTGATTAACTTAATATATTTTGTATCTCAAAATTTGTGAGAATTCTTATTTTTAAAAGACCATTTTAATCTACTGTACCTCAGTATTTGCAAGGTATCTTCTTTAATACTTTTAGCTATGCTCATGCATGAAATAATTAGGCAGTTCACTTCAAAGACTTTTATAAATCAGTGACAATGACATCATTTTACTATATTAAAAAGTCTGCTATATCATGTATATGTGACTGTAGCACATGAAGTTACTATGCATCTTGAAGCTCATAAGAGAGTGGGGTTTAGAGACTACAGCAGGAAAAGTGTTTCCACAGTCAGTTAATTTAAGTTACTATAATGTAAGCCCAATCTATTTATCATTCCTTTGCTTGAAAGTTTTAAGCAAATTCTGCATATATACTATTATTTGTATTTTAATTTGAAATAGAATAGATTGTTTTAAAAAGCAGACTTTGTTTTAGACAAAAACATTACATTATAAATGAAGAAATACAACTACCTAGACTCTAAAATGTCAGTAGAATTCCAGCCACAATTTCTTTATTAAAGAAAAAAGGTCAAAGGGAAAATACATACTTTAGGGTCAAAACTGAAGTGTACCTGTAAAAAAATCCCTTCACATTTCTCTCACACCAGAGTGTATGTTACCAATTATACTAGAAATAATTTCCATGAATTTAGGTACATTTTGTTCTTTGTTCATCTTACATCTCCTGTAGTGGAATATCTAGTACTTAATGATGCCCAATCAATATTCATTGAATAATTAAATATATGCTAATTATAAATAAGTTTAATTACACAAAATGGGTTACTTCTTGAGATATCTCTGTATATCAGTGTATCTATCTGCTGCTGCTGCTGCGTCGCTTCAGTCGTGTCCGACTCTGTACGACCCCACAGACGGCAGCCCACCAGGCTCCCCCATCCCTGGGATTCTCCAGGCAAGAATACTGGAGTGGGTTGCCATTTCCTTCTCCAATGCATGAAAGTGAAAAGTGAAAATCAAGTCGCTCAGCCGTGCCCGATTCTTAGCGACCCCATGGACTGCAGCCTACCAGGCTTCTCCGTCCATGGGATTTTCCAGGCAAGAGTACTGGAGTGGGGTGCCATTGCCTTCTCTACAATGTACCTATATGTATATCTAATTTCTAACTCTCTAACACTATCTTTAATTTAATCTCCACACCCATCCTAAATGTTTGACTCTTTTGGGATTATTTATGATTTTCTCCAACAAAACTCTTCCTAAAAAAACTCCACTCCAATCCTCAGTTGTTTTTTTTTTTTTTTGGTAATATATACATAACTCATATAACAAGCAGACTTGTTACTTGCAAACTTTTACACTCAGAAAAATGATAACTGTGGTTTTCTCCTCTTCCCTCTCTCCCATGGAAAGGTCAGTAACAAATATCACTGGTGGAGGAGGAGACTGAAAAACCAGGAACTCAGTGTTCAGACTCTCTGCCATCATCAAGGGAAGGAACTGGGGACAGTGGCAGTTCACCTGGGCAGTCCCAGTAAGTAGAGTGAAACAGACACTCAGCTCAGATGACTGCCTCACCCACATATGCCCTGGATGATCTGAGCCACTAATATCTGTTCAGTGCAGAATGTTGATATCAATTAACGTAGTGCAAACTTGAAAAGGCTACTTTTTTGTAAAAAAAAAAAAAAAAAACTGTATGTAAATTACAGTTTTATTTAGATTTTACTGTTTGCAATGAAAAATATGTATGCTTTCTGAATGTTTTTATAAAAAAGGGAACAATATAGATACATTAGAAAACCCGGTCTTTGAAGTTTACCAAAAAATACATGGCCTATATTTAGTATTAAAACTTAGGCAACAATTTGGCAACAAGCTAAAGAAAATGTGAAAGCAAAACTACATAAAGTGCCCTTGTTGGCTTTTACTCATTCTAGATGATTCTAGAATTATAGGTTCTAGCATTATTCCTGAACCTATAATTATAGCTTTCTTATGTAAATAATTCCACATTGGTTTGAAATACTAAAGCTTACTATTAACACCAGTAAGAGCATACTTTTGGATATAATCAAACACTATACTAACATGATCCTCAATTAGACCTTAAACTAGAAAACACAGCTGAATGTGGAAAACAATTACTTTATTTGGTATCTTGAAATGTGATAGAAACTGCTATATAAAACTGCTAAGATAGAAACTGCTATATAAAACATACTTTTATAGCTAGCAGGTATGGAACTGCAAAAAATTTTTTTCAAAGATCATTTAAAAATTCTTATGGGAATTCCTTTTTTTTTTTAAACTAAAAAATAACTAGATAGTCAGTTTAGCAGGAGGGTGTGGAATTTCTACTGTTTCATCTCCTTAGTTACATCCTCAGTGTTCTTCTTCCCAGGTATTTGGTAGCTCAGTAGGTAAGGAATCCACCTGCAATGCAGAGGACCCAGGTTTGATCCCTGGGTTGGGAAGATCCCCTGGAGAAGGAAATGACAACCCATTAAGGTATTTTATCTGAAAAGTCCCATTGACAGAGGAGCCTGTCATCTGGACAGGCTACAGTCCACTGGGTCACAAAAGTTGGATACGATTTAGTAATTAGACAATTACCACTCACTGACTGAATAACTAGAGGACATAAAAGAATTTTCATGTAGAACGTTACATAATGGGGTGAAGGATGCATGTATAGAACCATTTCACACAGCCATTTTAGGGTTGTGGCAGTGCAGCCTAAGTAATGTAAGATATATGAATATTATGAGATATATAAATATTGGAAAAATGAGTATAATTACATTTAGATTATGTTGCTATATGTTACTGTTATTTTCAAAATACTTCCTAATTTTAGAATCAGGAATATAATTTATCTTCAGTTCAGTTCAGTTCAGTCACTCAGTCGTGACTTTTTGCAACCCCATGAATCGCAGCACGCCAGGCCTCCCTGTCCATCACCAACTCCCGGACTTCACTCAGACTCATGTCCATTGAGTCAGTGGTGCCATCCAGCCATCTCATCCTCTGTCGTCCCCTTCTCCTCCTGCCCCCAAGCCCTCCCAGCATCAGAGTCTTTTCCAATGAGTCAACTCTTCTCATGAGGTGGCCAAAGTCCTGGAGTTTCAGCTTTAGCATCATTCCTTCCAAAGAAATCCCAGGGCTGATCTCCTTCAGAATGGACTGGTTGGATCTCCTTGCAGTCCAAGGGACTCTCAAGAGTCTTCTGCAACACCACAGTTCAAAAGCATCAATTTGTTGGCACTCAGCCTTCTTCACAGTCCAACTCTCACATCCATACATGACCACAGGAAAAACCATGGCCTTGACTAGACGAACCTGTGTTGGCAAAGTAATGTCTCTGCTTTTCAATATGCAATCTAGATTGGTCATAACTTTCCTTCCAAGGAGTAAGTGTCTTTTAATTTCATGGCTGCAGTCACCATCTGTAGTGATTTTGGAGCCCAGAAAAATAAAGTCTGACACTGTTTCCACTGTTTCCCCATCTACTTCCCATGAAGTGTTGGGACCGGATGCCATGATCTTCGTTTTCTGAATGTTGAGCTTTAAGCCAACTTTTTCACTCTCCACTTTCACTTTCATCAAGAGGCTTTTGAGTTCCTCTTCACTTTCTGCTGTAAGGGTGGTGTCATCTGCATATCTGAGGTTATTGATATTTCTCCTGGCAATCTTGATTCCAGCTTGTGTTTCTTCCAGTCCACTGTTTCTCATGATGTACTCTGCATATAGTTAATGATAAATGTATATAAGCTAAACTACTAAACCTAAAAATAATCCAGTGATTGCATTTTCAGGAAGAGACAAAGCTTATTTTAGCAGAGTTATAGAACTTGAATAATTCTCCCTTAAATTCAATATCTCAGCATTTATTTAACTTTTAAAAATTCCTCTATTTTTTATTTATGGACTTTCCTGGTGGCTCAGAATGTAAAGAATCTCCCATAATGCAGGAGACCCAGGTTCGATCACTGGGTCAAAAAGAATCTCCTGGAGAAGGGAATGGCTACCCACTGCAGTATTCTTGCCTAAAGAACCATGGACAGAGGAGCTTTGTGGGCTACAGACCATAGGATAGCAAAGAGTTGGACACAACTAAGCGCCTAACACTTTCACACTTTCACTTTATATATACAAGTAAAATGCTAAAAATAAAATTATTAGCTTATACTTGCTATTAATATACATATAACCTCAAATAATTACAGTCAATAAAAACAAAAATACAGAACCAATAAAACTCAAATTCACAATACTATTAATATGACAGATTATGATATTTAGCTTAGACAGATTAGGATATATTTTATTTACAAATAAAATACTAAGTTTTACTCCACTCTCTATTGTTATACAGGGAACTTTCAAGTTCAACACAGTGATGAATCAATCCTTTCAAAATTATTCTATATTTAAAATGCTATGAAACTTCTGTTGATACAATGAAATTATTTTCATTTGGATTTTGCCTTTTCATGCAACAAATTACCTTTACTCTGAATAATAATTATTTATGCTCAGATGCTCAGTCATGTCCAACTCTTTGTGACTCCATGAACTGCAGCCCAACAGGTTCCTCTGCCCATAGGATTCTCTCTGCAAAAATACTGGAATGGGTTGCCATTTCCACCTCCAGGGAATCTTCCCAAACCAGGGATCAAACCTGTGTCTCTTATGTGTTCTGAATTTTGGCAGGCAGATTCTTGACCACTAGCGCTACCTGGGAAGCCCCAATTAATATTTAACTAAATTAAATCTGCATAAAATTTACTTGGGAAAAAAGTGCATAAGTAGACCTAGAGAACATGTATCTTTTGCCAGTACTCAGACTTAGAACATACTCATATAACTTTTTGCTGTAGTCTGAATGTTTGTGTCCCCTCCCCTAATTCATATGTTGGAATCCTAACCATCATAGATGATAGTATTTGTAGGTGAGGCCTTTGGGAGGTGCTTAAATCATGAGAGTAGAGTCGTCATTAACAGGATAGTGTACCTGCATGCTAAGTTGCTTCAGTTCAGTTCAGTTCAGTCGCTCAGTCGTGTCCGATTCTTTGCAACCCCATGAATCGCAGCACGCCAGGCCTCCCTGTCCATCACCAACTCCCGGAGTTCACTCAAACGCATGTCCATCGCATTGGTGATGCCATCCAGCCATCTCATCCTCTGTCGTCCCCTTCTCCTCCTGCCCCCAAGCCTTCCCAGCATCAGGATCTTTTCCAATTAATCAAATCTTTGCATGAGGTGGCCAAAGTACTGGAGTTTCAGCTTTAGCATCATTCCTTCCAAAGAAATCCCAGGGCTGATCTCCTTCAGAATGGACTGGTTGGATCTCCTTGCAGTCCAAGGGACTCTCAGTCATGTCCAATTCTTTGCCACCCTGTGGACTGTAGTCTGCCAGGCTCCTCTTTCCATGGGATTCTCCAGACAAGAGTACTGGAGTGGGTTGCCATGCCCTCCTTCAGGGAATCCTCCCAGCCCAGGAATTGAACTCACATCTCTTTAAGTCTCCTGCACTAGCAGACAGGTTCTTTACCACTAACACTACTGGGGAAGCCCCCATTAATGGCATTAATGCCTTATTAAAAGAAGGCTTCTGAGGAATCTCTGGTCCTTTCCATCACATGAGGAAACAGGGACAAATCACAGTCTACATCTGGAAGTGGGCTTTCATCACACGCTAAGCCTCCCACCATCGTCATCCTGGACTTGCCCGCCTCCAGAACTGTGAGAAATAAATGTCTGCTGTTTGTAAAGCACCAATTCTCTGCTCCTTCCTTAAAGAAGCCCCAAAGAGCTAAAACACCTTTTTAAGACTTTTGTAGTAATCAAAACATAAAATATAGACATCCTAATAAAGATCTTTAAAGTCCAGAAGAATATCTCCAGGATAACCATTTTGTGAAGCACTAAAATAATCTGTCACTTCACAAAATGAACTACTGAGGCTCCAGCAAGTAAAGTGTCTTACTCACAGTTGTCTGTTTTTGTCAAGCCTTCTGAAACACTATTAATTGTCCTTGTCTTCATTCACTGATCTAAAATTCTTGAAACTTAATGTACAACTTTCATTCCATATGTTTATATAGATTATGTGGACTAAAGGTAATGAGTTTTGAAGTATATTAGCCATGCGTGTGTGCTAAGTCTCTTCAGTCATGTTTGACTCTTTGCAATCCTTTGCACTGTAATCTCCAGGCTCCTCTGTCCATGGGATTCTCCAAGCAAAACTATTGAAGTGGATTATTATTTCCTCTTCCAGGGGATCTTCCCAATCCAGGGATCAAACCCAGGTTTCCCACATCTCCTGCATTACAGGCAGGTTCTTTACCACTGAGCCACCAGGAAAGCCCACATTAGCCATAGGAACATTTTATATTCTTGCTTATTTATCTGCAGTGGGCTAAACTTCTACATAAAATCTTCAGTGAGAAAATGCTTTCATGCATTTTACTTCTTGAAATGAAACAAAGGCTAGAGATAGTGAATTTATTGGCACAGTAATTATTTCAAACTAGTTTGAGGTTTCTAAATGGGCTTTGTATTAAATGCTGAAGTCATAAATGTTCAACAGGTTTAACAATGTTGTAATTCATAGACATTAAATAAAGTCTTCTAAGTAACAAAGTTTAGCTTAAATGGTGGCAAATATTCATTTCTGATTATGTGGGTGTGTATACGGGTGGGAGTATGTGAGTATATGAACCTGAGTATACACTATATTTCAAAAACCAGGACCTGAGTTGCAGTAAACATTTCCAACTTTATTTAGGAAAAATAATATAAAAAGAAATCCTGGATGCATTCTAAAAGAAAGAATAATTTAATAGATTGAAACATTGTTAATGTGATTATAGGTCTAAATTATAGGTATGCATTGAATTTTCTGTTGACACAAACAATTTATGACCAATTTTCCAGATGCCACGATTGTATTTTTAAGCTAAGGAAGGGGCATAGGTATTTTTAGCCACACCTTGTATAACTTTCCATTTTAAATTGTACATTCAAGCTAAATTAGATGCAAAACTATGCACTAGATAAGCAAAACTGGGTGTTCCATGCTCAGAAAACATTTATCATATTTTTCTATTCCTCTGGAAGACAAAGACTAAATTATTATTGTCTGAGTATCAGAAATGACTAGCAACTGGGAAAAGAAAAGAAAACAATCTCAAAGATTTTCCTAAGCATAACCTATGGGGAAAAACAAAGAATTTGTTTATGAACAACTTATCAAAAAGCAATAAACTGAAGTGCCTTGTTTCAGTTGAAATTTTCTGATAACAGGACTCTAGACAAGTGAAGGTCACAGAGATATCTATGAAAGTAACCTGTGTAAGTCTCTGGAGAAAGAGGAAAAGTTAAAATTGCATTCCAACATGTCTTGCAACTGGTTCCCAGCTGTGCTGTATATAGCATCTAATTTCTGAAAAAATGAAGAAATTTAAAAATTTACCTATATTTACTGAAGATTCAGTCTGCAGTGGTGTAGAATGAAGGGAAATGACAATTGAGACTAGTGCTACATGACTTTCTGTTGATTCTACAGCTTTGAATTACATAATGGATCATCATTTCTTTCTTTGCAACTACCTCCACTCTCCTCCTGCCTTGTATCCTTTATATAAAAGGAGGGAAAATACAGGAACTAGAACTGAGGCCAGGTGTTCTTTCCTGGTGATGGACAGGGAAGCCTGGCGTGCTGCAGTCCATGGGGTTGCAGAGTCGGACACGACTGAGCAACTGAACTGAACTGAACTGAAAAGTGCTACTAAGCTGTTATGTGTACAGACATATTTTTAATTGCAAATGTACAAACATCTTCATTAAAGTCATTTAAAAATACATTTTAAGGTAAAAGTCAGTCATTGTTCTATGTGCTACTTTTATACAAAGTCCCTGGTCTCAGGGAGTTTATATTCTGCTGAGAGAGAGGAAATTAATTTTCTAAATATAAGAGGAAAATTTATTTTAAAAATCAGTATTTAATGAGAAATTATTCCCACTATTCATGATATTATTAAAGCTTTCTCTACAGGATACAGAAAAAATGAATTAAAAGTTAAAAAAAGAACCCAAACTAAGCAACAATAATTTATGTTCCTTGTCTTCAAAGTTTATGTCCTCCTACAAAAGAGGACATTAGTCTTTAATCTTCCGATTTTTTTAGATGGGATGACATCTTCAGAATATTTAAAGTACATGAACTAATGTATGTATCACCAATATAGTTAAGTGAAATTAAATATGACAATAGTTTATCAAGGTTTTGTTATAAGAAGAACAACAATTTGCAGATGATAAAGACCCAGCAGAATAAAAGCCTGATTGCAGTGATGAATAATGCATATTGCCTATGGTACTAATTAACCTTTACTCCAGTAAGATATTACAGAACAATAAGGCTAATTTGAATGTGGTCCAGCATTTTTCCCTATGGCTTACGGTTATCACCCTTCAGAACATGTAAAGTTTTATTTTGTGAAATGAAAAATATTATGTTACTTTTTACATAAAATAATAAAAAATAAAATTATATTTTAATATCTTACATTTTCCAAAATGCAGATTATAGACATAATAATCATGTACAAGATACATAGCATAAAAATAAAATATGCTAAGTATAAATAAACATACCCTGTTTACTTACAGAGTAAATTATATAGAATATTAACAACACATATTAATTTGGTAAAAAAATATTTAGCTAAAATATCAATATATGACCAAGCCAACTAGACTCAGTAAATTCCTATAGTTTAAATCCAATCCTTTGACTAGTGCAATGAAGAAATTCCCCTTTCCTCTTAAAATAATAAAATGAATTAAATGGACAAGGTATAACTAAAATTTATAGCGGGAAGGTTTTCTTCAAAAATAAACTCCTATGAATTTATTCAGAATATAATACCTCATTCTTTGTGATTAAATCACTATCGGATAGACAGTCAAAATGATGCCTGAAAAGAGATAAATTATCTTCACCTAAAAATGCCAATCTTTGTTTTAATCATACTATCCAAGTTATTATTGAGCTGTATTTTAAAATTAAAATAACAACATTTTAAATCCCTATTTTAAAAAAAATTTCTTTCAAAAGTTTGATAATAGAAAAAAGATCTTTTTAGATTTTTAAGTGAAACACACAGCTTCCTTACTCCCCTCCAAAAAATGCTCCAAAGTGACAAAGCGTACCTATACATGTGAACCTTTTCTCTATTGTACCTTTAAAATTAGGGGGAGTGGTGGACAAGAGATACTACATGTGAGCAGAAGCTGAGTATCTAGTAGAAAAGAATCTCTACTAGCTTTATATAAATATACTTCTAAGTGAAAATGCTGCTCTCTTAGTTCTTAAGTGTATGTTTATTTTTAAATAGAGTTTGCAATATGTCAGTGTCATTGTTGATGGAGATTCTTTGCATTTGAACTATTCCCATTTGAGAGAAAATTATCAAGTGTGTAAGTATTCCTGATATTTTTAATCAAAACAACATCCTAAGAGAATATTATTAGGTAGTCTATTTACATATTTATCAATCATGTAATAATTACATACATGTTCTTTACTCTTTTGAAGTGGTTATCTCTTGATGAGAAAAATCAAAGAAAATTTTGGAGAGACAATAAAATCAACGCTTGTAAAATACAGTGTGCTGGTATCTCCACTACCAGTGTGTGGTATAGAAATTAAAAGCAGAGACTTAAACAAATGGCCTGGGCATTCATCCAACTCCACTACTTACTGACTGATACCCTTGTTACATAAACTCTCTATGTCTGCTTGTTTTTCCATAAAACTTAAAAACCATACATGATTCATAAGGCTTGTGGAATAAATTATATAATAAATAAACAGTATTCAGTAGACTCTATGCCACATAAAATTTGCTATAGAAGTGCTAGGCATGTTATCATTATTATCTTAATATCATCAACAAGATTATCACCACTTCTAATGATGGAACAGAAAGAATGGATTTATTGTACAGAAAAATTCCTACACACACTTAACAAACATTTATGTCAGGCTATGTCTTTACATATCACAATAATACTCTTAACAAAACCAAACATCCTTTTTTGGAAGAGTAAGGCAAAAAAAATAATAAAGCCAAAATATCTTTCTCTTCAGGAATTAACAGCTTCTCAAAGAGTAAAGGTATTTAAATGAAGGAAATAAATTTGTAATAGAAAGACCTATTATGGAAGGGTAAAAAAAGGAAATTAAGAGAGGATATAAGTAGAACTAGTCATAAGTAAAACCAAAAAAACAATACACGACAGAGCAGCTTGTATTAGAAAAATATAATTAAGAATTGGAGGAAAAAACATAAATCTTGTCTGAGAGTTGGGCCTCAGAGTTTTTCAAGGTCAAATACCACTCCAGTGAGAAAAAAATATGTTCCAAGTGTGTTTTAATTAACGGTCAGAGCTAATGTAGTCAGTACTTTCCTGAGTTTAAACAGGATATATTCACTTTAGTAGCAAAGAAGCTGAAATGACAGAATACAAATACAAAGACAAATCTTTTGGTCTCTAGGATCAAAGAAAAACCTCGCTGGAAAGGTCGGGGATTAGTGAGAATTATTGGAGATCACAATTATATTTAGTTGTGTATCTGACCTTTCTATACAGAAAATATAAAACATTTGATATACCTAGCATTTATAAATCAACAAGCTCTAAGAAGCATTTAAAAACTATGTTATAAACTAGAAACCAATTGGACAAAAATAGAGAAAAGGAACATTTATCCCCTCCGTTTTGGTCTTTATCTGTCAGAGTTATATTGCTTCTATATATTTGGCATTTAGTGGGGTCCAAAAATGTATGAATAGATGCTATTTTTTCCCAGAACATTTCTGTTTCACTCATTAGAACATAAGGACATTTTGCTTTTATCATTAGGCTCACTGTTTAATTTAGATAGGTGAACAGAGAAGTAACAATTACTTTAATTTTACTATTTTGTTTATGAAGATATGTTTGGTCATTTTAAAATTTTTATATTATATTTGTTCTGTATTTCATTTCAACTTCCAACAATCAAGAAAGACATGAATATACTTCAAAATGGAAGTGTCCAGTAAGAATCCTTTTACCTGAAAACTGTGTAATATCAGACGTGGTGGGGAGGCAGAGAATCATTTAGTTTCTTTTCTGTGGATGTGGAAATTCAAAGGTCACACAGGTCCTTGAGGTGCAGAGGTTTTCCCCAAGCCTGAATCTGTACAAAACCTCCACACTCACATTATACAGTACAGTTTCATTGTTTTTCCTTCTTTACCCCATCCCCAGATGAACTAAAAGCAGCAAAACAAACAAAACTTCAATAAAACGACCCTTTATTCCAAGTAAGTATTAGTCACTCAGTCATATTTCTCTTTTGTGATCCCATGGACTGCAGCCCACCAGGCTCCTATGTCCATGGAATTTTCCAGGTAAGAATACTGGAGTGGGTTGCCATTCCCTTCTCCAGGGGATCTTCCCAACCCAGGGATCGAACACAGGTCTCTTGCATTGCTGGCAGGATCTTTGAGCATCTGAACCACCAGGGAAGCCCTTTACTCCAAAGGCTAAAACGTTAAAGAGAAAAAAATTTCCTATACTACTTATGAGAGCAGACAAAAGGCAAAATAATTCACATGCACAAGTATCCAAAAAGCAGAAGTCAAAAATGCATCTATAGTTCTCAATCTCTCACTCTCACTCTCACAACCCAATCTCTCACTCTCTCTCAGCATATAAATTAGGCTTATTCCAAAAAGTTTTTTCTTCCACCTATTTGAATATTCACATGTTGTTGTTGTTTAGTCACTCAGTCATGTCAGATTCTTTGGCACTCCATGAACTGCGGCACTCCAGTTTCCTCTGTCCTCCACTATATCCCCTGGAGTTTGCTCAAATGCATGTCCTCTGAGTTGATGATGCTATCTAACCACTTCATCAATATTCACATAGAAAATATGTAATCAAGTCTAGTTTGGTTCCTGATTATAGGGCCTCTACTCTCCAAGGTCAGAGCTTCATGCTCTTACAAGTTCCTTTCATTTTTCTCACTCAGTCTTGCTTTGCTTTATTTGTTCTATTCCCTGTGGCAACCCACTCCAGTACTCTTGCTTGGAAAATCCCGTGGATAGAGGATCCTGGTGGGCTGCAGTCCATGGGGTTGCTGAGGGTCGGACACGACTGAGCAGCTTCACTTTCACTTTTCACTTTCATGCACTGGAGAAGGACATGGCAACCCACTCCAGTGTTCTTGCCTGGAGAATCCCAGGGACAGGGCATCCTGGTGGGCTGCCGTCTATGGGGTCGCACAGAGTCGCACACGACTGAAGCGACTTAGCAGCAGCAGCTGTTGCTACAAATCCTTCTCCCTCAAAATGCCTTTCCGTGTCCTCCGTTTGAGGTGTGAATTTGGGGGCAAGAATCTCCTCCAGGGGACTCTGGTGGCTACTAGGTCTCTCCAGGGCGCCTCTACCTCTGATGTACAGTGCAGGGCTGCTCACATAGATGTGGGTGACAAAATTAAGTGCAGTTCAAAAGCATTTTAATGGAGAACATAAAAGAAAGTGGGAAATACAGATTTGAAACAAACACACCTAGATTAAAATTCCAGTATGCCACTTTCTAGTTTTAGTTAAAACTAACCTCTCTGTGCTTCAGTTACCCCAGAAACTATGGCTCACAGGATGCTGTCAAGCTTAAAAGAGAGAATGTGAATAAAACATTTAACGGTACCAGCACACAGCAGGTCTCTGCACCCGTGTCAACCCTTCTTCTTCCTTACTACCCCATTTAAGATACTCTGACAATTCTGGCATTCAGAATTGTCATTTATTGTCAGTTTTTGTCATTTGTCATTTATTGGCCTTATTTCTTGGAATCTCTATTATTTCTAGTATATTATTGCTTTTCACACAGACTTGAAAGTAAAAATATTCTCTTTGGCCAAATTTGTATTTTCTAGGAACGTTTTTTTTTTTTTTTTTTTCTTTTTCTCTCAGTTTGCATTCCATTATCTTCTGACCTCAGACGAAAATAATCTGTCTTTTGAGATCTGATCATGGGATTGCTCTGGCCAGTCTTCCCCTTGATGATGCAGGTTGTCCTTGATTAAGACTTTCACTTTCATCAGATTTTTCTAAAATTCAGATTTTTTTTTTGCCTCTGTCTCCTGAATGATTAATTTCTTCTTTCAGTCCATAATCAAAGTTTATTATTAATGGACTCTCCGCTCTTGTGCATGCATGCTAAGTCAGTTCAGTCGTGTCCAACTCTTTGCAACCTTATGGACTGTAACGTCCCAGGCTTCAGGATTCTCTAGGCAAGAATACTGGAGTGGGTTATCGTGCCCTCCTCCATTCCTTAACATACATTTAATTCCTTGCCACAGGCTTGGTTGGCCCAGTTTATTTCTCTCTTAAATTGAAATTTAAAAGTTCACATTTACACTCACATACACTCACACTCAGAAACCTCCTCAGTCTTTACAGGCCCTGACCTGAGAAGCTGCCTCAATGCAGACTGGACAGAGTGCTCCCAACTCCCAGGGTTCCAAGTCTCCTAGAAGGATAGGCCAATATCCCAGGGTGATGAAAGCAACTCAAGCAAATGTTAGTTCAAAAAACACAAACAAGCAAAACTTCAGCACTTTGCCTAGGATTATTTTTCTTTTTGCTTTTTTTTTTTTTTTTTGAATTTTTTTTTGAATTTTATTTTATTTTTAAACTTTACATAATTGTATTAGTTTTGCCAAGTATCAAAATGAATCCATCACAGGTATACATGTGCTCCCCATCCTGAACCCTCCTCCCTCCTCCCTCCCCATACCATCCCTCTGGGTCGTCCCAGTGCACTAGCCCCAAGCATCCAGTATCGTGCATTGAACCTGGACTGGCATCTCGTTTCATACATGATATTTTACATGTTTCAATGCCATTCTCCCAAATCTTCCCACCCTCTCCCTCTCCCACAGAGTCCATAAGACTGTTCTATACATCAGCGTCACTTTTGCTGTCTCGTACACAGGGTTATTGTTATCATCTTTCTAAATTCCATATATATGCGTTAGTATACTGTATTGGTGTTTTTCTAGGATTATTTTTCATTGAAATCACTTTCAACTTTTACAGCTAACTAGCATGTACTGAGGATTTGCTCTGTGCCAAGTACTAAGCTTCGTGAGCCTCCAATCTTTAAAATCTAATCCAGGTTCCAAAATCATAAACAATACCTTTATTGTGGGAGACAGTGGAAACATTTTTTTTTTTTTTTCCCTGTGGATTAGTTTCTAACTTTATGTACTGAGAGCAATAACATCTCAGGGACTGGCAATAAAGCATGGAAGAAATCAAACCATAAAAATAAGGTGCTATCCTTGAGTATTATTTTGAGGCAACTACTAACAGATTTTTTTTCCTTTTGTCCATAGTGGGGGAAAAGTTTCTATTTTGGATTTAACTTCATTTTCACCTGAATTAAGAGTGAAGTTCCCCTAAGTTTAAGTGCATTATCTTTTGCTGCTTGTCTGCTTGGGTCCAAAGAGGGAAGGCTGACTTAAGTGGGTTCTATTATTACTGTGTAAATGCCCTCACCACACTCTCTCCAGCCACTGACTGTGTTCAAGAAAAAGCTACTGCTGTCATAAAACAAGGAGACCT
Source organism: Bos mutus (assembly GCF_027580195.1). Classification (NCBI taxonomy): domain Eukaryota; kingdom Metazoa; phylum Chordata; class Mammalia; order Artiodactyla; family Bovidae; genus Bos; species Bos mutus. Next base: position 81,128,758 of record NC_091622.1, read on the forward strand.
CACTGTTGTGACATTTCATTTATCTGGGCAGCAACATGCTTGAAAGGAGACTGCCTCATTCTGAGTAAAGTATGGAAGACAATCAAAGTCAGTTAAGCAAACCAGTGTTGACATATTAAATCATGCTTGAACCAAAAGAGCAAAAACAGATGACACACAAAACCTTCTAAAGAGAATTTTAAATAAATAAATAATACGGGTCAGTCTGGTTCTAAAAGAAGAAGCTTTTAGCATTGGAAAATACTGGGACTAGGTGAACACGGGGGAATCTTTCACAGGAGCCAGTGAATATGTTGTTCCCTGATTGTGAGGTGCAAAACTAGAGTTAGTGCCATAGAGGGAAGTGTGAGGGAGTACTGGGAAATTTGGGGGAAATCACATCATGTTACTTCTCAATCCATAAAATGGAAAATAAAATTTTGATACTCCTGTTCTTTATTTAAGAAATGTCCGAACAGAATCCTCTCCCCAGCACTTAGAATTCATCAGAGGAAAAGCCCTTATTCATACGGAGCTGTGTATTATTAGGTTCCTGCACAATCACACAGCAGGAACTTTGGAGCGTTCATTCTCTATGTCTGATTCCTGCTAACAATTCCATCAAAGAAATGGAGTTATCCATCAGTCAAATTATCATTTGCTCTAATTGTTACTTCCCCCAAACTGTGGCTCTTTCTTCCCTTTCCTTTTCTTTTTAAAAAACTATATATCAACAGCACTCGAATGAGGAGGATATCTTCAAGCTCAGAAAAGATCAAAGCACATCAACAAATCACTTGAGTTCTTAAGGATGAACCCTACTGGTCAGCCATAAATGAAGACAAAGATTTAAACAACAAAGAGAATCAAACACTAGAGGATAAGATGTGATCTACATCCATGACCAGAAATAATAAAGGATACAAAAGCATTTCCATAAAGAAAACCAGTTATGAGACCATGAATAGCTATAATTCATATTTTTAATGTAAAAGCTAAAGAGTGATACAATTTTAGAGAAAAACTATGCTAGGGCTAGTGACTCCATGCCTTCCTGCTTTATAACAATAGGCATGTCCCTCTGAACTAATATACAGTCTAATTAAAAGGCAATAAATTATACTGTTTAGGTAAACAGCATACTTAATCTTTTTTCCTGTGAATAGTATAAACTAGATATATAAATAAATCAATTAGACAGATAGATACCTACAAATTAAACTAAGCATCTTATTAGTTGCTTAGAGGCAGTCAGGTCTCTGTGCAACCCTCCAAAGCACTTAAGTAGATTTTTCAAGGCTAATCCATACAGGAGGTATACTACATAAATCTAAACATGTACAGCAGAAAATATTTAATGTATTAGTTATAATAGAAATATGGTGTTATGAAGAATCAGAGATTTTTACTTAGGATTACCATGGATGCTATATGTGGTTACAAACTACAAATCAATTTGTGGTTAAAGGTGTTTATATACTGTTCAAAGTACAACAGTAGAAGGGAGAATCTGAAATTAACATACCATTCTAATGTCAAGTTTAAAATGTGGTGGCTGTGTGATACTAGGCAGGTTGATACTCTCCCTACTTCCAACCTCTGGACAACACTTTACCACTTTACTGATAATCATAAAATTTACAATTAATAAGTTAAATCCTGATTAGCTAAAGTAATGTCACTGGATGTGCTAAAATTTAAATATGTTGTTCCCACTCCCAAATTAAAGTTCTTTTTTTCTGCAAAGGGATAATTTTGTTTTAGTTATTGTGGTATAATAAAGAGTTTATAAGTACAGGAAGATTTACATCAGTATTATGGCTCCATTTTTAGTACTGTGAAAAAATATTACTATTCTTATTTCAATAAATAGCATATTAACATAGCACTTCTAAACTCCTGTCTTTTGTTTTCTTTATTCAGGATGAAATATTTATTATAATTACCAAGGTGGCTAATGACATGAAAGTAAATTTTGCAGGTAACATTCAGTATGCTTGATGCTGAAATTGTTTTAAACAAAACAGTATGACTACTAGTTTCTGTTTCCAAATTTCAGAAATTTTTTTATACTCCTTTCTCAAAGCCAGGATGTCCTTTTCTTGAAATTAATTTTTTAAATAATTTTTTTGAAGAAGTTTGAAAGACTTCTGATAAAGGGATGTGGAAAGAATGTACAGAAATGGAAAAATTATTTCCCAGTCTTCTATAAATCATTTTAATTCTAAAGAAACAAGCAGAAGAAGGAAAGTAAAAGATATCCTTTTCTCTATCCATTTCCATGTTAAAATGTCAATTCTCATTTAAAAAGGTACTTTACTTGGTAAATGTTCGTTTGATTTTTTTTTCAGCTGTTAACACTTTACTAAAATAAAATGTGTTGACTAAAACATAAATGAAATGTATATTTGAAAAAAAAGGAATTGCTTTTAAGTTATGATAAAATTAATACTAATGAATTTTGCATCTGACAGGTGGAGAGTGTTTCAGACTGGGACCTATATATCTTTCACTAATTTTAGCTTCCTATAGGTCAGTAATAATTTTTCAATATTAAAACTTTTATACTTGGGCACTGGTACTTAGGGAAATATAGACTGAAACTTAAGAGTTTCCAAGTTCACCCAAGTCTTCTGGTTCCAACAACATGAAGTTCTAAGTAAAGCTGGAAACATTCTAGGTACAAACATCTAGAATTACTAAATTAACTGGAACAAAGTTTGGGGCTTCCCAGGTGAGGCAATGGTAAAGGATCTTCCTGCCACTGCAGGAGACACAAGAGACATGGGTTCTATTCCTGAGTTGGGGAGATTCCACTGGAGTCGGAAATGGCAACCCACACCAGTATTCTTGCCTGGAAAATTCCATGGACAAAGAAGCCTGGTGGGCTATAGTCAATGGGGTTGCAAAGAGTTAGACACAACTGAGCACGCACGCACACACACACACACACAAAGTCAACTTATATACCAGGACCCACAAAACAAGAGGACAACGCAGCGGCCGAGCACATTTCGCAAATCTAAACCTAAATCAGCCTGCACTTATGAGAAACCTAACATACAGCAACCAGTATCCTACAACCCAGTTTTAGTCAGTCCTGCTGCTGCTGCCGCTAAATCGCTTCAGTCGTGTCCGACTCTGTGCGACCCCACAGACGGGCAGCCCACCAGGTTTCCCCGTCCCTGGGATTCTCCAGGCAAGAACACTGGAGTGGGTTGCCATTTCCTTCTCCAATGCATGAAAGTGAAAAGTGAAAGTGAAGTCGCTCAGTCGTGTCCAACTCTTCGCTACCCCATGGACTGCAGCCTTCCAGACTCCTCCATCCATGGGATTTTCCAGGCAAGAGTACTGAAGTGGGGTGCCATTGCCTTCTCCTTTAGTCAGTCCACCTTACCCTAGAAAGTATGACCTGCTAGCCTTGTAAGGAAATCCAGATCTCTTAGCAAATCATTTTCTGCTTCCATGTTGCCTCTTCTAATGCTCTAAAAATCTCACACTACTCAAAATCCAAGAAAAGGGTCCTACAGGTGGCGAGGCATTATACTCCCACAATTCATGGATTATTTTCTCTTGAATAAAAGATATCAAACTTGTTACTAAGTTGTTTGTTTTGCCACATGGCAGGACTCATTTGCTGTGCTTTGTTTTAATGCGGGGAAATTTTAAGACAGCAATAAATTTGTAAATCTGAGAAAAGAAATCCACAGGCGGCAGAAAAGATAGAGGGAGCTGAAGCACAGAGTGCTACCTTTAATGCTGATCCTATCCGGCCTCTCTGCAGGCCAGAAGGGCTGAAGATGAGTATGGGAAACTGTAGACTTGTCTTTTAATATTCCAGGGTCCAGGAAAAGAGACCATAACCTTGTGTCAAGTGGGAAGCCCTTTCAGAGTCTGAAACCTTGAAGAACCGGCTGCACTCTTAAGAAGGCACTGAGGAAGAGGAGGAGGAGGAGAAAAAGAGAAGACTTTGAAAAGTTAGATGGAATAAGACAAAGCATTAATATGCTTATCATTTCTGTGTTGTTTATACAGGTTCAATCCTAAAGAAAACCAACCTTGAATATTCATCAGAAGGACTGATGGAGAAGCTGAAGTTCCAATATTTCAGCCACTTGATACAAAGAGCCTACTCATTGGAAAAGTCCCTGATGCTGAGAAATACTGAGGTCAGGAGAAGAAGGGGGTGACAGAGGATGAGATGGTTGGATGGCATCATCAACACAATGGACATGAGTTTGAGCAAACTCCAGGATATAGGGAAAGATAGGGAAGCCTGGTATGCTGCAGTCCCTGGGGTTACAAAGAGCTGGGACATGACTGAACGACTGAACAGCAGTATATTTGGGTATAAATCAGTTGGTAAAGTATAACTTATGATCCAATTTCTTCCTGTCACCTGTTTATATAAATAAGTTTTTATTGGAATACAGAAAAAAAAAAAAAAAAGACACTGGGTAAAAGACTGCCATATACACAAGGAGAGCCAAAAAGGTTTATGAGTGTAGGACCTCTTCATGGGGTCAGGGGGCACAGAGAAACTGGTCTTCAGGAATCAAAATCTGTGGCCTTCCCTGGATGAGGTTTTAGAGTACAAATTTACACAAAATACTAAAAGCCACCAAAACTTAATCCAAACTATCATGATACTCATTAATCTGAGCCAATGTTACAGTCACCTAAGGAGCTTAAAAAGAATACTGCAGCTCTGGCCAGCACCACACAATGGAATAAGAATCTCTTATAGGTTTGCCCAGCAATAATATGGTTTCAAATTATTAAAATTATTGTGTTGCACTGTAAAAGTGTATAGAAGAGAAGAATTAGATAAAAACTGGTCCCAATAATCTCTTCAGTGGGAGGAAATGTTAAGTCATGTGAATAACCTCTATAAGCCAATAAAAAAAAAAACCACTCCAAAAATGTAATTCATAAATTGGAATGAATTGGACATAAGTGCCATTTTGTGCCTTTTTCTCTAGTTTGCTGTGGTTTGATTTTTTCTCCTAATTTGCCAACATTTTTTACTGATGACCACAGTAGAATGCATTGGTATTTAATATGGCATTCCAAAGTCAAGAAGTAATTAGCAGAAAGAAAAAAGGAAACAATTTCATTAGGTCTAAAACTGTCAAAAGCTATATAATTACAATCTATATCAAAAGGTTATCTCTACAGGTCCCTTGTGTACTATTTAACATTACACCCAGGAGGAAAGTTGGACTCAATATGATTTTGTATTTGGCCGCAGTCACATAACTACCAAATAGAAGCATGAGATTTGAACTGAGAGCTGTATCACCTTCAAGCCCAAAGTCCTCTATTTCGTGCATGCAAAAATCTCCTGGTCATTTCAGATCAATTTTGAGGTTTTAAGTCTGCTTAATGATTTTATGCCAGTGTTGGCTACTTTGTTTCTTATCATTTACATTCATTTCTTTTTTAATTTTTTGCTCTTAAGAATCTAAGAACATGGAGATATTTGTTGAATCACACTATGTGAGTTTTCAACATTAAATTTTCCTGTACAAACAACTTTTCCCATGACAGCTATACTGATTTATGTTATCAAACTTGGTGAAAATCCTTCTGCTCCGATCTGGGTAATAAAAAAAAGCAAGTAATAAAACAGAAGGACTATCTTTTGGTTTCCCAGCACATTATTTAAATTATAAAAGTTAAATCAGTTCTGAATATAACAATTCAGATATATGGCAATATATAAAGCCTTTATCATTAAACAATTTTTCTCAGAATTATCTTTTCATATTAATTTATGTCTGTATTTCTGTATAAGTTCTATATATTTCTATATTAATTTATTATAACAAAAGTAGTCTATTCAATGAACATCATTTAAACAAATACTTTTTATCAAGAGATTTTTTTGTATGAACCACTTGAACATAAATATAACAATTTTCCATCCAACGGGTCATAATGGAGCTCCCAATCAATAATACTAAAATTCCTTTGCACAATAACAATATGGAATGTGCTGTCATCATAAGACTTTCTAGCTGTTGCTGCTAAGTCGCTTCAGTCGTGTCCAACTCTGCATGACCCCATAGATGGCCTCCTACCAGGCTCCTCTGTCCCTGGGATTCTCCAGGCAAGAACACTGGAGTGGGTTGCCATTTCCTTCTCCAATGCAGGAAAGTGAAAAGTGAAAGTGAAGTCGCTCAGTCGTGCCTGACTCTTCACGACCCCATGGACTGCAGCCCACCAGGCTCCTCCATCCATGGGATTTTCCAGGCAAGTGTACTGGAGTGGGTTGCCATTGCCTTCTCCGAGACTTTCTAGAGACTGACTCAAAATAAAATGTACAAAGTAGTTATCACTGCAAATCTGAGTCATAGCATCTATTTTTTATATTTATTCTAAATATGGGATAGGAAAGGGAGACTCAAGACTTTGCCTAGTATACTCCTTGTCTGAGTGAGAAAGTAGGAATGCAAAATCAAGAGCAAAAGTTTGTCTAGGAGGGATTATGGAGTGTTTGCTGCATCTATGTCCTTTCCTTTACAGCCAAATCTTTATCTTTTTTAACTATGTACATATAGTTGAAGATTCACAAGTTACCAACAACTGCTGAACCAATAAAACATTAAGTTCTTAAAAAACAAAAGGTGTTATTCTTTCAATTGGTATAATAATTTGCAAGTTGCCATTCACCAGTATTACTCAGAAATAAACTGAGTTGTTTCATATTTGATATGCATCTATTTGACCCTAGGTATTATTAGGCATTCTCTGTCTTTAAGGTAACTATAATATGTATATAAATAGCCTCTTTTAGCAGGTAATTTCAGGGAGTAGAATCCTTTTTATTCTCAGATTTTAATATGCAAATACATTTTAATATAACTGTAGAAAGAAAAGAGCTATATCCAAAATTAATATAATATGATAGATCTCTGCATTGAAAGATTTCTTCTGCTTGTTAAGCTGTACCCTGTCCTCTTCATACAGCTTTTTTTCCACCTCTACATTAAACATCACCCTTTTAGAGAAACATTTTCTTACCACCTTCCTAAACTTGCACACTCACCCTGCCAGTAACAATTCTCATAAGTTGTGACTGCAGGTGTGAGTTCATATGTATGTTTGTAAGCTATCTGTCTGCATTCGTAGGACACAGGAACTGTATACATACATACTAGACAGTGCCTAGTACGATAACTTAAAGAATGAGTGATAATATCAAACGGGAGAGCAAATCTTTCATAAAGGAGGTTACAATATATTTACACAGTTTTGACCACCCAGTAAATAAAAATGTAGGATCATCCTTTGATAAATGATACTATTCAAGGATATGCTCTCTAGTTTGAATAAACTAGAGAATTTTTATAAGTCAAAGCTACCATGTATTTTCCAATAGACAGACACATATTCCTGTATAATGTGAGAGCTAAGACAAAGCTAATGTTTATTGAATAAGCACTGTTTTCTAGGCACTATTCTAAATAATTTTCATATAATGTCTCATAGGATTGCTATGAGGTAGCTATTAACAGAGATGAGGAAAACAAGGAATAAAGAGATCTGATAACTTGGACATTGGTTATATAATTGATAAATGGAAGCAGCAAGATTTGAATCCTGGTATTCTGGTCCAGAATCTGCGTGCTTAAGAAACTACAGAGTACGTTGCCTCTCACCAGCAGCATATTTCCAGATATTCCATGTCTCTATATTCAAGTTAAATTAGGCAAGTTTCAAAATGTACACCCATTTTAAGAAATGTACAGGTCTTTCATTCTTTAGAAAATTGTCCACGTTTGCATAGGTAACTAATCTATAAATATATTTAGTTTCAGCAGCACATCTGTTAATATAGGCAGAGGGAATATATTTCAGTTAGTTGTTCTCAACTAAGAGAGATTTTGCCCCGAAGGAACATTTGGCAATACATGGAGGCATTTTTGGCTATTAAAAATCAGGAGCGGAGTCTGATTCAGGATTCTCCAGGCCAGAATACTGGGGTGGGTAGCTGTTCCCTTCTCTGGGGACTCTTTCCAACCCAAGGATCAAACCCAGGACTCCTGCACTGCAGGAGAATTCTTTACCATTTGAACCACCAGGGAAGCCAGTAAGCTGATATATGTCCTACAGTGAACAGGATCCCCCAAAACAACTAGTATTTGGCCCCAAATACCAATAGTACCAGTGTTTTGAAACCTTGATTCAGGGGGGGAAAAAGCACACTAACATTTTAATATTAAACATAATATTAACATAAAAAGCCATAACATTCAATAGAATTGGTCCAAAATTATTCAAGTGAGGAGGTAAAAAGAAAATCTAGTGTGATACCTGAAAATAGATGAAATGACTTAATCACTTAATTGTCTCAGTGGTGGTTCACAGCAATAGGACAGACAGACACACACACGCACATACACACACACACATGGACTCACACACCATTGACACCAATCACTCTGTGATTTCAAAATCAGTCTTTTGTTAAAATTTTTAAATCAATATTAGTTTCCTTTTGTTGCATAAAAGAGCATACCAAATAGGACCAAAGTTCAACCCCTTTGATGCTTTTTGGTAACATGCCTAATTAAAAATAACTAGGCTCTCCAATGCATAATTACGCGAACACCTAATATTCTAAATTTCCAGCCAATTTTGTTTCAAACATAAATATGCACCAGAAGTCTGAATGATCGACATACTACTCCCTACAGTATCTTTACTGTTTCTGAATCAAGGCTCCTTCTTGAGCTCAGTATTTTCACTACATTTCCTTGCTGTGCAATCATTTCCCAGTTGGACAATTAATAAGTGCTTTTTCTACACAGCCCTTGGCATGTGACCCCCCTTACCCTGTATTTGAGCATGCACTATATACCTTCTTCACTCACTGATTTTGGCAGTGACCCGCAATCTAAATCTCTTTCCTCCATTTGATATAAGTGAAACTATAATTATCTAGGGGTAATTTCAAATTACTACTTCATTCCACTAGCAACTGATGAAGATTAGTGGTCTTGCCTTGCATCTGAGTAAGTCAGCAACATAATCACAAGAGAACTCAGCAGGCAACATTTGATTCATGTGAACTCAATTACTTCTGTCAAACATATTCACTTCAATAAAAAGCAGAAACTTCCAAAATGGGTTTTTGCTAACAATTTTGTACTCAAAAAAATTTCACATGATTCTTAAGGGAAAAATAGCATGAATTTTCTCAGAAATAATAATGAATAATAAATATGAAAACATGCTTGTATAAATGGATTCAATATATTATTAGTACCTGAAAATAAAGAATATTTCAAATAAATAAATTTGAATACTTTAAGGCAGTTTATTATAGAAAATTCAGGCATACAAGTAAGCCTTCAAAAAATAAATGGACTCTATATTTTAAGTTGATAACAGAAACCAGCATATACAGTTACCTTGTTAAAATCAGATAATTATGGAAAAGGTAGTTAAATTCTTATAAAGGAAGTTAAGTAAGGAGACATGGAGATAATAGATCATGATCTGCTATTGATTAATGGACAGGGACTCCTGAATCACTTCTTGGTTGTCTTCTGGGTTGAAGCCATATGTTAATGAGCTGTCTAGCATTCTGCTTCTTGAAGGTTTAGTTGCTAAGAGACTGTGGGTCAGGTCTATCATGCCCTTGTGTATCAGGTCACATGAAAATGATCTGACAGCAACTACATGGTCACCTCCTAGTAAATCTTAATATATGATAATCATTACAATAGGTTTACTCAACTTTAGCTTCTTATATTTATAGCCTTATTAAATCACAACATATTTCGATTATCAAAGAAACCAAGTAATTAAATGTAAGTATGTAATAAGGCTATATTTATAAATAAACACATTTTAGCATGTGATGCTTTGAAGTCTACAAACTCACTAAGATGACCTCTATAACAGTTAATATATAATATGCCAATCATATACCATTTAATATTTGAAACTTTGAAAATTTGGCCTGAGAATCTTAGGACTAAGTAAAGATTAATTTAAAAGACATTTGTCAATTTTGTGACCAATGATGTTTCCTACAGGTAAGTAAAAGGTAAACAAAATTACTTATTTAAAAATAATAATTTTAACATAGTATTTATAAAATAGATAACTAACTTTTGAACTGTGGTGTTGGAGAAGACTCTTGAGAGTCCCTTGGACTGCAAGGAGATCCAACCAGTCAATCCTAAAGAAAATCAGTCCTGAATATTCACTGGAAGGGCTGATGCTGATGCTGAAACTCCAATACTTTGGCCACATGATGGGAAGGGCTTACTCACTGGAAAAGACCCTGATGCTGGGAGAGATTGCAGGCAGGAGGATTAGGGGACAACAGAGGGTGAGACGGTTGGATGGCATCACTGACTCCATGGACATGAGTTTGAGTAAGCCCCAGGGTTGGTGATAGACAGGGAAGCCTGGCATGCTGCAATTCCTGGGATTGTAAAGAGTCAAACACAACTGAGCAACTGTACTGAACTGAACTGAGAAAGCTAATAGGAGCAAAGCCATGAAGGATCTTAGGCTATTTTATAAACTTTATTTGAAGGAGACAATTATGTGTGTATATATACACACACACACACATATATATATATACACACATACATATACATTCGAGTAGAGTTGATTTGCAATGTTGAGTTAGTTTCAGGTATACAACAAAGTGAATTAGTTATTGCATATACATATATATGTGCGCGTTTTTAGATTCTTTTCCCATACAGGCCATTACAGAGTAGTGAGTAGAGTTTCTTGTGTTATACAGTAGGTCCTTATTTCCTTATTAGTTACCCATTTTAAATACAGTAGTGTGTTTACATCATACCCAGTCTCCCAGTTCATCCTTAAATATTCATGATGTGTGAAACAGCATGATACATAACTATACGGTCTTAATTACATAAAAATGGATGCTTAGTTGTGAAAATACACAAATGAGACCTAGAAGGACATGTCAAATGGTAAACTCCTTGTGATTATGAACGACTTCGTTTTTTGCTTCTTGTGCTTTTTGGTTTCCTATTATGCACATGTTAACTTTTAAGAAATAAATGTTACTTTAAAAACCTTAAAAAAAAAGGAAACTACTGAAGTACTTTAAGTGTCTTGGGAGTAGGCAGGGACTGGGCGGTTGGGTTTGTGCAACTACCAGATTTGTATTTTTGTAGAGTGACACACTCACATGGCTCAAAAACCAAAACTATATAAAAAGCTATTCATTATTTAAAAATAAACTTTCCAACAAGATATGCTTACAGATTGGAGGAAAAAGGAAACAGAGAGAAGTGGATGATTTTATGAGAGCTGGGTGGGAAATTTATAAATACCTTGTGAGGTATTGAAACTGGGAAGTGAGCAGGAAGGATATGTCAAGAACGATTCTTAGATTTCTGACCTACCAAGGATATTTCCAAAACAATAAGATCCCCACTTAGAGGTTTGGGGATAGCACATTAAAATTGAAGAAAGAGTTATGTTGGAATTTTATATGACACACACACTCATACATTTACATTTGCACATACATATTATGACTAGGTTTAAACACATATATTTATTTATATGGGACCATCTGTGACACCCTAATTTTCCAAGACAAACCTTCAACATTTATTTATTCACTCAGTAAATTATTTACAGAATTAATGTTTGACATTCCTCATAGAATGGCCACATATCATTGGTACACGGGAAAACATCAAGAGGCACTGTTCACACAGACTACATTGTGTAGAACATCTTCTGGGGCTGTGCAGTCTACTGCCTTCATGACCCCACTGCCTTAGTTCCTCCTACCACAGTAGGGTAATAAGCACATTAAGACAGAATCCAGTGGAGTGAAATTTCTACCAAGTGGCCTCTCCTTTTTCTCTCAGGCCTCTACTCCTCAACTACTAAGAGTATGAGAGGAGAAAGATGCAGTGGATGCATGCACTAAAAGCATCCTGTCAGAATTCTACTTCATCCAGGTATTTTCATGATAAGCACCTGCAGGATATTTTAATCCCAGCAACAGTAAAAAAGTATCCTTTGAATGCAAAGGTCCTTTATACTGTGTACCAATCTGGATGAAGACAAAGGTCAATGTGTTCTGAACTAAAGTTACCACATATCATTCACAAAAATGATATAAATAGATAATCAAATAGAGCATGCTGCCTTATAATACTGGTAAACAAATTCTTAGAAATAATAAGATTTTGTAAGCATTTTAGGGAAAACAATGCAATGTATTCAATGGATTATGTTTAACTCCCACTGCTGATTCTACAGTTACATACGTCTTCACCTATGCCAAGAAGGTTACTCAAAAAGAGAAGTGAAGGTAATGTTAGTTAAAACTTTCCTTTAAATTCAACCCTAAATAAAATCTGATTCATTTCCTTGACAAACGTAAAGGCATATCTGAAACATAATTTTTATTTAATAAAACTTTATATATAAAGGAATAGCGAGCTGTAGATTACATGGAGAAATAATCATGCACTTAATTGTAGATGGTATACACACATGAAGTGATGCAAATGTGGTGCAATGCATTTCTAGAGATAAATAAGCAACATCAGTATGATTTACAGATTAGTGTTGTTTCCCCGGAGCTACAGTCAATCTACAGTCAAGCCTGAAGAAACCTGAGCAAGGGTGATCCACATTACATACTGAATTTAGAAAATAAATTGTACCTGAAGCTACCAATGGGCATAGGGGACTTCTCGGTATTTGGTTTTCTCTTCAGTTAAGACACGTTAACTCTCATTACCTATTTGGTATGTGCATATCATGGTGAAAACAAGTTTGGGTTCATAAGGGTTAATTTTTTCCCTATAAGGAAAGTGTGTTTTCTTCCTCATAAGCTGTTCTTGACTTTGACATAAAGTACTATCCTGTTTCATGAAGCCACTGAGAAAGATCCAAGTTTTAAAGGGCAAGTCACCACACTGTGGACAAAATACGAGTTTTTTCAAATGAAAAAGAAGCATGCATGATCAAGTTTCAATTTAAAAGAAAAATTAAAACAGAAAAAATAATCCAAGTGCAAACTGCTTTGAAATGACCTTTCTGTATTGGTTCTATCTCCAAACAGTTACTTTCTTGGGCACTATTTATTACGCATTTAAAGTTATATTATATGCACACAACATGGTAAACTAAGTCCTGTCATCTTCCACATATGTCCAATGAAGTTCATATGGCAGAACTTATACCTAAAGAATCTTTAAAAGGCAGTTAAAAGCATGCCAAGTCTCATCGAAGTTTACATTTGAATTTCATATAACAAGAGTATTATTTTTCTCTTCAGAGAGACAGAGTCATGATAGAGTAGCAGATAAACAAAGAAATATCCCCTGATGTGAGTTGTTCAAAAATAAAATTTCTGAAAGCAAAATGAATATGAAATACTACACTGCAAGTAAGACACTCTCTGAGTACTAATTATGTATATCCAGTAGAATATAACTTCAAATCTTTCATCATTGCCAGAAGTTTTAAAATTCTGAGAGGAGAGAAATCAAACTTGAAGAGAAATAATCTCCATAAATTAGCAAAGTAAAAGGTCATTTGCTCATAATCACTGGAAGATATACATATACATGATCCAAGGGAAGCAGACAGCCCCTGCAGATCCGCAGGCAAACTCTTACCTTGACAGGTGCCGTTTTTTTCTTCGTATCCTGCCTTGCACATGCATTTCCCAATGGGTACCAGCCACTCCCCTTCAGCACTGCAGTGCATTTTGGGTGGTTCGTCTGTCACAGAATGGTTGACACAGGAGCCTGCCACTTCAAGTAACTGTGAAGAATCAGCTCCAGTAATTGTGTCAGGGAAGACAGCTAAATGTCGTACCACAGAAGGGCATTTTTTATAGTACACTCGCACTGAAACAAGAGCAATGCAAGCACCCACATCTTGAAAAGCGAGATAAAATCCCTTTTTGCTTAAAGGTCCTACATCTCTGACCTCTGTGTTCAGTTTCATGACACGGTCACCAAGATCAAGTTCTGTAAAGCTTTCATCGGCAGCAATGGTATCAATTTTGATGTACTGGTTTTCCTTGATGTTTCTCCCATTCTCGTTATCTGACTCAAAGTAATACATGTTGAAAGTCTCCTTACAGGTCCCCAGCCCTCCAGGAAGACTGTTGCAGTCCCGCAGAGTAAATTTGAGTTCTATGAAGATTCTGGAAGCACCTTCATTGGAGATCCAACTGGTCAAAAGCCAGTTATTCTGGTTCTGTTCCATAACTTTGCATACTTGGTATGTGTGGATAGGGGCATAATTTTCATCAACTTCACCAATCTCTTCCCACTGTAGAATATAAAATAGAAAAACAAAAAAGTAAAAAGATGATTAGAAAATAACCAGCAAAATAAAAGAAAATTAATTCAGATGTAAAATTTCTGTAGCCTCAATATACAGTATTGAGAGAAGGAGATATACAATAAAAATTTTAAAAAATAATTTCCCTTTTCAAATTAAATTAATCCGCAATATATTAGTCATTGTCTCAAATGTAACTCAGGTGTGAACACATGTGAATGATATTCTCCAGAAAAATTCATGTATTTCAGAGTAAAAATAAAATTCAATGTGGGATATGATTAACAAGAAGCAGTGAGGGAAATATGCATATTTGGAAGAAAGTTTGTAGAAAAGTATAATTTTTTAAAACCATAACAATGAGAAAAAAGCAGCAAATGAAGAAAAGAAGGGAGATAAACATGACTGAATCCACATTCAACTCTCAAACAACACAACAAAACTTGAAGGAATATTCATTAGCTTAAAATAGTTTATTTCATTCAACCAATCAGGTAGAACTCTTTTAAAAACTGTGTTGCAAGTCGTTCAGCCATGTCCGATTCTTTGCAACCCCATGTGGAATTCTCCAGGCCAGAATACTGGGGTGGGTAGCCGTTCCCTTCTCCAGGGGATCTTCCCAACCCAGGGATCGAACCCAGGTCTCCCACACTGCAGGTGGATTCTTTACCAACTGAGCCAAGGAATCCCAAAAATACTGAAGACAGTAGACTATCCCTTCTCCAGCAGATATTTCCGACCCAGGAATGGAACCCAGGTCTCCTGCATTGCAGGCGGATTCTTTAAAAACTGAGGTACCAGAGGGTGAAGTCGAAGTGAAGTCGCTCAAGTTGTTTCTGACTCTGCCACCCCATGGACTGTAGCCTACAAGGCTCCTCTGGCAATGGTATTTTCCAGGCAAAAGTACTGGAGTGGATTGCCATTTCCTTCTCCAGGGGATCTTCCCCACCCAGGGATCAAACCTGGTCTCCCACATTGCAGGCAGATGCTTTACCACCTGAGCCACCAGGTAAACTTCAAGGTACCAGGGAAACCCCCCAAATTGTGTTACAAAGGGTTTAATCATACATGTACCCACAAATATAAACCTGGAGACAGAAAGAAAATAGAGATATACAAATTATAGACTAGTAATACAGAGAACCTCATCATTTCAAATACTAAGTGATTTTTTGTTATACATAACCTGAGAATGCATTAATTCTTTCTTACTAATGCTTATTTTATGCCTAATAACCTTAAATGTTATGAATATATACAGGATGTAAAAAACTAAGTACGATTTATATAGCTTTCAAAATACTATTCAGTCAAATAAGAGATCTCAACCTCTCTCTCCTAGCAAACTATCAACACTACAGTTTTGAGAATGTCACTGTACCATACCACATTTTATACAGTGTAAGTCAGATTTTTATTCTTCATAAAGATGTTATTATAACAAATTATTTTAAACCTGTCTAGAATCTGTGGGAATAAAAGTACATGCAATTTTGTTTTAAATCTTTAAAAATTATCCTGAAACACACAGAGTAATGAAACCGTACATACTGATTTTCAATAAATCCAAAATGTGATTTCAGACATTAAATATTATAGATAATAAACTTCATAGAACCTCATTTCTTTAGACATGAAATTAAATGGAGCGTTATTGCTTGATTCTGTTCAACTGACACAGATGTGAAAAATGGCATCACAAGGGATGCACATAAATCGTATACCTTAGATGGCCACTCTCAGAATTCTAGCTGCCATCAGAAAGACAGAAGTAAAAGGTGTTAATGAGGGAAAACTGATGAGTTCACTCAAATCACAAGACAGACATCAAGACTGTATCTTTCCTAACAACATCTACATTAGAGGGTTACATGAAACCTTAGTTCATTCATTTAATCTCACTTTTGCCCCCTCTCAAAATGTATATAAATTGTACTTTGCCTCTGATTTTCTAATCAGCTTTGTCTCTCATTAAACTACTTACAGTTTCTTCATGAAGCCATCCAGATATCAATGTTATTATAAATGGTTACTAAATCCTATGCTTAATATTTCATGGAAAAAAGCATCTCAACTAACCAAATGAAAATAACAAAAGTGATTAATTTATTGTAAGAAGATTAAAAGTATTTCCTTTGAATTAATAAATCAGAAAAGAGCATCAAAAAAAGCTCTTCCCTGAAAAAGGAAAACCAAAATGCCACGTTATCTCTGTTTTAGATTCTCTTATTTTTAAGAGTTCTACAATGCAAATAACAAACATATTTCTAATCCCTGGCCTTGAATCATTTGTAAAAGACCTATTTCTGCATCTTACAGTCCAACAGGGCCCTACTAGCAAGTCAAAAGAACTGGATAAGTAAAAGGAATAGTAGCATTTTGCAAGATAATAAGGCAAAAAATTAACAGTCTTTGTCTGTACAAAGTCCAAGGTACCACAAATATTATTAAAAATGCAAGCAAAGCAGCACTTGACAAGACAGCTTAATAGGTACTACTTTGGGTGATAATTTCTAAGTATGTGCTTAAGTATGTTACTCCTCTGAATATTCTCAATTAAGAAGAGAAAAACTGTAATTTTCTTTGATGTTAGAATATATAATGGTGGGATTTTATTTATCTTTCTTTTCAAGTGTCCAAAATATAAATGAAGGCTCACATTTTCTATTTCTAATGAATGAACAGGAGTAATTCCTTTTAAATAATTATGGCCGTAAGCCATTCAGAGACTCAAAAAGGTAATATAGATGCATTTCCAATAAATAGCTGCTCCTATCTAGACAAATACACTAAGAAACAAACAAAAATATTTCCTTTATTTTAGATTGGCTAGCTGAAATAAAATGCTAAATTCTTTGAAGTTGTCTTCCCTTTTAATACAAAGAAGATATCTTGCTATCCTAAGCAAATATCTTATTTACAAAGAAGAAACAAGTGGATGAAGAGAAAGTAACACTCTCCGAGAACTTAAGATCACAACAGGTATATTCCCAGACACTTTTGCAAATGTCATGTCAATGAACTATCGTAATTTAAAGAAGAGTATAGACAGAAAATGCAATATTTTCAGTGTAATTTTGTTGGAATTCCTGTTTCCATAGCATAATAGAAGTATTTGTTGATTACTGTAAGTGAGGTGCCTGGGCAGTTTGGACACATCGTCATTGCACATAATTTAGTGGATTTAGTTCTATTCTTCAGGTCCCACTACTCCTCAAACCCCACCCTCTAAGCCTAGACTTTTCTCTGTGTTTGCTTTCTCCTCATTCCTATTTCTATGACTTAATATTAAAGAACTGGTTACACACCCAGCTTGAGCTGACTAAATTTCTCTCTCAAACTCTTGGGCTTGCTTCTTTCCCCACTGGCCACTGAAAACAAATCAGTTTCATTCTAATCCCATGTTTGGCCAGGCATCAAAATTCAGCCACATTTATCAGAGAAGTGGAAAAGAAAAAGGACTGGTTTTCATATCCATATGTGTATCATGGAGTTACCAACTTTTCCTATGCAAGGTATTAAGAGCTGTTTTCTCCCTGCCTGCTTCTCACAGCCCTATTTGATTTCTTCCCCCAAGCTTGTAGTATCTCTTATATTTTTAGCATTTATTTCATTTCCAAGCCCCTTGCCTGTACAACACCTTGTGTGCATTCACAGTTTAAAACAGTGACTCAGGACACTTAGCCTAGATTAAGTTTCCCCTTATATTATGTCCCCAAATACACATGAAGAATCATCAAGTGAACAGAGTCATTTTGACCTTTCAGGTTATGAGGAGGCTTGGTATTTAGTTCTGTTTTCATTATTGTGTGTTTATATGTTTCTACATAGAGATTAATTTACTGAGGCTAAAGTACAGTGATCAGAAACACTGAAGCAGAGGCCTGCATATACATACTTAACTGGTCTTGTATAAAGAAAAGATTATCAGCCTGAAGTCCTAGAATTAGTCCCAGCTTTTACAGTATCTAGATGCATAAACCAAGAATTAACCACTGGTATACTGGTTACATTGGAGAAGGCAATGGCACCCTACTCCAGTACTCTTGCCTGGAAAATCCCATGGATGGAGGAGCCTGGAAGGCTGCAGTCCATGGGGTCGCTGAGGGTTGGACACGACTGAGCGACTTCACTTTCACTTTTCATTTTCATGCATTGGAGAAGGAAATGGCCAACCCACTCCAGTGTTCTTGCCTGGAGAATCCCAGGGACCGGGGAGCCTGGTGGGCTGCCATCTATGGGGTCGCACAGAGTTGGACACGACTGAAGTGACTTAGCAGTAGCAGCATACTGATTACATAATCTAGAATGAGAACTGAAACTCTCTATCCCAGTCATCTAATATCCAATATAAAACATCATAAGTGGCCTTAAAAGATCTACTTCCATTGTTTACTTTAGAAATGAGAAAAATTAAAGACCAGATTTTCTCAAGCTCACAAAATACCACCCTGAGCATCTCCTCTGTCCATCCCCTGTCTGTGCCTCTGCCTTCTTATTAGCATGTCTGTCCATGAAGTCTGGATTTGTGTGTGGGATTCCTTGATTCACTACACTAATTTTACTCCACTCTGTTGAAACTAAATTCACATTTTCTTTCAGACATGATTTAACCATGACTAATTCTTTTTCTTCCTTTCTCCCTTCTATATTTCCTTTCTTTATCTCCCTCTATATTATTACTCTGAAACAGATATGAAAGTAAAGACATAATTCTCTTTTCTCTACTATATCTCAGAATCTGATACCATAAGACACAGGGTAGGAAACTCAGTAAATATTTTATAATGAATGAATTAATATCAAACATATATATTCCTCCTGTTAAGAGATATGTTAATATGAAATTTGAAATAATTCAAACATGGTAAATAAATGATTATATGATTTGCTTTTTGTTTTACTTTGAACAAAAATAAATTTTGTTCTCTGTAAATTGTCTGAACTTTATAAATTCAAATAAAGGAATGTTTATAAGCTCATATTTTTGAAAGTTAGTCTTCAGTGAAAACTTCTAGGAATTTAAGACATTATTTTTATTCTAATCATACAACTACTTTCAGTTTAGTCCTGCATATTAACCTGTAGAACTAGCTTTCTTTAGCATTAAATTTTCCCAGTTATAACTTAAGAGCTTAGTATAGATTAATTAGATACTTTTAGCATAAAATGTTTTAACATATTCAGTTTTTATTTTTCACTCACTAACCTTTTTCATTATTCTATACAGATTAAAAGCCTAGGAGGTAGCATATCAGTTACTGGCACTGTACCTTCTTTCCTTTTCAGTCAAACAATATTACGACCATCTTAATCATTTTATTTGGCAGAGCAAAGTTAAAACATAGCTAGGGGTCAACTGCTTCCAGCTTTACTCTGCAATGTCCAAGGCATAACTCTGCAACAAGACCTTGTTTATCATATAAACGCTTCTTTGAATATAGTGTTAACTGTCCTAAAACTCAGCACTCAGAAAACTAATCTTGTCCCATCGATATATGGTAAGTAGATGGGAAAACAGTGGAAACAGTGGCAGACTTTATTTTGAGAGGCTCCAAAATCACTGCAGATTGTGACTGCAGCCATGAAATTAAAAGACACTTGCTCATTGGAAGAAAAGCTATGACCAAACTAGACAGCGTATTAAAAGCAGAGATATTACTTTGCCAGCAAAGGTCCATCTAGTCAAAACTATGGTTTTTCCAGTAGTCATGTAAGGATGTAAGTGTTGGACTATAAAGTTGAGTGCTGAAGAATTGATGCTTTTGAACTGTGGTGTTGGAGAAGACTCTCGAGGGTGCCCTGGACTGCAAAGAGATCCAACCAGTCCATCCTAAAGGAAATTGGTCCTGAATATTCATTGGAAGGACTGATGCTGAGGCTGATACTTTGGTCACCTGATGCGGAGAGCTGACTCATTGGAAAAGACCCTGATGCTGGGAAAGATTGAAGGTGGGAGGAAAAGGAAATGACAGAAGATGAGATGGTTGGATGGCATCACTGACGCAATGGATGAGGTTGAGTAAGCTCCGGGAGTTGGTAATGGACAGGGAAGCCTGGCATGCAGCAGTCCATGGGGTCACAATGAGTCAGACACGCCTGAGCAACCGAACTGAACTGTCCATTATGCTTTAATATCACAACATTCTGTACAATGCACTTGAAATGCTCCACGAGAAATTGATTCTAGGCTTCTCATTTTCTTCAAAAAACTGTTAGATATCATTTATTATTTTTCTTTGTATGTGCAGTATGTTTGCTACCATCACTGAAGATATCCTGGCCTCATATTAAGAATTAACTGCTGCTTTTAAAACAGTAGCACCTATCCAAGATCTTAGAAAGTGCCTGGGAAATGGTTTGACTCTGTGCTCAAATTCAGAAATCTGGCATTTTACCCCTTTTAACTAGTGATCAACATATTCCAATTGCTACTGCATCATAAGTTTACCTAAAGTTTAGAATTTCTGGAAGCTTCCTGCTCTTTCAAAACTTAGATGAACTACCACATGAAAAATCAGAAATTTCAAACAAACCAGATATTTTTTTGTTTCTCTATGTTTTCATAATAATTTATATTTTTAATATCAGATTTTTTAGATTATTGCATTTTTTCAATTTTGCTATACTGATTAAAATTAGGTAAAATATACTCAAGTAAGAAAATAAATGAATTGCTTACTTTCTCATTTTCTTATTTCCTCAGTTTCTCATTACTAATATTCTTCCTGGGCTTCCCTGGTGCCTCAGTGGTAAATAATCCACCTGCCAATGTAGGAGACACAGGTTCAATGGGTCAGGAAGGTCCCCTGGAGAAGGAAATGGCAACCCATTCCAGTATTCTTGCTGGGAAATCCCAAGGACAGAGAAGCCTTGTGGGCTACAGTCCATGGGGCCGCAAAAAGTGTCAGACATGACTTAGCAACTAAACAACAAAAAATATTATTCCTCATAACATTAGACTTGCTATGCTTATATAAACTCATTACGTTTTTCCTTCCTGTTGGATGTACAACTGAGCTTATTTGTCTCTGTGTGCATGCAGACATCTGCCACTACCTAATACATTCAACCCAGGACATTTCTTCTGAGAGAAAATAGGATAGAAAAATCCTCACAGAATAAGAGACTTAGGATCATTATTAATGGTAAAAAAAAAAAAAAAAAAAGTTGAGAATCCTATTATTGTTGGGACAGACTTTTTTGTCTGTTCTTACTACTTCTGATGTGTTACTGTCCAGTAGAAGCCATTCATCATTAAAAAGAAACACTGTATTATTAAGACCAGTGCATGCTGGACACACATATGAGTCCCTAAGCCTCCTGCCTGTCCAGTGGCTGCCCAAATGCTTAAACAGTCAGAGTCAAGTAGAAAACCAAATTTTTACTTGGGAGATAACACAATGCTTTAAAAGAAACTTTATTATAATTCAAAGATAATCATGGAATGTGTGAAAACCTCAAAGCTATATTATAATATAGGAACAACAGATCAAAGCTACAGCTAGTGAACCTACATTTGAGAATATTAATTTTCTCATATGCACTGTATACATGACATAATCATACAGAACACAACCACATCATTTTTCAGAGGAGTAAACAGATCTAGAGAGAGTGATATGTTTTTAGTGCCAAATTAACGTCTCAGATCAGAGCTCTCTGATATTAATTTTTTCTCTTTTAGAAGGGTTAAAATTCTAATGTATAAAATATAGTGGTATATGAAGTAATACTAACCATTATAAGAGAAAAATTTTCATTACCTGATGAACTAAGTATTTAGATTTTCATAACATAAAACTGTGGGCCTTTGTTGTGGAATTCTAGCGTCCATCCTTCCTTGCTCAGTTTACTGAGTTTTTTATCAAGACAACACAAGTCCATTTAGCAACCGAAACATCTCAGTTTTTATGCATAATCACCAGGACAAGATGGTTTTAAAAGAAAGATATTTGTAGCATTAGTTTCTGTTTCAGAAATTAAATCTTAAAGCTATGGCTTTTTAGTAAAATAAATATGACAAAATGTATCAACTTTCAGTGAATATCATTTGAATCAATAATCTTGTTACACTTCCTCAATAATATGTTAGTGGAAAAAAGATTGCATCAAATAGGTGTTTTTGTTGTTTAAAACATCTTTAAAATTCATGAGTATGAAATAGCAATATTGCTAGAAATGACTCAATTAATTTTCTATGTATGAAATAAAGCTGTAGTCAATTACTTTATTGCCCACAGAATAGTACAAATATTTATGGGCTCAAATTCAATTTGTGAAACAAAATCACTTGAGAAAGATAGAGTTGAAAACTTTCAAGTTTATATGGATATTTTCAGATGGAAATTTATAGACAATCGAGCATCTGTCTACAACACTAAATAAGAATCATGAAGAGATTTTTTTTTTTTTAACCTGGAAAAACAATTCATTTTTTTTCTAATGTTGCAGTCAGCATTTTTTTTTTCAAAAAGGAAAGAAAACATATGTATTATTTCTTCATTTATGCTTTTTAAAAGTTTTTTTAATGTGGATCATTTTTAAAGTCTTTGTTGAATTTGTTACAATATTGCTTCTGTTTTATGCTTTTTGGCCACAAGGCATGTGGGATTTAACTCCCCAACCAGGAATCAAACCTGCGCTCTGTACTAGAAGGTGAAGTCTTAACCACTGGACTGCCAGACAAGTCCCCCTTCATTTATTCTTTAAAAAATATCCAAGTGCACAAGAAATGAATTAGAGATTGGAAAAAGCAAAAGCAAAATATCAGATAATTATTCACAGAGAACTTTATCACTTAAACAAAAAGGTATTTCTTATAAAATACTGTAATGAATATTATCTAAAAACAAAAAAGAAAAAGTATATAACATGACTGCTTCTATATTTGTCATTCTAGTTTTAAGAAGGTATATATTGAACAGTTTCACATTAAATAAAATAATAAAAGATATCTGAATACCTCGTTTATATTTGGCTTTTTTCTTGAAAAATCTACTTAAAAAAACAAATTCAAACGTCACTTGGTCAATAATAACTTTAAAAGGCAGAATGAGCTTAGTGAATATGTATGCCCAAAATTAGCAAATTAGTAAACTCAATTAAAATCTCCCATCAAATCTGGCATGTTTGTGATTTTGTGCCATGTAAAATTTTTTAAAAGCTGCCAGAAATGGATTTATAAGCCACTGATCTAGTTTAGCTCCATTTTATACAATATATTGAGACACTTCCATTTTTATGTGATAGTATCTTGCTGCTGCTGCTGCTGCTGCTGCTAAGTCATTTCACTCGTGTCCGACTCTGTGCGACTCCAGAGATGGCAGCCCACCAGGCTCCCCTGTCCTTGGGATTCTCCAGGCAAGGACACTGGAGTGGGTTGCCATTTCCTTCTCCAATGCATGAAAGTGAAAAGTAAAGTGAAGTCACTCAGTCCTGTCTGACTCTTAGCGACCTCAATGACCGCAGCCCACCAGGCTCCTCTGTCCATGGGATTTTCCAGGCAAGAGTACTGGAGTGGGGTGCCATTGCCTTCTCCAGATAGTATCTTACCCTGTATATTTTCTGTCCTGTTACACCAAGAAATTTGATAACTTGTAAAACTGTAGTAATATAAATAATCTTTTGTGTACTCTTGCATAAGTTCACCTAGTCTGTGAGTTCATATCTTTACAAAAAGATGACTGTGATCTCAATTTACAAACTTGCATTAGTGACAGTGGTACACATTTACCACGGAGATTTTAAGATCTAAGGAGTCATATGTTTCTCCTGTGTTTCAGGGTTTCACGGTGGATACACACACACAGACACTGATACAGACACTCACAAACAGACTCACAGTGAAGAATTCCTTCCTGACAGTCATTATGAGATGTTAGAGAATGGTCCTTAAAGCGTTATTTAAATATACATGTTCTCAATAACACTTAAAATTTTAGAGTGGCATTACTATTCTCTTCAATATAAATACTGTCCTGTTATAGACAGCTAAATATTCTATGGGGATGCCTTCTTTTTGAAGCAATATGAAAGTTTAGGTAAATGAGGAAAAAAACAGTTTCACTTGGGATTCAGTTTAATGAAAATAGATTAACCTTTGGTGCATTTAATGTTGTAGGCAAAAAGGATACAATATACACTCACTATTCTGGCAAAAAAATTTTTTTAAAAAGGAAAAAAGATTTCAGTAAACCATTTGCAACACTGGATGATTTATCCAGCCTAAAACATATACCAGGAAACATAATGTTGTCTGTGGTCCTTTATGCCACCCTCATTTTTCAATAGACATTATATTTCTGGTGCAGGCTTTACAAACAGCACCCATAATCAACTCCATGTCTCACATTAATCATGTTCTTATAGTCACTGGCTATTCAACACAAATCTCCATCTCAGTTTTTGTTGGGAAACAGCCACATTGGAGCTTTGAGTTTATTCAAGTTCAAGTGATTATATTGCCATTATACGGATTAAAGTTCACAGCGTCCACTTGCCACAGTCGGATTAAGGACGCTGTAGAAATGGAGGGTGTCTATAGTTACTTTATTGTACAGTCAGAAGCTGGAACTTCCATATGGAACAGCTTTATTTTTCAGAACTCCAGGGCTGCTCTCTGTGAGGTGGAAGTAAAAGAAGAAA
This sequence comes from Bos mutus, assembly GCF_027580195.1. Classification (NCBI taxonomy): domain Eukaryota; kingdom Metazoa; phylum Chordata; class Mammalia; order Artiodactyla; family Bovidae; genus Bos; species Bos mutus. The sequence continues at coordinate 81,153,715 of NC_091622.1, forward strand.
CAGCCATGGATCTACTGAAATTTCTTCCTTTGTATTTGTTGGGCCTTTTCTGGCCAAAATTCTTCTGTCAATATAAACCAGCTACTTAAGTAGAAGTATACACTTTAGTAAAAATATGAAAATTTTAAGTGTCTCTTGATAGTTCTAAAATGACAATTCCAATTTTTTAGTGTTCATTTTTACATGTTTTTGATCATTAGCTTAACACAAATTTAACTCTGGCCTACATTAAACTATAGAGTTATTATTAATATAATAGGGTTTACTAGTTGAAGATAATGAGTGACATACTTATAGAAATTTTCTACCCACTCAATGTAAATATTTTATTGTATTTTATTAATGAATTTTTTATTTGAGAATTACTGTGAAATGGATTTTTCTGAGAATGCTAAGAATTCTAGACAATTTCTGTAAAAACCTTTAAAGTGTTAGTGAAATTACAGCAGAAGGAAAGATAAATTTCATATTTGCTCTTCCTACTTGGGTCTTCTGCCAGTATTTTTCCTGTATTTTCTTATATTAACCATTAATCATCTTGAGGCCTTTTTTCCCTAGGTTAGTACCCACAAATGAGAACAGTGAAATTAATTTTGCACTGGGGTTTTAATCTTAAAATTGAACCAAGTTTTTAATTGCCTTTTTCTCTCCTTATCAACACAATCCCTTTTGTCAGTATACAAGAGGAAACAAACGTAGGAAATACAGACATCAGGTAAGTCTAGTTATAGTACAAAAATATACATTTTCTATATATATAAAGAACTATATTAATTAAATTTAGAATTATAGCCTAAAGGATCTTATTAATATTTGAGACTTCTATATCTACTTATAGATGGACTATAAACAGGATTCTGAATATGATAAAGGGTATATCCATAATTGCAGAAGGTCACTGTCACTGACTTCCTTTGATTGTTCTGTTTTATACAACTAATAGGTATCAAACAGATACATGTACACACATATACATTTGTTGCTGTTCAGTCATCAAGTCACATATGATTCTTTGCGACCCCATGGATTGAAGCACACCAGGCTTCCCTGTATCTCATGATCACATATGTCCATTCTTTTTTGGATTCTTTCCCCATATAGGCCATTACAGAGTACTGAGTAGTATTCCCTGTTCTATATAGTGGGTCCATATTAGTTATCTAATAGGACTTCCCTGGTGGCTCAGATGGTAAAGCATCTGTCTACAATGCGGGAGACCTGGGTTCAATCCCTGGGCCGGGAAGATCCCCTGGAGAAGGAAATGGCAATCCACTCCAGTACTATTGCCTGGAAAATCCCATGGACAGAGGAGCCTAGTAGGCTACAGTCCATGCGGTCGCAAAGAATTGGACACGACTGAGCCACTTCACTTCACTTCACTTTCACTTATTAGTTATGTATTCTAATATTATCTATTATATACTGTGTATTCATCTAGTCAAGGCTATGGTTTTTCCTGTGGTCATGTATGGATGTGAGAGTTGGACTGTGAAGAAGGCTGAGCGCCAAAGAATTGATGCTTTTGAACTGTGGTGTTGGAGAAGACTCTTGAGAGTCCCTTGGACTACAAGGAGATCCAACCAGTCCATTCTGAAGGAGATCAGCCCTGGGATTTCTTTGGAAGGAATGATGCTAAAGCTGAAACTCCAGTACTTTGGCCACCTCATGCGAAGAGTTGATTCATTGGAAAAGACTGTGATGGGAGGGATTGGGGGCGGGAGAAGAAGGGGATGACAGAAGATGAGATGGCTGGATGGCATCACTGACTCGATGGACGTGAGTCTGAGTGAACTCCGGGAGTTGGTGATGGACAGGGAGGCCTGGCGTGCTGCGATTCATGGGGTCACAAAGAGTCGGACACAACTGAGCGACTGATCTGATCTGATCTGATACATACATAACTGATTCTTCATTGTACACCTGAAACTAACACAACATTGTAAATTAAATATACTTCTATAACTTTTTTTTTTAATTCACAATGAGATATTAATACATAGTCCTTACTCTTGGAAATCTCAGACTCTTTGATAACATTTCCCTATTTTACTTTTGGCAGCTTACTGAACACAGGATACTTTTTTTAATTTAAATGTGTGTTTATTTGGGAAAATGCAGGCAGATACAGAATCAAGTTTTAGAAAGGTTATAGGAAACAGGAACTCATCCATGCTGCTGAAGGGAGAATACACTGGTAGCCAAATTTATGGAGCTGTTTGGCAATACATGATAAATTTAACACTTTTTAAGCTAGGATTTTCACATATGACTAGAGATAGATATGCCAAGATGATATTTCCAATGTTGTACCAGCCAAACATTTGAAACCACTGCCATCACTAAGAATGAATAAAATGTTATATTCTTACTATATACCATTATACAAAAGTTAATATTCATTCATTTATATAAAGATCTCAAATATACAATGATGACAGGGACATGAAAATTTTAAATACAGTGAAACACTTATCTTTACTTTAAATATAAACAAAACTACTATGAATTATGTTTTATTACACCCATATAATCATATGGTGCTAAAAGTACAATTGAACAGGAAAAATGCACTAAATTCATGAGTCTAGATCAATGAAAAGGATCCAATTTGAAGAATGCAGAGAAAGACTGAATAAAAAGTAGTCAGAACCTATATTTCATGCAAAGATGGGCACAATAAAGGATAGAAATGGTACGGACCTAACAGAAGCAGAAAATATTAAGAAGAGGTGGCAAGAATAAACAGAACTATACAAAACAGATCTTAATGATCCAGGTAACCACAATGGTGTGATCACTCATCTAGAACCAAATATCCCTGAGTGCAAAGCCAAGTGGGGCCTTAGGAAGCATCACAACAAAGCTAGTGGAGGTGATGGAATTCCAGCTGAGCTATGAGGGATGGTATGGGGAGGGAGGAAGGAGGAGGGTTCAGGATGGGGAACACATGTATACCTGTGGCGGATTCATTTTGATATTTGGCAAAACTAACACAATTATGTAAAGTTTAAAAATAAAATAAAATTTTAAAAATAAATAAATAAATAAAAGATGATGCTGTTAAAGTGCTGCACCCAATAATGCCAGCAAATTTGAAAAACTCAGCAGTAGCTACAGAACTGGAAAAGGTCAGTTTTCATTCCAATCCCAAAGAAAGTCAATACTAAAATATTCAAACTACCATACAATTGCACTCATTGTGATATGACAGCAAGGAAATGCTCAAAATTCTTCATGCTAGGCTTCAGTTGTTCATGAACCAAGAACTTCCAGATCTACAAGCTGGATTTAGAAAAGGCAGAGGAACCAGGGATCAAACTGCTAACATTCATTGGACCACAGACAAAGCAAGAGAATTCCAGAAAAACATCTATTTCTGCTTCACTGACTATGCTAAAACCTTTGACTGCATGGATCACAACAAACTGTGGAAAATTCTTAAAGCGATCGGAATACCAGACTACCTTACCTGTCTCCTGAGAAACTTGTGTGCAGGACAAGAAGCAACAGTTAGAACTGGACATGGAACAATGGACTGATTCAAAATTAGGGAAGGAGTATATCAAGACTGTATATTGTCACCTTACTTATTTAACTTACATTTAGAGTGCATCATGTGAAATCCTGGGATGGATGACTCACAAGCTGTAATCAAGATTTCTGGGAGAAACATCAACAACCTCAGATATGCAGATGATACCACTCTTATGGCAGAAACCAAGAGGAAGTAAGGAGCCTCTTGATAAGGGTGAAAAAGGAGAGTGAAAAAGCTGGCTTAAAATTTAACATTCAAAATACTAAGATCATGGCATACAGTCCCATTATTTCATGGCAAATTGAAGGGGAAAAAGTGAAAACAGTGACAGTTTTATTTTCCTGGGCTCCAAAATCAGTGCAGACGGTGACTGCAGCTTTGAAATTTAAAAAAAAACACTTGCTCCTTGGAAGAAAAGCTTTGACAAACCTAGAGAGCATCTTAAAAAGCAGAGACACCACTTGGCCAAAAAAGGTCCATCTAGTCAAAGGTATATTTTTCCAGTAGTCATGTACAGATATGACAGCTGGCCCATAAAGTAGGCTGAGTGCCAAAGATTTAATGCTTTCAAATTGTGGTACTGGGGAAGACTCTTGAGACAGCAAGGAGATCAAATCAGTCAATCTTACACACAATTAACCCTGAATATTCTTTGGAAGGACCGATGCTGAAGATGAAGCTACAGTATTTTGGTCATCTGATTCAAACAGACAACTCACTGGAAAAGTCCCTGATGCTGGGAACGATTTTAGGCAGAAGGAAAAGGGGGCATCAGAGGATAAGATGGCCGGATGGCATCATCGACTCAAAGGACATGAGTCTGAGTAAACAACAGGAGACAGTTAAGGACAGGGAAGCCTGGCATGCTGCAGTTCCAGGGGTCTAAAAGAGTCAGACATGACTCAGTGATTAAAAATAAAGATGCAACTAGAATCCCACTATATATTTTGTGGAGTGCAAGTGTTTATTTACAAGACAACTATGAAGCTCTTCCTTCTGTATCTGTTTTTAAGATAATATTGAAAGCTTTGAGAACTGTACACACATATATAAAATAAATCTGTATAGTATTCATATCATTATAGTAAAGCTATGCAATAAATTATCTTATTTAGCTTTATATGTTATACTACTCTCCATGCTTTTATTGCCAGAGAACTCTCTTATTTATAACACACCTAAGCATCCTGTAGAAATACACAGAACATACTTTGGGAAATTTAATTAAGGTGCTGACTGATAATTGCTTAGAGGTAGGAACTTACTGGGATACTGTTAATGGCTTAAATTTTGACTCTTCCCCACTGACAAATTTTTCATAATGCCTAATTTATACTCTCTTGCCAGTTTACATAAATGCATCCTTCTCCAATGGATTCATTTTATGACAAGAAACTTGTTCTCAATTATCAGCGTATTCTCACTATTTAGAATTATTCATGGAGAAATGTACAAACTCAATACCTATCATTGTTTATATGTAAGAATGAATGAAAAATGAATGAATGAGTGGAAATTCCAAAAGCATTTGACTGACTCTTTGCTTTACTCAGTGGTTTGCAGGGATGTACAGCAATGGAACGGAAAGAACTTTTGAGTGATTTTTTTCTCCCTCCCTCTTCTAAAAGCAACTTAGTCAAAGAACACTTGGCATGTCAACCTTGAAATGTTGCCAGCCTTTTGCTCTGGCCACTATTTTTTTCCTCTCAATAATAACTCTCACCAGAAGACGGCAAGGAAAGAAAGAAAAGGTTAAACTCAATTCTGTCAAATGTTGTTAAGACTTGGCAGCTCCAGGAAAGGTTTTATAGTGAAGAGAATTGAATCTAGTGAAATAGGGGGCTGCCCAAATCACTGTGAATTTCATTTATCTGTGTATTTCTCTCCATAATTATCACAGAAAAGTGACAGTTGACAAGCCCATGGAAGCCTCAGAAGACTGCAAAATTGTATTTCGTGGCCAAAACATAGCATTTAAAAACTTCAGTGACTCACACAAAAGCAGGATTTATTCAGGTGATGTTGAAATTTGTTCTAACCAGTTTCTTTTCTGTTCACATAAAATGGAATGTTAAAGTTATAATGGTATGGTAGCTGAAATTTCTATCTTGATAAGATCTAATTAGTTGAACTAAATGTTAAGTTCAAACACTGGGACCGAGATTATCTTTCACTTATCCCCCAAAAAGAAGTATATGAACCATAATGACTCCAGTTCATATAGTCCAGCTCACCTGGTACAAATGAAGAAGGCAAGTTGTAAGATGAAATAGAAAAGCTCTTTAATATATATCCAATAAGAAGTAGAGTCTATTTTTTTATATTTAATTTCAACTCTAAAAGGACATCATATATATACAAAGAAAAATACTAGAAAAGTAACTGTTATAAAATGTAACAAAGTAATACATACTGGAAATTTTCTAAAAGCAAATAAAACAGTTGTCTAGATCTCAATGCTCAGTTGTTCAGTCATGTCCAACTCCTTGGTACTCCATGGACTCTAGACCACCAGGCTCCCCTGTCCATTGACTTTTTGAGGCAAGAATACTGGAGTGGGTTGTCATTTCCTATTCCAGGGGATCTTCCTGACCCAGGGATTGAATCCACGTCTCCTGCAATGGCAGGTGGATTCTTTACCACTGAGCCACCTGGGAAGCCCTTACAGATCTCAATATTCATAATTAAATCTCTTGCTTTAATTGAAAATCTCAGTATATTTTAAATTTATTAATTTTTACAAAAATTTAGAGCTGTATTTTAGAGCTGACCACCTTGTAGCATCATTAAATCAGCAACATTTTCTTTATGATCTTTCTCTAAGTGTTTACTTTATGGTTTCATATAGCCTTACTACTGACACACCTCATTTCTTCAGTGATATTTAAGGAACAACTGATATGCCCTCAATTTGATAGTTTATGTTTTTCTTACATTAAGTGGTAAAGTATACACTTACATTCCTAAGAAGATAAATGTATTCCCATATTGAGATGTTCCATTCATAATGGAGTACAACTAATAAATGAGTTAAATATATAGTCATCCTAGTCACAGAAGCTTGCCACGAAGGGGCCCTGAAAAAAGTAACTGATCACATTGGCAACCTGCAAGATGTTTTCATATGTACACCTGTTAATAATGCCTAACTTTAGAGGCATTTGCACTGATTTATTATAAACAGCTTAATGTTTTATACATAACTAAAAAACTATGTCTTTAAAGGTGATTACAAATTATATTTGAGAGATCAAAATTCTTTCAACATTCATCAATTATTATTAAACATATATTTAAGTATTTTTTAAAAATCTAGGTTATCTTTGTGAGAGGAAAGCCATTAAATGCCTTGGTATTTACAATAGAATACAAAATTCTACTTAAGTACAATCAGTAACCATAAAGAATATAGAACTACAAAACATATTGATATTAAATAACTGAATTTATTTATGCAGCCTGGTTTTGAAAATGTACCTTTAAATGAAAAATAAATAATGACTAATGTAATTGTTTTCTAGTTAAAGCATCTTAACTCATTTTTTAATTCATTTTTCTCCTTAGCTGCTGCTGCTGCTAAGTCACTTCAGTCATGTCCGACTCTATGCGACCCCACAGATGGCAGCCCACCAGCTTTCCCATTCCTGGGATTCTCCAGGCAAGAACACTGGAGTGGGCTGCTGTTTCCTTCTCCAATGCATGAAAGTGAAAAGTGCAAGTGAAGTCGCTCAGTCGTGTCCGACTCTTAGCGACCCCATGGACTGTAGCCTACCAGGCTCCTCTGTCCATGGGATTTTCCAGGCAAGAGTACTGGAGTGGGTTGCCATTGCCTTCTCCTCTCCTTAGCTAAGATACCTTAGAGCTCACAGAATTAAACATTCAACAAAAGATGCACTGAGTCTCATTTAGGTATGTATGTGTGTGTGTGTATATGCATATAGATATAAGTGTGTGTGTGTATATGTGTATATACATATTCACCAGGTTTTCCTAAGTATATATGTGCACAGAATTCCTATTCGACTTAATAGGGTTGTGCTTACATAAATAATATGCCTTAGCTAAATATTTCTCTATGTAAAACCTACTCAATTTTTATTTTTCTCATTTCCTTCTAAACTATGTGTATTTATACATATCTTCATTTTTCTTGTTTTACTTGAAAATATTACTGTCCAGTTCCTACTTTCTCTTATTCTTTGTATCAATTTAAATGACCTACAACAGAGGTTCTCAAACACTGATTTATTCATCAACTACATCATTACCACCTCTGTTGGTTTATTAAAAATGCTGACTTCTTGAGTAGTATACATGACCTACAGAATCCAGAGATCCAGAAATATGTATTTCAAAAATATGAAATAATAATCATCATTTAAAATTTATGGAGAACTAAAAACATATCTAGAACTTTCTTAAATATTTTGCATGCTTTAACACATGTTATACTCACCACAGTCCAATGAGGAGGTGATTATTATTTAGAAAGGAAAACTAGGAAAGTTAATGAAGTATGGAACTATGATTCTGACACCATTACTTCAGAGTCATTGCTCTTGACCCTCTCATCACATACATAGCCTCTCTTGGGTAAGTATAACTTCTAGCCAGATTTCTGTAAAAATGTCCAATAAATGTAGAAGACTATAAAACACCAATTCATAGATACTTATAGTATGCTTTTTTCCTCAAACTAAACAAAAATTTCTTTGAGAGAACAGTACTATATATTCATCTTTTGGATCCTTCAGCAAAATACTCGAGTCCTCAGTATATCTGTCAAATAGATTCTTCTTTTCAAATCCTCCAAGTAGAAAACCATCTGCACTATGAAAACTTAAACAGCAAACCTTGCTTTCATGATGCAGCCTATTCTTCTGTCATCTGATTGAAATGCTTTCTCCAACATCCCAGCCCACTTCTAAGGAGTTTAAACTCAATTTTTACAAGGAATATCTCTTATCACCATTAGATATATAGCTATATACGTGTGTGAGAATATATATGTTTTTTTTTTTCTTTACTTGAGAATTTTAAACATATTTAAATTCCTAAATTTCCTCTTTGAGATTGCCTCTGGCAGACATCCTGGCATTCTAGAAAGCTAAACAAAATGTTCAAGACTATATTTTGTCTTAGTATGAGGCCCAGCAAAAGAGTTCAAAAAAAACATCTACTTTTGCTTTATTGACAATGCCAAACCCTTTGACTGTGTGGATCACAACAAACTGTGGAAAATTCTTAAAAGATATGGGAATACCGGACCACCTTACCTGCCTCCTGAGAAATCTTTCTGCAGGTCAAGAAGCAACAGTTAGAACTGGACATGGTACAACAAACTGGTCCCAGATTGGGAAAGTAGTACGTCAAGGCTGTATATTGTTACCCTGCTTATTTAATTTATATGCAGAATACATCATGAAAAATGCCAGGCTGGATGAAGAACAAACTGGAATCAAGATTTCTGGGAGAAATATCAATAACCTCAGATATGCAGATGACACCACCCTGATGGCAGAAAGCAAAAAAGAACTAAAGAGCCTCTTGATGAAAGTGAAATAAGAGAGTAAAAAAGTTGGCTTAAAACTCAACATTCAGAAAACTAAGATCATGGCATCTGGCCCCATCACTTCATAGCAAATAGATGGGGAAACAATGGAAACAGTGACAGACTTTATATTTTTGGGGCTCTAAAATCACTACAGATGGTGACTGCAGCCAAGAAATTAAAAGATGCCTGCCCCTTGGAAGAAAAATTATGACCAACCTAGACAGCCTATTAAAAAGCAGAGACATTACTTTACCAACAAAGGTCCATCTAGTCAGAGCTACAGTTTTTCCAGTAGTCATGTATGGATGTGAGAGCTGAACTATACAGAAAGCTGAGTGCCCAAGAATTGATGCTTTTGAACTGTGGTGTTGGAGAAGACTCTTGAGAGTCCCTTGGACTGTAAGGAGATCCAACCAGTCCATCCTAAAGAAACTCAGTCCTGAATATTCATTGGAAGGACTGATACTGATGCTGAAACTCTAATACTTTGACTACCTGATGCAGAGAGCTGACTCATTGGAAAAGACCCTGATGCTGGGAAAGATTGAAAGCGGGAGGAAAAGGGGACAACAGAGGATGAGATAGTTGGATGGCATCACCAACGTAATGGACATGAGTTTGTGTGGGCTTCAGGAGTTGGTGATGGACAGGGAGGACTGGCGTGCTACAGTCCATGAGGTCACAAAGAGTCAGACACAAATGAGTGATTGAACTGCACTGAATGAGGCCCAGATGAGGTCCAAACTTCAGATTTAGAAATACAAAGAAAAAAGTTGAGCTGGATTTTAAAAATGTGTTCCCTTTGACTCAATTATAATCTAAATGCACAATGTCCTTTGAAAAATGTTAATAATTAAATTAATGTGATATCCTTCACAGTATTTGAATCTCATTCATTTTTTTTCCTGTGAGAAAACAACTACCATTTTAGTAAAGATATGTTACACTTTAATTTTTAAATTTTTCAATATATTTTCTTTACATTTTGTCTCTGAGAGTTATACAGAATGTATGATCACTCAAAATCTCCTATCTGCTGGTCTATGTAACTTTTTTATTAATAAAAATTAAAATTAACATAATATTTCAGTACTTGAATAGTTATACATATATTGCTATGAAACGAAAAGTGGCCTATGGTGTTGGCTGGAGTTTTGTTTGTTTAAAGATATGTTTAAATAGAAAAGAAATTTAGATTTCAGCAATAAGGAGAAACTGAAAAAAATGTATTTAGAAAATGACTCTGGAAACTTGAGGAATCAGATAATGGAATTGTATACACTTAGAAAGGTCTCAATGCCTTACCATATGTGGGAACAAAGTAGGAAAAAAACAAGGTGATAATGTCTTTCATTCTTACAGATAGGCAGGAAAAAGAGCAGGAGGAGCATACTTTAGTGCTTACACAGATATCACTAAGAACCAAGTCTCCATTTTTTCATAATCTATCAAAACTCATTACAAAAAGCAATAGGGTAATTGCTAACATCATTCTTAGAAAAATGATTCTCCCCTTAATCAGGATATAGCCCAGTTTGAATAACTAACACTGCTGTCAAGTTTTATGAGGTTAAACAACAGCAAAAAAAAGAAAGAAAATCATTTGGGAAACATCACTTGTTTACACAAATTGCCTCCTTCCTCACTTATGCTGGGGCTATGACAATACGCACCAACCTGGAAGACATCTAAGACACAGAAATGGCTACTACTGCTGTGGCCAGAAGGATGGGACAAACAAATGTATTAAAATCTAGGTTTTAAGCCATTTGCAAGTGGAGATAAGATATTCGTATTTGATTCTGCAATGTCAAACACAGTCACTGACACATAGTAAGTGAATGATAATGCTTATGAATTAATAGTTACAGCCTGTTTCCTCCATTACACTATGTGCAGCATGGAGTTTTGTCTTTCATTTCTCCATTTACAGTGTACACAGTACTAGTACAAAATAGATTTATAATAAGCATTATTTTGTTGAATAAATGAAAGAGGACACCAAAAAGTGAGAAAGGTTAAAAAATCATAGTACAGGAAAAAAAAAAAAAAAAAGAACCAAAAGCAAAGTCAGGCACCCAGGAGTAAGAATAAGAGTTCAAATACCGAGTCAAACCCAGAAAACCCTTCCACAGGGTTCCAGAATGTGATAGTTTTATTAGGACTCCTAGCATGTTGACATATTTAGTCCTAGACATCTTCTGAGTGTTTTTCTTTGTCTAGTATCGGGTTGTGTGTATCAGTGTGTTTGTATGTGGATGTGTTTCTGGGCATGTTAGAGATTTGGGGGAAAAAGGGAGTTCATCAGGCACTAACATTACCATCAGTAGTGTGAGTTCAAAGGAAAGGCTACAGTCCATTAAATTCTCAGATTAAGGTTTCACTTAGATTCTATTTTGCTGAAGCCTCTGGAGAAGGAAATGGCAACCCACTCCACTGTTCTTGCCTGGAGAATCCCAGGAACGGGAAAGCCTGGTGGGCTGCCATCTATGGGGTTGCACAGAGTCAGACACAACTGAGGCGACTTAGCAGCAGCAGCAAAGAGTACGATTAAGCCTTAGATGGGAGTCTTAAGGTTAAAATAATTCAGTCAGGCCAACTTGCTCTAGCATCCTCATATTCAGATCAGATCAGTCGCTCAGTCATGTCCGACTCTTTGCGACCCCATGAATCGCAGCACGCCAGGCCTCCCTGTCCATCACCAACTCCGGGAGTTCATTCAGACTCACGTCCATCGAGTCAGTGATGCCATCCAGCCATCTCATCCTCTGTCGTACCCTTCTCCTCCTACCCCCAATCCCTCCCAGCATCAGAGTCTTTTCCAATGAGTCAACTCTTCTCATGAGGTGGCCAAAGTACTTGAGTTTCAGCTTTAGCATCATTCCCTCCAAAGAAATCCCAGGGCTGATCTCCTTCAGAATGGACTGGTTGGATCTCCTTGCAGCCCAAGGGACTCTCAAGAGTCTTCTCCAACACCACAGTTCAAAAGCATCAATTCTTCGGCGCTCAGCCTTCTTCACAGTCCAACTCTCACATCCGTACATGACCATAGGAAAAACCATAGCCTTGACTAGACGGACCTTTGTTGGCAAAGTAATGTCTCTGCTTTTCAATATGCTATCTAGGTTGGTCATAACTTTCCTTCCAAGGAGTAAGCGTCTTTTAATTTCATGGCTGCAGTCACCATCTGTAGTGATTTTGGAGCCCAGAAAAATAAAGTCTGACACTGTTTCCACTGTTTCCCCATCTATTTCCCATGAAGTGATGGGACTGGATGCCATGATCTTCGTTTTCTGAATGTTGAGCTTTAAGCCAAGTTTTTCACTCTCCACTTTCACTTTTCATCAAGAGGTTTTTTAGTTCCTCTTCACTTTCTGCTGTAAGGGTGGTGTCATCTGCATATCTGAGGTTATTGATATTTCTCCCTGTGTAATTGTATTGTGTTGAGATGCTTTATTCTACAGAAAAGTAACTTTTTTGGTTAGAGTCAACCCTAAAAAGTATTTTATTCAGTATACTCTTCAAAGATGAACTGTAAACTAAGTAAAGTGTTTTGTTTTTTTTTTTTATTAAATCTACCAACTAGATTCTGGGTATATACACTGATTTAGAAATAATGGTAAGCATCATAGCAATGAAAGGTTTTCTTGAAAAATATTTGCTCTTTAATTTGCTTATATGTTCACATATGGACCTGGGTGAATTTACATTCAAGTTTGAGGAAACATGGAAGAGTTTTAAAACTCTGGACAAGAAGTTAAGTGTTCCAGTCTATAAATGAAAATACAAATTTTATATCATGTCCAAATATTAGCCAAGGGACCCTGACAAAATCTTCACTAATTCTTAAAGAAATGAGAAAAATGGTGAGCTATTTCACAAAACCCAGTTTGTTCAGTTTAATGGATTATTATTTATTTGAGGATTATGTGCTTCTCATTATTTTGGTATTAGAATTCTATTTTAATAAAATAATAGTGATAATAGCAGGTAGTTTATGGGTTTTGATTTAGGGAATGCTTTAGACTTAATTTCTAAAACTCATCAGTTGATGAGTTGGTTGATGAGAGGCGTAACTATTGCATAATTCTAGGAGATGCTTGTTAGGTTTTGTCTATAAAAAAGAGGGAGTGAATGATGCCTTACAGAATGCACCTGGTCTGGCTTCTGAGGTAAACTATGCACAGTATTTGAACTTCAAGTTCATGTAACTTAAATTATTAATAAGAACAGAGTGATTGGTGTGTCGTGCAGAAACTCAGCAAAGCTGAGAACTATCAGATAGTGTATTAAGATTTAATTTTAAGGGCACAGAGTCATTATATGACAATTTATTACCAAATGATTTGCATAAAATGGGTTTAGTCACTTTAGCTTATGAAAAGGTAGCTCTCCCATATAACTTGTAACTAACCTAGACATAAATCTTAGAAATCATATTCCAAGTAAAAAGTTTTTTTCTACTTTATACTTCTTTTAATACAAAAATTTCTTTTTAATTAAAAGAAGTTAGGCTCCTAGGCCTTATGTCTCACAAAATGATATCAAAGTATGTAATAATAACTAATATACACAATATCAGGCTTCGCTCATAATTCAGCTGGTAAAGAATCCTCCTGCAGTGCAGGAGAACAGAGTTCGATTCCTGATTTGGGGAAGATATCCTAGAGAAGGAATATGCTACCCACGCCAGTACTCTTGGGCTTCCCTGCTGGCTCAGATGGTAAACAATCCACCTGCAGTGTGGAAGACCTGGGTTCAGTCCCTGGGTTGGGAAGATTCCCTGGAGAAGGGCATGGTGACCCACTCCAGTATCTTGCCTGGAGAATTCCCTGGACAGATAAACCTGGACTACAGCCCATGGGGTTGCAAAGAGTCGGATACGACTGAAGCAACTTAGCACACACGGAGACATACTTAACATACTATCATAGGACGCATACAATCATAAAATTAATATAATATAATTTCAGGTTTACAGTAAGTGCTAGAAAGGAAATATTGTCTCTTTAACCTTTTGAGATAACCATATGAGGCAGAAGGCTCTAGGATTTTGGAATTCTGTGTATATTGAGAAGAGCCACTCCATTAACCATATGAGGCAGAAGGCTCTAGGATTTTGGAATTCTGTGTATATTGAGAAGAGCCACTCCATGGAGACTTAGACATAAAAACTCTGCGCTCAGTAAAATAAATAAATGGACCTTAAGCAAACTTAAGAACTTTTGCAAAAAAACAATCAACAAAATGAAAACACAACTTCTGGAATGAGAGAAAATATTTTCAAATGATGCAACAAACAAGAGGTTGATATTCAAAATATATAAACAACTCATATAACTCAACAGCAAAAACAAACAACTCAGTCAAAAAATGGGCAGATCTAAATAGGCATTTCTCCAAAGATGACATACAGATAGCCAAAAAGCATATGGAAAGATGCTGAACCCTGCTAACTATTAGACAAATGCAAATCAAAAGCACAATAAGGTAAGAATGGCCATGATCAAAAAGTCTACAAATAATAAATGTTGGAGAGGGAGTGGAGAAAGGGAATCCTCCTATACTGTTAGTGGGAATGTACATTGGTGCAACCAGTATGGAAAACAGTTTCTCAGAAAATTAAACATAGAACTACCATGTGAACCAGCAACCCCACTCCTAGGTATATAGTCAGAAAAAAATGTAAACTCCAATTTGAAAAGACACATGCACCTCAATGTTCAGAGCAGCTTTATCTACAGTAGCCAAGACATGAAAACAATCCAAGTGCCTATCAACAGACGACTGGCTTAAGAAAACGTAGTATACACACACACACACACACACAATGGAATACTACTAAGCCATAGAAAAGAATGAAATATAGTCACGTGCAACAAAAACAGATGGACCTAGGGAATATTAAACAAAGTCAGACAAAGACAAATAGCATGTAACATCACATATATGTGGAAGCTAAAAACAATACAAATGATCTACATATAAAACAGAAATAGATTCACAGACATAGAAAACAAACTTATGGTTACCAAAGGGGAGAAGGAGGGAGGGAAAAACTAGGAATGTGGAATTAACAGATACAAACTACTATACATAAAATAGATAAGCAACAGAATTTACCTGTAGAGCACAGAGAATTATATCTAGTATCTTGTAATAACATATTATGAAATATAGCCTGAAAAAAATAATCACTTTGCTATACACCTGAAACTAACACAGTATTATAAATCAACTCTACTTCAATAAAAAGAAAGACTTTGAGGTCAATAGCTTCGTAGTGACTGCTTGGTAAGTATATTTCTGCCTTATATAATGGATTGTGTCTATTATTATGAGTGACAGAAAAATAAAACAAAAAATTCTTAATGAAATCACATCAAAGATTTTGAATACAGAGTATCTTGCTCTTAGAAACAAATGAATTATGTGTTTTAACAACCATGTGCTAAATAGCACTATGGCAACTATTATAATTAGCAATGAAAGTTTAAGGCTTGATTTGATAATATTGCTTACTTTCAAGTAAAACTAGAAAATGCTAAAAATGCATATATTTGTACCATTAGTGCTAATGATTAATGGACAAAAAAATCTCTATGATCTAACAACTAATCTCACATTTCACTTTTACTAATTATGATACACATCAGAAACTGGGAAAACAGAATTTGGTCAAATAACATGTAGAGGTAAAATGGAAATAATTGTTATGCTTCAGGAAAAGTTAAATAGAAAGAGCTAAAATAATTACAAAATAATAAAAAAAAATTATTGAATTATTTAAAATACAAAAACAATTTTGGTGATATCCCAAAACCATAAAGTGAATGCTTTTAGGTTGATGTGTCATTATTCAATGTCTTTTAGGTTAGTGATTCACAAATTTACTGAAGAATGTGGCTTCCACCCATTAATGGATACATGACTTGCTGACTAAGGATGGGGGCAAGAACTTTCACTTACTGTTACTAATCAGTGCATTTCCTTTTAAAATCCTAACAAAATTAACCCCGGTTTTATCTCTCTCACAACATTCTAACAAATTTTAAGGTATATGTCTTTAAGGGGGCTTCCCAGGTGGCTCAACAGAGTAAAGAATCTGCCTCCAATGCAGGAGAAATCCAGTTAGATCCATGGGTGGGGAAGATCCCTTGGAGGAGGAAATACCAACCCACTCCAATATTCTTGCCAAGAAAATCCCATGGAAAGGCTACACCCCATGGGTTTGCAATAATGGCTAAGCAACTAAACAACAACAACAGATGTCTTTAAAGACACAAAATATTGAAAATAATTTCATGTGTAAAGGAAGAAATTTCATAAACAAATATTTATAAACAAATTCTGTAAAAAAGAGAAAATTACAGATGAAATGACCACTGCAAAGTTCAGTATTTATTGCACATGATTCTTTTTATTAACTGTGGTACTAAGGATATTTAAGATTTAGATAACCAACAACATGTCTGAGTGACTGAACTGAACTAAGAAAACAGGATTTTCCTTTACGATATTAAGGTCTATAGTATATGATCTCCTATATAAATTGCTACATGGAAAAGAGAGACATAGAGCAGTGTTATACAGGGAAATCTACTAAATGTAACAATAGACTGAGATGATAGAAAAAAAGCCACATGAAGAGAATTATTGTACTTGGGGGTCTATTGTTTTCTGAAACTGCCAATTTACCATATACAGTATATAAGATGATTCAGTTCAGTTCAGTCGCTCAGTCCTGTCCCACTCTTTGCAACCTCATGGACTGCAGCACATCAGGCTTCCCTGTCCATCACCAACTCCTGGAGCTTGCTCAAACTCAAATCCATTGAATTGGTGATGCCATCCAACCATCTCATCCTCTGTCATCCATTTCTCTTCCTGCCTTCAAACTTTCCCAGCATCAGGATCTTTTCAAATGAGTCACTTCTTCGTGCCAGGTGACCAAAGTATTGGAGTTCCAGTGTTAGCATCAGTCCTTCCAAAGAATATTCAGGACTGATTTCCTTTAGGATTTACTGGTTTGTTCTCCCTTCAGTCCAAGGGATTCTCAAGAGTCTTCTCCAACACCACAGTTCAAAAGCATCAATTCTTTGGCAGTTAGCTTTTTTTATAGTCCAACTCTCACATCCATACATGACTACTGGAAACACCATAGCTTTGACTAAGTGTACCTTTGTTGGCAAAGTAATGTCTCTGCTTTTTATTGAATCTCTTTATTTAATGTTCTTTAGGTTGGACATAACTTTTCTTCCAAGGAGCAAGGGTCTTTTAATTGCATGGCTGCAGTCATCATCTGCAGTGATTTTGGAGCCCAGAAAAATAAAGTCAGCCAGTGTTTCCACTGTTTCCCCATCTATTTGCTATGAACTGATGGGGCCAGATGCCATGATCTTAGTTTTCTGAATGTTGAGTTTTAAGCCAACTTTTTTATAAAAATCTGCTCTTTCGCTTTCATCAAGAGGTTCTTTAGCTCTTCCTCACTTTCTGCCATAAGGGTGGTGTCATCTGCATATCTGAGGTTATTGATATTTTTCCCAGAAATCTTGATTCCAGCTTGTTCTTCATCCAGCCTGGCATTTTGGATGATGTACTCTGCATATAAGTCAAATAAGCAGGGTGACAATATATAGCCTTGATGTATTCCTTTCCCAATCTGGAACCAGTCTGTTGTTCCATATCCAGTTCTAACTGTTGCTTCTTGACCTGCATATAGATTTCTCAGGAGGCAAGTAAGGTGGTCTGATATCCCCATCTCTTTAAGAATTATCCACATTCTTAATATATACATATATTATATATAATAAATATAATACTATGTAATATAAGATGATTAATTGCCTTTTTCCCGGAGTGTGTAGAAGACACACATCTATGAAGGATTTTCATATATTCTATATGCTCCTGCTGTCATGTGCAGAGGTAATCGTATAGTATGTAACAAAGGAGTTGAACTAATCTCCTCCAATCAAGTAATACCAGCTATGACAGTCAGAAATATTAAGATATCATCCATTTAAACAGTGCTTATATTTCTCTCCCAGTTCTTCGATAAGGTATATTGATATTTTCATCTCTAGAAAGATTTAGTAATTGACCTACTTGACCTAATTCACAAAAGGAGACCATTGCAAAAATGAGCTAAATTTAAAAATCTTCTTGTCTCCATGGTTGTAGCTACATGATAAGAAATCATCAACAATGTAACAACTGATTCAATTTATGGTTAAAAATAAGTAAACCTAATTTTGGTATCACCAACTGACACAGATAACATCCAGATAGCAATATGCGGGTGTATTAGCAGTTATTTTAATATTTATTAAAAGAAAATATTTCAATAAATGTTAACATATATCTAAGTCACACTTTGAGTAACAATTTACATTTGGAAAATGGGCATTATGTCAAATAAGG
The DNA here is from genome assembly GCF_027580195.1 of Bos mutus. Taxonomy (NCBI): domain Eukaryota; kingdom Metazoa; phylum Chordata; class Mammalia; order Artiodactyla; family Bovidae; genus Bos; species Bos mutus. Next base: position 81,172,227 of record NC_091622.1, read on the forward strand.
CTTGACATTAAATTTGTCACTGGCAATGGAGAAATAAAACATGAATTTATTGCAATAATGAAAAACACTTTTGAACCTCTGAGGTTTTATAAATATCGCAGTAGAAGACTAACACATCACTAAATACATAAATTGCTTACCAGAGTCCACAGAAGACATCCCTATTAGCTACGTCATTATTTTGATAGAATATTTAAATGTTATGGATTGAATTTGGAGTTCAAATTTCATTGTAAAAAACTTTCATTACAAGATCTGAACTTCTTTATGTATTTGGCTTCAGCTATAGCAGATGTTTTTCAAAAAGTCAATGAAAATCTTGTAACTTTGTATCCTGAGTGTCCAGTGTAATTCTAAGCATTCTAGTTTGATGGATATATATTTGTTGGACAAAACAATTAACAAATAAACTACTCAAGAAATTAAGTTCAAAAGCATGACTTCAAAGTTATATGCAACCCCAGTACTCTTGCCTGGAGAATCCCATGGACGGAGGAGCCTGGTAGGCTACAGTCCATGGGGTTGCTAGGAGTTGGACACAACTGAGTGACTTCATTTTCTCTTTGCACTTTCATGCATTGGAGAAGGAAGCGGCAATCCACTCCAGTATTCTTGCCTGGAGAATCCCAGGGACAGAGGAGCCTGGTGGGCTGCCATCTACAGGGTGGCACAGAGACTGACATGACTGAAGCGACTTAGCAGCAGCAGCAGAAGCATGCAAAATCACATAATTTTGAATCTAAGTGTTATTTAGAAAGTCCATTTGTGTACATGCGATGCTCAAGTTGATGGAAAAGTTACTCCATTTTTTTAGAAAACATTTATTCAATAAAACTGTGGGGTTTTTATATGGCTTCATTCTCTATTCTACCATGTAGTAACAGATGACATTATATTGATGTATAATTAGAGCATAATATAAATTATTTTGTTTCTCATTTATGTAAGTGAAAATGGAATTTCTCTGACATTTAGAAAGAGCAGATTTGAAGTTCTCTCCAACCATGGCTTGCATGTCTAGGTCACCTAGTCTGCACAATAAGAATGGAAAATAAGTCTAATGTGTCCCAAAACTATGTATAGGCTGCAATTTCCAGTGACAAACTAGCTAGTTGTTATTATGGTGCCTTAGAATTTCATCATGCATAAGGAAGTGATTCTTAGGCAATGTTCCATATACCATTATGACAAAGGGGAAACATATATTTCTTTATTCTTATTTCTGTTATCACAGCATCCAGATATGTTTTTTAAAAATTTCTTTTAAAAAATGTTTTTTCCTAAATTGTGTTCCGCTGAACATTCTTCATAAAGATGTTCATACTTACAGTGAGTAAAATACTTCTTGATCAAATTATTTGGGAGACCTGCATGATCATTAATCTCTAAAAGTTTAGTATAATGAAAAAAGTAGAGAAATATGCTTAATTCTATTTCATTTAATATTTTTGAAACTTACTAGGGTATAGAATCCTTTTGGTTTAACCTATGCATTGACATAAGCATTTTCTGTTTCAGATAATCTATTAAATCTACTCAGTCTACTAAAGTAAATATCAACTTGGGAAAAAGCGTCAGTCAGAAGTCAGCCCTTCTTCAGCCTTGATGTACTCCTTTCCCAATTTGGAACCAGTCAGTTGTTCATGTAAGGTTCTAACTGTTGCATCTTGATCTGCATACAGGTTCATCACGAGACAGGTAAGATGGTCTAGTACTCCCATCTCTTTAAGAACTTTCCAAGGTTTGTCGTGATCCGCACAGTCAAAGACTTTAGTGTAGTCAATGAAGCAGAAGTAGATATTTTTCTGAAATTCCCTTGTTTTCTATATGATCCAATGAATGCTGGCGATTTGGTCTCTGGTTACTCTGCCTTTTATAAGTCCAGCTTGTACTTCTGGAAGTTGAAATCCTGACGTGATGGTATTGGGAAGTAGGACCTTCAGGAGATACAGTCAAGAGAGTAGAGCCCTCAGGGTGGGCTTTGTCACCCTGCTTATTTAATATTAATACAAAGTACATCATGTGAAATGCCAAGCTGGATGAGTCATAAGCTGGAATCAAGATTGCCAAGAGAAATATCAACAACCTCAGATATGCAGATGATACCACTCTAATGACAGAAGTGAAGAGGAACTAAAGAGCCTCTTGATGCTGGTGAAAGAGAAGAGTGAAAAATTTGGCTTAAAATTGAACATCAAAAAACTCAGATGATGGCATATGGTCCCATCACTTCATGGCAATTAAAAGGGAAAAAATAACTGAAAACAACAGCAGATTTTATTTTCTTGCACTCCAAAATCACCGTAAACAGTGACTGCAGCCATGAAATTAAAAGATGCTTGCTTCTCGGAAGGAAATCTATGAAAAACCTACACAGTTTATTAAAAAGCAGAGACCTCACTTTGGCAACAAAGGTCTGTTTAGTCAAAGCTATGGTTTTTCCACTAGTCATATATGGATGTGAGAACTGGACCATAAAGAAGGTTGAGTATTGAAGAATTGATGCTTTTGAACTGTGGTGCTGGAGAGGACTCTTGAGAGTCCCTTGGATCGCAAGAAGATCAAGTCAGTCAATCCTAAAGGAAATCAACTCTGAATATCCGTTGGAAGGACTGATGCTAAAGCTGAAGCTCTAATACTTTGGCCACCTGATGCGAAGAGCCGATTCACTGGAAAAGACCCTGATACTAGGAAAGATTGAGGGCAGGAGAAGAAGAGGGCAGCAGAGGATGAGACTGTTGGATGGCATCACCAACTCAGTGGACGTCAATTTGAGTCAACTCTCAAAGAGGAGATAGTGAAGGACAGAGAAACCTGGTTTGTGCAGTTCATGCATGACTTAATGATTGAACAAAAGCAACAATACAAACAATTCTTATTTAATGAATGAATAAACTGAGGTAACTAAGGTTTGGAACACTTGCAATTTTAATTCATGCTGTTACCATTATTGTTTTCATTTTTAGTGCTGTTCTTTATGTGGTGGAGATTTTAATAGTTTTATACTATATGAATTCATTTTTTTAAAAAACCAACTCTAAAAAAAATCAACTCTTTTAGGTATATTGGAAATATTGATCATATTTTTCAAATAACATGAAGAACTTCAACTATAAAATCCTGTGGTTTATTATTTTTCTCGGCTAAGTCTTTAATTTTCCACTTGATGATACAAAGAAGTTCCCTGAAAGATCCCAGTTTCAACGTTTTACTGACATCATATATGACAATGTATCTGCATGCTCATTTCTACTTTCAAAAAATACACTCTACATATTAAATGTATATGTCAGGTATAAATTTCAGGGCACTAATGAATAAAGCTTCCATGAAAATTACTGATGATTGGCTAGCAAGAAAATACTATCAACATGTGATGACATTATAGCTACTTTTCACCCTCCATATTAACAACACTTTTTGGAACCACTTTAATTTTCCTGACATTAGCACTGAAATTATATGATATTTTTATCATAATTATTTCATCTGTATATTTTACAAGTGTAAAAGAACTCCAAAATTCTAAGATGATAAAAATGCAATACACTATCACTGTTAAATTACCTTTAAAAATCCTATTATTCAATCTGGCATCAAAATAAAGCAAACAGTAAGCCAGGGAGGCTTGTTTAATGAAACGACTTTATTTTTCAGGATTATACTCATCATTTGGCCTTTAACTGTGCAGACTGGAACTATCTGTGACACAAACTGAATAATCCTCCATTATTTAAATAATTTATAATCAAAGCACAGCCTGTGATTCTTCAGCTTATTACATATTTGCATGTTATAATCAATTAAAAGTTCATGCGTACCCAACTGCACAAAACTCTTTAAAATGAAACTTCTCCAACAGTTCTGGCAGCTGTCCTGTCCGGATGTATATAATGTGGAGTGGAATACATGAAGGATTCATGAAGCATATGTACATTTCCATTATCTATGCTCTAGATCAAGTGTTAAGAAATAACCCTGAATTGGAACATGTTTTCTGAGTAAGTTCAGATTCATAACCTATAGCATTAAATATTCTGAATAACACTTTGGAAGTGTTGAAATCACAGAAGGCAATCCCACATAAGAAAAGCATTAATTGATGTCAAAGACTGTAAAGACTACTACTCAACAGTAAAGACTGCCCTCCTCTTTTGTTTCCATATTTTTGTATCTGTAACTTGCTTCTAAGCAGGAGACTTGGCTTACGATGCAGCGTAGGGACTCTCATAACCAGGTCAGCATACACAAGGGTGATTTTCTTGGCCTCTAAGGAAACGATGAGCTAACAGGATGTTATTAGTCTTCTTACTCATAACTAGATGTATACCAGAAAGTAGCATGGAGGCACAGTGATATTTGTGTTACAGAACAGAATGATGATAACCAAAGATGTAGAATCACTGGTTACAGTGAAGTTTAGAATAAAAGAATAGTGGGACATATATTAGTAAGATTTTAAATTAGTCAAATAGATCAATTAAATATGAGTATCAAAGAACTCTCCTTCCTCAAACCAGCTGGTTTTATCTGAATCAGTGATGGTTGACAGAACTGAATGGTACTGATCAAAATCTTTCTATATGCAATTTAGAACATTCCCAGTCAGTCTGAGCTGGTCCTTCAAATTTGAAATTGGGTGAAAGCCATGTGTGTGTTTAGTTGCTCAGCTGTGTCAGACTCTTTGCAATTCCATGGACTGTAGCCCACCAGGCTCCCCTGTCCATGGGGATTCTCAGGCAAGAATACTGGAGTGGGTTTCCAAGCCCTCCTCCAAGGGATCTCCCCAACTAAGGGATCGAACCCAGGTCTCCCACATTGCAGGCAGATTCTTTACAATCTGAGTCATCAGGGAAGCCCAATAATACTGGGTGGGTAGCATATCCCTTCTCCAGGGGATCTTCCTGACCAAGAATAGAACCAGGGTCTCCTATAATGCAGGCAGATATTTTACCAACTGAGCTACCAGGGAAGATCTCGAAAGCCATGTGGGAGTGAAGCAAAGAAATCTGCTGTCCTGAGAGAAAAATGAACAAACGCCTAGTCAAAAGTAGGAACCAGAGAGAGGGGGCAACCACTTCCTAGCTCATGAAAGCATGCCCAATCCTTTTCTTTCATTTTTTCAGCTATTCAAATTGATCTTGGGTTTTGAGTTAACCAGGCATTGTGCTAAGCATCACATCGTTGTCTCATTCTAAACGTTACAAGAAGGTTGTTCAGTATAAATCATGTTCCTCATGATTTATAAATGAGGAAAGAGAGACACAGAGAGATTAACTTGCTACACATTAGGTAGTGAGGGCTGGTATCAGAATATGAATCTAGAGTAGCTGATTCCAAAGTCTCCATGTTAACCATAATGCCTTTTAAGGAGGCAAATACATATTACAAGTTAGTAATTTGGATTGAACTCAATACAGAGAGGGCCCCAGAAAGTTTCTGCAGACTCTGTATTTCACAGCTCTAATGAACATCATTCAAACTTATCCACTGAGTAGTTGAAGAAAGGAAGTGAGTCCTATATATCAATGTAATCTCACTGTTTAGCACATAACAATATTTTGGGGAAATTAGTTGTAGCTTCCCAGGTGGTATAGTGGTAAAGAATCCACCTGCCAAGCAGGAGATATAGATTCGATCCCTGGATCACGAAGATCCCCTGGAAAAGGAAATGGCAACCTACTCCAGTATTCTTGCCTGGGAAATCCCATAGACAGAGGATCCTAGCGGGCTACAGTCCATGGGGTCACAAAGAGTTAGGCATGACTTAGCAACTAAACAGCAACAGCAAAATTAGCTGTATAATAAAAATACAGTGTTCTTAGTTCAAGCTGCATAACACCAAATAATAAGACTAAATCCAAACCTTGATGTCTCTTTTTACTGTTCTATTTTAGACAAAAATCTACAGCCTTCTGGGTCTGAATGACCACTGCTTCCTACAGATTCATGCCTAGTTATGTATCTGTCAGTGACAAATGCTATTAATGTGAATACATATTTAAGGCATAGGACAGCGCGCTACAAGTAACAACAGAAAGGTCTTTACACTAGAGAAGATTAAAAAAGTCACACTCAAACACTGGTAACACTGTAAATAATTTTTAGTGTATTCAGTACATGGGAAGTGCTGAATTCTGACAGACTAGGCAGTGATCACCTTTGCAGGTGGTAAAAGAAAGCTTCATGTTGTATAACTTAAACTGGGCTTGGAAAAATTACTAGCTTTAAGATGGGCTATATGGAGGGTAAAAGGTGGAATACTGAAAGTAATCCATTCAAGAGGTACAAATTTACATTAATCCTTTGGGGAATTAAAAAGAGAGAAGTCAGATCATATGGAGGGAAGAGTGGTGGGATGTAAGATCAAAAAGACAGCAGCCCCAGGCTCCAGAAAAGAGAGATGTCAGGCTGAACGGTTTGGACCATCATTTTCTGCATTAGTACAAGCACTGAATGGCACAAAGGGGAAAAAAAGGGAGAGAGAATAAGGTAATGAATAGCAAAGAGCTCAAAAAACTTCAAATGAGAGAGGAGTCTTGAACATTCTCTCTCCCCCTGCTGCCTTTAATGGAAATAATCAACAGGAATGCTGGATGATTACAGTATATTTTTTTTCTCTGTGGGAGAGGCAGATTATGTACTCAGAACCATAAAGCATTTTGCTTGCAAAATTAATTCAAATTGACTTGCATGGGAGCACTGTCACATGAATTGAAAACAGCTGAAGAATGGGTAGGGGGAAAAAAAAGTCATGATAAACAGCAATCAAACCACTTGGAAAATACCTGGTACTTGGGCCTTGGGGATCTCTGCAAAGCCCAGTTTATTTAACGTCTTCATTAATGAATGGGAAGATGAGAGTAAAAAAAAAAATCATTATAGTCACATATAGAAAATGCAGCACATATCAATGAGAACAGAGTTTTATTTTCTTTCAGAAGGAAAATGATTGTAGGTTCGGATCTGGAGCACATCATTTCACAGAGAAACCTTTAAATTGATGCCCAGAAATCTCCATATACATAGTGGGGAAAAGTAAAATATGTGAACCCAATATGAAGCAGGAAGGAATAACATTGGGAAATGACTGTTTGATACAAGTGTGTGCACAGCTGTCTCCTATCACAGGCAAGCTAACTGTAAGCTATATATAACTTTAGCAATAATCTGAAACTGTGTGTGTGTGTGTGTGTGTGTGTGTGTGTGTGTGTGTGTGTGTGTCGGTGCTCAGTCGTGTCCTACTCTTTCCGACCGCAAGGACTATAGCCACCAGGCTCCTCTGTCCATGAGGTTTCTTGGCAAGAATACTGGAGTGGTTGCCATTTCCTAGTCCAGGTTGACATTTATGTTCCCTGCTTATGATACAGAATGGTAGAAAACATCATCCAAGAGAAATGGATCAGAAGAATTAAGTGTTTGGATAGAAAGTTAGCCAAGGTGATGAGTATGGATAACACAGCTGCATACATTGTGATCTGGAGGAAAAACAGATAAGGATTGAAGTGAAAATATAAGTCGCTCAGTTGTATCCAACTCTTCCAGGCCCCAAGAACTGTAGCCTGCCTGCCAGGCTCCTCTCTCCATGGAATTCTCCAGGCAAGAATACTGGAGTTGGTTGCCATGCCCTTTTCCAGGGGATTTTCCCGACCCAGGGATCAAACCCAGGTCTCCTGCACTGCAGGCAGATTCTTTACCATTTGAGCCATCAGGGAAGCCCAGATAGGGGTTGGGATAGAGGCAAAAATAATTTTGCAGCATGATCAATCAGCTAATGGGGGAATGATTAGTTAGCCTTTGAACCACAGTTTCCCAAGGAAGTAAGACTTCAAACTGCAGTTTGAAGGCCATGAGGTCTTTATCTAGCCAACTGCAGTTAGGGTAAAAAGAAAGGATTAACAAGAGGGTATTATGGATAAAGGTCATTTTCCAGTTTATATTTGTGAGTTTTCCTATAATGTGAAAGTGTTTTGAGAGCCTGTAAAGAAGAAAATATTTGCACTGTTTTAGAGGCGCCTGGTAGGCTGCAGTCCATGGGGTCGCTAGAGTCGGACACGACTGAGCGACTTCACTTTCACTTTTCACTTTCCTGCACTGGAGAAGGAAATGGCAACCCACTCCAGTGTTCTTGCCTGGAGAATCCCAGGGACGGAGAAGCCTGGTGGGCTGCCATCTCTGGGGTCGCACAGAGTCGGACAGGACTGAAGCGACTTAGCAGCAGCAGCAGCATAGTGAGTTTACTGGAGAAGGGCATGGCAACCCACTTCAATATTCTTGCCTGGAGAATCCCATGAACATAGAACCCTGGCGGGCTGCTACAGTCCATGGGGTCTCAAAGAGTCAGACATGACTGAACAACTAACCACACACACACACACACACACACACACACACACACACACACACACATAATAACTTTAAATGTACAAACAGAACATCTACTAAACAAATAAAACAAGCATGACAATCTTACTTGCAGGAGTACACGGTGACTACTGCTGATTTATTCAATATAATTGTATATATTAAAGACGAATTACAAATTTTCTTTCATATGCCAAAGCAGAGCGGGACATTTTAAAAAAAAAAAACTTTATTCATAATTACTAAGTTTCCATGTGGGAAATCTATATGTGAAATTGTGCTTCATCTAAACTTCAGTGTATGCTTAATGACTATCTTAAATTCCTTAAATTATTTATCTTAATTACCTTACGGGTGGAGTATGCTTTTTGTTTTTCTAAAAAATAATGAATACAAAGCTATTCTGGAACAAGACTGTTCTTCATTATACTGGCATTTGCATTATATAGTATAATATCCATTCCCTTTAGAATTCTTTTCTATCACTGCCCAAATAAAGAGCTTTTCTATATCCACTAATGTGCTCTTTTTTTCCACTTCAGCATTATTATCATCTTTATTAGCCTCCCCACACTCAGTGTGGGCCTCAATGCTTGTCATTATCTTTCTTCTCCTTTGGTAGAAAGCAAAGCCAAAACAAGGTTCTGGCAAAACTCACCCTGATCATAACCAAAATATTTGAGATTCACAGTGTCCAAATACTTTTCCTCATCCTTCTCCTTCAAGTTTGGGGAGAAGAAACAATGCACAAAACCAAATTTTTTTAAATCAAAATCTGAGTGTCAGAACGGAATATCCAGTTTTTCTCTTGATTCAGGAGAATCCACATAAAATACTAACAACAGATTCACAGTCCATTTTTAAATAATCTAAACGAGTTATTTTCAACTTTAGAAGTAAATACACACGCTCTATGTCTCAAAGAAATCAGAAAACAGAACAAAGAGACATTAAAACAAGAGAAGCCATAAACCCTGATTTTGAAGTGACTCTATGAAGGACTACTGCTTGTTCTCTCTGCCCTAGGCAGAGACGATTACTCTATCTCCATTTTAGTACAAATATGACAAGTCAATATTCTGAAATCTCTCTCAAATGAATGAATTATTCCGAATGATCCTAATAACCCTTAAGATCAGCACAATAAAAGATTTCCAAAAGAAAGTTTATCCTCTTTAAATGGAAGACGACGCGAGTAAATACAGAAGTGGAAACTGCAGTAAGATTCAGAGGTGATACCCAGGAGAATGTGATGGCTTGCCCATTGTGTGTACAGGAAGTACAGAGAACTCAGTGGGGAAAAGACTTTCCACCAAAGCAAGGAGGCAGGTGTACCCTGTAATCTACTGTAAAAACAACAGATGGAAAAAGAGCAATAGTGGAATTTCTGAGACGTAAGAGCATAATCCTCTATAAACAAACACGATAACCATTCATTTTATTTTTGTAAAAATATGTTTTGGAAACACTTACTAAAATTTTCCAGGAAACAATGCTACTTACACACATGCTTAGACTATATAGATTAATCAATATTAAATGTTCCAGAAGGTGAACAAAGTAATGCTATTGTAATTAAAAGGAAGGTACATCTTCAGAGTGTATACAGAGAGAACAGTGAATAATCTGTATGAGGCTGCAGTGGTAAACTCATGTTGTAATATATTTGTTAAAACCCACAGAGTTTATAGTCCATGGGATCACAAAAAGTTGGGCATGACTGACCCCCCTGAACAATAACAACAGAATGTACAACACAGTGAACTTTAATATAAACTATAAACCATTGCCTTTAGCTAATAATAGCCTATCAACATTTGGCTGGTCAATTATAACAACATACTTAATGCAACATGCTAATAATAGTGGGGAAAGGGTGAGGGGAATATTGAGGTTGTATATAGAAATTCTCCACACATTCTGCTCATTTTTATGCAAATCTAAGTATATTAAATTTTTAAATAAGGCAAATGGCTTAAAAATAACATTTAAGACAAAATCTTATTAAAAACATTAAAAAATAGAGGGATGACAAAAGTTGATCATAAAATCAATTAATTCTCAACACCTCTTTATTATTCCTTATTCCTTGGTCCTGATCTTAATATTAGTATTACTGTTAGAATTATGTTCTAATGGGTTGAGACTGAAAAAGTTTGAGAACCTCAATATAAAATGCTAACAAAAGGTGCTATGTAGGAAAAAATATGTACTCAAATAAGCAGTGAAATCTAGAATTGAGAGTAACTATGCATGTTCTGGTGCTTCCACGGTGATTCAGCAGTAAAGAATCCACCTGCCAATACAGGAGACACAGATTTGAACCCTGAGTCGGGAAGATACCCTGGAGAAGGAAATGGCAACCCACTCTGGTATTCTTGTCTGGAAAATCCCATGGACAGAGGAGCCTGGCGGGCTACAGTCCATTGGGTCACAAATAGACATGACATAGCAATTAAACAACAGTAGCAACAAATGCAAACAAATGCATTGATATTTTACATCAATTAAGCCAGAAGTCAGCCCATGTTTTGCCTGTTTCTTTTTGTTTCTGTCTACAATTAAAGACCAGTTCCAGGAAAAAAAAAAAGTTTACAAATCCTCTGCTTATTTTATTCAAAGTGAAATGGAGTATTGAGTCCTACATTTGGGAGCTAAGGTATAAAACCTCTATAGAGTTACTTATTTCATTGAACTGTCAAATGCCAAAGAGAGAGCTGAGTGGCTGTTCCTTTTAACTACCAAAACTGCTTTCTGGTTCTGTCTTGAAAACAGGAATACAGAAGTAGCTTTTTAATCAACCATTATCTTTTCTAATTTTTTAGTGGCTGAGGAATGACATGGTCCATTTGGGTACATTATCCTATCTTATCCTACAACAACACTGCAAGATAGATGACATAATAGCCACTCATTCCTGCTTAACAGACAGGAAAGCTGAGATTCTCCCCGGTCCCCAAAATTCAGAGGGAATTACAGATACAGCTGGGATGTGGAAGACCCAGGTTTAATCCCTGGGTTAGAAGGATACCCTGGAGAAGGGAATGGCAACCCAATCCAGTATTCTTGCCTGGGAAATTCTATGGACAGAGCAGCCTGTTGGGCTATAGTCCACGTGGTTGCAACGACTTATCATGCACACGTTATACATTTTTTCAAATGTATTATGATCTATTAATACCAATTAATAATGAGAGACTTTATTTTTTGGGGGCTCCCAAATAACTGCAGATGGTGACTGCAGGCATAAAATTAAAAAACGCTTGCTTCTTGGAAGAAAAGCTATGACCAACCTAGACAGCATATTAAAAAGCAGAGACATTACTTTGCCAACAGATGTCTGTCTAGTAAAAGCTATGGTTATTCCAGTAGTCGTGTATCGGTGTGGGAGCTGAACTATAAAGAAAGCTGAGTGCCAAAGAATTGGTGCTTTTGAACTGTGGCGTTGAGAAGACTCTTGAGAGTCCCTTAGACCGCAAGGAGATCCAACCAATCCATCCTAAAGGAGATGAGTCCTGGGTATTCACTGGAAGGACTGATGCTGAAGCTGAAACTCCAACACTTTGGCCACCTGATTCGAAGAACTGACTTATTTGAAAAGACCCTGATGCTGGAAAAGATTGAGGGTAGGAGGAGAAGGGGACGACAGAGGATGAGATGGTTGGATGGCTTTACTGACTCAATGGACATGAATTTGAGTAAACTCAGGGAGTTGTTGATGGACAGGGAGGCCTGGTGTGCTGCCGTCCACGGGGTCACAAAAAGTCGGACACAACTGATTCACAACTGAACTGAATAGTATGTGACCCACTCTAGCTCATTTAAAACTTTCTTTGAGGTGAATTTTCTCTTCAGAACCAACTTCTCTTTTATATAAACTAGAAGTCTAAAAACTATCCAGAACCTACTTATGTCTCTGGAGACCTAATTGTTTGGAGGAGTTCACCTCCTGGTAGGAGTATCAGTATCCTAGAAGACCTGGGTTTAAAATGGCCTCAGTCTCTTTCCAACTGAATACCCTTGGACAAGTCACTTACACTTAATCTGCCTCATTTTTTCCATCTGCAAAAAAATACTAAATATCTCTTTTTACATTGTCATTGTTAGTATCAAATAAATTTATGTACTAAATAAAAGTATTTTTTATGGCAAGACAATGAGAAAGACATGTTATCACATGTGCCAAACACATACATATTCCTCCCAGCTGTGTCATAAACTACTTGAATGACCTTGAACAAAAACTATAACCTTTCTGCCACTTCTGTACAAGTATAGAGAGAAAAGAATAGAAAACATTTCACTTATCACATTGCTCTAACACTCTGATAACTCATTCTCAAAGTAATAATGCCACACCGAGCTCCAGGGTGTCAGGGACTTTTGTTTGTGTGTTGTTGGTTTTTTTTTTTTTCCCACTACTATCTTCACTACCATAACCCTGGTTATAGTAGAGAAGAAAAGTTAGGCTCTGACTCATTCTCACTACTATAACTATTAATAACTCTAGTATGTATACATATATAACCTACTAACCAAACTAAACAACTACTATAACTAATCAAACCAGGCACAAACTAAGCAAGGCGCACATAGTTTGATAGTTTGTGCCTAGAAGAGTTCTAGCCACAAGGTAAGGGCTTAATATATATCTGCTGAATGAATGAATGCAGCAAATTTGCATAAAAGTTAACTTTTCTATAACAAAGTACTCCTGGACATGTATAGGAAAAAAAAAAAAAAAAGGAAAGAAAAAGGGAAAGAGACTCCAAATTACTACTGTAAGGCAGAAGACACACACACACAACACGCACACAGGGTCTAGCTCATACGCTCTGGTTACAAAGTAAAGCTGAAACCAAAATTCAAAGGATGTGCCCTAAGGTGAAGTACTCAAACAAAACTAGGAAGAAACTCTCTCAGCATGTAACAATGAGAAAAATTTTAAAAATAAAGTCCCTCCTGAAACAAAATAAAATCTCAATGTTTGTGCAATATTGAAAAATGACTCCATGATAATGTCAATATTGCAGACTATCAGCTTAAATAATTGAAGAGAAGCAGGTGGAAATTGAGTCAAACAGAAGGATTTGCTTAGTCTTCCAACAGCAGCCTTTGCTCAACTTTGGGCTGAAGAGGTCATGGAAATCTGCCAGCCCTGGCTTTCTGAAGCTTCCAACTAAACAGAAAAGTTGGAAATTCAGATTTTACATGAAATCTCCCAATCTTTAAGTGCTGACAATGAATCTATACAGATAAGAGTCAAAAGCAAAGAAACATAAAAACCTGATGGACTGGTAGATCTCAGTATGAAAATAGAAATGCAACAGAAGGTCAAAGAAAGGATGTGTACTGGGTGCTAACACTGCCCAGTTCTACTTTCTGTCACACTTATTTTAATCTACATGTAGAACTACATATCAGTAATGTATGACTCATTTCATAAATTAAAAAATAATATTATCCTTCTAACAAATATTTATTTAAGTTCTATGATATGCCAGGAACTGAGCCAAGTTTTAGAAACACTGTACAATGGTAAATATGAGCTTGTCATAAGAAATCTAAAAGCTTAAAAGCCAAAGGGAAAAAAAAAAAAGAGTACAACAAGTGCACTAATGGTTTCTAAGAAGTGTATGGAATGTGTACATGACTACAGGGATGAGTAAGTGTTTATTCTAAGTTACTTGTCCAGTTCTCAGGCCTACATTTAAGGTACTATTTTAATTAGTTTAAAAATAAAAGAATAAAATATTCTTTCCTAAGGTCTGAAGTTCAGGAAAATGTTGTAGAAAAAAAAAAATCCACAATATTCTTCGTTACTTAGTAAAGTAAAGGCTTTGAGACTGGAGGAACTCTAGTCAAGACAGTCTCAGGAGAGTATTCTTTTAGGGTGTTATTGGGCTACATACAATGACAATTCTCTGAGATCAAGTGTTTGAAGTGTATCCTGCCTGACTCACCCCACTCTAGTACCTGTCAGACTACCATTTTCACCCTGATGGCAGATTGTTGCTTTGTTTAGTTTTTTCAAAGACTAATTTAAAGAGTTGAAGAGGCAGGAAAGAGCACAGGGTACCTTAAAATGCCACAAACTTGTGGTTCTACCAAGATTTAGTCCTTCTCTTGACTGTTCCCAGATCTACTCCAAGAGTTTGGTAAATTTCCAGAGTCCTGAAAAGTTGATTCTTATAATACATTTCAGTTTTTCTCATGGCTTTTATGGAAGAGAAAATTTTCAGATATCTTTACTAAAGAATTTTTGCTAACATTATGTCAATGATCTATATTTCAGTTAGAATTAGATTATCTACTCATAAATGACTCAACCTAATAACAATATATAAAAAGTACATGCAAATTTTATTGGAATTGCTTGCACTTTTATGCTCATTTTCTTTAAAGTATAATTTTAAAAGTTTCTTCAATTTGCATTCGGGTGAGTTTAACACAAAATGTAACACCTTGGTTTGACACACATTCCTTATACTTGGATAAGTGCACATTTCACTAAGTTTTTCTAATTTAATTTCTTTTTCTTCAATATTAACACCAGGCATTAGCAGTGTGGTTATACTAGCCAGTGGAAACCACTCAAAAAATTACAAGCGTTTTGAAAAAATACTCTTCAAAAAACTCTGAACAAAATTAACAATATACTAACAATTATAATAGAAACAAAACGTAAGGACGAGGTTTTTAGAATGCCTGGAAATAGCTCATTCCCGGTACGAAATATAATGTTTTTATAAAAAAGTCAATTGTGCTTTATATAGAACTCACACTTAAAACTGAGTCATTTCTCTAAAACTATCTACCTGCAACAACTACAACATCAGATTTACCCTCACAGTTACACTCTGTCCAAACTTTTCTGAATAACTACTGAATGGAAATATGAGAAATACAAAACTAAATTCAAAGAGAATATGACATATTTTCTGGGGCTTTAAAAAAATTAATTTCATCCCAATATGTCAGCCTCTTCTCAGAAAGGGCAATTCAAAATATTTATGTAATAAATCATTTTTGATATTTGAAAAAATACAGAGAACAAAATATATTTACAGATTCTCATATATGGATGTTAGCTAGACATCTTCCTGAATAGGAGGTGTACTTAAAGATGAAAGAAAGAAAATAACTCAGAGGTGGCCAGTGAGGGGAAGAAAGAAGAAAAAAAATGGCAAAAGGAAGAACATAAGAAAGATAAAAGACAGGTTAAGTGAATATATACCTTTATGTTGGCACTGGCTATATTGAATACAAAACTGAGTGTTTTTATGTTCAATTACAAATTGAATACGAATTTTTTTTCACATGGTTTACCTTCATGTTTTAATACCATAACAATCTATTTGTATTACTTTATTTATATTATACCTCTAAATGTAACTATATTATTCAACAACCAAAAAGAAATACCGACTTAATGAAAAAAGAGAAAGCACACAGAGATGAGGATGTTAACATGTGTATTATTAGGCACTAGAACAATTAATACTACTTGTCCTATTTCCAGGGCTTCCCCAGTGGCTGAGTTGTAAACAATCTACCTGCAATGCAGGAGCCTCAAGAGATTCAGGTTCAATCCCTGGGTCAGGAAGATCCCCTGGAGGAGGGCACAGCAACCCACTCCAGTAGTCTTGCCTAGAGAATCCCATGGACAGAGGAACCTGGCGGGCTATCGTCTACAGAGTCAAAAAGAGTCAGGCATGACTGAAGTGACTTAGCATGCACGTTCTATTTCCACAGAAATGTTCTAATGTGCTGTAGTCCATGGGGTCGCAAAGAGTCGTACATGACTGAACTGAACTGAACTGAATGTTCTAAATAAAGGACAAATACACATATCTGGTATATTCAACTAGTGGAAAAAGATTTTAAGTTTTGATTACTTTGGTTGTTATAACCAGATGTGTTATGATATTTGATTCTTTAATTAGATTGAAATTAACCTTCAAGGTCATATTAAATATTATTAGTACATATAATTTTTAAAATATATTCATGTATATACTATATAATTAAGTTTTAAGTATTCAAATTGTTTAAATATTAAAGTCATTAAGTAATAAAAATATTCCATCAAAGTCTAGATTGTTTTCAATATAACAGTAACACAATACAGTTAATGCTTTCTGTGTAATACAATGATTTTATGTCAGAATATTTTACTTATATTTTCATTCTCCATCGGATAATATGAATGTGTTTTTCATTAAGCAGAAGATAAGGAATACTTTTATATAATATATGTTTTAATATGGTTAGCATTATAAATATTATCAATATGTTTATATTTTAAAACGCCTTACCTAATTTTCACCCCAAAGACTTTATTTTTAATGTACACCATACAATAATTTACTAATTAAAACAATGGTGGATTATAAACATCTTCCAATGAGCATCTTTTCTGAAAGTTCTCAACAGAGAAAAATTCAAGAATTAACAGAAAACCTTTGAATGATGACTGACAATATTCTGAGAAATTTTTTAATCACAATGGAATTTAAAGGAATGTCTTATAATATTTTAATTCCCTAATGTAGTGAATGAATCATAATAAACTGTTCCAACTGATTGATTCAACACTGGTCATTGACACATCCACTTTTACTTCCTAGTCAATATACAAAGATGGAGAAGCTCTATACAGTCAGCAAAAACAAGACCAGGAGCTGACTGTGGCTCAGACCATGAACTCCTTATTGCCAAATTCAGACTGAAATTGAAGAAACTAGGGAAAACCACTAGACCATTCAGGTATGATCTAAATCAAATCCCTTATGATTATACAGTGGAAGTGAGAAGTAGATTCAAGGACCTAGATCTGATAGATAGAGTGCCTGATGAACTATGGAATGGGGTTCATGACATTGTACAGGAGACAGGGATCAAGACCATCCCCATGGAAAAGAAATGCAAAAAAGCAAAATGGCTGTCTGGGGAGACCTTACAAATAGCTGTGAAAAGAAGAGAAGCGAAAAGCAAAGGAAAAAAGGAAAGATATAAACATCTGAATGCAGAGTTCCAAAGAATAGCAAGAAGAGATAAGAAAGTCTTCTTCAGCGATCAATGCAAAGAAATAGAGGAAAACAACAGAATGGGACAGACTAGAGATCTATTCAAGAAAACCAGAGATACCAAAGGAACATTTCATGCAAAGATGAGCTCGATAAATGACAGAAATGGTATGGACCTAACAGAAGCAGAAGATATTAAGAAGAGATGGCAAGAATACACAGAAGAACGGTACAAAAAAGATCTTCATGACCCAGATAATCACAATGGTGTGATCACTGACCTAGAGCCAGACATTCTGGAATGCGAAGTCAAGTGGGCCTTAGAAAGCATCACTACGAACAAAGCCAGTGGAGGTGATGGAATTCCAGTTGAGCTATTCCAAATCCTGAAAGATGATGCTGTGAAAGTGCTGCACTCAATATGCCAGCAAATTTGGAAAACTCAGCAGTGGCCACAGGACTGGAAAAGGTCAGTTTTCATTCAAATCCCAAAGAAAGGCAATGCCAAAGAATGCTCAAACTACTGCACAATTGCACTCATCTCACACGCTAGTAAAGTAATGCTTAAAATTCTCCAAGCCAGGCTTCAGCAATATGTGAACCGTGAACTTCCTGATCTTCAAGCTGGTTTTAGAAAAGGCAAAGGAACCAGAGGTCAAATTGCCAACATCCGCTGGATCATGGAAAAAGCAAGAGAGTTTCAGAAAAACATCTATTTCTTCTTTATTGACTAGGCCAAAGCCTTTGACTGTGTGGATCACAATAAACTGTGGAAAATTCTGAAAGAGATGGGAATACCAGACCACCTGACCTGACTCTTGAGAAATTTGTATGCAGGTCAGGAAGCAACAGTTAGAACTGGATATGGAACAACAGCCTGGTTCCAAACAGGAAAAGGAGTACGTCAAGGCTGTATACTGTCACCCTGTTTATTTAACTTATATTCAGGGTACATCATGAGAAACGCTAGACTGGAAGAAACACAAGCTGGAATCAAGATTGCCGGGAGAAATATCAATAACCTCAGATATGCAGATGACACCACCCTATGGCACAAAGTGAAGAGGAACTCAAAAGCCTCTTGATGAAAGTGAACGTGGAGAGTGAAAAAGTTGGCTTAAAGCTCAACATTCAGAAAATGAAGATCAGGGCATCCGGTCCCATCACTTCATGGGAAATAGATGGGGAAAACAGTGGAAATAGTTTCAGACTTTATTTTTCTGGGCTCCAAAATCACTGCAGATGGTTACTGCAGCCATGAAATTAAAAGACACTTACTCCTTGGAAGGAAAGTTATGACCAACCTAGATAGCATATTGAAAAGCAGAGACATTACTTTGCCAACAAAGGTCTGTCTAGTCAAGGCTATGGTTTTTCCTGTGGTCATGTATGGATGTGAGAGTTGGACTGTGAAGAAGGCTGAGTGCCAAAGAATTGATGCTTTTGAACTGTGGTGTTGGAGAAGACTCTTGAGAGTCCCTTGGACTGCAAGGAGATCCAACCAGTCCATTCTGAAGGAGATCAGCCCTGGGATTTCTTTGGAAGGAATGATGCTAAAGCTGAAACTCCAGTACTTTGGCCACCTCATGCGAACAGTTGACTCATTGGAAAAGACTCTGATGCTGGGAGGGATTGGGGGCAGGAGGAGAAGGGTACGACAGAGGATGAGATGGCTGGATGGCATCACTGACTCGATGGAAATGAGTCTGAGTGAACTCCGGGAGTTGGTGATGGACAGGGAGGCCCGGCGTGCTGCGATTCATGGGGTGGCAAAGAGTCAGACACGACTGAGCGACTTATCTGATCTGATCTGATCTGAAGGGCATATTGCAGCAAATCTCTTTTCTCATTTATTTTTTTCTTTTTCAATAAATCAATTCTAAAAATGTGTTGCTTCCTTCAACCTAAAACTCTCTGAATGCTGAAAACCTTCACATTTTTTATGGGAAACATTCAGAGAGGAAAATAATACATTTGTTGTTCATTCATTAACATCTCTTCCCAATTTCCCTGCTTTCCCCAATCAGACTTAATTTGAAGTCTCCTCCTTCTTCTTCACATATACACTCCTCTATTCTTAATGACAAGAATGTACAGAGAATACAACTATACAATATTTAAGATGATGTCTATTCAAGTAGTTTAAGCTGTAGGGAAAATTTCAGAAAGACTTACCCCATTTTTTGGAAAAGCAATCCATCCCAAGTCCCCCATGACAGTCCGTGAATCCAACAAATTCACTAAAAGAGAAAGAACACAAAACTGTGTGAATTATACAAAAACACATCACTATTTTCATAAAGTTATTAAAAGCACATATTGTTTCCATAACTGCAAGTAGATTAAGCATTCATTATAATGAATACAAGAGTGACAATTTAAAGAAAGCATTATTAGGATGCAAGAGAACAAGAGATTTTGAATAAGTATTTGGAGAACAATTACAGCAAAAGTATATAAACAAGTCATTACCCTAAATGTTTTTTTTTTTTTTTTTTGGTCAAACAAGAATAAAGGAAAAGAGTTAACAAAAAAAAAAAAAGAATAAAATGAAAGGTCCACAGGAAACCCAAAAGGACCATGTCCCTTTTCTTAAAGACTGCAGGTCTTGGGATTAAGCTGCAGCCATAAAACTGCAGCTAAGTATACTCTATTTTCTTCTGGAAAGTTGTTATGAAGCAATTAACAAATAATTTACATTAAACAGCAATAAACTATTCCCAGGCTTGTAACATTTTTGTGATATTAACCAAAATCTGTAATCCAAATTGCAAATTTAATTAAGAAATAAATCTACAGACACTTTACCAAGCTTAGAAAATTGTAGCAGTTCTCAAGGTTGTTGCTATAGTTAAGTGCCTGATGCATTCCCAAAGATACTTTCTGCTTATATACAACCATAATCCAAAATGTGTTTCATACAAAACTGTTAGCTACATTTTTGAAAGGTATATCTCAATTATGGCTGAGTACCTTAAAATATTTGTGACTCCCAAGACAGAAGTCATCAATGCAAAAGGAAGGAATGTAAGAGTATGTACACGCACATGCACCCACACACACTCACAAACTCACACACTCACACACACATACATACATACATACAAAGATACTCAAGGAGTTTATATTTTATCAGGTTCATCACCTATCCCTATGAAATTAAAGTAGTTTTGATTTTTCCAGTAGTCATGTATAGATTGGACATATGGACGAGAATTGGACCATAAAGGCTTTTGAACTGTGTTGTTGGAGAATACTCTTGAGAATTCCTTGGACAGCAAGGGGATCAAATCAGTCAATCCTGAAGGAAATCAACCAGAAAATTCATTTGAAGGACTGATGCTGAAGCTCCAATACTTTGGACACCTGATGCAAAGAGCCAGCTCACTGAAAAAGACACTGATGCTGGGAAAGACTGAGGGCAGGAGGATAAGGGTACGACAGAGGATGAGATGGTTGGATGGCACCATCGACTCAATGGACATGAGTCTGAGCAAACTCCAGGAGATAGGGAAAGACAGGAAAGCCTGGTGCGTTGCAGTACATAAAGTCGCAAAGAGTCAGACTGAACAACAACAAATGGTGTTAATGTAGTCAGATGTTTTAGACCTAGATGATAGAGCATTATCTTTCAAATATATTATACCTAAAATAAAAGGATCTACCTGGCATGCTTTGCAGCTAAACCACTTTGAATGAGGATTGCACCCAAAAGAAACAACTAGGTTAACCCTGGTCAGAGCTACTGAAGCTTCCTTACACTGCATTCAAGAGTCAGTATCTTGTAATGCCTACAACTCTAAAATAAAAAAAAGGTTCATGGTGGGAGTGGGAAGGAGTCTCAAGAGGGAGGAGATATATGTATACTTGTGGCTGATTCATACTGTTGTAAAGCAGAAATCAACACAATATGATAAAACAATTAACCTCCAATTAAAATTGAAAAAATACTCAGAAAAGAAATAAATAAAAAGGCAATTTTATCTGCAAGGATAAGCCTAGGGTACTAAGGGTTTAACAACTGATAGACTGAGAAATGCGTTATAAAACTGTACAAAAGAATACAAAATAAAATTATTATGGCCAAGGAAATCTGGATCACAACAGAAATGGAAAGTTCCGATATCCTATAGAAATTATGTGCATTTATCCCTTATTGTGAGAAGGTGGCACAGAGTTGGACACGACTGAAGTGACTCAGCAGCAGCAGCAGCATGAGAAGGAAAATGGCAACCCATTCCAGTATTCTTGCCTAGAAAATCCTATGAACAGAAGAGCCTGGTGGACTAAAGTCCATGGGTCATAAAAGAATTGGAGATGACTTAACAACGAAACAACAACAACCCTTATTATCCATTGTTTTATTTCATTTTACATATGCAAGCATACATATGTTACACACAAAGGTAATCGTCTATATTATTAACACAAAATAAGAAAAAACGTAAAAATCTTAAAAAACAGATATATACTCAATACTGTAACATACAACTGTCTATTTTCATTAAGTTCTGAGCTCTTTAACAATAAAAATGCATGTCTACAGAATGTTTGTATTAACTTGAACCTATATACAATAAGGTTTTTTTCCCTAAATTATTCATATAATTTGCAGAATAATTATTTCTTAGAAAATTGACCCAACTGAAAAAACTATTGTTTTAAAACAACAAAAACCAAAACCAAACAAACCCAAAATATTTCACCACCCTCTCAACCTTGCAAACCTTCCAGTCACCCCACTAAATCCAATTTTTCAGGTAGATTTGAATTTTTTTCTTTTAACTCTACTGTTGGCTCTTCTGGTTTCTATGGGAATTAGGCTACATTAAACTTAAATGTCCTTGTCCTCATTTTAGTCTTTTCTGGGTCACTAGGGCTGTGTCTAGACATGACTAAATATCAGGGGAGTGCAGAACCTAAATTGTTCTGTTTATTCATCTTTATGAGTCATTTTATTCACCTTTGATACTGAGCAGTAGCATATCTGTTTGGACTAAAGTGGAGCAAATGAGCAAACTAAAGGTGTTCTAGCTGTGACGGCAGCTAAACTGAACTTAATTCTGTGATGACAAAGGAATGTGCATAGGAATTCTAGGATTCCTAACTAGCCTGCCATGAGAAACATAGCACTCTGTAAACTTCTTAATATGTGCATCTTGAAATAGTCATTATTATCAACACAATTCCAGATGTCTAAAATTTGGTTACTCTCATTTGAATTAACCTTAATCAAAATGATTATTTTTACTCTTTGTGGTTTAGAAAATATACATATATAAAAATAAATGAATGACCTCAAAATAATAGCTCTGCTGCTAATATCATTTATTAGGAGTTTGCAATATTGGAATGTGTTACTGAATACATGAAAATAACTACAATAGGAATGTATATTGCCTTTCTTTTGTTGGTCTTGTCAAAAGATTTTCTTCAAATAAATAGATTAGGAGGTTTATGGGAAATACATGCATGTCACTTTTCAGTGCTGCCTAAAATTGCTTTCCTCCTAGAAACAGATGATTTCATAAAATTCATAATGCAAAGCTCACATTTACATATACCATTTTTACTGAACTGGAAATTGAGGGGAAAAAAGAAAAATTAGGTGTTTTAGGTAATTACCTGCAGACTACTATATTATAATTTTGTTCATATAGTGCAGAGTAAATTGGGATTTGATGCCTCAAGGAAAATAACTATCTAAAATTAGATCTACATACAATTAGATAGAAAGATAGATACAGATAGAGTATGAGAGTTTTCGCATACCTCCAAGTTTTGCACATGCTGCCTTAGCTCTCTCAAATACCCTTCTCCCTTTGTGAACTGCTAACTCTTCATTTGTACTTCAAAATATATTTTAGAAACTGCCTTCCCAGGAAACCATCTCTAATTCTCCTTTTTCTAAAAGTGGGTGAGGTAATATTACTGAACATTTCATTAACACCCAGTTCTAATCTCCAAATAATGGAATACACAAAACTGTTTTGTTCCCTTAAAATAACACCATGTTTTTACTCATGACTATGAAAATATCCTGCACTCAGAACATTTGTATAGTTGTTTGTCTTATGAATGGATCATTTGGCCAATGGGCAGATCAGGAGGGTGTGGCTGAATCAACACACACCAGTGGTTCTCAACATGGGTATCTAATAATGCCTAGAGATATTTTTGATTGTCAAAACTGGGAAGTAGGGGAGTATTTGCTACTGGCATCTCATGGTTCTGAAGAAGCCAGGCATGCAATTGACTAAGTAAGCATCCTTCAATGCACAGCAAAATTCTCCCACCCTCCAGGAAAGTCTTATCTAGCTCAAATTTCACCAATACCAAAGCTGAGAGACCCTAGTATACACCTACGGTGTTACTATAAAATGTCCACTTCTACAATTCCTTGCACAATACATCACCGACATGACCTTCATTAACAGAAGCTAATATAGTTGGAAGAATTCCTTATGAATCAAAATACTACTCCTATCTAGAGAAATGAAAGCAATAAAAATTACAGCCTTATTTAGAGCAAAAAAGATTATGAATACCCAATACTTCTAAATTATTTTAGTAACCAATGTAACAATTATTACAAGTGTAATTATTTATGTTCTAATAATTTCTTAACGTTCATGATGGTATGCATGAAAAAGTTTTATGCCACTAATATTATCAATGCTTCTATATCCTCCATTACTTAAGCTACTAACATAACACCAGTTCAGACATAGTATATATATAAGTATGAACTTTCAGAATTTCCTTTTCCAATTTCATTACTGAATTTATTAAAAAAGGGTTTGGCAGTAACGGAGCACAGTCACTAAGTATCTTCTGTACTACAATTACAGTGATTAAATTGCTCTGAACAGTATATATGCTTGTTGTAAATTGCAATGAATACACAATGAGTATTGATCTTCATTGTACAACTTAATTAAAACTTGTCCGGGAGAAACCACTAATGAATATAATTAGAGGAAATGTTTGATACCACATTTACTCTGAAGGACATTAATTAGATATCAGAAATTTTATGGAAAATGTTTTTATTCTATTATTTAGATTTTACAATAAAGGCACACCATCAAACTGAGAGAGTCTTTAAGGTCATTTTCCCTCAGTCACTGTACATTTAAAATGAAGATGGGCATATTGGTTGGTACTCTAATCAGTAACTAAGAAGACAGATTCTCCCAGAGAAATAACTCTACAGAGGTTAGTAAGTATTCAGTCTACTGCAAATACCTAAAGTTATCACAGGAAAAACAAAGATTCACGAATATAGGAACTTTTTAGTAAGTAAAAATCAGTTAACTGGCTCACTAAATAACAGATTATAATAGAAACTAATTCAAACTAATATTAGGCATGTTTTAATTTTATTACTACTAATGATTTTAATGCTTTCCTGAATAGACAGAGAAAAGCTCTTAAAGAACTGACATTCAGAAAAGCCAGAGACTTGCTAGTCCATTCTTTTTGTTAGGATTCAAAAAAAGACAAGGGAGGGCATAATTTGTAAAACAGAATAGGCACAAAAAGAATCCTAAGGCTTCAACGTCACACATTCTAAAAATTAAGAAGTAATTGGAATTAATTATTCAAACATGCTCTTTAATGGTTTTAAGTTTCAAATATTTATAACTTGCTGTGTATCACTCTGACTCCATTGCTTCCTCCTTAATATCTTTCTAATATTAGTCACAAAAAGAAAAAAAATTGGATTTTCCAGGAAAATGTTACCTTGAGCAGAATGTGTTTTAGGACTTTGAAGAGTCAAAAGACAGCTCAAGGACACTTGGTCCCATCACCACCCATGGGTAATACTTTGAAGGAATGTGTGATTCCCTGATGACAAGAAGGTAAAAGGAGAGCCAAAAGGCATATTCTTAATCTTACATTGTTTCTGTTTTTCCTATGATTCACATTAACAAGGAAACACTACAATAGGAGTCACAATTACAATAGTAGTCACAGTGTGAAGAAAATACTTTGGATTAGTAGCAGGTAGCATGACATTCTCTTTCTCTAAAGGCATTGAATCAAAGTCCCATTGAACACAGTAGAGTTCTGATGGATACCTTCTTATTGATTTTCATTTAACAATATCTGAAAAGCTACTGAATTCAATTACAGCACACACTTAACAAATTTGTGGGAATAAACCCCAGATATACAGCTGTCCAGTCTCTCTCCAAGGTCCCATTCAGCACAGATGTGATTTCTTGCTTCTGGGTTAAATTTTATAATTTGACAACTGCTGCAGGGAACAAAGAACAGTTGGCAAAGGAGTGCAGAGAAAGAGGACATGTGTTTCCCATTAGAAAACAAATTTGTAAATTTGGTAAGAATTATTTTTTAGGTTTCAGGTTGTTACACAGTTTCTGGCATCTTTGCTTGAAAGCAAGACTGTATAACTGTATTTCAACAGTGAATGGGAGAATATTCATTTCTTTTACAATTATGAGCAATGTAATTATGTAATCTTTTTTATTAAAAAAAAAGAATATGAGAAAAGGAACTTATTCAGTGTTTACTATGAATCAAGTTTGACTGTGTAGATCGCAACAAACTGTGGAAAATTCTGAAAGAGATGGGAATACCAGACCACCTGACCTGCCTCCTGAGAAATCTGTATGCAGGTCAAGAAGCAACAGTTAGAACTGGATATGGAACAACAGACTGGTTCCAAATAGGAAAAGGAGTATGTCAAGGCTGTATATTATCACCGTGCTTATTTAACTTACATGCAGAGTACATCACGTGAAATGCCGGGCTGGATGAAGCACAGCTGAAATCACAGAAGAAATATCAATATCCTCAGATATGCAGACGAAACTACCCTTATGGCAGAAAAGAAGAACTAAAGAGCCTCTTGATGAAAGTGAAAGAAGAGAGTGAACTGGGACGCTAAGCTGTACTACATTTAAAATGTCCAAATACTTTTGTTTTTATAAGGGAAAATTTTCTATATATGTTCTACATAATATTATTTTTTAAAAATGTATTTGCCTCTGAAAGAAGGTGGGCCAAGAGAACTGAAAGAACCTCCTATTTGAGTGACAGGTTCAAACATATAATACTTTTGTACCATATAAAATCACATGAAATAAAATGTTAAAAAAAAAAATCAACATTTTGAAAACTAAGATCATGGCATCTGTTCCCATCACTTCATGGCAAATAGATGGGGAAACAGTGGGAACAGTGACAGACTTTATTTTTGGGGGGTTCCAAAATGAATGCTGACAGTGACTGCAGCCATGAAATTAAAAGATGCTTGCTCCTTGGAAGAAAAGTTATGACCAACCTAGACAGCATATTAAAAAGCAGAGACATTACTTTGCCAGCAAATGTCCATCTAGTCAAAGCTATGGTTTTTTCAGTAGTCACATATGGGTATGACATTTGGACTATAAAGAAAGCTGAGTGCCAAAGAATTGATGCCTTTGAACTGTGGTGTTGGAGAAGACTTTTGAGAGTCCCTTGGACTGCAAGGAGATCCAACCAGTCAATCCTAAAGAAAATCAGTCCTAAATATTCATTGAAAGGACTGATGCTGACGCTGAAACTCCAATATTTTGGCCACCTGATGCGAAGAACTGACTCACTTGAAAAGTCCCTGATGCTGGGAAAGGCTGAAGGCAGGAGGAGAAGGGGGCGACAGAGGATGAGATGGTTGGATGGCATCACCAACACAATGGACATGAGTTTGAGTAAGCTCTGGGAGTTGGTGATGGACAGGGAAGCCTGGCGTGCTGCAGTCCATATGGCCACAAAGAGTCAGACACGACTGAGCAACTGAACTGAACTGATATATCACACACTCTATATTGTATCGTGTATATATAAGACATATCTATATCTATCTATCTATCTGTCTATATTCTTTTATTTAATGACCTCAACAAACCTAGAAGGCTTCCCAGTTGGTGCAAGTGGTAAAGGAAGAGTCTACCAATATAGGAGACGCAGAGATGCAGATTCAATCCCTGTACCAGGAAGATACCCTGGAGTAGGAAATGGCAACACACTCCAGTATTTCTTTCCTGGCAAATTCTATAGACAGAGGAGCCTGGCAGTCTGCAGCCCTTTGGGATGCAAAGAGTCAACATGTCTGTGCATGCAAATGCATGAACCTCAACAGAACACTGACAGCTTGCAGTCTCATTCAGAATCCTAGCAGGGAAATCAAGGAAGGAAGAAAACATGAGGCAATACCTGAGGCCTTCATGACAGACCATGAGCCTTGCTTATGGCTTCCCATAATCAAGTTCCTCACTTACAGCCTGGACACCTAATACCTTGATTACAGCCACGTATCTCCCAGGACACCCAAAAGCCATGAAATAAAACACTAGTTATAAATTAATCGATTTGTACAGGAACCATAGCTATGCAACACTGCTTGTGAGAAATCTTACAGTCTAGAAGATTGGTTTTGAATTTGTGATAACCATGTAGCTCTGAGTTACTAATATTCCTTATGTTCTGATAGGATATGGTCATGACTTCCAACGGATACTCTCTCACCTTTCATCTTCAGTGACAATGTATTTCTTTGGTTTTCTTTAACTTCTCTGGC
The DNA here is from genome assembly GCF_027580195.1 of Bos mutus. Lineage (NCBI taxonomy): Eukaryota > Metazoa > Chordata > Mammalia > Artiodactyla > Bovidae > Bos > Bos mutus. The sequence continues at coordinate 81,200,208 of NC_091622.1, forward strand.
TATGTGTTTCCATAAGCTACTTCCTCTATCAATCCTTCAAACCTGGGCTTTGATCAATACTCTATTTTTGTAGACTGTCTTATCACTCTGTATCAATGATTCTTGCTGCTGCTGTTTAGTTGCTCAGTCATGTCTGACTCTTTGTGACCCAATGGACTGTAGCCTGCCAGGCTCCTCTGTCCACAGGATTCTCCAGGCAAGAATACTGGAATGGGTTGCCATTTCCTTCTCCAAAATTTAAGTCTGAGTCAATGATTCCTGACTAGGACTTAAAATGAGAATAAAAAAAGAACCTTTTGTGAAGAACAAACGTCTCGGCACCAGTCCAAACATCCTGAATCAGACTACTCAGGATGGAGAATGGCTAGGATATTTCACTTTTGTTTGTTGGTTGGTTTTAGTGGTGATATTAGCACACATCCTTATGTAAGGATCCCTATAGAGGAGGGATGAACTTCCATGTCTTCAGTTGTAATGTAAATATTAATAACCGTCCAAATCCATATATTTTTTTAATCTCTTTCTCTCCTGAAAGTCCAATCAACTTGTAAAACTATCCATTAGTTATTAACACATTCATGACTTGTGGTCATTCCGAATTCAACCTGTCCCCAAATGAACAAAGTATCTTCCCTGCACACACAATAAAAGGTCCTCCTCCCATGGTCTCTATTTCAGGGAATGCAATGACATAGAATCAGCTCTTCCATCCAGAAATCTGAGTCATCTTTGCCTTCCTTCACTTATAGCCCCCATATTGAATCAGTAACCAATCCCTACCAATGCTAACTCTATCCTGCATATAACTCTCTGAACTGCCTGCTCTATTTCATTTCCCAGGAGAACCAGTCCAGTCAAATCCTTGCCGTAATTTTAACTTGAGAAACCTCCTAACTGGTTTCTCAGCAGAGAGGCACAATCCTTGAAAATGACTACAAAACACTGCATCCAGAAAGACCTTTCTAAGCCACCAGTGTGGTCATTCCACTCTCCTACTTCAAACCTTGTAGTTGTGTCTTATTGTTTTTAATATAAGTTCTTCCAGAATAATTGGTCTCTATTTTCTTCTCTAGTTTGAATTAGGCTTTTCCCTCTTTCTCTTTCCACAATTTAGCAATGCTGCACTTATTTCAGTTCCAATTATGTGGTCTTACTATTGATTCAGTTCTGTCCAATGAGTTGTGAAGGTGATCTGCAAGTGAAAGGAGCTTTTATGAAGAAAACATAAGAAAGGGACACTCTGGGCTGCCTTAAAAGTAGGTGGATATGGGTATATTTCCTGGAACTGATGTAGCCATTTAAAGTCAGCAGGAGAGCAAAGCCTACAGATTAGGGTTGGAAGAGCAAAGGGATGAGAAGTATCTGGTCCAGATTATATTCAGAGTTGCTAATTCACCTAAATTTGAAGTCTGCCTCTCTTAGGACTTTCTGTTATATGGGAAATAATCAGATTTGCTGTTTAATCCAGTGGAAGTGATTTGCTGTAATTTGCAGAGGAAGACATCCTCACAAACAACTGCTGAGTAGCAGCAACTAGAGGCAAACTTTAGTTTCTCTTATTCCAGAAGTCTGTTCTTCTTCTGTCATGTCTCAGTACTTCTGACTTAAAGATATTTGACTTAAAGAATTCCAGTGATATTTTAAACCATCAGATTATCTTTGAATTGATATCAAAGAAGATGATTTTTTTGTCTTTCTAAATCTTATTAACTCATTGTTGACTATGAGCAATACTCATTGCCTTTGTTTCTTAAAATAGATTCACCTCTTTTCATTTTGTTCTTTTTGTCTCTTTCTGTTTTGTTTCAAAATGTTTTTCATCATCATAAACAAAGAAGTTTTAGCCACTGCTCTTTGAAAACTAAGCAGTAGTACAGTCATACTATGAAGCATGCAACCCTGAAGAAGCAGAAATCAATCAGAAACACATGCTAAAGGTTTTGAATTGTTAATATACTCTAAAATTATAAACTCAGGGAGATGGCAAAGAGGATTGAAAATTCATATCCACAAGTTAGTCCATACAGTGTTTAGGCAAAGGTAACTCTGAAATCCACTGACAGCAAAATTATGACTAATGAGCAGTCTGCTCCCTTCACAGGACACACAGCGTGAAAAGAGCAAAACCATATGGTTTTCAGCGGCTACCTTGTCAGGTGCAGTAACCCAACTTGTCTAATTTTACATACTGTTTTTATTCTAAAAATTAAAGTCAAACTAGATGACATAACAGGCTTGGAATCTGTCATAATACAGAATACACTCACTTAATTCCACTCTACAATGTATGTAAATAATATATGAAGCTCTTTTTTAAAAAAATGGAATCCTCAAATCCTCAACATTTGAAATAAATGCACACATTCAAATTCACTTTGAGAATGGTTCACTGCACAGAGAATACTCATCAGTCCTACAGTTTTGGTTTGTAACTCTGTGAGCTTGTAGAAGTGATTTTACTTCCAGGGTTTCAACTCTCATAGTTGTAATATCAGTGACTAATACTAATAAAATTATATGTTTCTGTAATTAATAATCATTATATTACTTACTCCTAACAATGATCCCTTGGTATGCTATTTCCCCTACCTTACAAATAAGGAAACTGAAGTTGAGGAAAGCTAAACAGGGCAGGGGTCTCAGATCACTGGAGTGGTTGCCATTTCCTCCTCCAGAGGATCTTCCTGACCCAGGGATAGAAGCCGCACCTCCTATGTCTCTGGTGTCACCTGCACTGCAATTGGATGATTTATCTGCTGAGCCATCAGGGAATCCCCAACAAACACACAACCAGAATCTAAATCTATCTAACTCCAGAGAACTTTTTCTTACTTCTGATCACATCTGCCCCAATATGTGACTTACTGAGTCCAAAAGTTCCCTCTTTTGAAATTCTTAATTTCTATATATTCAATGACTTTTACTAAATCAGTGAATTTCAAATAACATGTTACAGAAACCAGCATCTCCCATAATGCTCTAGTGGCACTGTATATAAGATAGAAATCCTCAGATCTATTAGTATACCCAGCAGACATTAGTTTTTTCCTGGAAAAATCACAATTCGGTATCAAATTCCCACCAACAAGGTGTAAGATCTTGGAAAGCAAAAGGGTAAGATGAATCCTGTCTTCCTAATTTTTATTTTATTATTCATTATGCTTTAAGCATGCCACTGGGACAAAACAGGGTATAAGTTTGTCAAAATATACCTTATTCTTAAATATTAAAAAGCATATATAAAATGGAAAATGTATGCAAAGGTGACTCATTTGGAATTAATCCTTACCCCAGTCCCTAATTACTCCTAATGTTTGAGTGAAGTATACAAAACTGCAAAACAATCTATATAATAATTAGCTTTCCAGCCGTCAGGGTAGGATAAGATGATTAGATCTGAACATGTGCTAAAACAGAGAGAAATCTGCATAAATTCAGTCTGAATTTTAAGGTGATGATGGCATTTCAAAAATTCACAAACAACTCTATGGCCCAGTAGTCTTATTGTGAAATGAAAAGCGGCCCAAATTTTTGCTGTCAACTTGAGTCATTATCCCCATGTCAAGTCTTGTGGCTTAGTTAAAACTGAATTCTGATGTAAACCCTACAAAATAAAATTTTGTTATCTAAAATGAAAATACATACATATATATATTATAATAAACCCTTGAATAACAATCTTTCCTCAAAAACAAGTCAAAATATAAAGCAATATAGAAAGAAGTACAAGCAAATATTGTGTCCAATAATTTTAGGTGGCTGAACATAAACATTTTAGTATCCAGCTTTAATTATCAATTTAAAAATAGCTAGCAAGATTTATTAAAGCAGGAAAGTAATTTTAAATTATTTCTTAAAAATACAATAAATTATGTACCTTTACAAGTACTAAGATTGATGATCTAGTAGCAATAATTCTTGTCTAGTTAATCTGGTGCCTAAAATGTATTTTTGGTCAAAATATAACCCTAGTAGTTGACTACTTCTCCTTTTACAATGTGTATTAAAAAAAAAGATAATTAAAATAAAATAAGATAAAAGTATTTTCTCATTTTAGCAGTACTCTATCAGATGTTATTTTATGCCCATTAATTACTCACATCCTTTCTCCTTCCCTGGTATTAGAATCCCACTTGTGTTTGGAGTGGTATGTCCACCAGAAAATGGGTTATGACTGGCCTTAGCAAATAACAATCCTCATGTTTCTATAATCTTAGCCTCCACTGAAATGTGGGGCCTTGTCACATAGGTCTGAAATTTCCCTTGTGAGCTTCTGGAAAAGTTTTGTTGTCTTAGCTGAAGGAATAGTGCAGCTGAGATGATTCTTGACTCTTCTCTTTCACTCCCTCTTGTTCTGAACTGGATGTGATTCCTGGAGGTGCACCAGCCTTCTGTCAACCATGAGGCAATAGGTTTGCGAGAAAAGTGAAAAAAGACATAACGATTCCTATCCTGATATCATTAAGCCACTGAACCCAAACACCAGACATCTACCCTGAAACCTCTTCCTCAAACATTTTTTAAGCCTCTAAATTTTAAGTCACTGTTGAAGAGATTTATTATTTTCAACCTAATTATATGTAATGCAAATAATATATAAATAGGAAGAAGTCTAGTTCACTGCTTTAACTTCTATTCAAGTTCTATGGACACCTGCAATGAATGAGCATTCATTTTTTCACAAATATTATTAAGCATCTACTTAAGTACTAAGAAATGTTCTCGTCCTTGGGGATATTTCCCTTGTGGCTCAGATGGTAAAGAATGATCCTTGGATTGGGAAGATCTTCCACAGAAGTGAACGGCTACCCAATTTAGTATTCTTGCCTGGAGAATTGCATGGACAGAGGAGCCTGGCTGGCTACAGTCCATGGGGAGGCAAAGAGTCAGGTATGAATAAAACTTTCATTTAACTTTTTACTTGGGGTTACATCAGTGCATAAAACAGGAAGTATCTTGCTGATTATTCAACCTTCCAGTTGCTTAGCCCTGAGGATAGACACTAGCTTGAATTTATATTACCTATGAAATAATCCTGCTGTATCCTGTGATTCAGACTCTCTTAGGGTTTAATTATCTGAATTAACATTTGGCATTCAGGGATTTATATGAACAAATTCAAAAGGAAGGCCCATGTTATTTAGGAATGTAAAGGGGAAATATTAATGAAAGCATACAGTTTGGGGATCAGTTCTGCTATCAATGGTTCTATCACTGACTTTGTGCCAAACCATAGTTAGAATAATTTTGAATTTTGATATTTATTTTTACAATTCTCTAATATTTCACATGTCCTTAGTAGATAGTGTTATCTGATAATAATATAATGACCTTTAGTCTGAGCATATTTTCATATGTTCCTTTTAGAGATTAATAATAGAAACCAGTAATATAGCATTTTCTGAAGTATATACATATATATACATATATTCTAAAAGTACAGATTCTCATGTTCTAAACATCCAGATTTCCACAGGACTTGCTTTAATGAAGTTTGATTTAGTGAGCATAGGAGGCTCCAGACATGACATATTTAACCATGTTTTGAGGTTGGCTCCAATGAGTGCCTCTGGGTTAGGAACCAATGGTTCAAAGCAAAATTTACCAGACATTATAACTTATTTTTTTTGAAAGACTGTTAGAAAGCTAAGTCAGAATCACAGCACACTGATCTTATATACAACATTCTTTTTTTATTTTAACACAGTGGTTTTCACACTGAGCTCACAATGGCTCCTGTGGTTCTAAAGAGATGTCTCAGAGGCATAAGCAGATGAAGGAAGCAGAGAGCTAAAAACAGAGTCAGGAAACCCGACAACTCTGTTGTTATCTGCTTCATGTTTCAGACTTCCACAATCACTTCTTTTGAATGAGAAATTCTGCAGCTATTTAAAAAAAAGAAATTTGAAAATCACTTTCAATATTTTGCCCTTGGGTTTCAACAATGACTTACATAAGAACCTATTAGATGAAAATCAGTTTTGGGTATTTTGAAAATTGTTAAGAATTATTGTTCATGGCATTCGCTGTTCAATACCCCAAACATAAACAACACTGTGACCAGTTTCTCTCAAAATCCAGAGTCAGGAAAAAAAACTGCTTTTTCCTGATGAAATGATACATTTTCTGCCAGAAAATGAAAGCTCCATACCTCAAAACTTATGCTTGTTTTCTATTCAATTGCTTTAGCATTGACGATATTGAGATTTTTCTTGATGTAACTTTTCCATGTCTCCATATACTTTGCTCATATTATTCTTACATTAATTGATTTTTTTATAAACTTGTAGTTTGTACTAAAATATGATCCCTTCCTTGAATGATGGTATGCATAATAATAAAAATTGCAGTATTTCAGCATATTTAACTAAATATACATAAGATAAGGCTCTACACATGGACATCACTAGATGGTCAATACCGAAATCAGATTAATGATATTTTTTGCAGCCAAAGATGGAGAAATTCTATACAGTCAGCAAAAACAAGACCAGGAGCTGACTGTGGCATGGACCATGAACTTCTTATTGACAAATTCATACTTAAATTGAAGAAAGTAGAGAAAATCACTAGACCATTCAGGTATGACCTAAAACAAATCCCTTACGATTATACAGTGGAAGTGACAAATAGATTCAAAGGACTGGATCTGATAGACAGAGTGCCTGAAGAACTATGGACAGAGGTTCATGACATTGTACAGGAGGCAGGGATCAAGACCATCACAAAGGAAAAGTAATGTAAAAGGGCAAAATGGTTGTCTGAGGAGGCCTTACAAATAGCTGTGAATAGAAGAGAAACAAAAGGCAAAGGAGAAAAGGAAAGATATACCCATGTGAATGCAGAGTTCCAAAGAATAGCCAAGGAGAGATAAGAAAGACTTCCTCAACAATCAATGAAAGAAATAGAGGAAAACAATAGAATGGGAAAGTCTAGATATCTCTTCAAGAAAATAAGAGATACCAAGAGAACATTTCATGCAAAGATGGGCACAATAAAGAACGGAAATAGTATGGACCTAACAGAGCCAAAGCAAAAACATTACCCAGTTATGGATGTGACTGGTGATAGAAGCAAGGTCTGATGCTGTAAAGAGCAATATTGCATAAGAAGCTGGAATGTTAGGTCCATGAATCAAGGCAAATTGGAAGTGGTCAAATGGGAGATGGCAAGAGTGAACATCGACATTCTAGGAACCAGCGAACTAAAATGGACTGGAAAGGGTGAATTTAACTCAGATAACTATTATATCTACCAGGATATATGACCAGGAATGTATGACCAGGAATCCCTTAGAAGATATGGAGTAGCCATCATGGTCAACAAAAGAGTCTGAAATGTACTACTTGGATGCAATCTCAAAAATGACAGAATGATCTCTGTTCATTTCCAAGGCAAACCATTCAATATCACAGTAATCCAAGTCTATGCCCCAACCAGTAATGCTGAAGAAGCTGAAGTTGAACGTTTCTATGAACACCTACAAGAACTTTAAGAACTAACACCCAAAAACGATGTCCTTTTCATTATAGGGGACCGGAATGCAAAAGTAGGAAGTCAAAAAACACCTGGAGTAACAGGCAAATTTGGCCTTGGAATACAGAATAAAGCAGGGCAAAGGCTAATAGAGTTTTGCAAAGAGAACGCACTGGTCATAGCAAACACCCTTTTCCAACAACATAAGAGAAGACTCTACACATAGACATCACCAGAAGGTCAACACTGAAATCAGAGAGATTATATTCTTTGCAGCCAAAGACGGAGAAACTCTATACAGTCAGCAAAAACAAGACTTGGAGCTGACTGTGGCTCAGATCATGAGCTCCATATTGGCAAATTTAGACTTAAATTAAAGAAAGTAGGGAAAACCACTAGACCATTCAGGTATGACCGAATCAAATCCCTTATGATTATACAGTGGAAGTGAGAAATAGATTTAAGGGACTAGATCTGATAGATAGAGCGCCTGATGAACTATGGAATGAGGTTCATGACATTGTACAGGAGACAGGGATCAAGACCATCCCCATGGAAAAGAAATGCAAAAAAGCAAAATGGCTGTCTGGGGAGGCCTTATAAATAGCTGTGAAAAGAAGAGAAGCAAAAAGCAAAGGAGAAAAGGAAAGATATAAACATCTGAATGCAGAGTTCCAAAGAATAGCAAGAAGAGATAAGAAAGCCTTCCTCAGCGATTAATGCAAAGAAATAGAGGAAAACAAAAGAATGGGAAGGACTAGAGATCTCTTCAAGAAAATTAGAGATACCAAGGGAACATTTCATGCAAAGATGGGCTCGATAAAGGATAGAAATGGTATGGACCTAACAAAAGCAGAAGATATTAAGAAGAGGTGGCAAGAATACACAGAAGAACTGTACAAAAAAGATCTTCATGACCCAGATAATCATGATGGTATGATGACTCAACTAGAGCCAGACATCCTGGAATGTGAGGTCAAGTGGGCCTTAGGAAGCATCTCTAGGAACAAAGCTAGTGGAGGTGATGGAATTCCAGTTGAGCTATTTCAAATCCTGAAAGTTGATGCTGTGAAAGTGCTGCACTCAATATGCCAGCAAATTTGGAAAACTCAGCAGTGGCCACAGGACTGGAAAAGGTCAGTTTTCATTTCAATCCCAAAGAAAGGCAATGCCAAAGAATGCTCAAAATACTGCACAATGGCACTCATCTCACACGCTAGTAAAGTAATGCTCAAAATTCTCCAAGCCAGGCTTCAGCAATACGTGAACTGTGAACTTCCAGATGTTCAAGCTGGTTATAGAAAAGGCAGAGGAACCAGAGATCAAATTGTCAACATCTGCTGAATCATGGAAAAAGCAAGAGAGTTCCAGAAAAACATCTATTTCTGCTTTAGTGACTATGCCAAAGCCTTTGACTGTGTGGATCACAATAAACTGTGAAAAATTCTGCAAGAGATGGGAATACCAGACCACCTGACCTGCCTCTTGAGAAACCTATATGCAGGTCAGGAAGCAACAGTTAGAACTGGACATGGTACAACAGACTGGTTCCAAATAGGAAAAGGAGTATGTCAAGGCTTTTTTGTCACCCTGCTTATTTAACTTATATGCAGAGCACATCATGAGAAATGCTGGGCTGGACAAAGCACAAGCTGGAATCAAGATTGCCGAGAGAAATATCAATAACCGCAGATATGCAGATGACACCACCCTTATGGCAGAAAGTGAAGAGGAACTAAAAAGCCTCTTGATGAAAGTGAAAGAGGTGAGTGAAAAAGTTGGCTTGAAGCTCAACATTCAGAAAGCTAAGATCATGGCATCTGGTCCCGTCACTTCATGGGAAACAGATGGGGAAACAGTGGAAACAGTGGCAGACTTTATTTTGGGGGCCTCCAAAATCACTTCAGATGGTGACTGCAGCCATGAAATTAAAAGACGCTTACTCCTTGGAAGAAAAGTTATGACCAACCTAGATAGCATATTGAAAAGGAGTCACATTACTTTGCCAACAAAGGTCCATCTAGTCAAGGCTATGGTTTTTCCAGTGGTCATGTATGAATGTGAGAGTTGGACTGTGAGCTGAGCCCCGAAGAACTGATGCTTTTGAACTGTGGTGTTGGAGAAGACTCTTGAAAGTCCCATGGACTCCACGGAGATCCAACCAGGCCATTCTAAAGGAGATCAGCCCTGGGTGTTCTTTGGAAGGAATGATGCTAAAGCTGAAACTCCAGGACTTTGGCCACCTCATGCGAACAGTTGACGCATTGGAAAAGAGTCTGATGCTGGGAGGGATTGGGGGCCGGAGGAAAAGGGGATGACAGAGGATGAGATGGCTGGATGGCATCACTGACTCGATGGAAGTGAGTCTGGGTGAACTCCAGGAGTTGGTGATGGACCAGGAGGCCTGGCGTGCTGCAATTCATGCGGTCGCAAAGAGTCGGACACGACTGAGAGACTGAACTGAATAGAAGTAGAAGATATTAGGAAGAAGTGGCAAGAATACACAGAACTATACAAAAAAGATCTTAACAACCTAAATAAACACAATGGTGTGATCACAAATCTAGAGCCAGATAGCATGGAATGCCAATTCAAGTGGGCTGTAGGAACTATCACTAGGAACAAAGATAGTGGAGGTGATGGAATTCCAGCTGAGCTATTTCAAATCCTAAAAGATGATGCTGTGTAAGCACTGTACTCAACAAGCCAGCAAATTTGGAAAATTCAGCAGTGGTCGTAGGACTGGAAAAGGTCAGTTTTCTTTGCAATCCTACAGAAATTCAATGCCAAAGAATGCTCAAACTACTGCACAATTGCACTCATCTCACACGCTAGTAAAGTAATGCTCAAAATTCTCCAAGCCAGGCTTCAACAGTATGTGTACCTTGAAATTCCAGATGTTCAAGCTGGATATAGAAAAGGCATAGGAACCAGAGATCAAATTTCCAACATCCATTGGCTCATCGAAAAAGCAAGAGAGTTCCAGAAGGACATCTACTTCTGCTTTATTGACTATGCCAAAGCCTTTGACTGCATAGACTACAACGAACTATGGAAAATTCTGAAAGAGATGGGAATACCAGACCACCTGACCTGCCTCTTGAGAAACCTATATGCAGGTCCGGAAGCAACAGTTAGAACTGGACATTTAACAACAGACTGGATCCAAATTGGAAAAGGAGTATATCAAGGCTTTTTGTCACCCTGCTTATTTAACTTATAGGCACAGTAATCATGAGAAACACTGGTGTGGATAAAGCACAAGCTGGAATCAAGATCGCCAGGAGAAATATTAATAACCTCAGATATGCAGATGACACTACCCTTATGGCAGATAAAAAAGAACTAAAGAGCCACTTGATGAAAGTGAAAGAGAGTGAAAAAGTTGGCTTAAAGCTCAACATTCAGAAAACTACTACTACTACTACTAAGTCGCTTCAGTTCTGTCCAACTCTGTGCTACACCATAGACTGCAGCCCACCAGGCTCCCCGTCCCTGGGATTCTCCAGGCAAGAACATTGGAGTGAGTTGACGTTTCCTTCTCCATCAGAAAACTAAGATCATGGCATATGGTACCATCACTTCATGGCAAATAGATGGGGAACAGTGACAGACTTTATTTGGGGGGACTCCAAAATAACTGTAGATGGTGACAGCAGCCATGAAATTTAAAGATGCCTCCTCCTTGGAAGAAAAGTTATGACCAACCTAGACAGCATATTCAAAAGCAGAGACATTACTTTGCCAACAAAGGTCCATCTAGTCAAGGCTATGGTTTTTCCAGTAGTCACGTATGGATGTGAGAGTTGGACTGTAAAGAAAGCTGAGCACCAAAGAATTGATGCTTTTGAACTGTGATGTTGGAGAAGACTCTTGAGAGTCCCTTGGACTGCTGGATATCCAAACAGTCTATCCTAAAGGAAATCGATCCTGAATACTCATTGGAAGGACTGATGCTGAAGCTGAAACTCCAATACTTTGGCCACCTGATGTGAAGAGCTGACTCATTGGAAAAGTCCCTGATGCTGGTAAAGGTTGAAGGCAGGAGGAAAAGGGGCCAACAGAGGATGAAATTTGGATGGCATCACTGATAATGGACATGAGTTAGAGTAAACTCCGGGAGTTGGTGATGGATAGGGAGGACTGGCGTGCTGCAGTCCATGGGGTCACAAGAGTCAGATACCACTGAACTGAACTGAATAGTGACTGAACTGAACTGAACTAAATATAATCTCTAGATTGTGGGTGCAACTAAGAGCTTCCACATAAAACACACTTGATTTATTTCCTATCAATTTATTTGTTGTAGGACCCAAGGCAATTTACTTAATTTCTTCTTCCCAACCCAATCTCGAAGTAAACTGAAATAATAATTTCCAACTCATGGGGTTGTTGTGAGAATTAAAGGAGATTATGTGGTAATAGTTTTCAGAGCAGTTATCATTATTATCCCTACCATCTAGAAGAAAAATTCAGTTCAAATAATTTATAGCTCAGTAGAATACAATATTAACCCATTGACACTTCTGATATATTTATTAGCATTTTTAGAGTAAATAAAAAATATGTTCAAGGGCGATAGATAATTAAATATCCTAAATAGACCCTGGTTAGAATTAAACACACTAACTAGACATTAACTAAGCTATACTTAAAAAGCTATTCATCATTATATTTTAAAACTTATTCTTTATAAATCTATTTTTCAAGTTATTCAGTTCACATAGTTGATGGTATGCATTTTACTACTCCTTTCCCTGCAATCTTAAGAATTCCTACCAAGTTGAAAATCTAAAGTGCTTCATAAAGTGACAGTTTAAATTATCCAAGAACTCTAAAAGAAATGAAAGTAAATTTCACCCCCTCCCCAGAAATTTAAATCATTAAGAAACAGATGTTTTACATTAACCATTTTTCTAGAGATAAGGTAAGTCATTCTTAAAGCAGAAAAAGTTGTTTTTATGTTGGTTGATTGTGGCTCAAGTCATAGTAATTCTGAGAATTTGTCATAAGAAAGAGGGTGAAAAACAGTCCTTGGTTACAACATAAAGAGATAGTGACCACTGGAAATATCCTAGTTATTTCCTGTGTGAAAGTGTGAAGTGTTACTTGGTCAGTCCTGTCCTACTGTTTGAGACCCCTTGGACTGTAGACCCCCAGGCTTCTCTGTCCATGGGTTTTCCCAGGCAAGAATACTCGAGTAGGTTGCCATTTCCTTCTCCAAGTGATCTTCCTGACCCAGGGATCATTATAAAGAATGCTTTATAATTTACAATTAGGCATAAAGACCAAGATTACCTAGGTTGGAGAAGAAAATGTTTCCCACTGGGCACCCAACTGCACTGAGAGCCTGGCTCCCCCACAGGAGCCTGGAGTGCAAGGACTTGCAGGGAAGTGCCAGGAGAGGTGGGCCAGGAACAAGTTACTGAGAGCTGTGAATTCAGGCTCAAGGACTTTAGATTTTATCCTGAGGACACTGAAGAGATGCTGAAGGCTTTACCCAAGGAGTAAATAAGGGCTGCTAGAGTAACTGAACTGAAATCAAGTGCTTCTCTTGTGGTATTTCCATTTACAATAAATATTAGACAGTACTAACTAACATAGAAAATTAGACCCTGCTAAATGTCAGAATGCCAACCCACACTGCTTTTTAAATAACACATGGAATATTTAACGCTTATATAATGCTTGATGTGTACCAGAACTTTTATACAACACTTTGTTGACATGAACCTAATCTTTACAACTCTCTTTGTATTCCCATTATACAGAAAAGAATACGTAGACACAAGGAGATTTTCCAGCTTTCTAGGTTTTCAAGGTCACACAGCTCTAAGTGGTTCAGCCAGATGCCAGAGTTTGTGCTCTTAAACCAGCCTGCCCCACTCCCTTTTAAAGTGGAATGCTGAATTCTGCAGTTATGAGACTTTGGCTTTGAAATTGGTTCTAATTTTTTACTAGATCAAATTATCTTGTTTCAGTTTCTTTGTTTATAGGAATGATTTATCTAATCTATCCTACAGGATTTTTTATGAGATTCTCATGGAATGAGGTAGGTTAGCACATTTTGTAAACTATAAAGCATTTTAATAACATAAACTATATAAAACTAATTATAAAATATTTAATATTGCTATGTATATAAGGAGGGAAAAAAGTTGTCGGGAGAGTTTCTGAATGGGATTACAGGTATACAGAGTTAGGTCTATAGTGTAGCCTGGGCCGGGGATTGAGAATTGGGCTGCTTACACAAGAAAGCAAGAGAAAACAATTTAAAATCTAAAAAATATGCGGCCTAAAATAAAAAACAGGTAATGTGGAGGAAGGGATCTTTACCTTGTGCTAGTGGGCAATGGAGGGGAGACGTCAACATGGGAATCAATCAGTGCTTAAGAGTCTGAAGACAAGATTAAGTATTTAGTGGGGCAGCGGTATGGGGGGCAGGGGGTGGAATGAGAAGGATGATTGAACATGTGAACAAACAGCCTCAGGACTCCACTTGAATTTTTGTATGAACCTTTACTCTACTTCCCACTGTCTGTGATATGGGCCATTATTTGGATGGTGAGGGCAAGAGTCACTGGGTATTGTCAACAGTCTCCCCTTCTTAAGAGGAGTTGACAAGAGCAGAACTGGAGTTGGATTATCTGGGTTTGAATGCAGATTTCTACCATGCTAAGTCACTTCAGTTGTGTGCAACTCTGTGACACCAGGCTCCTCTGTCCATGGGATTCTCCAGGCAAGAATTCTGGAGTGGGTTGCCATGCCTTCCTCCAAGGGATCTTCCCCACCCAGGGATCAAACTCATGTCTCTTTTCTTTCTACTGCATCTCTTTCTACCACTTTTGGATTTGTAACCTTGGGCAAGTTATTTAACTGTTCCCTGTTTCAGGTTCCTCATGTGTACAATAGGAATAATAATAATAATATAATACATATTTCCGAGAGTTGGACTGTGAAGAAGGCTGAGCACCAAAGAATTGATGCTTTTGAACTGTGGTGTTGGAGAAGACTCTTGAGAGTCCCTTGGACTGCAAGGAGATCCAACCAGTCCATTCTGAAGGAGATCAGCCCTGGCATTTCTTTGGAAGGAATGATGCTAAAGTTGAAACTCCACTACTTTGGCCACCTCATGCGAAGAGTTGACTCATTGGAAAAGACTCTGATGCTGGGAGGGATTGGGCGCAGGAGGAGAAGGGCGCAGAGGATGAGATGGCTGGATGGCATCACTGACTCGATGGACGTGAGTTTGAATGAACTCCGGGAGTTGGTGATGGACAGGGAGGCCTGGCATGCTGTGATTCATGGGGTTGCAAAGAGTCGGACACGACTGAGCGACTGATCTGATCTGATCTGATCTGAGGCTATAGAACAGTCTTTTGGATTCTGTGGGAGAGGGAGAGGGTGGGATGATTTGGGAGAATGGCATTGAAATATGTGTAATATCAGATATGAAACGAGTCACCAGTCCAGGTTCGATGGACAATACTGGATGCTTGGGGCTGGTGCACTGGGACGACCCAAACGGATGGTATGGGGAGGGAGGAGGGAGGAGGGAGGAGGGTTCAGGATGGGGAACACATGTATACCTGTGGCAGATTCATTTTGATATATGGCAAAACCAATACAATATTGTAAAGTTAAATAAAATAAAAAAAAAAAAAAAAACGAGAGGCACAGTGGGAGAACAGCTAAAAAAAAAAAAAAACAATGGTATGTGGTATATCAATAACATTAACTATAATTATTTTATATAGGTGGGTATACTCATGCATGCAGATACACATATACATTTCACAAGGAGATCAAAATACATCCTAAACTTTCCAAAATGCATCCTAAACTTTCTTAAATCTGCTTATGTTACCTATATAAAAAAGATAAGTCTTCACAAAATTGTAGTAAAACCTTTATGAAAATGTGAAAGGTAGTGTTTTCAAGTAGTATTTTAAACTCTGAGTATAATCAAACAGATCAGAAAATTATATATTTCAAACCAAAATAGAGGTGGCAAACTATAGTGTCAGACATGTTTCAGGAAACTTTTAAGTATTTAATTCTCTCAATTACCCACTTTCATAGCATCGTAAAGGTCACTTAAAATATACATTATATATTATATTAAATACTATTAAGTTTTTATGCTAGTAGTAAATATCTAAACATTTGAAGATATCTCTTGATACGTCTGTGGCTAGTGAGAAACATGTTGATGTTTGGCAGAAACTAACAGAATTCTGTAGAGCATTTATCCTTCAATTAAAAATAAATAAGTTTAAAATTTTAAAAAGAAGAAATGTTAAAAAAAAAAAAAAAAAACTGACCTCTCCTTGAAGAATAATCAGGTAAAAGACAACATTTACAACCATGATCTTTGAACTGATGATTTTTGCTTTACTTCCTAACCAAACCCCAGTATTCAATATTAAGTAATTAGCAAACCAGCTGAAAATTAGGACAACAGCATGTGACTGATTTTTAGCTCTATGGAAAATGTGCATATGCTGTTCCTTTTACTAGATTGTTTTCCTGTCCCAGATTCCATTCCAATGCAAGGAAGACACTAATCTGAGATCCTGAAAACTTGTCTTAAATAGCTCACATTTAGGAGTGGGGAAACCAAAGGGACTAACATTTGTTGTATACCTGTTTTACTCTAGGAATTTTACTAAGCAACATACATACTCTGCACATTATTTTCACAAGTGAAAATTAAGGGTTAACATTTAATTTTTAGTATGTGGAATCTGACATGGATGATTCAAGAACACTCACTCATACATAGTAGGGCTTGTTTCATGGTCTTCACATGTTCCCATTTTGTACTACCTGGTGAGAAGTAGTTACTGAAAAGTTCATTAAAATTAAGTTACAGGGCCCTCAATGACATGGGTCACTTCCATGTCACTGAGAGACCAGCAAAGTATTCATTAAGTCCATATTTCTGCTACACTTGCAGAACTAACATTTTTTGTACTCCTTTCCTTAAGGATGATTCCTCATATAGTAAACTTAAATCCACTAAACTGCTGCTCCAGATGTTCCCTATATTCTACCGCTTACCTGGCAAGAAAAGCATTAACATATATGGACTCTGCAGCATTCTAACCAGCCACATTCCCACAACTTGCACATATGTACTGCTCACCAATTAGAAAATTATCACTGTCAACTCTCACAACAATTATGTGAAGCAGTATCATACTGCAGATAAATGAACTGAGACTAAAACAAATTGATAATAATAACAAAATAAGTGTCCACCGAATTCAGATGGTAAATGATGGAGATGAGGGGGGACAAAAAAAAAAAAACCAAAGCAACAAACAAAATACAAAAAAACACAATCTCAAAACAAAACTAGTTTCTTTTTGGATTTCAAAGCCAGAAGTTTGGTTTTGTTTTATCTTTTCCTTTATTTTTCTGTAATTCCATGCCATTTAATCCTTTCTCTGCTTCATTTTTTCAGGCTTGAATAAAATGAATTAAAAAAAAAAAGGTGACTGAAAACGTGCAATATTAAATGGTTCTTTTGTTTCTACTTCCACCCCTACTTCCAGAAAAATCAAATATGATGTTTAAAATCCTTCAGACACAGCAGTTCCCAAGTATTTTCCTCTTTTCTCAGAAGGCTGGTTGTTCCTCCTTTAGGAGACTTCATGGCAGCATCACTACACTGAGAGAGAGAAGCAAGACCTCTGTCATCTTCCAAAACATGGGGCAGTGGCCGCACCTGTCCAGTCAGCACACAGGCCAAGGCTCTGGGTAAAAGCTACAACTTGGCTCATAGAGAGGGCCTGCTGTGGACTGCTGTGCTGAACTGGTGCCAGCCCGGTCTTACCTGCTGAGTTTGTCTTTCCACAGAAAAGACATTAACAAGCATCTTGGAATAGGAAGAGGCAGTCAGTGCAAAATAAATTAGTGAGCTGTGTGTATGTGTATGTGTGTGTGTGTGTTTTAGTTGCTTAGTCATGTCCAACTCTTTGCAACCCCATAGACTGTAGCAGTAGCACAAAACTGACCGATAACCTAAACTCCTGTACTTCTGACTTAAGAATCCTGTAAAAAATACACAGCTTGGTTTGCTACAATCTACTCTTTAATATTAACGACTGTGTCCCATGATTTATTTAACAGAAGACTATATTGTCTGATCACCCCTACTTCCTTGTAGGTATTAGAACTCACAGGCATGGATGAGCTAATACTCCCTTATTTTGCTCTGACTTTGCATAAATGGAGTATCTGACAGGGGAGGAGGGAAGGAAAGAGGGAGAGAGAAAAAAAGAAAGGAGGAAAATGAGATAAAGAGAAAGAGAGTGGGAAAGGGAAAAAGGAGATGTGACAGATGAAAATAAGAGTGTGAAATTATCATAGAAGATAAAAGACACTACCCATCTCTGAGTAAAAGAACAGACTGTATTTTCTCTAAATCTTCCAATACTTAGCCGGAAACATGTTTCCAAGTAAGAACATTTTCTCACAAAGCATATGCAAAACATTTCAACCCTCCAGTTTTGGCTCTTTGATTTTTCTTTTTTTTTTTTTTTAAAAAAAACAAGATCATTTACTTAACAAAGTTAGGAGCCCAGTTAGAACCAAAGATGTGTGTGATGGATGAAGAAGACAGCCTGGGCAACTGTCCAGCAACTGTAACAGAATTAGAATCATCACAGACACTTTAATCCCAATTATTTCATCTGTGGGGTATTTAATGCCACAAGTATTTGAAATGACTCAACAAAACTGTGGAACTTACAGAGAAATAAAAGAGAAATAAATGAATGAAATAAAATGAACCAAAGTTATTTCTTTTTTCCATGAGGCTGGGGTTTATATCTTCAGAGTCAGTAAAACAAATGTCAAAATAGAATGTATATTTGTGTGTCTGTGTGTGTGTGTGCATGCAACTATGGTCTTTTTTAGTGTTATAAAAAATAAAGCCCAAGTACTTTTATTAATATCAAGCTCATAGTGATACCATCTTGACATCCCTCCCTACCTTTCTTTTGAAAAGCTTCACCACAATCTTACCACATACCCCATAGGTAATCCATGTGCACAAACCACAATTATCAGACCAAGTTCCTGCACTCTGCTTAATAAATGCACAGCAATAAAGCCAAGGACATTGAATCACTGGAATGCATGACCGAGGGTCAACTTCTGATCAATGAAATTTTGTATATTCTAAGAGTTTAAGAAATAGTTTAGATGATATTAATAAAGTACCATACAAACTGATCAGAGACTAAGGTTGTGGAATCTACAGTAAAAAAAAAAAACAAAACCTAGAATAAAGCTTGTCATTGAGATCTTAAAAACACAAGTCGCACATATTTTTAAAAAGGATTTTTGAGCATGTTTTAAATGACAGAAAGGTCTCTCTATGTTTTCTTTAAATTGCTAAAGATTAAAAAAAATCATTAAAATTTTACCAACAAAAAATGGCAGCTGGTAATAAAAGTCATCATGCTAAGCCAGAGTTTTCAAAAACTCCAAGTAGTGCACTCACTAAATTAGTTTTATTTTATAGCTTTGCAACACATGGAATTCTCATTAGAGATACTAGACGACAAACTTGAACTTTTAGAAAAAAATGAAAGATCATAAATCCCGTTTCACCAGACAGTACTTATGTACCTTGCAGTATTTCTTTTTATTTACTTTTTGCTTTACAATTACATTATACAGGCTAAGAAATTTTTAAGATGATAATGAAGTAAGTTAAAAGGGAATTTTAAAATCTCTATTTCTCATGAGATTCATTGACTAGAATTATGTTTTAAATCATTCAATTAAGTGTTTTCTATTGCTGTTTTAATATAAATTTTAAATTAAAACCTTTTCTTATTTTATGTGATTAGAATGAGGGAAATGAACAAAACCTATACACATGAAACTCCAGTGTCAAAAGAAAAATGTAAATTCCAACTGAATTTTAATATTCAGGAATACCTGTACCACTGTTTGTAGTTTGATTTATAAATAGCTATTTCCAGTACAATTTATGACATCAGATCGTACTATTTCTGTGGAAAGTTCTCTATTACAACACCTTGTATATGTTACCAAAATGTATTATAAAAAAATGAGCTGTTGTCCAAAATTTGGATTTAAAATTCTTAAAACATTTTTCTTATTCAAAAGTCAATTTCTGTCTTGTTCAAACACTTTAAAATCTATTTCACTAATTCTGAACAAACAAACGTCTAGAGAGTCCAAAACTAAAACAGGAACAGTAAAGCTATGATAAATGGAGACCCCCTAAGTATTCATGCTATTTTGGAAGTTAAAAAACAAATACTTAAAAATAGGTCATTTACATTTTGATATAACATTTTCAATAGAACCAACAATTCAGTTAAGATTTTCACAATGAATAACTATCAAATCTTCCAGTTTTCTAATTCCTATATAATAATACTTTCAAAAATGTTATGAACAGATCAGAGAATCTCCAGTTATTCATTCCTATATTACATATATCTTACTGAATAAATTTATTTTATTATTTGAAAGTTACACTTTATTAAACTTTTTGTAAAAATATGAACTTCTAAATCTATTTATTTACTTATTTATTAAATCTATTTATTTAAAAAAATAAAATTATTTTTTAGCAACCTTTTTACACATTTATAGAAACATAAGTGTACCATTTAGTCTGTGGTAGAATATATGATACATTTTTTAATGTCAATTAAAAATACCATTAGGAATGCTTATGTATACAATAGATTAGGATAACACCTTTGAAGAAATCACTACCTATCCAACTGATTATATATATTTTGATTAAATAACTAAATATGCATTTACCGAGTAAAGCATACCAGTAGGAACTATTCTCTATAGATAAATACCTACCCGCCAGAGATACTAGAACAGCAAGAATCACTGAATCTCTATTGTAACAATTTACATTTTTAGCTCTCATATTGCTTTTATAGTTAATATCACTGTTTCTGGAAAGAAAACAAAAGGACAAATACTGCAATCAATTTTTAATGATTTACAAGCAAGGCTGAATATTGGAACTTGAGTTAATTTTGTTGCTTCGTGAAAACTATAGTAAAAGTATTTTAAGATTATTAAAAATATCATAATCATCTTTGAATGATAACATACCTTTGCTAACTTAAGTTCAAGTTATTCGTTAATAAAATAAAATAAATCTGCTAATTTAAATTGAAAAAATAAAGTATAAAGACTAATCAATTTTTACAGCCGTTTTTTCTTTAAGATATTAAGAACACATTTTTTAAAAAAAGAACATTTGACTCATAAAAGGAAAAATAACTATTGTTAGTTAATACAATCATGTACATCATATCCTATTTTTATAGTCAAAGGTAAAAAAAAAAATGAAAGAGAAATAAATTGGTCACTCAAGCAAATACTTAAAAAAAGCACACACCAAACAAAGGAGATTCAAGTGGTCAAGTCAATCAACAAAAGTGTAGTGAAAATAACTAAAGCACTGACATTTTCTCTGCAGTAGCAACAATGAATAAAGTCTAATGTTTAATCAAATGTTTGGGGATTGTTTTGTCTATAAATAGCTATATCATCTCATTTTGATATTTCATGTAGAAAATGTCAAAGGATCACATTTTGTAAAGCAGAATGTTCATAATATAAATAATGGCAACTAACACGTTTCTAAGCATAAAAAAAAAAAAAAAAAAAAGAATCCTCTTCCCATACCATCTATATCCTATGTGGACTTAGATAAAGAACTAATAATATTTACAAATGACAATATTATAATAAAAATAGTTTCAATCAAAGGAAAACAACCATTAGAATTGCTGAAATTGTTCAACCCTTTCCCCGCCTTATATGAGGATATGAAATCCTCTTACATGTCACCCTGACACCCAAGAAGATCTCTGTCTACCTCAAAAAAAGGCTTAAAATTTCAAGACCCAACCTTCTGCTCCCTATTCAAGGTTTATAAAGCAAAAAGCCAAAACTCTACATGGTGCCTTTCTAGTTCCAACAATCTATGATTCAAACAGGGGTAATGGCTCTCTTTTTTCCTTCAGTAGCATCCTGGTGAGGGAATAATTTTACTGTGGTTTTTCTGTGGGGTCCTGCCTCTTTATCTAAGGAAGTGAATTACAACCGGATGACAAGGCCACACAACAAAGCCATTTAGTTTTACAAATCTATTATGTCGTCCAATCGTTTTATGGGCCTGGTCCTATTATAAACCAAGAAAAAACCCTAAAACAAACTTTCTTCCTTTTCTTTATTTCCATTGAAAGCATCTACAATTTTATGATTGTTTTTCAAACAGTTCAGCACCCCTCCTCAATTTTTCCCCTCATGTGGTGTTTTTTTTTCTCCCTCAGAGTCCCTCCATCCCACTTCCTCAAACACACAAAACATTCAGAGACAAGAAACTGGACTTTTCAAATACAAACTGCTGACAACTGTCAGAAGCACTTTACTGGGACATTACTAACTGTAGCTTCAATGAATTAAGCTTGATTCACTGTGGGTGAATCATTTTCAATGCAGAGCTGCTGAGCAGTAATTGGCCAAGAATCCCTGCTGCGAAAAGCACTTGTCAAATAATGCTTGTTTACAAATATATCTCCCAACAGCAAAAAGTGGCAGTTACTGAAAAAGTTCAGGGCCACCTCCAATATTTATAACAGTGGACAGGCTTCCTTTACTTACTAAATCTATTCAATTTTTCACTTGTTGATACACTTGCTAATATTTGTCCTGCCTGATCAATCTTAGAGAAATGTTTTGCCTTCTATATGCCTCTGCATTATTCTACAATAAAACTCTTGTGTGTTATACTGTAGCTCAAAGGTTTCCTCCATATGTATTCATGCCTGACACGTGTAGTAAGACAACTAAAGATATATTTACCTTATCCTAGAGTTCAAGCTAAAGAGTAAATTTTCCTCTTATTTCTATTACCCAGTATATTTTAACATTTATTTCATATCAGTCCAAGATTCTAGATATAAATTTGACTTTTTCTGTTCAATTTTGCTTATTTATGTCAACCAAACTTAAATTTTAAACATGACTGGAGTACCAATTATAAAAGCAAACTTTCATTTATTTCTACCTGACTTGAAATTTTTTTCGTCACATAACGGGAGCATTCATAACATACACATATATAATGGATATGTACACTACAGTCTGAGAAGTCACAAAGCATCTATAGGTCGCAGAAAGCAACGTATAGAACAAGTTTTTAAAGGCGTCAGTGCATACATAAAATCTTTCTTTCAAAGTTCTTTCAGAAACAATCCAAAGCAAACTTGAAAACTCCAATCTGAATATTTAAATAAATAAATTGCTGTTATAAATATCTTATATTCTTGTTCTTTGATTAGCATAGCAGCATCATGGAGAAACAAAAAGAACATATTAATAAAAAGTCTGGCATAACACTAACAGAAAACTGTTGGGCAGAGAAGGGATGAAGCAGATGAAATATACAAATACATACATATACACATATATATATGTAAAATTGTAACATTTTATTTATTACATAACATATTATTATGTAATATACTGTAGTTACAAAATGTGCCCCAAACAACAGACATGCTTTTATTTCTACTGTCTTCAGAACACTGGCTGGTAAAGTACCACTCACTGTTGGTTAGACCCCTGCAATCCCCATCTCACTGAAGCCCAAGTTTTACTGTTCCACTCGCTGGCTAAGGACAGCACAACCTGTGGGTATTAAGTCCGTGATGTCAGCCAGTCTTCAAGACTCCAGGTCCTCTTACAACACCACAGGAGACCTATTCTACTTCCCTGCTTCCCTCCATTTCCTTTTGCCTCTTCTCTCTTCAGTCTGGACCCTTATTCCCATTTAGCGCCACCCTCCCTGAGACTTCATTTCTTCCCTTTCTCTTAACCAAGAGCTACTACTCCTTTACACCTCTGCATATGCCCTTTCCCTCATAATACCTAGGAGAAAAAAAAAGAAGAAAGAAACATAACGGGAACACACGAAAGAATAAAATATTACTATTACTCTTTAAATCCAAACCGGGTTGCCCCTTTCAATAGAGTAAGACAGTTCATAAAAGGACTCCTAACCCTGTCATAATTCTCCGGACTTCTAACATACTAAAAAAAGGACACGACTTCAGAAAACACTTTTCCAACTTTACCAGGGAGGTTAAAAATGCAGACTGCTTGTGTTAAGCATGGGGTATTGTAGGCAGGTAAGCAGATGTGTAGGTAGGCGGATATATAGATGGAGAGATAGATCGAGCTACATATAACCCCTAAATCAGATTTTTAAAAACAAATTTGGAGGGTAAAGACAGAAGCTCATGGGGTGGGGAGAGGAGTATTGATCCTTCCTGTTTTTCTCACGGTTCCTAGGGAGCTGGCAGCGCTCCGAGACCAGCTCAGCCCCTTCCCCTACAGCCAACACACAACCCGTGCAAGTCACGAGGACACACACGACTCCGCCGCTGCTGCTTCATCTTTCCGGTCCCGCGTCCCCTGCCCCACGAGTGGAAGAAAATTTTTAAGGTTCTGTGCTTCACTCGAGGCATCCGGAGCTCCAAATCGAAACCCCAACCTTCCCGCCAAGGTGGGAAGGTTTTTGATGTTTTCGTGATGGAGCTGACCACCCAGACCCCATCTTCTCGTAACCCACATGGGATCTAAGATGCTGCCCCAACCTTGGCTGGCTGCGCGGTCCGGGCGCGGGAGAACAGTGAATGTGGCGGAGCTGACCCGGAGGCCGAGGGCGGCGAGCGGAGAGGCTTGAGCCCAGATCCGGGAGCCAAGAGAGCGGCGCAGGTGCCGCTCCCCTGTCGGCCCTCCTCTCCGGGTGCAAGGCGGCGACACTCCCCTCCCCCGAACCTTCCGCCTCCCGCGGCATCCCACCTTCCAGACTTCCATTTCGTCTGGGTGATCATACGACCCCCAAAGTGCGGCACACCCCCACAGTGTGAGGCGCTGTCCGTCTTTCTCCATCCCCCCTCCGGCGAGAAATAAAAGCTCTTACCACCCACCCTAGAATAGCAGCTGGCGATGCCCTAAATAACAGCTCCCAGAAGGCACTTTACCCCAAAATAAAAGCACCCAGCCACCCCCACCACTTTCCCCAGCCCCAGCCCCAAATAACGGTTTCTAAAAGCCCCACCGCTCCCGAGATCCCCGTCACTGCGCTTCAAACAGTTCCCACTCCTTAAAGCCCGAAATGCCACTTCCCCACACGCTTCAAGTGGGACCCAGCCGCACCCAGCCTCCCGGCGCGGGTCTCGAAGCCTTCTATCCTCCTGGCTTCCAACTTCCCAGCCCCCCCAGTCAGCCTAGGTCCACAGCCAGGTTCCGCGCCGAGCGCTCCGCGGCTAAAGTCAAACAATGCGAGTGGAGACGGCCGAGAACCGAAGGGAAAAGGCTAGCGAGAGCGGACGACCCATGTTAGTTACGGAAGAGGGGTGCGATTTCGGTCTCGGCGGCCACGTCCAGCTCGCCAGGACCCGCGCGGCCAGGCCCCGCCTCGCCCCTCCGCCCCGGGTCGCAGCGGTCCCCACCCCCACGGCTTTACCTTCGTTGCTGGGGCTGGCCAGGAGGGTCCGGAGCGCGGCGCACAGGAGAAGGCAGGTCCAGAGGGGCGCCCTGCGAGGTGCGGAGGAGCAGCCGGCCAGGGACGCAGGGGTGCTGGGGAGCCGCAGGCGTCCCGCACCCCGGGGCCCCGAGCCCCGCATCTTGTCCTCGCCGCCTCCGCCGCCGCTGTCCCGCGCCGCTCAGTCCACGGCTCTCGCCTTGCGGAGGGGACGAGAGAGGCTCGCGGTTCCTCCCCGTTCCCCGTAGGCTCCTTCACCTTCGGGCCCGCGGTTCGCCCCAGTGCGGGGACCGCGGGGCTTTTTGTACGGCTGAAGTTTGCTTCCGGAGCCCCACACCGTCCTCTCCACTGGGGTTAAATGAAATACTAGTGACGGCGGACAGTGCAGTTCGGGACTGGACCCGAGGGTGTCGAGAAGGTCCCGCGTCCCGTTCTGTGCCTCTTTATAGACTTTTAAGGATGGAGGTCTTTGAAATGCCACTGAAGGGAGGAGAGGGGAGATAAAAGCTCCTTTTCAGTCTTCAGGGCTGAAATGGACGAAGGTGAGGAAAACAAGTCATCTTAAGAAGAAATTCTCGATAAAAAGAGGAGAAAATAGCAGGGTGGCTAAGGAGATAGGAAGAGGAGTTGGGGGAAAAAAACAGGGTCGGGGAAAGACAAGCAAGGCGAGCGGAGGAAAAGATCCAGAGAGTTCAAAGACGCCAGCAAAAGGAAATAGCTGCGGGCTGAGCACTGACGAGGGAGGGACCGGCTGCAGCGGCGGCCCGGAGCCCGGAGGATCCCGCGGCTCCGGGAGGAGGCTGTGTGTGCGCGGCCAGGCTGGCGAGCTCGGAACTGCACCGCCACAGCGCGCTCCTGCTGAGTCTGGAGCTCTGGCGTCTCCTCGGCCTCCCGCTCTGCGCCTACCACCCTCCTCCCTCCTCCTCCTCCTCCTCCTCCCGGCTCCCCCTCCCTCGGCTGCTCGCAGCCTCGCCAGTGAGAATCTACTGTAAGTGTGAGTTGCTTAAACGGAGTCCCACACCCGCGGAGGGAAGTAATCTGGAGGCTGCCGCGGTGAGTGTTGCCTAGCGGTGTTCGGAGAGGCGCGTCTTCCTCCGCGGATAATTAGGGCGAAGAATTCTCCTGACGACGCCTGCCAAGACCCGGGCTCCCGGGAGGCTTCGGGGAAACCAGCCCCAGTTCAGCAGGCAGCCTTCAGAGGAGCGGGGCCGTGGGTTTGGCCGACTGCCTGCTGCCCACCGCAGGCTTGTGGCATCAACAACCTTGTTACACCGCCCAGCATTCCTAGGCTGTGCGAGTCCGTGGGTAGTTTATTTAACACCCTTAACCGCTTACTGCTACTGACCCGCTCTATTCTTTCAATACTTTGGCGGCTGGAATGAGATAATTAGTCAACGTTTTCTTCTAAGTAAATGGCAGACTGTCCAAATACAGAGGAGGTAGCTATGATTGAGATTTCAGGGAGTCAAGGAATTTGGCGATTGAAAATTGTGGTGTGCCGCGTACTTTAAGAAGTGATGATTTAATTCATCAATCTCACTGATGGAATGTTTTATGTTTTAGAAATTATATGATATGCAGATATATGAAATTAATTCCAGTGAAATTAATTTCAGGATATTTTAAATTAAAAATATTTTAATTTCGTGTGTTCTGTTGCATTGAGACACAAATAATTTAGAAAAACTGTTGAAAACAATCAACTTTCCATGTTTCATCTCTATTATGTCTACTCTTGCTTTATTTATTTTTCTTCAATTTTCTCATTCATTTTTTTTCAAAGAGGTCCATCTGAAGGGCAGTTCTAGTATACTAGCATTAAAAAAAGACTGCAAATAAAACTTCTACAAAAAAGTATGATTTTAGAAGGAAAGGTATCTCATTTAATTTGGTGCATAGTAACTACTATAAAGACTGGATTTTCACCCACACCCAAAAAAGGCAGGTCTGCTCATCAACTTTAATATCCAGTGCCTTGTTTGTATTCACAATAAGTTTCTCATAATGATTAGCTGATGATATTTGTATTTTGTTTAAATATTTGAAATAAAAATGAAAGAATAAAGTGGCAGTGATGCAATTTTGGAAAGAGGTGGAAGCTCATCTTTGATTATTTTTTCCCCTGAAATGCTTTGGCACCAGAAATCTAAAAGCAGCTTCTTTCTATTAAAACATGCTCCAAAGGATTGAAGCAAATTTAGAGGAATGTCAGTGAATCAGTCTTTCAGTTGGGCAAACAGCTTCACAGTGAGATGCAAAGTTAAAGTGTATGTTTTTATTTGAAGACCATTCAGAATGTAAGTTCCTCCCACTAAATTTATAGTTGGGCCATTTAAAAATATCCAAACAGACTATCAAGGAAGTTATCTAAAGTCTATGAACACATAATAATGCTGTGTGTGAAACATAGGCACTTAAAGTGGGCCTTTGAGCTTGTTTTACTTCTTCAGGACTTGTATCCAGTAAAATGAGGGATTTGGAGATGATCTTCAAGTTCTCTTCTCTTCCTTTGTCCTTTATCTTCTCCTCCTCTATTCTTGGCATTCCTGTTACTACTCTGTTCATCTATCTCCAATTATTTACCTTTGACTGCAAAATTACCAAATTTCTTCAGCCTTTCTTTGAAAACATTCTACTCCAAAGAGCTTAAACAAATTTTCTATTTTATTTTACACTAAAATTTTCAATTCAGTATTCCCTAAAATGTCTCATACTTCTCTGCTTTTACATCTGGCACTCCATTCTACAGAAGTTTCACCTCCTCAAAATGTTTAACACTTCCCCCACCTCTTCCCGTCACACACATCTCTCGTGTAAAACCCTACTCAGTGTCCAAGGATAGTCAAGCATTCAAGACTGATGTTTTCTCTTCTAAGAAAGAAATGATTTGGTTTTCCTCCCCCAAGTATCCATGCTGCTGCTGCTGCTAAGTCGCTTCAGTCGTGTCCGACTCTGTTCGACCCCATAGAAAGCTGCCCACCAGACTCCTCTGTCCCTCGGATTCTCCAGGCAAGAACCCTGGAGTGGGTTGCCATTTCCTTCTCCAATGCAGGAAAGTGAAAAGTGAAAGGGAAGTTGTCCAGTCGTGCCCGACTCTTAGTGACCCCATGGACTGCAGCCCACCAGGCTCCTCCGTCCACGGGACTTTCCAGGCAAGAGTACCAGAGTGGGGTGCCATTGCCTTCTCCGCAAGTATCCATAGCTTATGTTTTATGTCAATCAACACAGTGACAATACTTACTGAATGAAAAACTGGAACAAATTATCTAACTATAAGTATTCAATATATTTACTGGGATAAAGAGAGTTTAGACTAGGTACGCCAAAGAAAACCTGGGGCACTGTTCCCTAAGGTGGGAATTGTGCTATCTTCTCCTTAAGGGGCTGGGAATACAGAATGCAAAATCCTTTGTATTCTCTACCTTAAATAGCAGCCATCATTCTCATGATTGTTTAATAATATTTATTACATAACTTTGAAAGAATGAACAGCTGTAACATGAACCCCAGTGACAGAAATGAAAGCCATTTTTTTGTCTAATGAAGGTTAATCAGAAAAGACAATGAGAGTGCTTTGTCTTGGGCCTCAATCTCAAAGGAAATCTTATATTTGACCATGTGTTGAATTCTTCTCTTAGAAATACTTGGCATACTTACATTGAATGATGGCATTGCATAAAAATTAGTGTGTATGTTTTTCTTTTTACTTCATACTACTGCTTTGCACAAAAAAGGCAATGATATTTGTATTTCTCATTGTTCTGTATAACTGCTATGGCCTCTAAATGGTGAAAGTAACTGATGTCAACCCAGATCTCTGCTTGGATCTGGATTTTGTTCTAAGCTTTTATGAAAAAAAAACAAAGATGTCCAGAATGACCTTAACCTGACATGCTGAATGGTTCGGTTCAGTTCAGTTCAGTCGATCAGTTGTGTCTGACTCTTTGTGACCCCATGAACCGCAGCACGCCAGGCCTCCCAGTCCATCACCAATTCCCGAAGTCTACCCAAACCCATGTCCATTGAGTCAGTGATGCCATCCAACCATCTTATTCTCTGTCATCCGCATTTCCTCCTGCCCTCAATCTTTCCCAGCATCAGGGTCTTTTCCAGTGAGTCAGCTCTTCGCATCATGTGGCCAAAGTACTAGAGTTTCAGCTTCAACATCAGTCCTTCCAATGAACACACAGGACTAATCTCCTTTAGGATGGACTGGTTGGATGTCCTTGCAGCCCAAGGGACTCTCAAGAGTCTTCTCCAACACCACAGTTCAAAAGCATCAATTCTTCGGCATTCAGCTTTCTTTATAGTCCAACTCTCACATCCACACGTGACCACTGGAAAAACCATAGCCTTGACTAGATGAACCTTTGTTGGCAAAGTAATGTCTCTGCTTTTCAATATGCTATCTAGGTTGGTCATAACTTTCCTTCCAAAGAGTAAGTGTCTTTTAATTTCATGGCTGCAATCACCATCTGCAATGATTTTGGAGCCCAGAAAAATAAAGTCTGGCACTGTTTCCACTGTTTCCCCATCTATTTCCCATGAAGTGATGGGACCAGATGCCATGATCTTCGTTTTCTGAATGTTGAGCTTTAAGCCAACTTTTACACTCTCCTCTTTCACTTTCATCAAGAGGCTCTTTAGTTCTTCTTTACTTTCTGCCATAAGGGTGGTGTCATCTGCATATCTGAGGTTATTGATATTTCTCCCGGCAATCTTGATTCCAGCTTGTGCTTCATCCAGCCCAGCGTTTCTCGTGATGTACTCTGCATGTAAATTAAATAAGCAGGGTGACAATATACAGCCTTGACGTACTCCTTTTCCTATTTAGAACCAGTCTGTTGTTCCCAGTTCTAACTGTTGCTTCCTGACCTGCATACAGGTTTCTCAAGAGGAAGGTCAGGTGGTCTGGTATTCCCATCTCTTTCAGAATTTTCCACAGTTTATTGTGATCCAAACAGGCAAAGGCTTTGGCATAGTCAATAAAGCAGAAATAGATGTTTTTCTGGAACTCTCTTGCTTTTTCGATGATCCAGCAGACGTTGGCAATTTGATCTCTTGTTCTGCCTTTTCTAAAACCAGCTTGAACATCTGGAAGTTCACGGTTCACGTATTGCTGAATCCTGGCTTGAAGGATTTTAAGCATCATTTTACTAGCATGTGAGATGAGTGCAACTGTGCGGTAGTTTGAGCATTCTTTGGCATTGCCTGAAAGTGAAAGTTGCATCTGACACTTTGTGACCCATGGACTATACAGTCCATGGAATTCTCCAGGCCAGAATACTGGAGTGAACAGCCTTCCCCTTCTCCAGGGGATCTTCCCAACCCAGAGATGGAACCCAGGTCTCCTCCATTGTAGGTGGATTCTTTTCCAGCTGAGCCACCAGGGAAGCCCAAGAATACTGGAGTGGGTAGACTATCCCTTCTCCAGTGGATCTTCGTGACCCAGGAATCAAACAGGGACCTCCTGCATTGCACGCAGAATTTTTACCAACTGAGCTAGTGAAGCCTATAGTTACTATAGGTGAAGGTTCTATAGTTAAATTCAATGTATTAATAAATCTGAATATATCTTCACTGCATTCAAGGTACAACAACAGAAGCAATTTTAATAAGCAGACTTGCTAGTATTTACTGATAATTTGTTATGATAAAGCATCATGTGATGTTTTGCATTAATTATTTTACTTAATACTAACACTCCATCATGCCTATGTTCGTCTCATGTTGATGATGTCAAAACTAACAGAATGAGGTAAGCAACCTAGCTAATCCAACAACTGGTAAGATGTGGAAATTTTAACTCATGGCACTGCCTCCGTGTGACAAAAATGTAATGTCGTATCAATTTGATAACCATTTGATCAGGGAAAAAAGAGGACTACCCAAGAATTTTGCGTTAATGGAAACAATTAATACATAAAAATATTCCAGTTTTCAGGTTTATTTGAATCTAAAATGAATTAGCCAAATAGGTCAGATAGATAAACAGGAGAAAACAAGAAAGGAAGTATCCTAAATGAGCACTACATGGAGAAAAAGACTGTCTCATGTACAGAAAAACATATATACAACTTATATGTGTACAGTGGAGAGAATGGACCAAATCAAGAAAATAACAAGAATGAGATATGCCATATTTGCCAAATGGCAGGAAGCTCATGTAATTTGTAGAAAACACAAGCAGCAGTGTTTATAAAAATAATCTAAACAAAATTTCATAAACCAAAGAATGTGTTTCCTAAAATATTATGTAATCTTAGCAATTTTTTACATAATTTTTAAGATATTTTATCACTTAGCTATATTGTTTCTTTGGACAATTCGGGGGGAAAAAAGGCAAAGTAAAATTTAACCCATGGTAGATTTTGAATATGAAATTCTAAGATTTAGAAACATTAGAAACTCTAATGAAACTATAAGGTACTCTAATAAAGTTACTTTTCAGATTCATGAATTCCTGAAAAGGATAGATATATGGTGATATAAAGTCCTAGTCCTCTTTTTTCCCTGATCAAATGGTTATCAAATTGATACATTACATTTTTGTCACACGGAGTCAGTGCCATGAGTTAAAATTTCCACATCTTACCAGTTGTTGTCAGTTATTTTGATCCCAAAGATAAAGCTTGATTAAAATATATTTAGGCAATGAATAGTATCTCTTGAAGTTCACAACCAAATTAATGCTAATATATTCATTATTTTATGTTACATTTTAATTTAATTAACATAAGAGCAATTTTTATTATATTTTAAGATTTTTCAAGGTCCTAGAACCCCTTTTCTCTATTAGTGACCCAAATTTTTATCTAACAAGGTTAAATTTAATTTTATTTAAATCTATTTGATGATCAGTTGGGTGTTTAGTTTTTAAAAGGAATTAATAGTATTTTAATTCATTAAAGTGTAAATATGTGTTATTTCTTTTCTTAGCACTACATTAAATCATGACTCTTCAGAAACTTCACTTATTTTACAGGTTCAAATCATAATCAGTGCTCATTATTTTCCCATAGAAAAATGAACATGGAGAACAGAAAATTTTTGAGTGTTAACAGAGGGTCTTGTAATGAAGAAAAAGGAACAAGATATTCAAATAAATTATAGGGATTCCAAAGACCTACCAATTCTTATTGTTGGTGGTGGTTGGCTTTTTCTCTAAGGTCCCTGTATTGATGTGCTACAAGTACCCAGACTGCAGTGTACTAGGGAGGCCAGGGCTGCTGAAGTTGACGAGGAGCCACACTGATTGCCTCCAGCATCTTGGATAACTGGCGTCATATGAAGACACAGATGCTGAAATAACAAGGACTCTCGGGGACTGAAAAAGTAGGAAAGGTGTGCTCAGGAAAGTTACAAGACTGAAAATTCCACTTTTCTAATCACCTTCTGGACTCCAGAAGTCTTTGCTTATATGTGAAAAATAAGCTGTATTATTTTTCATATTCAGAGACATGTTTTTTATTAAATTCAATGCATGTACTGAATTGATATATTGATATATTGATACCGAATTGAAATTCATAATAATCCACTCAGAACATATTTTATAAATAACTAGCTATAGTTTACTGGGGGGAAAATTGATATATTTGCTCAATAGCATAAGTAACGGAGAAGGCAATGGCACCGCACTCTAGTACTCTTGCCTGGAAAATCCCATGGATAGAGGAGCCTGGTGGGCTGCAGTCCATGGGGTCAGTAAGAGTCGGACATGACTGAGCGACTTCACTTTCACTTCTCACTTTCATGCATTGGAGAAGGAAATGGCAACCCACTCCAGTGTTCTTGCCTGGAGAATCCCAAGGACGGGGGAGCCTGGTGAGCTACTGTCTATGGGGTCACACAGAGTCGGACACGACTGAAGCAACTCAGCAGCAGCAGCAGCAGCATAAGTAAATAAGGGGTACCTTTGCAACCAGGCTTTTGTTGACTATCCATGGAAGAGGCTCCTAGGTAAAATGGGTATTGATAATCTCAAGTACTCACTCTCATACTCTGCTGGTGAGAAGTGAATCCAGAATATCTTGTATAGGGTGGTTACACAATTTTACTGTGGCCTTTAAAATCTGGGTAGCTTTATATTCAACAATTATACTTCTTAAAATTTCAGGAAATATATTAATTTAAATGGAATAAAAGATTAAACAAGGTTATTCTTAATGTATAAAAATAAAAAATACTTATGTTCGATAAAAAATGCTAAATGCATCTGTATAATAAAATACTATGGAACCATTTAAATGATTGGAAGAATATCTATGTACATCAAAAAGATAGTATAGTTGAAATTATAAAGGCATATGCAAAGTATTTTTTCAATATGATAAGATATGTCCCATTAATGATATTTGTATATGACTGGTGAGATAATTTTTACCTTTTAATTTTGTATTTTGTACAAATAGCATTTATTATTATGTAACAAGTGAAAAACTGAAGTAAAACATTCCAGAAGAAAATGTGTATTATGCACTTATACACACACACACGTGAACACACACAGAGAAAGAAAAAATAAAAGAGGAGAAACACAAATAGAAAAGAATTGAAAGATGGTGATAATGAATAAATTTATACTACAATACCATAAATTATATAATAAAGTTATTTTAGTTAGCCCCTGCCCCTATTCTATTCTAGTTAGGGGTGATCATTTGTTTGATTTAATTATTCTCTGGCATGTCCACAATATTTCTAAGTAGTCTGAGAATTCTGGAAGGCATAATTTCCATGATATAAGCTGTTTCAATGCATTTCCTGATTGAATCTCCAGCGCCCCCACTTGGTTGATTGCAGTTCTGTTCCTCTTTTTTTCCACCTGGTTTACTTCATTAAAGGTTAGAACTGGACATGGAACAAGAGACTGGTTCCGAATAGGGAAAGGAGTATGTCAAGGCTGTATTTTGTCACCCTGCTGATTTAACTTATACGCAGAGTATATCATGAGAAATTCTGGGCTGGATGAAGCACAAGCTGAAATCAAGATTGCCAGGAGAAAGATCAATACCTTATATGCAGATGACACCACCCTATGGCAAAAAGTGAAGAAGAACTAAAGAGCCTCTTGATGAAAGTAAAAGAGAAGAGTGAAAACGTTGACTGAAAGCTCAACATTCAGAAAACAGATCATGGCATCTGGTCCCATCACTTCATGGCAAATAGATGGGGAAACAGTGGGAACAGTGACAGGCTTTATTTTGGGGGGCTCCAAATTCATTGCAGATGGTGACAGCAGCCATGAAATTAAAAGATGTTTGCTCCTTGGAAGAAAAGTTGACCAACTTAGACAGCATATTAAAAAGCAGAGACATTACTTTGCCAACAAAGGTCCGTCTAGTCAAAGCTATGGTTTTTCAGTATTCATGTACGGATGTGAGAATTGGACTAGAAAGAAAGCTGAGCACCGAAGAATTGATGCTTTTGAACTGTGGTATTGGCGAAGACTCTTGAGAGTCCCTTGGACTGTAAGGAGATCCAACCAGTCCATCCTAAAGGAAATCAGTCCTGAATATTCATTGAAAGGACTGATGCTGAAGATGAAGCTCCAATACTTTTGCCACCTGATGCAAAGAACTGACTCATTGGAAAAGACCCTGATGCTGGGAAAGATTGAAGGTGGGAGGAAAAGGGGATGACAGAGGATGAGATGATTGAATGGCACCACCGACTCAATGGACATGAGCTTGAGTGAACTCCGGAAGTTGGTGATGGACAGGGAAGCCTGGTGTGCTGCAGTCCATGGAGTCTCAAAGAGTCAGACATAACTGAGCAAATGAACTGAACTTATTTCACTATTGGCTACATCACTCTAACTGTGCTGCAAAATGTGTGGCTTTGAATAGCTAATTTTCTTAAAATATGTGAAAAGTAATGATTTTTTTCACAGAATCAATATAAAATTGGTATTTTACTTCAATGTATTAAATTTTTATGGCCTGAAATATCACAAAATTTCCATAGAGCTATACTTATCATCAGATGCTTTCTGTGTGTCTATTTTGCTGGCTTCCTTCTTTTCACTCTGCTTCATCTTTCCCTTTTTCAAGCACCTAAACTTCCATTTTTTTTTCAGCTCAGGTGGGCATTCTTTCAGCTTAGGAGAACATTCCCAAAGTCATTTTCTTCAGCCCATTTTATGCCACAATTCTGAAAAAAACATAACTCAAAAAAAAAAATCCCTCAAGAACTTTCCCTAGTTATATTGACTCTAAATGGAACCAACTTTTGAAGTAACTGTTTTCCTTCACGTTTCCTTCATGTTAGTTTTATAAGCTTTTATAAAACCATTAAGCTAGGAGGATATAATACCTATTATTATCTATTTTAAAGTGACAAAAGGACATAAGGTAAATATGGAAATGTTTGTGATAGTTTGTAGTAAAACTAGTTGATTCCATTAAAGATACTATCAGGCCTTTTTGGCTAAAATTGAAAATAGACTTAACTGTCAGTACCGATGGCCTCTGAGAAAGCAAATGACTCACCAAAAGGACTAAGCAGGAGCATACATCACAAATCAAAACCTGGGTTTAGAATTCATCAATAGTTTTTACTCTTAAGACTGAATTTGTTTATTAAATCAAAATTAATAAATATTAATAAAAATTATTTAAAATATTAATAAAAATTATTTAAAATATTAATAAAAATTAATAAAAATAGGTATATTTGTTCATTTGGCATAATTTCCCTGAGATTCATCCAAGTTGTTAGTATTTCAATAGCTCATTCCCTTTGATTGCTTAGTATTATTCTGTGGTATGGATATACCACAATTTATTTAACCATTCAGTCATTGAAGGACAGATGAGTAGTTTCCAGGTTTGGGCCATGACAAATAAAGCTGCTGTGAAAATTTGTGTACAAGTTCCTGTGTGAAAATAAGTTTTACATATTTGGAGTAAATGCTCATGAGTGTAATTGTTGAGCCATATGCTATGCCATGTTTATCATTAATTTTTAAAGATATGTTATTTAAAGCCACTCCCATTGCACCTCCAACTTATTCAACAAATACAAGATAAATAATAGGCAATTGTATAATAAATCTCTATAAAAAGAATTATATTCAACATGTAGACAAAACAACAAGTGAAATAGTCACTAGAATATGAAATAGATATACTTTTAGGAAAATTTTTAGAAAATTATATGAATATCTCAATATACAAATTCTACAATAACTTTCCTCTATTTAAACTTTAAGTATTATAATAATAGATAACTATTTTAATGAAGTAATAGTCACACAAATGTTTACTTCCTTTATTATTCAAAATACATTCTTCAATTCTTTTAAAAAAATTTTAGACTGTCAATATATATTCCAGTACCTGAATGAGTAAATCATATCACTTTGTCCCAAACTGACATTTCAAAAGATGAGTTCAAATACATGTGCAGAGATATTTTTGAGTTCATTCAAGCTGAGCGATACTTCTTATCTTTTGAAATGTCAGGTGCTTGGTCTGTGGAAAAGGGAAACAGGTCTCTTTTTAAATATCATCATACATGTGAGCGTAGGATTATGACTTAGTTTCTCCATGCACACTATGGAAAAATTCATATTTATTTTTGGGCAAAGATTTTCCCTCCTTTGTGGGCAAAGCACTACAAAAGCAAATATCAACTATCTTAATTATTTTGTATTGGGAATTTTAATTGAAGTCCATCTTCCCACTTGGAATTTTCTAATTGTTTCAAGTAGGTTAAAACTTTTATTATCATGTAGTAATACAGCACTATGAAAATTTAAGAGCTCCATGATATAGATCAAACATCTTAATAGGATTTCTGAAACCTAAATTTGGCATTAAAACTACTTTTAAAAATTACAAAACAACTGCATGAAATATTCATGTACCCTTAATTCCACATGAATAAACTTTTACAGCTCCCAGATTTGCTTAAAGTCAAATTAAAAATTCCAATGAAGTTGTGCATTGTATAAAGGTAGCAGATAGATAGCATACATCTGCTTTAGATTACTTCTAAAGCTCTACTAAAATTACTTATACAGAGATTTAAAAAAAAAGAAACACAAAGTCATAATGAGCAAGAGAACAGGAAAAGAGACAACAGAAAATTATGTTGAAAGATAGACAAGTGGCTTAATGATAAATAAGAGGCCCAAGATAGTTGAATCATAAATCAACAGGTAAAAAAAAATAATTAGCTACCTTATTTTTACAAGTTGCAAGAAGAAAGATTTCTTTCAGAAGATAAAATTGATGGAATGCCAGATACATTTTAGTGCAAGGAGAAGAGTAATATAATTCACAAATTTTTTGGAGCTATTTTACTGATAGATAGAAAGAACAAGACAGTTATTCAGGGAAAACATAGGTTTAAGAAAAAGATAAGTAATTATATGATAACTATTGAATGATAGCAGTCACATAGGAAAAATAATACAAATGGTAAATGTAGACCTTTTTGTTTGTTTTTGTTGTTTTTCAGTCACTAAGTCATGTCTGATTCTTTGCAATCTCATGGACTGTAGACACCAGACTCCTCTGTCCATGGGATTTCCCAGGCAAGAATACTGGAGTGGGTTGCCATTTCGTTCTCCAGGGGTTCTTGCCAACTCAAGGATCAAACCCATGTCTCCTGCATTGCTGGTAGATTCTTTACATCAGAGCCACCAGGGAAGCACAATGTAGATCTAATAAAATTTTTTGATGAGTAGAAGCGATGGAAGGATGTGATGTGATGGTTATGGAGGGGATTAAAAAAAAAAAAAAAAAAAAACTTTATTATTGTGACATCAATAATGTATGAACTGTAAATAAATTGAGATGCTCAAGTATGTCTGTGTTATTTAGAGATATAGTGTTATATACAAAAAAAATCAGCTAAAAGGGTGAAAATTGTTGATTTTGGAGATAAAAATGTGAGGAGCAGAAACACACAGCCACTCTTTTATCAACAAGCTTTATGTGTATGTCTTTATATTATACACATGTATAAAACTGAGTAAAAGAAAACCCCCCCAAAAGTAATAATAATATAGTTAATGTGGTTTTAAATATTTCAGAATTACTCAGCATTTCATATGTAGTATTCTCCAGTCTGTATTTTTGATGGCAGCATTATATCTTCAACTCCTATACATGTCAATAATATTAATCCCTTTCAGTAATTTATGTAGGTTTATAGTATTCTGTTATATGGGCTAATACACAATTTTGTTTTCCATTTTCCTACTGTTGGCAATTTAGTAAAGATTCTTGCACATGTTTATGAGAGTTTATTTATATTTACATACTTAGAATTGGAATTGAGGGATTGCAGGATTAAAATTTCAGTCTTTCCTAGGTGTTGAAAACTTGTTCTCTATAAGGTCTGTAAAATTTTCTAATTGAAATATTCCAAATTTGGCAAGGGATTAATACTGTTTCCCTTGTAGCTCAGCTGGTAAGGAATCCTCCTGCAATGCGGGAGACGTGGGTTCAATCCCTGGGTTGGGAAGATCCCTTGGAGAAGGGAAAGGCTACCCACTCCAGTGTTTTGGCCTGGAGAATTCCATGGACTATATATTCCATGGGGTCGCAAAGAGTTCGACACTACTGAGTGACTTTCACTTTTCTTCCCTCTCCAAAGAGAGGAAGTACTTAACCTTTGACCACTGATTTCTGAGATTTCTGATTTATGGGAAACTATTTATTGGTAAATTCTATAATGACTTTATTGTTGTATTTCTACAGGGACTTTCCTCTAAGGAATTTATGTGTGTTTTTTTGTTTGTTTGTGCATGCCTGCATGCCAAGTTGCTTCAGTCGTGTCTGACTCTTTGTAACCCTATGGACCCTAGGCTACCAGGCTCCTCTGTCCATGGGATTCTCTAGGCAAGAATGCTAGAGTGGGTTGCCATGCCCTTCTCCAGAGGATCTTCCCGACCCAAGGTTCGAACCTGCGTCTCCTGCTTCTCCTGCCTTGCAGGCAGATTCTTTACCTGAAAAGCAAAATATGAATTAAGGAATGGCTATGAACATTCAACATTTAAAAACCAAGATAAATGTATAAATATACTGAAGCCTATTGAAAAGTGTAGGGTTTCAATGCATTTAAATAAGTATTGCAATTATAACTCCAAAAATAGAATGTTTAAGTATAAAAAGAATCTTAAAAGACAAATCTATTTTTTAAACATGTTGCTTGTGACCTCAAGATAAATACGAACCAAGGAAAATGTCAAAGAAGAAAAGTAAGGAAAATGAGTAAGAGAGACTAAACGCAGTTTAATTTTAATATTAATATAACTCGAGTTTTTTTTTTTTTGGTCAAAATCTTTTCGTTGAATTGAAATTAGCACCTTAAGTTTTAAATCGCTGAAGAAAGAAATGTTAGTAAAACAAAGATGGAATGGAAAGGAACCCCCAGAAAGCATAAAGTAAAATCATACATTGGACCAAATATAATGTTATTTAAATAAATATGAGGAGCTTAAATTATTTTATTGAAATTTAAGATACTCAAACTGAATATAAGGAAAACTACTTAACGTTGTTGGTTAAGGAAAATATTGGTTCATGAATGTTCTTTTGTAAAAAATTACCTTCCAAATAAGAAAGCTTGAAAATGATTTAGGAAACATTTTAAAGGATGGAAACATAAGAGGAAATGACAAAATATAGATGAACTTAGTAATGTGATTGAATGCAATATCCTTCTGTCTTCCCTGCCTGTGAACTCTCTTCTCATTTTATAATGATCTGCACACATTTGTCACTTATTCAATTATTTACCAATAGGCCACAACCTTAAAGAATGAATGACTCTCTCCTTGAAATTTTATTATTGAATTTCTGTATTACTTTTAAGGTAGCATTTAGATTTGTTGATACAACTCCTGCACCATATAAAGTCTTTAGTGGCAGGAAACATGCACTAGTAATTTTTGTTGCCTAATGTCTGCTAAAATCTGAGGAGCATATATATTAAAACCATGTTTATGAACTGAGTTAAATTGATTTTTTTAAATGGTCTTAGCCTTTTTATTCCGGAGAAGGCAATGGCACCCCACTCCAGTACTCTTGCCTGGAAAATCCCATGGATGGAGGAGCCTGGTAGGCTGCAGCCCATGGGGTCGCTAAGAGTTGGGCACGACTGAGCGACTTCAGTTTGACTTTTCACTTTCATGCATTGGAGAAGGAAATGGCAACCCACTCCAGTGTTCTTGCCTGGA
The DNA here is from genome assembly GCF_027580195.1 of Bos mutus. Taxonomy (NCBI): domain Eukaryota; kingdom Metazoa; phylum Chordata; class Mammalia; order Artiodactyla; family Bovidae; genus Bos; species Bos mutus. The sequence goes on from NC_091622.1 coordinate 81,240,461, forward strand.
GAATCCCAGGGACAGGGGAGCCTGGTGGGCTTCCGTCTACGGGGTCGCACAGAGTCGGACACGACTGAAGCGACTTAGCAGCAGCAGTAGCAACCTTCTTATTCATAGGAATATATTTTCATAAATAATCATACTTTGTGATATTGTGATAATTGCTCTGTATAAGAATTATCTCTAATTCATATATCTTTGGATGTGTTAGGAATGTGTTCAAACTCTTAAGATCTTGGTAATATTGTTGTTATTTAGGCACTAAGTCATTTCTGACTCTTGTGACTCCATGGACTGTAGCCTGCTAGACTCCTCTGTATTTACTTGCAAAATTCTAAAAATGATGCCAATTTATAAGTATCTTTACATTTAGAAGACCCAAAGTTTTTTAATCATGCAACACAAAAATATATTAAAATAACACAGATTTTATTAATAAACACATAATGTGCTTTCTCTCTATTCTTTAGTTTTTCCTGTCTTCTCACTAAACAATATTTAATGAGTTATATTTTGAAAGAATAGCTAAATTGAGAAAGGACACAATTATAGGCAAACTGCTTTTAATCTTTTTAGCCTAACTTTAATGAAATCACAAAATAATTGTAATATCAAAGAGTAAATCTAAAAATCAAAACTTACATTAATACTTGGACCTTGGTTTATATTTGTTTGTTTTGAGTGGAATACATTTTTCCTTTTAGCTTATTGAAAAATGTTTGATGGTATCCTGAGTATCAATTTTAAATAGAAGTCAAAAGTAAAAAGCAGAGAAGAAAAAATGAACCTTGTTTTAGTTGGGCTTCCCTGCTGGCTCAGAGGGTAAAGCATCTGACTATAATACGGGAGACCTGGGTTCAATCCCTATGAGAAACTGAAATCATCTCAAAATTTTACTTAAGCAAAAAGCAGTTAACTTTTAGTTAATAACATATTTTAGAAAGATATCCATTAAATTCTAATGAAACAGTGCATGTGTATAATTAATATTCAAATTTGCACACAACTGCTGGTAAAATTAACTGTGACTGCAAGTGTGGCTAAAACAGCTCAATGCCTAGTAGAAATCCATTTTTACAATTCTTTTTTATAGCCATTTCTGGAATTGAATTTTTCATTGTTTTTAAGTTAGTTTCAGCTTCAACCTTATAGTCCAGTCTGTTCACATACACCCTAGATTGGGAATTGCTAATAAGTGCAGGCAGATTAATTCATTCATTTTGGTTCTTTTTCAGGTATTTAGGTGTTCTAAGTTGTGCCAATTTTACTTTGAATTATAAACGACTTTCTTTCTGTTCTTTCTGTCAGAACTGTAGTTGTCAGATCTGAAATTAGAAACTCAATTAGAAGACATTTTAGGTACCTATCAGATCAGATCAGATCAGATCAGTCGCTCAGTCGTGTCCGACTCTTTGCGACCCCATGAATCGCAGCTCGCCAGGCCTCCCTGTCTTTCACCAACTCCTGGAACTGATTCAGACTCACGTCCATCGAGTCAGTGATGCCATCCAGCCATCTCATCCTCTGTCGTCCCCTTCTCCTCCTGCCCCCAATCCCTCCCAGCATCAGAGGCTTTTCCAATGAGTCAACTCTTCCCATGAGGTGGCCAAAGTCCTGGAGTTTCAGCTTTAGCATCATTCCTTCCAAAGAAATCCCAGGGTGGATGTCCTTTAGAATGGACTGATTGGATCTCCTTGCAGTCCAAGGGACTCTCAAGAGTCTTCTCCAACATCACAGTTCAAAAGCATCAATTCTTCTGTGCTCAGCCTTCTTCATAGTCCAACTCTCACATCCATACATGACCACAGGAAAAACCATAGCCTTGACTAGACAAACCTTTGTTAGCAAAGTAATGTCTCTGCTTTTGAATATGCTATCTAGGTTGGTCATAACTTTCCTTCCAAAGAGTAAGCGTCTTTTAATTTCATGGCTGCAGTCACCATCTGTAGTGATTTTGGAGCCCAGAAAAATAAAGTCTGACACTGTTTCCACTGTTTCCCCATCTATTTCCCATGAAGTGGTGGGACCGGATGCCATGATCTTCGTTTTCTGAATGTTGAGCTTTAGGCCAATTTTTTCACTCTCCACTTTCACTTTCATCAAGAGGCTTTTGAGTTCCTCTTTACTTTCTGCCATAAGGGTGGTGTCATCTGTATATCTGAGGTTATTGATATTTCTCCCAGCAATCTTGATTCCAGCTTGTGTTTCTTCCAGTCCAGTGTTTCTCATGATGTACTCTGCATATAAGTTAAATAAACAGGGTGACAATATACAGCCTTGACGAACTCCTTTTGCTATTTGGAACCAGTCTGTTGTTCCATGTCCAGTATACAGTAGTATTTCAGATCATGCATATCATACAGAAATAAAGTTTCTATAATTTGATCAGCAGTGAAAAGAAAATATTAATTGTTCCATATTTGTTATCCTGAAGCAAATAAATTGATGGTTATGTTATCCTTAGTTCTGAACACCAGAGCTGTAGGACACAGACATAAAAAATTCTTAAGTGTAAATTCTGCTGTGAAAGAAGTGATGAATATAGCTAAAGCCAACTTGTAAAACTGGTGAAGATTTGTTTCCTCAGAGGCCTTTGCTTCTCTGTGGAATATCAGCTTAAGACAAAGATGTATTCAGCTCATGACTGAAATATTTTGGAAGTTCTGTTGGAATTTACATTAGGTGTGAGGAAATGACTCATCCTTAAAGAAAATTGTGTTTAATTATGTACCTTCTCCCAATCTTTATGTTCTATTGTTCAAGCAAATCATTGTCTTTAGTTATTTATGTATGAATTATCTGAAATTCAAAGTATTATTTATGCTATTTATACATATAAAGTAGCACAATTATGTTATCTTAAACATTACTGGTTATTGACTATCCCCAGACTCCCACTGTTTCTTCTATTTGTCTTTTAGTGAAAAATGTAGAAGAAATAATGCTGACAAATTTCTAAATAAGTAGGTACTAAGCTATTGTTCTTTCTATCATATAGAAAATTTAACACTAGAGCCCTAAAGTTTTTTGACAATACAACCCACCATTAAAATATTTTTGGACAAATATCCCCAAACGTATTTGTTTAAAAATTGTTTACACACTTCTTTAATGATTCAAAATGTACTACATTGTAAACCATCACAAAATACAGATATTTATAAATGATTAAATTTATTTTATAATTATAGACATGTTTATACTTAAAACTGTATTTTTAATGATTTAGAAGTGTTTTGCAAACTTCTTTCATATTATTTACACCATCACTGTTTTTGTCATGTGAGGTGGCCAACCAGAAGATTGAACCTGACTGATAAGTATCAGTTCTTCCATGTTCTGATATTTGCTCAGGTTTGGATTATTAATCTTACTTTGAAGAAATCTTTTTAGGCCACTTTGCTATTTTGTGAGTATTATATTAATTAAAACTATAAAATACACAATGTATAAGTCCATTCCACTGTGCACATACAAACATCAAAATGTCAGAAATTGCTCAGCAAATAGAAAATTAAGTGTGACTCTGTCTATCCAGGATGTGGAACTTCTACTCTTTACACAGGACACTCTTGCATGCTTTCTCTGACATATGACTCCTCCTCCAAAAAAAGGGGGACTAAGCAAGGCACCAGTATCAGTTTGCATATTTAAACTCTCTATGGATTGTCCCCAGTTTTCAGGCAGTCTCCTTAGACCATTTGTCTTCCAACCGGGGTACACAGAGCTTGGGGTTACAAGATACAAGTTCAGATGGTTTGAAGGAAATTAATTTCCTGATCCTCACTTCCATATGGATTCTTTCCTAAGAATGATAAGGTTCCTGAGTCAAGCAGCTTCTTTCCTATATCTCCTTTCACTAGTACATTTATCTACCTCTTATATAAAAAGGATACATTTGAATAAAATTATGGAGGAATTGGGATTAAACATAATCTAAAGAAGTAATGACCATACAGTGTTGTACTTGTTCATTGTTTCTTTTAAATTAGTAATGTGTTTCAAATCATCATTATATTTAGATCTCATTGGATTTAATTAAAAGACTGACATAGAGATTTCCTTGGTGATCCAGTAGTTAAAAGTCCACGCTGCCAGTGCAGGGGGTAAGTATTTATTCCTAGGAAGGAAATTAAGATCCCACATGCTGCTCAGGGCATCCAAGAGATTAAAAAACAAACAAAACAAAAGATTGACATAGCCCATCCATTTTGAAATGGCAATATTATTCTCTTTCTTCTCAAGTACACATGGAACACATGGAACATTCTCTATATTTGTGACCTAGGAGGAACATTCTCTATATTTGTGACCTAAGATGTAATACAAATCAAGCCTCAGTAAATTTAAGAAATTTAAGGTCATATTAAGCATCTTTTCCCACCACAATGCTATTCTATTGGAAATCAATTACAGGAAAAGGGAAAAAAAAAACTGTAAAAAAAATTCAAACACATGGAGGTTAAACAATATGTTACTAAATGATCAATGGATCACTGAAGAAATAAAGAGAAAAATTTTTTAAAAACCTAGAAACAAATGATAATGAAAACACAATAATCCAAAATATAATGGTCACAGCAAAAGCAGTTCTGAGTTCTAAGAAGGAAATTTATAGCAATACAGTTTTACCTCAGGAAACAAGAAAAACCTCAAATAAACCATGTATTCTTACACCTAGAGTAACTAGACAAAGAATAACAAACAAAACCCAAAGGTAATAGAAGGAAAGAGCTCATAAAGATCAGAGCAGAAATAAATAAAATAGAGATGAAGTAAACAACAGCAAAGATCCTAAATTCTGGTTCTTTGAGAAGATAAACAAAATTGATAAACCTTTTTCCAAACCATCAAGAATAAAAAGGAAATGACTCAAATCAATAAAATTATAAATGAAAGAAATTGCAGCAGGCGCCACAGGAATACAAAGGATCATAAGAGATTACTATACAAAACTGTATGCCAATAAAATGGACAACCTAGAAGAAATGGACAAATTGTCAGAAAGTCACAAACTTCCAAGACTGAATCAGGAAAAACCATAAAATATGAACAGGCCAATCACAAGTAAGGAAATTGAAACTGTGATTAAAAATCTTCCAATAAACAAATATCCAGAGCCAGGTGGCTCCAAAGGTGAATTCTATCAAACATTTAGAGAAGAGTTAACACTTACCTCTCTGAAACTTTCATAAAACTGCAGGGAACACTCCCCAACTCATTCTATGAGGTCACCATCACCTTGATAACAAAACCAAACACAGATAGATACCACAAAAAATGAAAATTGTAGGTCAATATCAATAATGACATAGATGCAAAAATCCTCAGCACATTTCTAACAAACCTAATCTAATAATACATTAAAAGGATCAATACTCTATTCAATATTCTGTAATGGCCTGTATGGGAAAAGAAGCTAAAAAGAGTGAATATATATATACATATGTATATATATGTATACATATGTATATGTATATATATATGTATAATAGATTCATTTAGCTGCACAACTGAAACTAAAACAACATTGTAAATTATACCCCAATAAATTTTTTCAATAAAAATAAAATGGCAATATTTAGTGAGCAAAATTTCAAAACTTTTAGCTTCAAACTGTTAGTATTTAATTGTCAACCCAAAAATTTCCTTGAAAATACTTGTTTTATTCTAAATTGTCATATGGATGAAGAGGGAAAAATACTATTAAGACACTGCTTCAACCAGGCCCTGTCATTATAGCATCAGCCTACACTGAAAATTAACATTTTTGATATAAAACCAAGTTATTAAGTTTTAATTACTGAATGCAATCAATAATAATTCTGTGCAGTGTTTCCTAGATCTTCCTAATGAATCATGTGTTTGAGGAGTCTTCTGTGTCAGAGTGATTTTAATGTAGTTGTTTTATTATATTATTACTACCACTGTTACTGTTACTTCATTAATGTTTAGGGCATAGGACTGTTGACTGATTTTTCATGGGTCATAGTCCCTGTCTCAGTGGTAAAGAACCCTCCTGCCAATGAAGGAAACCTAGGTTCGATCCCTGGGTTGAGAAGATCCCCTGGAGAAAGAAATGGCAATCCACTCCAGTAGTCTTGCCTGGAGAATCCCATGGACAGAGGAACTTGGAGGGGTACATGTCATGGTGTCACAAAAGAGTCAGACATGACTGAGAGACTAAACAACAACCATAAGTCAAATTTGTATGTGATTTTTGCATTCATTCTGGCTAGTCTAACAACTACTACATCATCTTTAAAGAACATTATTTTATTGCAAATCTTGCTTTTATCATTGATGCTTCCAAATAATTCCAGGTAGCAAGTTGCTATTTTCATAACACTTCTGCATTAAATTAAAAGAAAAACCTCATTTTAAGTTCTCATTGTTTCTAATTAGTAAGAAAAAAGTTTTTCAATAAATAAAAGTCACACAGATGCATACACATATTGCATTTTTGAATGAGGACATAATGAACCAGAATTATTCACTTAGAGAACATGGAAAAAAGTAAATGATTAAAAATAATCCCATTATTCAAATGCCATGGTCTACATTGCATTACTCTATGAGTGGGTAGCAAACCAGAAAATATGAAATTCAACTCAAAAGGTAATACTTTAATAAAAGATAGAATATTTTGTTATGAAGACATTGCCCTGATCATGTCTACTGAAAAACTTTTTTATAATAATGACAATTTTTATATTCATTTTAATAAAGATACAAAAATAAGAACAATAGCATTGATGATATTGGATGTTTTATGTTTTCTTTATACTATTTACTTTATATATGTTATTATTCTTTCTAATGTGTATATTCTTTTGAATAAGTTTCCTTTGTATTAATGCTATCTACTTATATCTAGTGTGAAATGTATCTTTGACCATATTTTCTCTGTTTTGACTTTCTTCCTCCTTACACAACTGGACTATATTTTCCAGGCTCCTTTTCAGTGATGCATGGCCACTTGACTTACGTCCAGCTAATTGAATAAGAAGTAATTAGCTCTCCTTTTGGGAACAAACAATAAACACTTTCCCCTGTGTTCTTGGGCTTCCCTGATAGCTCAGTAGGTAAAGAATCCTTCTACAATGCAGGAGACCCCAATTCAATCCCTGAAGGGATCAGCTGGAGAAGGGATAGGTAGGCTACCCACTCCAACAGTCATGGGCTTCCCTTGTGGCTCCACTGGTAAAGAATCTGCCCTCAATGTAGGAGACCTGGGTTTGATCCCTGGGTTGGGAAGACCCCTGGAGAAGGGAACGGCTACCCACTCCTGTATTCTGGCCTGGAGAATACCATGGACTGTATAGTCCATGGGGTCGCAAAGAGTGGGATGCAACTGAGTGACTTTTGCTTTCACTTTTCCTGAGTCCTCAATGCCCAGGCTATGCTCTTACCATCAATTGACTGAATGGAGAGGAATTCAAGGATTTATAGGCAATCAAGACCACCATTTGGAAGGATTCAGGGAGTCCCAATGACCACGTAGAGCAAGACTCCCATGAGTGTATGTCCCTTTCTTAAGTGAAAAATAAACTAATTTCATAAAACTAGTGAGTTTTAGTGGTTTGCTTTTTAAATTAATCTGTTTTGGATAATACATCATGTTGGGGCTTCCCAGGTGGTAAGTGGTAAAGAACCCACCTACCAATGGAGGAGATATAAGAGATGCGGGTTTAATCCCTGGGTCAGGAAGAATCCATGGGGAAGGACATGACAGCCCACTCCAGTATTCTTGTCTGGGAAATCCCATGAACAGAGGAGTCTGGAGGGCCACAGTCCATAGGGTCACAAACAGTCAGACCCCTAGGAATCAAAAGATACCCCAGGAGTACCCGAGGAATCAAACTGGGAATCCTGCCTTGCAAGCAGATTCTTTACCAGCTGAGCTACCAGGAAGCCCCATTTCTCTTTCATATATTTGATTTCTCTTTTATATATTAAATTATTTAGAGATGAAACTCAAAATTACCCTGTTATGAAATGCAGTGGTAGAATCCATGACTTTTGACTCTGGACCCTTAATGACTGCTACAAGGATATACACACACCATCAGAGAGTATACAGATTCAGTCCTAAATATAATACCTGATTATTATCTCTCTAGTATTTTTCCATTATGTTAATGTGCTTTGCTTCTTTATAACTACATTATAACCCTGTTGAAAGAAAAGACCATATCTAAACATTATGGTAACAGGTGGCATTTGCTCAAATATTTCCATTGATTGATTCACTTACCAATTTATTGTTTCAGAGAATACATTCCCTATGGCTTAATATAATGTTATTTAATTTTTTTGCTTTACCTATAACATGATTCCTTGATTACATGATATATGTTCTATACTTTAAGAACTATTTTTAGCCACTGTTTAATTAAAATACATACATAATAAAACAATGGCAGTGTTTTACATTCAGTGGACAACAATAAAAACTGAAAGCTCTTGTTCTCTGGCATATTTACTTAGTCTGAAATGAATACTGCATAACTAAATGGAATTTTGTCATGCCTTTTTCTTTCTTTGAGCGACACACCATGTGCCACAAAATGCTGCTACCTTTCACACATTGAGTGGCCTTCATTTATATTTAGACATATTTTATCTCATGCAAAATGTTCTCAAATATTTGTAAAGCAGTAAGAGGAATAATTTAACATCGTGGTAATAATTTATGCTGCACTTCTTAAACAAAGAAAACATGCTTCTCTCCATTAAGTCCTGTAAGCTATGTATAGGGTTTGCATCAAAATATAATGCTTGCATTGAAGCACAACAGAAAGCTTTCCTAGGGATTGGCCTGTTTGAGATTTTTTACATACTTTTACACTCTGCTTTTGGATTGCAGAGTCATGTGTATTTTGATTCTTAGAAAAGATTTCTCTAACTAGATTTTGCCAGGATAGCACTAAAACTTTATCCATTCAATATGTTTACTAATCACCTTTTCTAAACAGAAAAAGTGACTATATTTGTCTTTAATCTCTGATTTCAATGATCAATTGCACTTGAGAAACAGTTTTCCAATGAATTAGAAACTTACCAGCAGGTTAGTTTTTCAGATTTCATCCCCACATCCTCCTTTATTTCCCTTCACATGGCCATTTGATATATATTAACTCTTTTATTTTTCTTATTTCTCTGACTTCCTCTTCTAAAATGATATGCTGCATGAAACCAGGCACTTTTGTCACTGTTTTCTTGAAAATATTATTTTATATCCATGTCCCAGCACATAGTATGATCCATCAACATTTCTTGAATGAATGGATGAATACAGAGATGAATTCAAGTTTCATTTCTAATTCGTATGTTGAATCTACCAAGATTCAAAAAGATTCATCACATTTTTATCCTATTTAAATCCAAAATGAAAGCTGTTACACATATTAAAAAAAATGATAAAAAAGATGATAAACCTGTTCTCCAATTACTTAATTTAGAATCTTAAACTTTAAATATAAATAAATCAATTAACTCCTTTTAAAATATTTTTTAAAGTCACACATCATAGTTTATTCCTGTCCTGTCACATACATTTCTTGCATAGAAGATTTGAGTTCTCATTTAGAAACACTGGCAACTTATTTTAAAATAGCCTGTTTGTTCTTCTCTAGTTAGATGTGCGAGACACAGAAATAGAACACTGTGTGATGGAACAGATGCTATAGCAATGGTGAGTTTATATGTGGATGCCAATGACAGATGCCACCTTATAGCATTAGCCAATAAAAAGTATGGGTGTTACACTACTTAACAATTACTCAAATGAGCTGGGCTGTGGGCAATCCCAACAGCACAATCTGACTCTCATATGCTGTAAGTGATCTCGTGTTGTGGATATAATAAATATCCAAAATTAATTTTAAAAGAATTAATGAAAAATGTATTTCAGGGCAGGTATATGGATCACCTCAGTTTTTTGTTCCCCACCCCGCTTGGGGAAGTGCTTTATCCTCTATGGCAAGAAGAAACAAACTAAAAATAAAATTTAATCTGAACAGAATTCATTGGAGATAGTTGAGTAACTTTGAAGATTAAACCAAGAACACATGTTTTCAATAGCTATTAGTTATGAGTCAGAAGTATATTTTCTAGGATTATTTTCCCTTTTTTTGAAAACTTACAAACATGAACAGTTGAAATCCTGTTAAAATTAATTGGAGGGAATGTCCAGTCATTTTATAGTGAGTAGTTACTCTACATCACTGAACATGAATGTGCATTTAACGTAAAGTAGTTTTATTTAGTTTGAATGTAGAGGTATTCTACATAGAACACTTTTGAATCTGCATATGTAAAACAATTAAACTGAAAATCAGTCAATCTATTACAGTCATCTTATAGTCCTGCCAGAATTCAATTTTACCAGGTTTTCTATTATTGATTGTTTCAGCAACAGAGGTAACTCAAATGAACAAATTATCTTTGCCCTGTTCCATTATGTCAAGTTCTGTGAGTGATAGTCCCTCAGGCATGTCCATTTTCTTTTTGATCTTATAGACTATGGCCTGCCAGCCTCCTCTGTCCATGGAATTCTTCAGGCAAGAATACTGGAGCGGTTACCATTTCCTTCTCCAGGGGATCTTCCTGACCCAAGGATCAAACATTTGTCTCCTGCATTGCAGGAAGATTTTTTACCATCTGGGCCAGCAGGGCAGCCTGTGTCAAGTTTGGATGGCTCTAAACACAAGACAAGTACTTGAGTACAGAATGCATAAGAGAAGATCAGGAAGTGCAGATAAGAAAGTGTGAGGCAGGAAAGAGAAGCCTGGGTTAATGACATTACTGCTGGAAGGAAGCTACCTGCACTTAACCCCCTAGGGGCCCTCTGGAAAACAGGCTCTGAATCATCCCTTCAGAGAAGGAAAATCTTTTTATTCATTGACTACTCCATTTCCCATTGTTTCAATGTTAACAGAGAGAAATTAACTCCCTAAAACTTACAAGTTGTTCCTAATTGTGTCCAAACACATTCTTATATACCACTAAAGTCTTCAACAATACTGTATTGTATTCTTAAAGTTTACTAAGAGGGTAGATCTTATGTTAAACGTTCTCACTGTGATGTACATACAAAATCATCATCATCATCTAGGGGATGGGAGGAAACTTTGCAAAGTAATGGATGTGTCTATGGCATTGACAGTGATCATTGATGATTTCATGGGTATTTATTTATTCCTAAACTGAAGGTGTTGCATACATTAAATATGTACAGGTTTTTATATGTCAAACATATCTCAATCGAATGATTAAAAAAATAAAATAAAAACAGTCCTCAGAAGACAAAAGGAAATATCGTAAAACTGCTGGTGAACTCAGTCAGGGTGAAAATATGTAGGACAGGGAATCAGTGGCATCTACTACAGAGGTTTCTATGTTTTTCTGTCATGCATCAAGATTAATGACTGTATGTGAGTGAATGTATGTGTTATGATATGTGTATATTTGTGTATAATTTAATTTTGCTCTAATACAAACATTTGTTAAAAACTTGAAGACTTAAAAATAATTGCTAGTAAGTCCAGAAATTAATGAGTTCAATACAAATGGTAGCATATGACTAACTCTTGATATGTTAATTTTTCTATTAACATTTTATTAGTGACTCAGACAATAAAGAATCTGCCTGCAATGCAGGAGACCCAGATTTGATCCCTGGATCAGGAAGGCCCCCAGGAGAAAGGAATGGCCACCCTTTCTAGTATTCTTGCCAGGATAAATCCATGGACAGAGGAGCCTGGCAGGCTAAAGTCCATGGAGTTGCAAAGAGTCAGACACTACTGAGCAACTAACACTTTCACACTTCATATTTTAGAAGTACAATACTTGCATAGAAAGGTCTCTTAATAATTGAGTTTCATTGGAAACATCATCACTGAATGTAAAGGTGGCTTTCATTTTAATAGTTTTTGTTCTGGTGTTTCTTGATTTTTTTTTTCCTAAAATTTTCCATAAAGAATTTCTGTTTTATAAAATGAAGAGGGTTAAATTCAAATTAACTTAATTGCTTGTAGCTTATTATCAAAAACTAGATTTTTATTTGCCAATATAGAATTTAGAATGTATCTTTAGTTCCCCATATTTACCTTGAGACAGTTCTTTTTTTTCTTTTTCCTGTGCATTTTTTTTTTTTTTTTGGTTATGTCACGGGTCAGGGGAAAAAGAAAAACATAACTTGCTAATTTCTTTGGAGCAGAAAAGAATCAGTATAGCTTGAACTGTGTCCAGATCTGCTTTCTGCCATCTCTGGAATACTTGCAGTCTAAGCTCATATAAATGCCACCGAGTGAAGGGAAAAGGTCAGCAGTAAGCTTGGGGCTGCCCCTTTGTTCAACTTTCAGTCATGCTAATCTGTATACAGGCCTATCCCTTGAGGCCTCAAGCTCTTCCTTGAAATTCTCTGCTTCAGTTTCATTCATTTTTAGAGAAAGACTACTGAAACTAGGATATACTGAAGGTCAGAGGCAAAGCCAAACAGGTAATGCCATCAAATCCTTTTCAATAACAGGTACAAATTTACTGAGTTGCAGTACCTCATTTCTCTTTTCTTCCAATAATAGAAAAATTAAAGAAAAAGTGACTGCTGAATATATTCTTTCTATGTTCCTCATGATCAACAGGAAAATCACTTTTTGTAAACAATACCAAATCTTCCAATCAAATGACCCAAATTTATAGAACTTTTGAAAAATTATCAGTAGTTCCGAAAAATACATTAGAGCCATGCATTTCTGTTACAGATGGGGCATGTCCAGGTGATCCCTTTCCTATCGTTGTCAGTTCACATGGAATGTTACATTATTTTTAAAACAAATCTTGTTTCTAAAGTGTATATGCCAAGAACTGAAAGAGATTTAAACACAATGCCAGCCAAGTGATCTGCCACTCAAAATTAAATCTTAAAGAGCTAAAACAATTCCACTTAAACCAAGTAAAAGTGAAAGCACTGAGTCTGAGTTATAGTCTGAGGGTCAGAGTTACAGAATCAAAGTACAAATACAAAACTGTCCAGGTTATAGGTGAGATACAACAGGATACAATTAGGAAATAATTAGAATAGGTCAAGATTAAATGAAGTGGCACCTGGACCGCAGGCAAGAAAGAACATACAGGGCTTACCACTTGTTTTTTTCAGTTTTTGAACTTGCTGATGCATCATCTTAAAAATTAAAGAACTGAAATGAAAAATTTGGAATATTCTAAACAATCATGAAAGAATATGGGGATTTTAGATGTTTGAGATTGTTTAGAAACACAATGGGGCTTCCCTAGTGGCTCAGAGGGTAAAGAATCTGCCTACAATGTAAGAGACCCAGGTTTGATCCTTGAGTCTGGAAGATCCCTTGAAGAAGGGAATGGCAACCCACTCCAGTATTCTTGTCTGGAGAATCCCATAGACAGAGGAGCCTGGTGGGCTATAGTACATAGTGTCACAAAGAGGTGGACATGACTGAAGCGACTTAGCACACACAAAGAAACTCAGTGAATGAACTGAAACAATGATTTGACTTACAGTCAAGGAATCTCTATCTCAGGGAGGCTATCCGTTTTCTACTTTTCTGGAAGTTTATATTAGGCTTCCTAGAAACACATCTATTAAATGTAGAGACTGGAAACAAAGACTGAGTGGGGTTCTGTACCTTTCTGATATTCAAAATTCTAAAACCCAGGGTTATTCTATGGAGAATAAGGTTTAGTCAAGAATTTTTCTGAAGAAGAGTTCCACTTTTACTCTTATAGAAGAATACAGTCTCTGCTCACAGCTTTTACTGTAAAATTGTTTTTAAGAGCTAACAGTAGGTACAGACCGGCAAAAAGACCATCAATAAGAACCTGAAGATGTGACATCCTAGATTCGTGCTTGATTAAATGTGATTTTTCAAGAAACACTGAGTCAAACATCCTAGAATTGTGCCAGTCACTGTAAAAAAATACAGAGGGTGGCACTGACATAGTGAAAGATAATCTCCATTTGGGACTTTTGTGCTAAAATTGTTTGTGTGAAACCAAAGTGGAGATGCCTCACCCCACATAGAGAAGGTAGGCATCAATTGCTAATAGATGGTTGCAACAAATTCAGGTGAGGATGGAATCTTCCAGGGGTATATAGAACTGGAAGAGGGCCAACAACAAAACTTTGTAGCACATTGTATTCATTTACTTGTTGCTGCTATAAAGAATTGTCACAAATTTAGTGGCTTGAAACAGCACCAGTTTATTCTCTTACAGTTCTGGAGGTCAGATGTCTGAAGTGAGATTTATAAGATCAAAGCAAAGTTGCCTGCAGGGCTGATTCCTTCTGGAGGTTCCAAGGAAGAATATCCTTGAGGGACACTTATATCCCTTGGACTGTGGCAGCATCACTCCAATCTCTGCTTCCCTTATCATGTTATCTCTTTGTTCTCTGACATGCTTCTTCTGTAGTTAAATTTCCCTCTGCCTACTTACATAGACTCTTGTAATGACATTTAACCTACCTAAATAATCCAAACAATAGCCACATCTCAAAGTTCTTAACTTTAATAATATCTGCAAAGTTCCTTTTACTATATATGGTAACATATTCATATTCTGGGGATTCATGTGTTGACATCTTGGGGAGACTGTTATTCAGCCTACAACACACATCAACACATAAATTTATGAATTAAGATATGTTCTTTGTGAAGATTAATGATAAATGGAAGCCAAATAAAAAGAAAAAAAGAAAAGACACTTTTGCCCTATTAACCAAATGTGGTAATCTTACAACAGAGTACTTTTCATACAACTGCTATTAGACATTATACATACGCTTCCTGATAATACTGATCACACTTCTCTGCAAAATTCTTGGCAAATCCAAATTTAGTTAGCTGAAAATTTCTCTCATTTTCACACACACAAAAAATTTTAAGCCTAGAATTTATAGACTGACCTTAGTTTCCTCAGTTCATACTCAGCTTTGGAGACATGTCTATATTCTTGAGATGCAGAGGTTGGAACACGTTCCAAGATTTACTAGACTATTCAAGTATAGGCATTGGCATTCCAAAGAGACCACATGCACACACATATGTTACTATGGGTAGCATTTATTTAATCATTTTAATAATGATATAGAATAGTTAGTAAGTGCCAAGTATGCTAGAGACATAGAGTTCAGTCTCATTACAAAGTTTACATTCTATAGGACTTGGCCAAAAATTGTCACACACATATACATACATGTATTCAGTTCTAAGATGCCATTGTTTGTAAACTAGAAAATTATTTTATGTAACACCGGGAAATTAAAACATATTTTCAAACTATGCCACAACACTAGACTACCATTCCATTTATACTGAGATAAATCTCCAATTCCAGAGATATTATAGGAATTAATTTGTCCTGAAATTGATAAAATGTTGTGATTCAATATATTCTGTATTGCTGTGCCTATATTAATTCAAGTAAGAAGATTGGCAAAGTTTAACAGGAAAGGAGATAGTCCAGTTCTACTCAAAGGGAAAGTAATTATCAGGCCATGGCCAAAAGTTACTTTTGCTTGTTCGGTTGTTCATCTGTTTTATCCACTTGGCTGTACATCCAAAGAGATATTACACCAAAGAGAAGAGAGATAAAAACAAACTTAAATCTATACTTGATTTAGATCTAATCTTCAGAATTTAGACCTAGAGAATGAGAGAGATGTAGCAATATACAATTGAGAAAATAGTGATACTGAAGAATCAATATTATTTTTTATACTTGGCTTGCTTAGATTCTCTGAGCTCTGAATTGACTCTCACATAGGTTGAGTTGGCGAGACATTTATGAGCACTGGCTTGCAGGGTGAGAAAACAGAAGACAAAACTCAGAGAAAATCATTGACAGATTCATGGAATCATGAAAGAAAAGGACTCTCTGGAAAATTTAAAGTATTTGGTATTGTTGATGCATACACTGTGCCAGGCTCTGTGGTGCTGGTCAATATTAATGTTACAGATCATGGCAAGTGTGTCCTGATGATTTACAGCCTTTGAAATGTTGTATATATGAAATCTATTTGTGTGTGTATTTAAAATATAAAATCATGTTTTTAAGATAAGCTTTGGAAAATGTTAAATAAAAGCTGAATAGCCTCCCTGAAGCCCAAGTTATGGATCACATAGAAAACACCCTATGTATCTATTTTAAAATTTTTAGTAATTTACAATTTCAGAATGCAATATGATAATATATTTACAGATAGTAGCAGGGGAGCTGGGAGCTAAACCTAGTCTCATTGATTTCTAATACCTAAGCCCTTAAACTATGATTTCTCAGGTCCAAATTCTAGAATCTTTAATTTCAAGTCAACTCTGTTTAGGAAAAAAGAGCAAAAAAGAAACCCAACTAAAGAGGGTAACAAAAGGCACAAAGTTATTTGTGTTAGAATATTTATTAATCTAACATAATTAGTTAATTAGATGTTATGGTTTCTATTTCACTGAGAAATGAAAGAAATAGGATTAATTCCTATGAAAAGAGTAGTCTCTCTGTGGACCTCACTGCTCTTACCATCATCATGCCTGTGAGTACCTATCAGAAAACACAAACAGTGAACAATAAGGAGATAATTTAATGTTCTATGTCAGGCAAGCTTCTCTGGAGATATGTTGGAACTACAGGAAGACATTAGGCAGGTAAAACGAAGAAAATGTTTAGATTGGTAGTAAAAATGCTAATCTGTTGTCAGAAAGGTCATATTCACAGACAACAACTGTTCAATAGAAGCTTTAAAGCAAGGCTCAGCTAACTTTTCTGTAAAGAGTCAGACAAAAATAATTCCAGCTTTGGGGTCCATACTACTCAAGTATTCTACTGTAGCATGAAAACACTCACATGTGAATAAATGGGTGTGGCTGTGCTACAGAAAACTTTATTCATCAAAACAGGGAGAGTTAGATTTAGACTTCATACCTTAGTTTGATAATGTTTGCTTTAAATGATTTAGATGAATATGAGCTCTATCCAAAACAGAAGAGTCAGAAAGGTAAGCAAGCCATTGTAGTAAGTGGTCAAATTACCTAGGCAGTAATGATTTTCAGAATCCGATAGATCTTAAGACTCTAACCCCAGTTAGGAACAAAATAAAAGATCATGTCGAGGACAAATAAAGAACACAGTGAACTCACTAGAATACACTGAGCACAGTAGCTCATAGTGAGAAGAGAGGTACACTATGATAACTAGAGTTAAGTTTATTTCAGATCCTGCTGCTGCTGCTAAGTCACATCAGTCATGTCCGACTCTGTGCAACCCCACAGACGGCAGCCCACCATCCCTGGGATTCTCCAGGCAAGAACACTAGAGTGGGTTGTCAGTTCCTTCTCCAATGCATGAAAGTGAAAAGTGAAAGTGAAGTCGCTCAGTCATGTCCGACCATTTGTGACCCCATGGACTGCAGCCTACCAGGCTCCTCCATCCATGGGATTTTCCAGGCAAGAGTACTGGAGTGGGTTGCCATTATCTCCTGCTAAAACCACATACTAATCAACAAGCCTGTTCAGAAACTGCTTCAGTGGAATTTCCTGCCAGAAGGGGTTACGATTCAGTATTCTCACTTGCCAGGGCCACAGGATGAGATTCAGTATTCTCATCCCTGGTTAGGGAACTAGGACCCCACAAGCCATGTGATGCAACTAAACAAAAACAAAAACAAAAAAAAAGAAAAGAAAAAAATTGGTTCAAGAACCAGGTGGAACTGAGACTTTGTAATTTAAAGAAAACACATCATTGTTTGCTGTCAAATTCTGAGAACAAATATTAATATAAGAGTCCTGGCATATGATAGGCATTTAATGACTATTTTTTGAGTACCTAACACCTGAGAACTATTAAAGATTTTTCCAATAGAGGTTTGTAAACTAACGCCATGTTTTTCTTAATACTTACTCTCTTTATAATACCATACAGAAAATTTTGCTGATGGAAGACATCTTACAGTTACTGTTGTATCCTTTGTCAAACTTTTACCCCAAACATATTACATTTAAAATTTTTATAATTAAAAATTTAACTCTGAGTAAGATGATTGGAGAAGGAAATGGCAACCCACTCCAGTGTTCTTGCCTGGAGAATCCCAGGGACGGGGGAGCCTGGTGGGCTGCTGTCTATGGGGTCGCACAGAGTCGGACACAACTGAAGTGACTTAGCAGCAGTAGCAGCAGCAGCAAGACGAAAGTAGTGAAAAATATCCTAGATGATGAAGTATATGGAGCAATTGGTCTACTGACTGACAATATGAAACAATGGTGACCACTGGAATTCAATTTTCCATCTATTCTTATTACTCTTTTTAAGACATTTTGGTATCACTGTCCATAAAATAGTAGTTTGATTAATTTCTACCTTAAATAAGCTTTGACTCGGAGTCAAAGTCAGCCTTGTTGGAGGAATTCCTGAGCAGGAAAAAAAAAAAAAATCCAAGACATTAGACAGCAATTGAGTATTTAAAGAATCATTCAAAGGAGAACCCTCAGTATGCATCAGAGTAAGCAATTTTATTTACATTAAAGTGAAAAGCTGAGTCGACTCGGAGGAACTGAATACATCATTTTATAGGGTCTCCATATAAAAAAAAAATGAAACGTGTCACTAATCCACCTTGCCAGCTTATACAGCTTTTGAGAGTGAAAGGTTCTCAGTAATAACATTAATTATTATTAAATATTACTAGCTTAGTGTTGTAGTGAATATAAACACCAATTCTTACAGCTTCTTGGTAATGTATTTGAATTTTTAGGACATTGTAGAATTGGCTATCAATTTCTAACACAACATATTGCAGAATTGCCATTTAACAATTTTTAGAACTAGCTAGTGCAAGCCATTTCCTCTCAAGTGGCACATGTTCCATTTTCTGTCCTTTTCTCATCTTTACCACCTGCTAGCCATGTTTTAGGCAACAAAACAACAGTGATCTCAGCAGATAGTAGAGTGTCCTCCAAAATGATAGGTATTCAGATGATTCATAATAAGACACAACTTTGAAGACTATGAAAATGTTTTTTATCCCTTTATTTCCACTGCTCCAATCCTCTTTAATGTTCAAAAACTGGATTGTGAAGGTGATTTACAACTCTATTTGGGGAATACATGTGAACATATAGGAGTACAATTTAAAAAATCAGATTAAAAATATAATTAAATATCTCTTAGTCTATATTTGTTGAATCAGTTCTCTGATACCAAAAATTAACTTTCCTTCTTTGGCATTATTGTATGGTTCCAGGTTTTCTTATAATTTTTTCCTCCTGTCAACAAATGTTCTTTTTTTCCAGGTGGAAAGTGTTCAGGCTGCTCTAACTTATACCATACACTGGTTGGCCTACAACAAATCCATTTACTTCTCACAGTTCTGGAGGCTGAGAAATCCAAGATGAAGGTGCCAGCAGATGCGGGGCCTAGTAAGGATTTTCTTCCTGGTTCATAGATAGCTGTCTTTTCACTGTATCCTAACATCACATAAGGGACAAGAGATGCCTTTGGATCTCTGTTACAAAGGCACTAATTCCATCCATAAGGCTCTGCTCTCTTGACCTAATCAACTCTCAGAGGTGGTACCTCCTAATACCACAACACTGGGGGGTTAAGATTTCAACATTAGAAATTCTGGGTGCACAAACTTTCAGCCTATAGCAGAAAGTGATCCTCAGTATTAATTATGTTCTTTTGCTTCAAATGAAAATCTTTTACCAGTTACTAGAAAATTTGATAATATGTAAACATTTTGTAAGGAGCAAAAGTAAATAATACTCAATTTAACAATTATATTGAACACTAATGAGTCTGTTTAAACAAAATACTTAGAATGAATTGTTAGTAAAAACTGTATTCATGACTTTCTAAACTATTGATGCCTTGTATATAGTTATAATTTTGCATTTCAAAGGAAGGCAAAACTCCTGATTTAACTTTAAGAATGAGCAAAAGGCATTGCTTTAATCAAAATATAAGGCAAGATGAAATATTTTTAATTGATTTTTACACTAGTGAAGGAATACATGAAATTAATGCTCATGCAGTTTTAAAGATCTAAACATATAAATGTTCATATTACCTAAAAAGAATAAACATGAATACAGACTTGTCCAAGTAGGACAATGTTCACTTGCAACTTTAAAAATAAAACTGTGTAGGTAGGTTTCACTATTTTTTTGAATTCTACTATAATGAAGTAAAAACTTGAATGAACTAAGAATGTAAAGCACTACACTATACTGCTTCAGTATTTTGGGATGAAGAACAGTCAAAAGAAATACATTTACAAAGGGAAGCATCAATTCAGTTCAGTTCAGTCACTCAGTCCTGTCTGACTCAAAAGCATCAATTCTTCGATGCTCAGCTTTCTTTATAGTACAACTCTCACATCCATACATGACTACTGGAAAAACCATAGCTTTGACAAGATGGACTTTGTTGGTAAAGTAATGTCTCTGGCTTTTAATATGCTGTCTAGATTGGTCATAACTTTTCTTCCAAGGAGCAAGTATCTTTTAATTTCATGGCTGTAGTCACCATCTGCAGTGATTTTGGAGCCCCCAAAATAAAGTCTATCACTGTTTCCATTGTTTTCCCATCTATTTGCCATGAAGTAATGGGACCAGATGCCATGATTTTCATTTTCTGAAGTTGAGTTTTGAGCCAAAAATTTTCACTCTCCTCTTTCTCTTTCATCAAGAAGCTCTTTAGTTCTTCTTTGCTTCTGTCATAAGAGTGGTGTCATCTGCATATCGGAGGTTATTAACATTTCTCCTGGCAATCTTGATTCCAGTTTATGCTTCATCCAGCCCATCACTCAGCATGATGTATTTTGCATATAATCTTGTTGTGATTCACACAGTCAAAGGCTTTGGCATAATCAATAAAGCAAAAGTAGGTGATTTTCTGGAACTCTCTTGCTTTTTCAATGATCCAGCGGACATTGTCAATTTGATCTCTGGTTCCTCTGCCTTTTCTAAAACCAGCTTGAACATCTGGAAGTTCACTGTTCAGATACCATTGAAGCCTGTCTTGGAGAATTTTGAGCATTACTTTGCTAGTGTGTGAGATGAGTGCAACTGTGTGGTAGTTTGAACATTCCTGTGGTTTTCAGTCTGTATGCCCTCTGAAATGAGGGGATTAAGGAACCTTCCTGTGGGAGAGAAGCTTTCTGACTGAGGGGGAAACTGGGTCTTTTTCTGAAGGGGAGAACCATGCTCAGTAAATCTTTATTCCAATTTTCTGTTGATGGGTAGAGCTGTGTTCCCTCCCTGCTAATACAGTAAGTTCAGTTCATTCACTCATTCCTGTCTGATTATTTGTGACTGAATGGATTGCACCATGCTAGGCCTCCGTGTCCATCGCCAACTCCCAGAGTTTACTCAAACTCATTTCCATTAAGTTGGGGATGCCATCCAAGCATCTCATCCTCTGTCATCCCCTTCTCCTCCCACATTCAATTTTTCCCAGCATTAGAGTCTTTTCAAATGAGTCAGTTTTTTTTTTTTCCATCAGTTGTCCAAAGTATTGGAGTTTCAGCTTCAACAACAGTCCTTTCAATGAACGTTCAGGACTGATTTCCTTTAGAATGGACTGGTTGGACCTCCTTGCAGTCCAAGGGACTCTCAAAAGTCTTCTCCAACAGGACAGTTCAAAAGCATCAATTCTTTGGTGCTCAGCTTGATTTATAGTCCAACACTCATATCCATCCATGACTACTGGAAAAATGTAGCCTTGACTAGATGGACCTTTGTTTGCAAAGTAACATTTCTGCTTTTGAATATGCTGTCTAGGTTGGTCATAACTTTTCTTCCAAGGAGTAAGTGTCTTTTAATTTCATGGGTGCAGTTACCATCTGCAGTAATTTTGGAGCCTAGAAAAATAAAGTCTGTCACTGTTCCCCCAACAATTTGCCATGAAGTGATGCGACCAGATGCCACGATCTTAGTTTTCTGAATGTTGAGCTTTAAGCCAATTTTTTCACTTTCCTCTTTCACTTTCATCAAGAGGCTCTTCAGGTCTTCTTCACATTCTGCCATAAGGGTGGTGTCATCTGCATATGTGAGGTTATTGATATTCCTCCCAGCAATCTTGAATCCAGCTTGTGCTTCCTCCAGCCCAGCGTTTCTCATGATGTACTCTGCATATAACTTAAACAAGCAGGATGACAATATACAGCCTTGACGTACTCCTTTCCCTATTTGGAACCAGTCATCTCCTTCAGAATGGACTGGTTGGATCTCCTTGCAGTCCAAGGGACTCTCAAGAGTCTTCTCCAACACCACAGTTCAAAAGCATCAATTCTTCGGCGCTCAGCCTTCTTCACAGTCCAACTCTCACATCCATACATGACCACAGGAAAAACCATAGCCTTGACTAGACGAACCTTTGTTGGCAAAGTAATGTCTCTGCTTTTGAATATGCTATCTAGGTTGGTCCTAATTTTCCTTCCAAGGAGTAAGAGTCTTTTAATTTCATGGCTGCAATCACCATCTGCAGTGATTTTGGAGCACCCCAAAATAAAGTCTGACACTGTTTCCACTGTTTCCCCATCTATTTCCCATGAAGTGATGGGACCGGGTACCATGATCTTCGTTTTCTGAATGTTGAGCTTTAAGCCAACTTTTTCACTCTCCACTTTCACCTTCATCAAGAGGCTTTTTAGTTTCTCTTCACTTTCTGCCATAAGGGTGGTGTCATCTGCATATCTGAGGTTATTGATATTTCTCCCGGCAATCTTGATTCCAGCTTGTGTTTCTTCCAGTCCAGCATTTCTCATGATGTACTCTGCATATAAGTTAAATAAGCAGGTGACAATATACAGCCTTGACGTACTCCTTTTCCTATTTGGACCCAGTCTGTTGTTCCATGTCCAGTTCTAACTGTTGCTTCCTGACCTGCATACAAATTTCTCAAGAGGCAGGTCAGGTGGTTTGGTATTCCCATATCTTTCAGAATTTTCCACAGTTTATTGTGATCCACACAGTCAAAGGCTTTGGCATAGTCAATAAAGTAGAAATAGATGTTTTTCTGGAACTCTCTTGCTTTTTCCATGATCCAGCAGATGTTGGCAATTTGATCTCTGATTCCTCTGCCTTTTCTAAGACCAGCTTGAACATCAGGAAGTTCACAGTTCACATATTGCTGAAGCCTGGCTTGGAGAATTTTAAGCATTGCTTTACTAGCATGTGAGATGAGTACAATTGTGCAGTAGTTTGACCATTCTTCGGCATTGCCTTTCTTTGGGATTGGAATGAAAACTGAGCTTTTCCAGTCCTGTGGCCACTCCTGAGTTTTCCAAATTTTCTGGCATATTGAGTGCAGTTTTTTCACAGCATCATCTTTCAGGATTTGAAATAGCTCAACTGGAATTCCATCACCTCCACTAGCTTTGTTCCTTGTGATGCTTTCTAAGGCCCACTTGACTTCACATTCCAGGATGTCTGGCTCTAGGTCAGTAATCACACCATCGTGATTATCTGGGTCGTGAAGATCTTTTCTGTACAGTTCTTCTGTGTATTCTTGCCATCTCTTCTTAATATCTTCTGCTTCTGTTAGGTCCATACCATTTCTGTCCTTTATCGAGCCCATCTTTGCATGAAATATTCCTTTGGTATCTCTGATTTTCTTGAAGAGATATCTAGTCTTTCCCTTTCTGGTGTTTTCCTCTATTTCTTTGCATTGATCGCTGAAGAAGGCTTTCTTATCTCTTCTTGCTATTCTTTGGAATTCTGCATTCAGATGTTTATATCTTTCCTTTTCTCCTTTGCTTTTTCCTTCTCTTTTTTTCACAGCTATTTGTAAGGCCTCCCCAGACAGCCATTTTGCTTTTTTGCATTTCTTTTCCATGGGGATGATCTTGATCCCTGTCTCCTGTACAAAGCCACGAACCTCATTCCATAGCTCATCAGGCACTCTATCTATCAGATCTAGTCCCTTAAATCTATTTCTCACTTCCACTGTATAATCATAAGGGACTAGATTTAGGTCATACCTGAATGGTCTAATGGTTTTCCCTACTTTCTTCAATTTCAGTCTGAATTTGGCAATAAGGAGTTCATGGTCTGAGCCACAGTAGGCTCCTCGTCTTGTTTTTGCTGACTGTATAGAGCTTCTCCATCTTTGGCTGCAAAGAATATAATCAATCTGATTTTGGTGTTGACCATCTGGTGATGTCCATGTATATAGTCTTCTCTTGTGTTTTTGGAAGAGGGTGTTTGTTATGGTGATAGAAGAAAGGTCCAATGCTGTAAAGAGCAATATTGAATAGGAACCTGGAATGTCAGGTCCATGAATCAAGGCAAATTGGAAGTGATCAAACAAGAGATGGCAAGAGTGAATGTCGACATTCTAGGAATCAGCAAACTGAAATGGACTTGAATGGGTGAATTTAACTCAGATGACCATTATATCTACTACTCTGGGCAGGAATCCCTCAGAAGAAATGGAGTAGCCATCATGGTCAACAAAAGAGTCCGAAATGCTGTACTTGGATGCAATCTCAAAAACGATAGAATAATCTCTGTTTGTTTCCAAGGCAAACCATTCAATATCACAGTAATCCAAGTCTATGCCCCAACGAGTAACGCTGAAGAAGCTGAAGTTGAATGGTTCTATGAAGACCTACAAGACCTTTTAGAACTAACACCCAAAAAAGATGTCCTTTTCATTATAGGGGACTGGAATGCTAAAGTAGGACGTCAAGAAACACCTGAAGTAACAGGCAAATTTGGCCTTGGAATACGGAATGAAGCAGGGCAAAGACTAATAGAGTTTTTCCAAGAAAATGCACTGGTCATGCAAATGAATAGAGGAATATATTAGAATGGGAAAGACTAGAGATCTCTTCAAGAAAATTAGAGATACCAAGGGAAAATTTCATGCAAAGATGGGCTCAAGAAAGGACAGAAATGATATGGACCTAACAGAAGTATAATATATCAAGAAGAGGGGCAAGAATACACAGAAAAACTGTACAAAAAAGATCTTCACAACCCAGATAATCAAGATGATGGGATCACTCACCTAAAGACAGACATCCTGGAATGTGAAGGCAATTGGGTCTTAGGAAGTATCACTGTGAAAAAAACTAGTGGAGGTGATGGAGTTGAGCTATTTCAAATAGCAGTTGAGCTATTTTAAATCCTAAAAGATGATGCTGTGAAACTGCTGCACTCAATATGTCAGCAAATTTGGAAAACGTAGCAGTGGCCACGGGACTTGAAAAGGTCAGTTTACATTCCAATCCGAGGAAGAACAATGGCAAAGAATTCTCAAACTACCACATAATTTCACTCATCTCACACTCTAGTAAAGTGATGCTCAAAATTCTCCAAGCCAGGCTTCAGCAACACATGAACCATGAACTTCCAGATGCTCCAGGTGGTTTTAGAAAAGGCAGAGGAATAAGAGACCAAATTTGCAACATTCTTTGGATTATTGAAAAAGCCAGTGAGTTCCAGAAAAACATCTATTTCTGCATTATGGACTATGCCAAAACCTTTGACTCTGGATTCCCACAAATGTGGAAAATTCTTAATGAACTGGGAATACCAGACCACCTCACGTGTCTCTTGAGAAATCTGTATGTAGGTCAAGATGCAACAGTTAGAAATGGACAAAGAACACCAGACTGTTTCCATATAGGAAAAGGAGTACATCAAGGCTATATATTGTCACTCTGTTTATTTAACTTACATGCAGAGTACATCATGAGAAATGCTGGTCTGGATGAAGCACAAGCTGGAATCAAGATTGCCAGGAGAAATATCAATAACCTCATATATGCAGATGACACCACCCTTATGGTAGAATGTGAAGAAGACCTGAAGAGCCTCTTAATAAAAGTGAAAGAGGAGAGCAAAAAATTTAGCCTAAAACTCACCATTCAAAAAACTAAGATCATGGAATCTGGTCCCGTCACTTTATGTCAAATAGTTGGTTAAACAGTGGAAACAGTGACAGACTTTATTTTGGGGGGCTCCAAAATCACTGCAGATGGTGAATGCAGCCATGAGATTAAAAGACACTTGCTTCTTAGAAGAAAAGCTATGACCAACCTAGACAGCATATTAAAAAGCAGAGACATTACTTTGCCAACAAGGTCTATCTAGTCAGGCTATTGTTTTTCCAGTAGTCATGCATGAATGTGAGAGTTGGACTATAAAGAAAGCTGAACACCAAAGAATTGATGCCTTTGAACTGTGGTGTTGCAGAAGATCCTCAGAGTCCCTTGGACTGCAAGTTGAGGTCCAACCAGTCCACCCTAAAGGAGATCAGTCCTAAGTGTTCCTTGGAAGGACTGATGCTGAAGCTGAAACACCAGTACTTTGGTCACCTGATGCAAAGTTCTGACTCATTTGAAAAAACCTCGATGTTGGGAATGATTGAGGCAGGAGGAGAAGAGGATGACAGAGGATGAGATGGCTGGATGGCATCAGTGACTCAGTGGACATGAGTTTGAGTAAGCCCAGGAGTTGGTGATGGACAAGGAGGCCTGGCATGCTGCAGTCCACGTGGTCACAAAGTGTTGGGCATGACTGAGTGACTGAACTGAAATTGAACATTGTTTGACATTGCCTTTCTTTGGGATTGGAATGAAAATTGACCTTTTCCAGTCCTGTGGCCATGGCTGAGTTTTCCTGATTTGCTGGCATATTGCGTGCAGCACTTTCACAGCATCATCTTTTAAGATTTGACATAGGTAAACTGGAATTCCATCACCTGCACTAGGTTTGTTCATAGTGATGCTTCCTATGGCCCACTTGACTTAGCATTTCAGAATGTCTGGCTCTAGTTGAGTGATCACACCATCATGGTTATCTGGGTTATTAAAGTCTTTTTAGTATTTTTCTTCTGTGTTCTTGCCACCTCATCTTAATATCTTCCTGTTCAGTTACATCCATACCATTTCTCTCCTTTATTGTGCTAATCTTTGCATGAAATGTTCCCTTGGTATCAAGCCTGTAAGTGTCCAAATAGTCATATATTCCCATTGACCTAAAAAAATATAAGGAGAAATTATGAAACAGATGACATTATTCTACATAGCAAAAATTCAATTTAATTACATAAATTGATTTAAGTACCTGCTTTTCAAAAATAATATGCTTATTGATGGGAATTTAGAAATAAATATTCAATGCTTGACCTCAGGGAATTTGATTTATTAGAAAGACAAGTTAAACCAACCAATATATTATGTGCAATAAATGGCTTAAAAGAAAGGAGGAAATAACATAAAAGTCCATAAAAGAGGGAGCCCAAACTCAATTTTTGATAAAAGTGGGATAGTTTGAAGAAATATTCAACTAAAGAAAGTGTTAAAGTTTGCTTGCTCATTCAAGCAAGTAGGTGGAGCAAAAAGTTTCCATTACATGTTGGAAAATGTTCCTAACTAAAGTCAGATGCATTTATGTGAATCTATAAAATCAGGTACATGGCATCCCACCAGCCTCCAAAGTCAAGTTCCCTGGGGGTTCTCAGTTCCTTTGCCAGATCCCTAGGTTGGGAAACCTGTTGTGGGCCCTAGAAGTTTCTTAACAGTATGAGAATTTCTTTGGTATAATTGTTCTGCAGGTTGTGGCTCATCTTCTTGGCCGCTCTCTGGTGGAGTAAATGGCGACCTCCTCCAAGAAGGTTTATGCCACACGTTGCATAGTCCAGGTCTGCTACAGCCAGAGCCGCTGTCCTTGCAAAAGTCCACTGCTGACCAGTGCCTCCATAGGAGACACTCAAACACTCAAAGGTAGATCTGGCTCTGTCTCTGTGGGGATTATGGGTCCTGGTGTACACAAGGTTTTGTTTCAGCCCTCTGAGCATCTCTGGCAAGTATGGGGTTTGATTCTAAATGTGATTTCTCCCTTCCTACCATCCTGTTGGGGCTTCTCCTTTGCTCTTGGGATCCAACATTCTCCTGTTGATGGTTGTTCAGCAGTGAGTTTCAATTTTGGAATTCTTTCAGGAGAAGATGAGCTCATGTCTTTCTACTCTGCCATCCTGAGCCTGACCTTTGCAAACTGGGCTAGCCAAGAAGGGGACTTGTTTGTTTTACCTGATTTTGACTCTGGTCCATGGATTTTCTTTTGTTCCATTATTGCGGGCTTTTCCCTTTCTTTGTCATTTAGCCACCATGATTTTGGACTCATTTTTCCTATTCTAGCTACCTAATATTACCCCCTCAAGAGATGGGAGGTCCAATTCTTTAAGAGTATGGGCAGTGAGGTCTTTCTGGCTACTTCCTGCTGAGCTGGGACTGCGAGGGGCATTGGGCCTCCCTCTCTTGCTAGTCTCAAGTGTCAGAGTCCTGATAGAAGTGTCCATCAAAGGGTGAGTGATACATATTTTCCATGATCAGGTGCAGTTTTATGTATTCTTATTGAACTAGTAGTACATTTTGTAGCTTGTTGATCTTAACTGAAAGTCTTCTGAAATCTGAGACTGAGCTGCATGAACTTTCTGCTGAATTTGTTTTTGCTGTCCCTGTTTCCAACAGACTGGGATTCTCATCACTTCCACTGGGCAGTGATCAAGACCATCAGCCTCAAAAAGAAATGCAATAAGGCAAAACGGTTGTCTGAGGAGGCCTTACAAATAGCTGAGAAAAAAAGAGAAGCTGAAGTCAAATGAGAAAGGGAAATATATACCCATCTGAGTGCAGAGTTCCAAAGAAGAGCAAGGAGAGATAAGAAATCCTTCCTCAGTGATCAATGTAAAGAAATAGAGGTGGGGGGGGGGAATAGAATGGGAAAGACTAGAGATCTCTTCAAGAAAATTAGAGGTACCAAGGGAACATTTCATGCAAATTGGGTACAAAAAAGGACAGAAATGGTATGGATCTAACAGAAGCAAAAGATATTAAGAAGAGGTGGCAAGGATACACAGAAGAAGTATACAAAAAGGATCTTCATGATCCAGATAAATAGGATGGTATGATCGCTCACCTAGAACCAGACATCTTGGAATAAGAAGTCAAGTGTGCCTTAGATGTGCCAGAAACACATATACTTCTGCTTTATTGACAACGCCAAAGCCTTTGAGTGTGTGGATCACCACAAACTGTGGAAAATTCTTCAAAAGATAGGAATACCAGGCCACCTGAACTGCCTCTTGAGAAATCTGTATGTAGGTCAAGAAAAAACTCTTAGAACTGGAGAACTGGACATGGAACAGTAGACTAGTTTCAAATTGGGAAAGAGGTATATCAAGGCTGTATATTGTCACCTTGCTTATTTAACATATATGCAGAGTACATCATGTGAAATGCCAGGTTCAGTGAAGCACAAGCTGGAATCAAGATTGCTGAGAGAAATATCAATAACCTCAGATATGCAGATTATACCACCCATATGGCAGAAAGTGAAGAGAAACAGAAGAACTTCTTGATGAAAGTGAAAGAGTGGAGTGAAAAGTTGGCTTAAAAGTCAACATTCAAAAAATGAAGATCATGGCATCTGGTCCCATCACTTCATGGCAAATAGATGGTAAAACAGTGGAAACAGTGACAGACTTCATTTTCTTGAGGTCCAAATTCACTGCAGATGGTGACTGCAGCCATGAAATTAAAAGACTCTTGTTTCTTTGAAGAAAAGCTTTGACCAACTTATACAGCATATTGAAAAGCAGAGACATTACTTTGTCAACAAAGGTCCATCTAGTCAAGGCTACGTTTTTTTCCAGTAGTCATGTATGGATATGAGAGTTGGACCATAAAGAAAGCTGGGCACTGAAAATTGATGCTTTTGAACTGTGGTGTTGGAGAAGACTCTTGAGAGTCCCTTGGACTGCAAGGAGGTCCAACCAGTCAATCCTAAAGGAAATCAGTCCTGCATATTCTTTGGAAGGACTGATGTTGAAGCTGAAACGCCAATACTTTGGCTACCTGATACCAAGAAATGATTCACTGGAAAAGACCTTGAAGCTGGGAAAGTTTGAAGGCAGGAGAAGGGATGACAGATGATGAGATGTTTGGTTGGCATCCCTGACTTGATGGACATGAATTTAAGTAAGCTCTGGGAATTGATGATGGACAGGGAAGACTGGCATGATGCAGTCCATGTCGTCACAGAGTTGGACACGACTGAGGGACTGAAATAAACTGAACATGGCATGTAATTGTTTTTCAGGGAAAAGGTTGACAGGTACATTTTAGTTCAATCGATCTTGGAAATATTTTATAATAAATAGCACTGATTTGTGTCCTCACTAAATGAGGGGCGCTCAACAGATTTGGGAGAAAAGGAAATGATTGCAAGAGATTAGTAACAAGTTAGGGTACTTTCTTATCTCTTAAGTCCATTTACTTTACAAAATTATTTAGAGTAGTTTTTATGCAAATAAATATTTTAAGGATATGTGGAGTTCAAGGTTTTGCAGTTTAATTCTAACCCTCCTGCAGATAGCAATATAAGATAGAAATGTGTCAGAGAACAGAGTTTGGGGTTGGGGACATATTTGAAAATTTATGGAGGAAACTCTGAAAAGAGGGATTTGGATAGAAGATGGGAACAAAGAATGTTTAAAAACTGCAAGAATCCTAATAAAATACTAAAGTTTTCAAACAAGAAAATGAGGAAATCTCTCAAAATGTAGTAACTCAAATGTGAAAGATTTGGGTGACTGTTTCAGTTGCTGCCCATGTAAGGGAGACATGATTTGAGTTCAGCCAAGTGAAATACCTGCTTGGAAAAAAAAAAAAAAATTAACCCTCTGAATACAATTATAGGAAAACATAGAATCTCTACAATGACATGAATAAATATAAATATAAACATAATATCCAGTCAGAAACAATGAGAATGCAAAGAACATTAAAATATAGAATTTATACAGGAAAAAATATAGCCATTAGAAAATCTTCATGAAATTATCAGTATATTGAAATTAGCAACATATGCATAAAATAGCTATTAAAATATGCTTAATGAGTTAAAGGAAAATACACTCATGTATAATCAGATGAGAAATCAATAAAGAAATAGAACTATAAAAAAGAACCAAATCAATCCAGTGAGCCTAAGAAGTATAGCTGAAATAAAGATTTTAATCCATGAAATTAATAAAAAATAGGAGGCTGTACGTGAAAACATCAGTGAACTGGAGATAAATCAGTTGAAAATATCTAATTTGAATAATATAAATATTAAGTACTCTGAAATATATGTAATTGAAGTACTATGGAAAAGGAGAACAAGAATGGGGCAGAAAATTATTCGGAAATACATTATAGCCCCAAACTCACAAATCTGAAGAAAAAACATCAAACTACAGATGTACATACTTTAAAAAAATCACATCGTTGCAAAACTGTGGATATCAAAAATAAAGATAAAAAAAACTAAAAGAGGCAGAAGAAACAATCCTTCACAAACACACAAAAAGGAATGAAAATAACTGCTGACTTATTAGAAAAAAAAATGTCTTTAAACTACAACAGAACAATCAGTCCAATGTGCTAAACAAAAGCTACTATCAATGGGAATGTGATATATAGAAAAATAAGTATTCAAAAATGATAGGAGAAAAACATTTTATTGTAAACCAAAACGGAGAGAATTCATCGTATTCAAATTTATGTACCAAAAAATGCTAAAGAAATAACTCAGAATGAAGGAAAATAACTTCAGATGGTAGCTTCAATACAAATAAAAAGGTACAGGTGTTAAATGTGATTAAATAAAAGCCAGTTTTATTTTCAGCCAAGATGGAGCAAAAGGGACGAGATTTACCTTCCCACCCAAAACAACAAATATCCAGACAAAATAAATGAAACGATAACACCCAGCAATGTAATCTCCGAGAGATGGGAAAGAAATGAGATGTGCCATGTAATTGTCTCAGTGTACTGTCTGGAAAACATAACCGAAGGCAGAATTCAACTATCTCTCAGGAGAGGAGAGGGGTCTAGGAGTCTAGGAGGCTAAGGCAGCCAAAGTTCACAGTGCAGAGCACAAGAAAGGAGGAGAAGAAGGAGAAGAGAGAGAGAGAGAGATCTGGATTTCTGCAGTGTCTGCATAATACTAAGTGGGGAGTATGTACATGGAAAATACCTGAGTTCAGAGAAAGAACCACCAAAAGTGATTAGAAATAGCAACCTGCAAATCTCACACTAAAGAATGTTGTTTGTTGTAAAAAGAAACAGTGTGGAAAACCTTATAATTCATGAAGAAACAGATGGACTACTAAAAAGATCTTACTTAATGATTTGTAAAATTAACACTAGTCTAAACACTGATCTGCTTCCACCTAATAAAGTTTAAAGACAATATCCACGAAGATCAAATGGTTTTGAATAAGTTAATTGTACCCTGGAAGAAGCTCAGTATTTATAGGAATACAAAATTATCCATCATCCAACGAGGACAAACTGTACCATATAATTAAAAATTATCATGCACCCCCAAAGCAGAACAATTTGCCCATTGAAGAAAGAAAAAGAATCTATTAAAATAATCCTAGGTATGACACAGATGTTATTTGCCACAGCCAAAAACTTGGAACAGCTCTAACACCCACCAAAAATGGATTGGTCAAACAATAGAATGTTACTCAGTATAACATAAGAATGATAAAATAAAACTGATATATAGAAAATGTGGATGAATATTAAAACAATGGTTTCAGTGAGAAGCCAAACCATATAGTAAATTCTGTATGAATTCTTTTATACAAAATTTTTTAAAATGTACACTGAGACTTCTATAGTCTCAAGAAGCAGATCAAAGGTTGTCTGTTTGGAGATTGCAGCACATATGAGGGAAGAAATACTAAAGATCAAAAGGAAACCTATGGAAATGTTGGATATGTTTATTATGTTGATTTTCTTAATGGTTTAATGAGTACACACATGTCAAAGCTTATGAGACTGTATGTCTTAAACATGAGCTGTTTTGTATGTTAATTGTACATCAATAAATATGGTGAAACCAAACCAAAGACCAAGAATAGCCCTAACAGTATATTCAGTTCAGTTCAGTTCAGTCGCTCAGTCATGTCTGACTTTGTGACCCCATGAACTGCAGCACTCCAGGCTTCCCTATCCATTACCAACACCTGAAGCTTACTCAAACTTATGTCCATCAAGTCAGTGATGCCATCCAACCATCTTATCCTCTGATGTCCCCTTCTCCTCCTGCCTTCAATCTTTCGCATCATCAGGGTCTTTTCCAATGAGTCAGTTACTCGTATCAGGTGGCCAAAGTATTGGCATTTCAGCTTCAACGTCAGTCCTTCCAATGAATATGCAGGACTGATTTCATTTAGGATGGACTGATTTGATCTCCTTGCCTTCCAAGGGACTATCAAGAGTCTTATACAATACCACAGTTCAAAAGCATCAATTCTTCTGTGCTCAGCTTTCTTTATGCTCCAACTCTCACATCCATACATGACTACTGGAAAAACCATAGCTTTGACTAGATGGATCTTTGTCTGCAAAGTAATGTCTCTGCTTTTTTAACATGCTGTCTAGTTTTGTCTAGCTTTTCTTCCAAGGAGCAAGTGTCTTTTAATTTCATGGCTGCAGTCACCATCTGCAGTGATTTTGTACCCCAAGAAAATGAAGTCTGTCACTGTTAATACAATATTATCAGCCATAGTTCTAGTTATTAACTTAGAATGTTATATGTCCAGAAATATCCAAGTTTCCTACTAATTGCATTGTACTCAAATCTTTAACCATGTTTTTTTAAGTTTTGACCTTTCAATCATTATTTTATACCAATGTTTTTACAAAATGAAGATTTTCAAGAAGAGTCATAAAAACTACATTTAAAAAATAAATATAAGTTTATGATAGCCTTTAGATAATACCACTGAACTGGGTAACAAATGACAGAACTAATGGAAAACCTGCTTACTTCATCGAAATCAACAGGAACTAATTACCTGTGATTGAATGAACTAATGAGTATAGTTTATAACTTTTTGACTTTTTGAAAAATACACTAGCTTTAATCTTTGCTTTCCAGAAAAAAACTTTTCCTCTTATGCTATGACCTAAATCATGTTGATAAAATATACCTTTATAAACAAAGATGAAATATTTATCATTTTCTCTCTACCTGATCCTTCTAGAATTTGGCTTCTCCAGCTGGCTCTCCTGTGGACTTGATGGTTTAATGCAACTGAATTACAACTAGCTATATTAATCATTTTTTTAAAATTCATTCTTTTTCCCAAATTATTTATGAATTGTGTTTTCCTGATGCGCTATGACTTTGTCAATATCATTACCTACTTATATCCTGTCTATTTTATAAGGTTGTTGTCTCTTATAATACTGGATATGTAATCAGGCCTCCAACAAAACTGATGGCTAAACATTTTAAGGAAACAGATCACATTAATAAATCCATTGAATAATTATAATAGTGTGATTCTAGGTATGGAAAGGAGCAATAAGGAGAAATATCTCCTGGAGCATAATTGACCACTAATAAGAGAGAGGATCCATCCAGAGAACCTTTAATTATCAACAGGGCCTAATCTGGAAACTAACACCTGGAGTTGTGTATCAACATGATTTTTTGCCTAATTTGGTATAAGCCTCCCAGCAACATGGGACAAAAATTGGTCATGAAATGTCTCCCAAATATTGGACAAATTCTAGGCCAAAAAGAGGATCTAAGAAATTTCTTGCCGTATCAATAAACAAAAAGTGTCACAGTCATCCACAGTTGTAGCTACAGCCTATGGTGAGCTGTTCAGCCCTGAGCGAATTCAGGAAGGAAAATGCTTGCCATTTAACAGCCATAAGATATAGCCACTACCTAGAGCGAGCTCTGAGGAAACTAAGGATATGAAAGACACAGGATACCAGCCCCAGATAGCTGAGGAACATTTCAGAGAAATGATTTCATTGAGCACAGACTCTTGTGTCTTCCCATATATAGAAAACCATTAAATTCCTCAACTAGACAGATCTGGCTTTCTTTAATTAACAGTAATTTTTTTATGTTCCCAATGCCTAGTCTTTGTTGCAAAAATTCTGTATATCCTAGCTCCCCTCTTGCCTCCTCAGAGCAATTCTCTCATGGTTACTTGAGATGCTACCTCCCAGGCTTGAATCCTAAAAAATTCCTGCCAAATAAAATACAACTCTTAAAAAAATATATATGATTATTTAAAGTTAATTATTTGAAAAGTAGCACTACCTTGAAGTTTATGACATTATTTGATGCCATAGATATATAATGTAAATCACACAATATACAGTGTATGAGAACCATTTGCAAGATTCCCGTATTTCATGCAGAGTAATATAATTTTTACTCTAAATAGTAAACACTGGGGCCCACCAGGCTTCTCTGTCCATGGAATTCTTCAGGCAAGAATACTGGAGTGGATCGTCATTTCCTTCTCCAGAGGAATCTTCCTGACTCAGGTATCGAACCCAGGACTCCAGCATTGCAGGCAGATTCTCTGCTGTCTGAGTCACCAGGGAAGTCCCTAACTCTAAACACATGCTGTGTTTTATAGAAGGTGTTTATTATCATCACTACAACAAAGAGCAAAAATTATACAAAGCAGTTCAGCGATAAAGGCAAAAAGAAAGTGTGGAATTATCTTAAAAATAGATTGTAAAGCAACGATAGTGATAGTGATTTGTGTCAACTACAAATTGGTACTTACCATGGGCGCTTACCATCTACCTCTACAAGAATTAAATCACATGCTGCTGCAGCTGCTGATTTTCAACACCCTCTTAGTGTGGAGAGCAGAAGCAGGCACTTTGTATTTGGGACTAAAAGTGGCAAGACAAGTCTTCAGATAGTTGGATATTTCCTGGAGCTAATTTTATGAGCCTCATTCTTATATCTCCTCATATCTAGAAAAGCACTAACATTCTTCATGGTGATTACTGTTTCTTGTGACCAGCACAAGCTTCAGAAGAATAGCAATATATATATGTGAGCGTGTGTGTATGTGTGTGTGTGCGCGTGCTTGAATACATCTACTCCCCTTTTTCCAAAATCACATATATACTGACCTTCACCCCCTGCCTCTTTGGAACAGTTTCTCAGAGCTACCTGAGGTGCCGTCTTCCAGGCTGCAGTCCTCATTTGTCTCGCAATAAAACAACTTACAATACTCACTTTGTTCATTCTTTTTTTAAGTCGAGCTACGAGAAACCAGAAATGTACCCTTATATGGATCTTTTTAACAGGTGGTGCTGGATTCACTGGATATACCCAAGTGGAAATGAAATCAACGATAACCCTTATCTTACACAATACACATAAATTAATTCAAGGTAGATAATAACCTTAACTGTTAAGAGTAAAATGATAAAGCTTTGAGAATAAAAACCACAATAATATCTTCATGACCTTCCATCATTAGCCATCAGAGAAATACTACAAATTAAAATTACAATGAGATATTGCTAGATATCCACCAAAGAGGCTAAACTGATAAAGGCTGACAGGAGTCAAATGTCAGTAAAGACAGGGAGCTACCAGAACTCTTATCCACTGCTGATGGGAATGTTAATGGTATCATCACTTTGGAAACAGAGGTTTGGAAATACTAAAAAGTATACATTTAATCCAGCAATCACATTTCCAGATATCTAACAACAACAACAAAAATACAGTTGTCTATAGAAAGATTTTTTTCCCAAACATTATAGAAATAGTCAAAAACTATACATAACAGTAATGCCAATCATCAAATTGATAAATTATATATAAAATATTCATATCATGCA
Organism: Bos mutus; assembly: GCF_027580195.1. NCBI lineage: Eukaryota > Metazoa > Chordata > Mammalia > Artiodactyla > Bovidae > Bos > Bos mutus. The sequence goes on from NC_091622.1 coordinate 81,277,176, forward strand.
ACTGTTGGGCTTCCCTGGTGGCTCAGTGGTAGAAAATCCACCTGCCAGAGCAGAAGGTACAGGTTTGATCCCTGGGTCTGGAAGATCCCCTGGAGATAGAAATGGCAACCCACTCCAGTATTCTTGTCTGGAAAATCTCATGGACAAAGGAGCCTGATGGCCTACAACAGCCCATGGGGTCACAAAAAGAGTTGGGCAAGACTTAGCAACTAAAAGAAATATTCATATCATGCCTCAATATTATACCAAAAAACCAAAAACAACAGCTCAAACTCAAATTATTAATACACACAAGAATGTGGATGAACCTCACTGACATTGAGATGAGACAAAGAATCTAGACAGAGAATAGTTCATCCATGTGATTCCATATATATGAAATTCTAGAAAGGGAAAAACTAATATATGGTTAAAAAATCAGAACTAATAGTTATCTCTGGAGTTGAGAGCAAATGATTAGCAGAAGCATGAGGAAATATCGGTCTAATGGGACTATTCTATATTTTTATAGGAAATGTGGAATAAATATCCATTTATCAAAATTATATATTTAACATATATATTTTAATTTATGTAAATTTTATCTGAAAAATTGAATGAGATAGTGAGGAATGGCTGGAAGCATAGATTAAACAAAAATATTTATCACAAATATTGATGCTTTTTGGAACTGGGTGATGAATACATCATGATTCATTATACTATAATTGAAAAGTTCTCCATGTTAAAATGTTTAAAAAGATTAAACCTTTATGAGTCCCACTAGGAAGAGTATGTGTGGTTTTTTGGGGGAACTGGGTGGCCATAATAATTACTACAGGAAGTCAAGGTTAAAAATGGGTGCTCTATGGAGAATAAAACTGGAAACCTTAAGAAAAAAGATCATAAAAATTATTACTTCTACTTTTAATATAGCACTCTAATCAGGAGGAGCATTGATGTGTGAGCAAGAAGGCTGAGAGATTTATGTATTAGTGAGACTCAGGTTTACATTTTTGTTCTTCTATATTAGCTTTGTTACTTTGTGCAAAGCAATTAACCTTTCTGAGTTTCAGTTTATTCAACTCTAAAATGAGATTAATTATCTCTAACTCAAAAGGTGGCAGTGAGAATTTGGCAACATTAATATATTGTAAACATTTACTACATTGCATGAAACTGACTAAATGTTAAAAGAAATTTTGCTTTTCTTTCTTTCTTTCACAGCCCACTCTTCATTACAATCCCCAGCCTTGAAACATTTTGCTTTGTATATATTTGGCACTAAACAAATTGAAGGTACTTTTATTATTAGCATCAGGTAAGTGTTACAGAAAGGCTTATTCTACAGGCTTATTCAAAATCTACAGTAGAAGTGAGGCTTCAAAGACAAATCTGTGTGAAGAACTTTCAGTTGAGAAAATGAGACCTAGAGCTTGTGAGAATCAAGGGTATATATTTGTAATTTTAAATAGGAGGAGGTTCTCTCCCTAATATGTAGGAGAAAATGTCTTTTATGTCAGTTCTTAGAGCATTAAAATCTATAGGTTTAGAATAATTTTGCAAATATAGTGACTCCCATAATTTAACTACTGCAGAAGCAGTAATCTGTAATTTAAGAAGATTTTGATGATCATGCATATTTAGCAAAACTGGGGGTCCAAGAGTGAAGAAATTTGTTCTGACATTGAAGCTGTAATTCTGAAGAGTTGAGGAATGTTACTAAGGCAGCACATTATAAAAAAGCCTTCTGAGCTATTATTTAGCATAAAATTGAGAAGAAGTCTTAAATTTGCGAGAATACTATTGTAGCACATGTATCATTTGTTGATATATCTTGCAATATCTTAAATAATAAAGTTCAGTTTTATCTTCTGTAATAAACATACAGAAGTACTGGATTTCTGATTTAGTCATAATTTTTAGGGCTAACCAGAAACTCTAATGTTTGAAACATTTCTTGCCTTATCCATCCTTAAAAATATATTACACTACATACTTTTCATAATATGAAAAAAAGTTATAATAAAAGTTATAATGAAACAAGTGAACTATATTAAATTTCTTTAGGGATATATGGCAGATATCTAGTGAAAATGAGACTCCATAAAATAATGAATAAAAATTTAAAGAATTAGCAAATATAAAAACATTACAATGGAGACACAGAAGGCATACATGAAGTGTAGTATAGTGCAGAGGAGAATCTGTGGGTTTTACATCTCTTCATGGTCATAAGAAAAAGATGATATAACTTGTATAAAGTACACATTTATATGCACACACACACACCACACATAACATGATGTGAACAACAATACACAACTCTTATAAAAGGCATTTTTTATTTCTGTGGTGTACATTATCAGAACTAGAAGTGACGTGGGGTGATGTAATAGTTATTTTCTGTAGGTTTTAATTCAATTAAAATGGGCTCCCTAATAATTGTCTTTAATGCCATTTCAGATACTTGCTACTTTATCTTTGCTCTAATGCAATTGGTTTATTTGCTGTCTTGAAAAATACCATTCACGTCTTAAAAAAATACCATTCACTGGTGAATTTTAACAGCCATTTAAGGAAGAAATGAAACTCATCCTTCACAAAGTATTGATAAAGAGGAAATACTTTCTCATTCCGTAAGGCAAGTTTTATTCTAACAAGAAAGCCAGACAGATAAAGAAAGAAAGAAAAAAGGAAAAAGAGAAAGAACAAAAAGAGAGAAATAAAATCAGGCCAATGTCTTCACTGAATATAGATGCAAAAATTTTTAACAAAGTAATAGCAAGTAAAGTCAAGTGATATGTAGAAATTATTATTAACCACTACCAGGTGGAATTTATTTTAGGCAAGGCAAGGTTGTTTTAATTTTTGAATATCATTTAATGCAATATACCATGTTTCCTCAACAGATTTAGGGAAATAACTTGACAAAATCCAAGCTTTCCTTCCTAATAATTCAACAGATTAGAATATAAAGGAATTTCATCAACATCATAAAGAGTATCTACATAAAACTTACAGTTCATGTCATACACAAAGGTGAAAGATTGTTTTCTTTATAAGACCAGGAAAAAGAGTAATATGTCTGCGTTTGATACTTTTCAACATTGTACAGGAAGTTCCTGCAAACATTGAACTGTACACATACCCATTCAAATTTATGGCATATGAATTCAGTTCAGTTCAGTTCAGTCACTCATTCGTGTCCGACTCTTTGCGAGCCCATGAATCACAGGAAGCCAGGCCTCCCTGTCCATCACCAACTCCTGGAGTTCACTCAGACTCACATCCATCGAGTCAGTGATGCCATCCAGCCATCTCATCTTCTGTCGTCCCCTTCTCCTGCCGCCAATCCCTCCCAGCATCAGAGTCTTTTCCAATGAATCAACTCTTCGCATGAGGTGGCCAAAGTCCTGGAGTTTCAGCTTTAGCATCATTCCTTCCAAAGAGATCCCAGGGCTGATCTCCTTCAGAATGGACTGGCTGGATCTCCTTGCAGTCCAAGGGACTCTCAAGAGTCTTCTCCAACACCACAGTTCAAAAGCATCAATTCTTCGGCGCTCAGCCTTCTTTACAGTCCAACTCTCACATCCATTCATGACCACTGGAAAAACCATAGCCGTGACTAGACGGACCTTTGTTGGCAAAGTAATGTCTCTGCTTTTCAAAATACTATCTAGGTTGGTCATAACTTTTCTTCCAAGAAGTAAGAGTCTTTTAATTTCATGGCTGCAGTCACCATCTGCAGTGATTTTGAAGCCCAGAAAAATAAAGTCTGACACTGTTTCCACTGTTTCCCCATCTATTTCCCATGAAGTGATGGGACCGGATGCCATGATCTTCGTTTTCTGAATGTTGAGCTTTAAGCCAACTTTTTCACTCTCCACGTTCACTTTCATCAAGAGGCTTTTTAGTTTCTCTTCACTTTCTGCCATAAGGGTGGTGTCATCTGCATATCTGAGGTTATTGATATTTCTCCCAGCAATCTTGATTCCAGCTTGTGGTTCGTCCAGCCCAGCGTTTCTCGTTGATGTACTCTGCATATAAATTAAATAAGCAGGGTGACAATATACAGCCTTGACATACTCCTTTTCCTATTTGGACCCAGTCTGTTGTTCCATGTCCAGTTCTAACTGTTGCTTCCTGACCTGCATACAAATTTCTCAAGAGGCAGATCAGGTGGTCTGGTATTCCCATCTCTTTCAGAATTTTCTACAGTTTATTGTGATCCACACAGTCAAAGGCTTTGGCATAGTCAATAAAGCAGAAATAGATGTTTTTCTGGAACTCTCTTGCTTTTTCGATGATCCAGCGGATGTTGGCAATTTGATCTCTGATTCCTCTGCCTTTTCTAAAACCAGCTTGAACATCTGGAAGTTCATGGTTCACGTATTTTGAAGCCTGGCTTGGAGATATGAATTACACCTCAAAAAATTCTTAAAATGTTTAAGACAAACAGTGAAATTAATTATCCTTTCTCTTTTTACTTTGTGTAAATCTATAGAGTTAAAGAGATACATAGAATAATTTTTTCAATATTTGCCATGTTGGATCAAGAGATAATTAAAAATGCAGAAAGTTAAACTTCACATAGAATTGAAAAAACAGAGGTTTAAGTTGTCTTAGATGCTATAGATTTAAGAATGTTCATTCGTCACTATTTTGAATACTCATTAAAATTCACTCTTTTTTTGTCAAAATTATTTGTCTCTTCCACTGGAAATAAGCTTATATCAATAAGTCAATCCATTCAACAGCATGTTAAATTTATTTCTTATATATAATAAATATTTTCATTTTAAATGTCATATTAAACATCTATATAAGTAAAAATAATCATATAATCTGAGAAAATTGATTTTAAACTAGTTATACATTTAAGCATCATCCATTATAAACATTTATATGTAGTTATCTGTATATATTTATTATATTATATTAGAATGTCTATAAACTATGATTTCAAATGACATAAGAATGATATTTATAATCAAGAAATGCACAATAAAGTATATGACTAATGCATTTTCCAACATTCTCTGTCTTTGGGATCTCATGGATAGTAACCTGCCAGGTTCCTTTGTACATGGGGATTCCTCAGGCAAGAATACTGGAGTGGGTTGTCTTGCCCTCCTCCAGCGGATCGCCCAACCCAGGGATTGAACTCAGGTCTCCTGTATTGCAGATGGATTCTTTACCGTCTGAGCCACCAGGGAATCCCAAGACTACTGGAGTGGGTATTACAAATGATATTCAGAACACAGAATATTGCAAATGGACGCTAGATACATCCAGGCTTTGTGTGGGGAACAATGATGGGAAGACATTTTTGTTGTTGGTGGTGTTTTCTTATTTCAATGGATAATTTTTCAGTATCAAATCAATAAGGAAAACAAACATTTACTCCAAGAAGAGAGCAACAGCAAAAATGATAGTAAATATAGTAATGTGTGAGTGTGCTTAATTGTTCAGTCATGTCTGACTCTTTGTGATGCCATGGCCTGTAGCCTTCCAGGTACTCTGTCCATGGGGATTCTCCCATGGAAAATACTGGAGTGGGTTGCCATACCTTCCTGCAGAGATCTTCTAAACCCAGAAATGGAACCCAGGTCTCCTGCATTGCAGGCAGATTCTTTTTCATCTGAGCCACCAGGGAAGCCTGAATATAGTAATGAGTGCTATCAAATGCATTTGGGACCTTTTTCCACCTAAGAAGAAAAAGTTTAATTTGTATCTTTTGCAAATTCCACCTAATAACATACCCTATAAATCAAACTGTAAATTCACTGATTACTAATGTAACATACTTGAAGGTAGGCTGTGATTTTTTTACTATTTTACAGTAACAACTCATATCCTGGCATATTGAGGGATTTCAATGGATATTCAGTTCAGTTCAGTCGCTCAGTCGTGTCCGACTTTTTGCAACCCCATGAATCGCAGCACTCCAGGCCTCCCTGTCCATCACCAACTCCTGGAGTTCACCCAGACTCACATCCATTGAGTCAGCGATGCCATCCAGCCACCTCATCCTCTGTCGTCCCCTTCTCCTCCTGCCCCCAATCCCTCCCAGCATCAGAGTCTTTCTAATGAGTCAACTCTTTGCATGAGGTGGCCAAAGTACTGGAGTTTCAGCTCTAGCATCATTCCTTCCAAAGAAATCCCAGGGCTGATCTCCTTCAGAATGGACTGGTTGGATCTCCTTGCAGTCCAAGGGACTCTCAAGAGTCTTCTCCAACACCACAGTTCAAAAGCATCAATTCTTTGGTGCTCAGCTTTCTTCACAGTCCAACTCTCATATCCATACATGACCACTGGAAAAACCATAGCCTTGACTAGACGGATCTTTGTTGGCTGTATATTGTCACCCTGCTTAAATAACTTATACGCAGAGTACATCATGAGAAACGCCGGGCTGGAAGAAGCACAAGCTGGAATCAAGAGTGCCGGGAGAAATATCAATAACCTCAGATATGCAGATGACACCACCCTTATGGCAGAAAGTGAAGAGGAACTAAAAAGCCTCTTGATGAAAGTGAAAGAGGAGAGTGAAAAAATTGGCTTAAAACTCAACATTCAGAAAATGAAGATCATGGCATCTGGTCCCATCACTTCATGGGAAAAAGATGGGGAAACAGTGAAAACAGTGTAAGACTTTATTTTTTTGGACTCCAAAATCACTGCAGATGGTGACTGCAGCCATGAAATTAAAAGACGCTTACTCCTTGGAAGAAAAGTTATGACCAACCTAGATAGCATATTGAAAAGCAAAGACATTACTTTGCCAACAAAGGTCTGTCTAGTCAAGGCTATAGTTTTTCCACTGGTCAGTCGCTCAGTCATACCCAAATCTTTGCAAATCCATGGTTTGCAGCACTCCATGCCTCCCTGTCCACCACCAACTCCTAGAGTTTACCCAAACTCATGCTCATTGAGTCAGTGATGCCATCCAACCACTTTATCCTCTGATGTCCCCTTTTCCTCCAACCTTTAATCTTTCCCAACATCAGGGTCTTTTCCAATGAGTTAGTTATTTGCATCAGGTGGCCAAAGAATTGCAGTTTCAGCTTCAACATCAGTCCTTCTAATGAACACTCAGGACTGGTCTTCTTTAGGGTGGACTGGTTGAATCTCCTTGCAGTCCAAGGAACTCTCAATAGTCTTCTCCACCACCACAGACCAAAAGGATCAATTCTTTGGTGCTCAGCTTTCTTTATAATCTAACTCTCACATCCATATATGACTACTGGAAAAACAATAGCCTTGACTAGATGGACCTTTGTTGGCAAAGTAATGTCTGCTTTTTAATACACTGTCTAGGTTGGTCATAATTTTCCTTCCAAGGAGAAAGCATCTTTTAATTTCAAGGCTGCAGTCACCTTCTGCAGTAATTTTGGAGCCCCCAAATATAAAGTATGTCACTGTTTTCACTGTTTCCCCATTTATTTGCCATGAAGTGATGGTACCAGATGCCATAATTTTCACTTTCTGAATGTTGAGCTTTAAGCCAACTTTTTCACTCTCCTCTTTCACTTTCATCAAGAGGCTCTTTTGTTCTTCACATTCTGCCATAAGGATGGTGTCATCTGCATATCTGAGGTTATTGATATTTCTCTCAGTAATCTTGATTCCAGCTTGTGCTTCATCCAGCCCAGCATTTCTCATGATGTACTCTGCATGTAAGTTAAATAAGCAGGATGACAATATACAGCCTTGATGTACTCCTTTTCCTGTTTGGAACCAGTCTGCTGTCTGTGTCCAGGTCTAACTGTTGCTTCCTGACCTACATACAGATTTCTCAAGAGGCAGGTCAGATGTTCTGGTATTCCCTTCTCTTTCAGATTTTCCACAGTTTGTGGTGATCCACATAGTCAAAGGCTTTGGCATAGTCAGTAAAGCAGAAATAGATGTTTTTCTGGAACTCTCTTGCTTTTTCCATGATCCAACAGATGTTGGCAATTTGATCTCTGGTTCCTCTGCCTTTTCTAAAACCAGCTTGAATATTTGGAAGTTCACGGTTCATGTATTGTTGAAGCCTGGCTTGGAGATTTTTGAGCATTACTTTACTAGCATGTGAGATGAGTGCAATTGTGTGGTAGTTTAAGCATTCTTTGGCATTGCCTTTCTTTGGGATTGGAATGAAAACTGAGCTTTTCCAGTCCTGTGGCCACTTCTGCATTTTCCAAATTTACTGGCATATTGAGTGCAACACTTTCACAGCATCATCTTTCAGGATTTGAAACAGCTCAATGGGAATTCCATCGCCTCCACTAGCTTTGTTCTTAGTGATGCTTTCTCAGGCTCACTTCACTTTACATTCCAGCATGTCTGCTCTATTTGAGTGATCACACCATCATGATCATCTGGGTTGTGAAGATATTTCTTGTACAGTTCTTCTGTGTATTCTTGCCACCTCTTCTTAATATCTTCTGGTTCTGTTAGGTATTATCAGTGGTATTATATGCTCAAACTGTACTTAGAATTATGCATATAATAAAATTCTCAAAAGTATAATATCATTTGAAAACCATATTTATTTTGGCCAATCTTTGCCAAAATTTTTCTATGAAATATTCAGTCTTTGAAAACTCTTTTTTAACTGTGGCTGCCAATAGAGAACATTATCTCATTATCAAACTATTCAGAAATTCAGCTGTAAGTGGGATTCTGAAAAGAAACGCAGACATATACATACAATGATTTTATGTGTATATGGTGGTATACTACTAAATACTGTTGCCTTTGGAATTATTCCTTTAACAGTGTACGTATTAACAGAAACATCTGAAAGTTTGTCTATTTTAACAGTGTAAGTATTAATAGAGACATCCAAAAATTTGTCTATTGATTAATTAGTGTCAGCACTTTTGTTTCTAGCTATGGCCAAAGAATCAATGTGGAGCTCTGATAAAACAATTTATTCTCTGTATCACATGCAAGCTGACAGTGAAATAATGAAAAAATAACACTAGCCACATGTTTTCATGTTTTCAGAATGTGACTGGAAAGATTAGGATTTTAAGATACTTTAAAATCTTTTGAAAAAATGATGTAATAAAATTGAATATTCCTATTGCAATAAAATGAAAATTAAAGGCAGAGTATATGATCTCATTCAACAGGGATATTTTTAAGCTTGCCAGTTATCTAATAAGAGTTGATATAGTTATGTCAAGAAATAATGTGGCAAGAATGCAAAGGATTAGGCTAGAAGTTAAAGAATGAATTTAAATCCTACATCCACTACAGAGTCAGGATAACATGGAAACAGTTCACTTCTTTGGATCTCAGGGCTTTCTAAAGCCCTATAACTTATGACTTCAAAACTGTGTGTACTAAAGGATTTTTAGAATTTTTTAAGCCCACAAAAAACCCCCAAAAAACCAAAATTGGGTTTCAGCTAAAATGCAAAGGTTTTGCATAAAGATACCACGCTGTGAGACAATAGTGGGTTCCTTGTGTTATTCATAGTAACACTGCCCTCTTGGGAAACTTATCTTCCTTCCCTGGGGTTACATGTGTCTGCCCCAGCATGGTCTTTGGTAAATGACACAAACGATGCTGCTCCTTGACTAGAAATAATTGGATCCAGCGTATCTACCTGGATCAAGTCAACAATCAGATTTTCTTGTGAATTTATTGTGCTTGAGAAGCCTCCTTGTGCAGATGGGTCTGTAACATGTAAACCAGGGGAAATTCTGGATCACTGTAAGCTATTAATATTATGTTGGCTAGAGAGGAGACAGGGAGAGAAAGAGAGAGCAGTATAAGAGAGAGGGAGAGAGGGAAGAAGGAAGTGAGATGTTGGAAAGAGAGAAGAATGTGATAAACAAATAGGGACATAAGAGGAAGAGGGAAGAGAAAAGGTCCTGCCTGGAATCTCTTTACATCTTCACTTCCTGTTCCCAAGGACTGGCTGAATCCTTTTCTTTGTATTCAGTATTGTATCCTTGTGCCCTTATGATAAATTCACTGCTTTTATTTTTGTTGTTGTTTGCTGGTTGGTTGTTTGCTGGTTTGTTTGCTGATGTTATTGTTTTCAGAAATTATATGGAAGGAAAGAGGGCAATATCCTTTAGGCTTCCCCGGTAGCTCAGAGGGTAAAGTGTCTGCCTGCAATGTGAAAGACCCGGGTTCAATCCCTTGGTTGGGAAGAACCCCTGAAAAAGGAAATGACAACCCACTCCAGTACACTTGCCTGGAAAATTCCATAGATGGAGGAGCCTGGTAGGCTACAGTCCATGGGATCACAAAGAGTCGGACATGACTGAGAGACTTCACTTTGTAATTTGTAAAGAGGGCAATGACAGTGAGACTACAATTAGGGAGTAGAGAGATTCATTTAATAAATATTTTAAGGTAGAACTGGAAAAATTCAACCTAGTAATAATCCATACATGTTATTAAATCTTCCAGCAGAAAGAGACTACAGAGAGTCTTATCTCTCAGGCTAGTGCCAACTAAGCTAACAAATATGAATTTTTTAACCTGAGTTTTGAGGATACCCAGTGCTAGAGATTTTAAAACCTGCCTTAATGGATACATTTAAAACTTAAGAAAAATCAGGTTGTTACAAATAAATTATATTATTTTACTATTGTTATATATTTTTATATTATTATAAAATCATAGCCTTTTAAATTTGATAAGAAACTTTGAGATCATATATTTTGAAATGTTCACCTTAGTTATAAATAATGCACATCTTTGCATCTTATTTATAGTTCAAAGATTGAGTTTTCTTTGAGAGCTGAAGAAATTAATGTGGTAATAATTTCAAGTAGCATTATATTATTTTGATAATAGAAAATGTAGATATTAATATTTGAATATTTTGCTGTTTTTTATGTTTATATAATGATTGGTCTGAGGAAATATTACAAGAGGAAATTTTAGGTTTTCTTTGAAAATGAAAAAAGGTAGGCAAGTATATAATGTTTCAAAAACTTGAATAGTTAAAACTGCATTTAGGACAAATGCACATGATCTTTGAAGTTAATCAGTGATATGGTTTTCTTTCTGAGCTTTGATTTTTTTCAAGCATATCTAATGGATTAGATTTCTGAAAGTCATTGGGAAAATATGTGGTGACATTGTGTTTCCACTGCTATTTATTCCACAACTATTATGTGCCTGTTATTTGCAAAGAGTATCATATTATTTGACTTCCTTTTATATTCAAATGGAAATGTTATTTAGTTATATTTTACAGTGTCTATTCATTAAAACTTTGCCAATGAATTAATGCAAGCTAACCTCAGTTAACATTATTGAGCATATAAAATGTTCTAAGTTCTCTATTAAGGACTTCACATGTATTTTCACATTTGATGTTCACAACTCTCTGGGGTCATACTTGTCTTAGTTTTGTAAGTGAAGAAGTAGAGACTAAGGGCTTTCAGTAATTTGCTCAGTGTCTCAAGGTAACAAGTGACCAAAGTCACCATCTATTGGATGACAAATGCATGATTCTATCACTACACTAAGCTCCTTCAAAGCAAATTAAACATCAGTGTATAATGCATCTCTTAATTTTTATATAAATTCATCTTACAAATCACAAAGAGTAAATTATTTTTGGAAATACATATTTTATAGGAGGAGAGGTCAAAAATGAGGGCTGGAGTTGACTGTCTCCTATTAAACTGCCTTTGTACTAAACTGCCTGTTTTGTTCTGATTTGTACTAGTTTTGTGAGGGAGAAGTAAGGCAAACTTTAGCTCATTTGCCACACATTTCACATGACAATATACTTTTATCCACTTATCTCTAAAGAGGAATTATTAATTTGATGTACTGAGTTTTGTCAGTGTAAGTAATTGAAAGATGCTTAATGAGATGACAATAATGACAAAAACTAATAAATGCTTAATGTGTGTTATGTATTATTCTAAAGTAAAGTATATTATTCTAACTTTACAGACATCTATTTATGTAACCCTTACAACAATCCTGTGAAATTAGTATCTTTTTCAGATGAGGAAACAGCCACAGAATGGTGAGCTAAATTGCTCAAGGCTGCCTAGAACTAAGAAGTGATGTTAAGTAAAAATAATAATTAAAAAAGAAGTGATGTATTTTCACAAAGGCTATCTGATTCCAGAGTCTGTGATCTTAACCATTAGTGTTTAATCTGAAATGGAAGGATAGATCCCTCAATGACTTCTCAGACCAACTCCATTGCCTATAGCTTTCTCGGGCACTATACAATATTGATCATCCCTTTTTGTTTTTTGCCACTTTCCCAATTTATTAGATCCTTCTTTAATGGCACTTAGATGTATTTAAGCTTCCCAAATCTTAAGAATACAATTGCCTCCATCCCAGTTATTCTTATAACTAACTGCCACATTCTTTCATTCTCTTTAAAGCCAAACTTTTTAAGAGAATTGTCTATACTAATTAACCCTACTGCCTTGTAGATATGTACTCTCCATACAAATTCCAATCTGTAAAATGCAGCTACAACTTCTCCTGAAGATTTTACCTCTAGGGTCATCATCATTGCCCTTTTGTCACTGAACATGATGAGATTTGAAAAAATATCCTTTCTATATTGATATCTCAGTAGTTTTTAACACTGTAAAATCTTTTATCCTCTTTATTAAGCTGGTTTCCTTGCCTACTTCTTAAATACTATTCTGCCACCTTTGCTGGCTTATCACTCTAAAATAATCTTGTGAATTATAAAGTGTTAGTGTTAGTAACTCAGACTCTTTGTGTCCCCATGGACTGTAATCCACCAGGCTCCCATTCCCTTCTCCAGTGGGTCTTCCTGACCCAAGGATTGAACCTGGGTCTCCTGCATTTCAGGAGGATTCTTTACTATCCAAAACACTAAATTGTAAAGCTATGTGCATTTTTTGCTTTACATTTGTTAAGTTTAATTGCCATTTAAAATATTTTAGGGACTTCCCTGGTGGTTCAGACTGTAAAAGTATCTGCTTACAATGTGGGACACCTGGGTTTGATCCCTGGGTTGGGAAGGTCCTCTGGAGAAGGCAATGGCAACCCACTCCAGTACTCTTGCCTGGAAAATCCCATGGACAGAGGAGCCTGGTAGTCTACAATCCATGGGGTCGCAAAGAGTCGGTCACAACTGAGCTGTCTGACTGTCATTAAAATATTTTAATGACATTTTGATGATTTTAATGACAAATTGGACATGGTGAATGCAGAAATGTATGGGAATAGAAATGTGGCATGAGTTTGATAGTGCAGCAAGGGTAAGTCAATGAAGGAATCACTGGATCTCCACATTTACTTCAAAAGTAATTGCATCTAGGTTGCTTTCATGTTCTAGCTATTGTAAATAGTGCTGCAATGAACAATGGGATACATGTGTCTCTTTCTTTTTTTTTAATTAATTAATTTATTTTAATTGGAGGCTAATTACTTTACAACATTGTGGTGGTTTTTGCCATACATTGACATGAATCAGCCATGGATGTACATGTGTTCCCCGTCCTGAACCCCCTCCCACTTGCCTCCCCATCCTATCTCTCGGGTCATCCCAGTGCACCAGCCCTGAGCACCTTGTCTCATTCATCGAACCTGTATTGGTGATCTATTTCACATATGATAATATACATGTTTCAATGTTATTCTCTCAGATCATCCCACCCTCTCCCTCTCCCACAGAGTCCAAAAGACTGTTCTATACATCTGTGTCTCTTTTGCTGTCCCACATATAGGGTCATTGTTACCATCTTTCTAAATTCCATATATATGCGTTAATACACTGTATTTGTGTTTTTCTTCCTCACTTACTTCACTCTGTATAATAGGCTCCAGTTTCATCCACCTCATTAGAACTGATCCAAATGCTTTCTTTTTAATAGCTGAGTTTGTGTATATGTACCACAGCTTTCTTTCAATTTTGGTTTTCTCAGGGTATATGCCTAGGAGTGGGATTTCTTGGTCATATGGTGGTTTTATTCCTAGTTTTTTAAGCAATTTCCATACTGTCTTCCATAGTGGCTATATCAACTTACATTCCCATCAACATTTGCTGTATGGCTCAGGAAACTCAAACAGGGGCTCTGTATCAACCTAGAGGGGGTGGGATGGGAAGGAAGATGGGAGGGAGTTTCAAAACAGAGGGGATATATGTATACCTGTGGCTGATTCATGTTGAGTTTGGCAGAAAACAGCAAAATTCTGTAAAGCAATTATCCTTCAATAAAAAATAAATTAATTTAAAAAAAGTAATTGAAAAGTGGTAGAAGGTTTATGCTCAACAAAAGTCCTTGCTCGGTATTTTAGAAACTCTCATTTTCTTGCAGTCTGCTTGCTAACTGCCATAGCCAGTGGTACTGTCTCCTTCTGGACACTGGCCCTGACCTACTCATTTTAGAAGTCCATGTGGGCTTCTGTGAAATATACTGATGCTTTACTACTACAATCCCTTGCCATGAGCTTACAGTCACTCTGCAAACGCCTCTGCTTTCATAAAACCATCTTAGTGCCCAAAGAACGAACAAGGCTGTTTGGAGGGATCTGAGTGAACACTGTGATCCTCTGAGTTATACTGTGTCAGAGTGTACAGGAAATCCTGCAATAGACCTTTTAGTTAAATATCTTTGCTCTTTTAACATATAATCTGTGTCTTCATAGAATTCTTAGGCACTGGAATGGAGAACATATCAGAGAGTCAATATTACAGAATCTAGAATATCTTTCCTGCTTTGACTCAAGCTTGAATCCTGCTCAGAACTTAAAATTATAATGTGGAAAATGAACAATGCTGGCTAACTGAGTGTATAAAAAAGTGCATTTTCCTCTTTTTTGTGGCTCAATTCTAATTTGATAGCTTGCCCTAGCGGCTGGGCTTCCCTGGTGGCTCAGCTGGTAAAGAATCCACCTGCAATGTTGGAGACCTGGGTTCAATCCCTGGGTTGGGAAGATCAGTTAGAGAAGGAAATTGCAACCCATTCTAGTATTCTTGCCTGGAGAAATCCATAGACAGAGGTGCCTGGTGGGTTACAGACCATTCAGTCGCAAACAGTCAGACTCAACTGGGCAACTTTTATTCACTCACTCTAATTTGATACAGTTCTCTTAAAATCAATTCTGAATGAATTTTAAAACATCATTTTTGTATATCATTCATACTTTTCTTTTTATCAGGAAATGTGATTTTCCTTTGACTTGCATGTTGATATTAGGCTAGAAATTACTTTAGTTAAAAGTGCCTTCTGTAGTTAAAACACAGATTAAAACTGACACATGGATGTACATGGGCTCCTGTTTTGGACACAGGCTTGTCTGCAGATACACTCAGGTTCTAATGACAGTCTCATGCAGATTTCCAGTGTGGCCTTAGACCATTCAGTTTCCCTTTCTCTATTGAACTCTGTCTATAAAACTGGGCAAACAAAGCTCATAAGGTTTCTGAGAATTACTTACTTCTCATATGAGGTTCAGAAACAGGACAGAAAAATCAATGTGCTCAATATTATAATCTCCTTAATCTATAAAATGGTAGGTTTTTAGAGTCAAAGGAAACAAGGCCAAACTTGACCAGGAAAAAAAAAAAACAACTCACCTACCTATTTCACTTACAATAGCTTTCTGCATTTCTGTACTAACAATTCATGTAACTAGGCAGTCAGACAGCTAGAGTCAGTCATCACCCTACCGGCTCTCCCTCATTTTATTCTTATGGCTTTCTCTCTCATTTCATTTGGGTCAGAATTCCTATGATTACACTATTTTAAATTAATTTATCTCCTCACTTTTGAATACTCTCTATGAAATTACTTTTCTACATTTTAATACTGTCTAATACAGATGTACATAATGGATATAGTAAAAGTTATGTATGTGTATGTGCATACATCTGTATATATTTATCCCATATTTTTGTCTATCCATTCTCCCTCTGTAATAATATAAGCTCTATCATGGCAGGTGTTTAAAATGTTTTGGTCTCCACTGTATCTTCAGGATCAGACCAGAACCTGGCACACAAGAAATTTAATCAAGCGATTGTTTCAATAAGTACCAACCAAATGAATGACTAATCCCTTAGCTATAGCTCTAAGAAGTAGGTTACTCAGGTTACAGAAAAATTACTGTTGTTTATTAATGTGTTTTTACCTACAAAATAAATAAATTTGAATTGGACCTTATGTATGTAAAACTGTTTTCCTTCACAATGGTGAATCTGAAAATCCATTAATTTCATCACAGAACAATAATTTAAACAACAGTAATGATCATTTGATGAAATATAACAAAGATATTTGAGTGATTTCTTTGAACCAGGCATCAGAAGAAATGATCTCTCTCTGTCTGTGTCTCTCTCTCTTCCTCTTTCAATATTTCTTCTAACTGAATGTACCCAACATTTCTATGGGTACCCCTATATAGATGAGAAAACTGAGGGAATATGTGAAATTTCCCAAAGTCTATGAGTGGTAACAGTGGGTGAATGATGACAACCTGGCCCAAGAGTTTGAGCTATGACAATAATCCAGGGCAATTATTTATTTTGTCCATACCTGAAATGGCTTCCTTGGTGACTGAGATGGGAAAGTATCTGCCTGCAATGCAGGAGACCTGGGTTCAATCCCTTGGTCAGGAAGATCCCCTGGAGAAGGGAATGGCAACCCACTCCAGTAATCTGGCTGGCGAATTCCATGGATAGAGGAGCCTGGTGGGCTACAGTCCATGGGGTCACAAAGAATCTGACACAACTGAGCAATTAACAGTTTCAGTTTCATACTTGAAGTGCTTCCTAATTTTATGCAAATTTGTTTTGTTTATATCTTAGGGGAAGAACTCTTTAATTTTCTAGTTACATGAAGCACTGAGAGAAAGAGAGAGAGGGAATTTGATAGATTTTCTAAGTTAAATACTCATCATAGTCCAAAGAGTATAATGCCTAATTATTTTCTTTAAATAAGATATATTGTGGTTTTAGATTAAATTACATGTGGAACTCATCTAATAGCTTCTCTGTATTAAATTCAAATCAAATAATTTTGTAATTAAACTCCCTCTGGGTCTAAAATAAAACCTACTTATTTAAAAATGTCAGATTTTTAATATGATACAGTATTTGTGTGTCACAAGTTCTCTGAAATTTGTATCATAATTTCTCTGAAATTATTCTGATGAAAAATACTTCTTTGAATTTAAATTCCCATCCTTATAGCAGAGGATCCAGTTCTTCTCTAGATGGATGGATTTCCTATAAAGAGTTTCATCAAAGTTCTTATTACCCTGTTGCAAACATGCCTACATGGTGGTGGTTTGGTTGCTAAGTCATGTCCAACTTGCAATCCTATGGACTGTACCGTGCCAGGCTCCTCTGTCCATGGGATTCTCCAGGCAAGAATACTTGACTGGGTTGCTATTTTCTTCTCTAGAGGATCTTCCTAACCCAGGAGTCGAACCCAGGTCTCCTGCATTGCAGGCAGATTTTTTTACTAACTGAACTATGAAGGAAGCCTTTTCTATAGGCAAAAATAAAATATTTTAATGATATCTCTGTCTCCTTTGTTTATGACAAATGTTCTATAATGACCTAAAATTTATAAATGTCATCCTTTTTGGGGGGACTTCATGAGCAACAGTGTGATATCCTCATAACATCTTGTATTATTCTACCATTAAGCATATGAAAGAGAAGTTTCATTTTTGGATCTTGTTTTGCACATAGATTAACATTTAAAACTGTTTTTATAATTAATGTACCTAGAATTTACCTTCTCCTTTAGGAATTTTATTTTTCCTTCAATAAAAACTTATTGTTTTGTTATTAGAGAGTAGCAGATAATGGCTTTCTTGAGAAACAAATATTTGCATGAGAGCTTGAGAGAACAAAACCACTTACCTGAAAAATAATTTAACTGTGAGGCTTTAAGGCAAGTATATTTTCTCTATTTGTATAAGAGAAAACACAGATTAAAAATATGGCAGAATTTGGACTTCTATTTTAAGCCTATTTATTTCAATATTATCTAGTTAATAGCGTTTGCAACATAAATCATGGGTTCTTGTGACTTTCAGTTGTGTTCAGTAGCTCAGTCCTGTCCAGCTTTTTGTGACCCCCATGGACTGCAGCATGCCAGGCTTCCCTGTCCATCACCAACTCCCACAGTTTGAGTCAGTGATGCCATCCAACCATCTCATCCTCTGTCATCCTCTTTCTCCTCCTGCCTTCAATCTTTCCCAGTATCAGGGTCTTTTCCAATGAGTCAGTTCTTTGCATCAGGTGGCCAAAGTATTGGAGTTTCAGCTTCAGCATCAGTTCTTCCAATGAATATTCAGGACTGATTTCTTTTAGGATGGTCGGGTCTCCTTGCAGTCCAAGGGATGCTCAAGAATCTTCTCCAATACCACAGTTCCAAAGCATCAGTTCTTGTGACTTTAGTTTCATGCTATTAATTTCTTTTGTATTCAGATTGAATGATATTTAGTGACTAACTGATAAATTTCGTTAAGAAAATATACTTTTTTGGTATCTTTAATATGTAAAACACAGACAGAAAAATAAAATTTGAAAAGATTGTTCTTTCTGTGTGTATATTAGTCACTCAGTCATGTCCAAGTCTTTGGGACCCTAGGGACTATAGCCCACCAGACTTCTCTGTCCATGTGATACTTCAGGCAAGTATACTGGAGTGGATTGCTGTTCCCTTCTCCAAGGATCTCCCTGACCCAGGGATAGAGCCCTGGTCTTCTGCATTGCAGGTAGATCTTTTTTACCATTTGAGCTACAGGGAAGTCTGCTTATGTTATGATGAAAAAAATTAACACATACCAATAGGAAACCTCGGTCAGTATGGTAAACTGAGACAAGGTAGGATCAACACTTAACAATCAGAATCGTAAGCCTCAGCTGAATACAGGTGCTATTTCCAAAACGACACTAATCTCATGGAATTGACACTCTGTTTTTTTGTTTGTTTGTTTTTGTTTTTCTATAGAAAGTTTGGTCTTAGTGTAACTCCAGAGAATCAGACGCAAAATAGCCCCTGCAAAATGCCCATACAACCCAAGGTCTTGGTACTCCCATGAAATTAATAACTGGTGAAGTGAAAGTGAAGTAGCCCAGTCACGTCCGACACTTTGAAACCCCGTGGACTGTAGCCTACCAGGCTCCTCCATCAGTCCATGAGATTTTCCAGGCAAGACTACTGGAGTAGGTTGCCATTTCCTTCTCCAATAACTGCTAAAGATGAGCTCATTATTAAAACTTACAAAACAATTGAAGAAAAACAAAGTCTTTGTCAGAAAGGGTTTATGCTGCTGCTGCTGCTGCTAAGTCTCTTTAGTCGTGTCCGACTCTGTGAGACCCCATAGACGGCAGCCCACCAGGCTCCTCTGTCCATGGGATTTTCCAAGCAAGAGTACTGGAGTGGGTTGCCATTCGAAAGGGTTTATAGATACAACAAAACAGAGAATAGACCTTCAAAAATCTGATCTGTTAAAAAAAAATCAATTAAACAAAAATAAGATGGTCTGTGGAAAAAAGATTTGAAAGGAAAACATATCAAATTAAAATTCTAGAAATGAAAAACAGTTATTTAAAAATATCTAAAAGAATGAACTATCTTTACAGAAAAAAAAACACTTCCTTCTCATAAAGATCTCCTTGGGAAAATTACCAAAATATAACATAAGAAGATAAGGGATCTATTTCAACTTATACTTTATAGGAGTTCAAGAAAGGGGAAAAATGGAAAAGAGGCTTATTTGAAAAATATACAGACTGAAATAATTTTATTATAGAGAAAAGATAAACTCTTATGTTGAAAAATCACTTCTAATCCAAATCAGAGGTAATGAAACCA
This sequence comes from Bos mutus, assembly GCF_027580195.1. NCBI lineage: Eukaryota > Metazoa > Chordata > Mammalia > Artiodactyla > Bovidae > Bos > Bos mutus. The sequence goes on from NC_091622.1 coordinate 81,296,963, forward strand.
AACACATGGCAGAATACAGAGCAGTAAATCTTCATGACATCAAAGCTAAATATAGAGGTGTTTTTTTTCTTTTTTTAATATCATATGGAGGAACCAGAATTTCTAAAATGAAAATTTCTGACTGGTTGCAGGCTTATCATGACCAACAGGGGCCAGAAGTGTCTGAAGATAGGAGTCGGCCCAGAATTCTGTTATGAATTAAGCTCTTATTGAAAAGAAGGGTGAATTATCAGATTTACAAAAACTAATACAATTTTAACTCTCTGATCTTCTTTGAATAAACCACTAAAGGATATCTGTCAGCAAGAAGAGAATCAAAGACAAAAAGAAGAAAGGCATACAAAAAGTAAGGGTAAACAAAAAAAGTAAAATGTTTTCTAAATCTAGTTTTTACTACGAGTTTTAGTAGTAGTAATATAATGATGCTTCTGCTGCTGCTAAGTCACTTCAGTCGTGTCCAACTCTGTGTGACTGCATAGATGGCAGCCAACAAGGCTCTCTCGTCCCTGGGATTCTCCAAGCAAGAACACTGGAGTGGGTTGCCATTTCCTTCTCTAATGCGTGAAAGTGAAGTCGCTCAGTCGGGTCCGACTCGTAGCCACCCCATGGACTGCAGCCTACCAGGCTCCTCCATCCATGGGATTTTCTAGGCAAGAGTACTGGAGTGGGTGCCATTGCCTTCTCCAAATATAATGATAAGTACTATTTATTACTGGTTATTAAAATTAATAATCAATAGTGCTTTGGAGAATATAGGAATATTTGCACTATTCTTATTGCTTAGGGACAGAATAGAAATATTAGCTAAGTTTTGAAATTATTCAGTTAAATATGCGTGTCAAAATTTTGTATTCAATCAAGTAAATAGAATAAAATACATATAATTTTGAAATTAATGAAGGACAAACATATACACATATAGACATGCTGAAGGAAGTAGAAATCAATAAAAGGTAAATATTCTGAAAATTAATGCAAAGGAAATTTTGGTAAGTAGAAGCTACAAAGTAAAATTCAATAAAATTGTATCATTAGTAGAAATTAGTGTAGTTGGATTAATAAATCCATTTATATTAGAACCTACTTTGATAAAAGAATGCAATATATGCTACATATGATTTATACAGAACATACCAAGGATTAAAGGGGGAAGCCAATACAGAGTGACTTCTCTGTATTGAGTGACAATACAGAGTGACTAAGAGTGGGGATTTTATATTAGCTTTGAAAGAAAGACCAGAATTTATGTGGGTCATATTTGGGATGTGGATGCAAAATGGATATTCTAGCCAGTATGAAATAATGTAGTAACATCCAAGAGTGACAAAATTCACCACGTATTTTTGAATTGTGGGAGAGATAATAAGTACACTAGTCTATGTGAAGCAAAACTGTATATGATTGAGAGAGAAAGAAGATTCTCTCGTTGGAAGAATTTACGTGAGAAGACTAGAGTTAGTGGTGGCAACAAACTGGAACCTGTAATAAAGTCGACTGAGTTTGTGCACTGAATAAATGTGGAACTTTGTGTAAGGTACTGAAATGATCTAATCTACAACCCATTGATAAGGAACATGAAGAAAATAATATAGATTTCATATGTGTATTATGAGTATTGTTAGGTAATTTTTGTTAAGAGCTCATTTTACTATTTAGCAAATGTTAGATCATGGAAGATGTCATCACTCATTATTTTTATAATGTACTTTCTTCTGTACTGTAGTGGTTGAAACTGTCCATCCATATTTTTTTCTTTGGATGGGAGTGGAATGGTGTTTTTTGATGATAGATAGAAAGGCTGGTTGAGAATGAGATCAATAGATCTGCATGCTTGGAATGAACACTAGACACTTTGCAATAGATTGAATCACTGGCCTCAGTGCTCCATGAGGGAACCTAGTTCACTTGCATGTCTTTAATTTATGATAATGATAATGTCATCATACAGTAAGAGACTAATAAATAGTCTTTAATATTAACAAACATATAGAAGAGTCAAAAGGCAGGATAGCTTCTAAGATACAATAGCTATCCTCAAAATGTTTAAATTGTGGCATTATGATAGTGAATAAACCATATTAAATAAATGTTACTCCAAAAAGTTCACTAGTGGTAAGCACATAAGCACACTAATTCATGTAGTGAAAAATCACAAATATTTTATAAGATTGTTATATAAAATAGAAAAACCTATATCATGTTAAATTATAAATATTAAGTCTCCAAGAACCTCTAATTTTGGAGGCAAAGAAGGTACAGAATATGTGCTGTTATAGCAATAGTCTTCAAAAGCTGAAGTAAACCTCTGGTCTTCCAGAAAGTATATTGGCATGAATAATTTGAAGAGAATAATCGTCCAGACCCTCATGTACCATTTCCTAACAGCAACCTAATTCTGGTCCTCATTTTCTTTTCTAAACTCTCCTTTCCCAATAACTTGTTTTCCCTTTTGCAATAAAAAGGAATACCTTTCATCCACCAATGAGGCACTGCCATATAACAGAAAAAACAAAAACTTCTAAAGAAGCAAACATAGAGATGAATGATAAAAGAATGAGACACTGAGAGCCCTGTGGTCATAAAGTCCCAGTAAGATTTGTTAAAGTGAGCACATTATGACATGTTCTTCTGTCAAAATTTTCACATGGTTACAAACCTGTGCTTTATGTATGTATGTGTATATACATATATATGTACATATATGTGTGTGTGTGCATGTATTTATTTATTTATATTTATCATCTGTCTTTCATTACTATCTTGATACTCAGAAATTAGAGAGCAAAATAAATAGGTATATTAATGTACTTAATGGAATTGATTAGGGAAGAGAGACTTTTCTGACAGAAATTGTATGATTTCCCCGTTGTTCTAATAAGTACTTGCTTTATCAATAAGTCAAATTGTGCATGTTTTCATATATTGGAAGACCTAGACTTTCAGCTCAAAATATTCATGAAAGTACATTTGCAACAGCAAAATATATTATGGCAGAAATACATACTTGACAAATGTTAAACTTAGACATTTTAAATGTAGAATGTTTCATCAGGAAAACAGAAACCACTCCATATACTGTAAGCAGGAATGAAATGAAATGGCAAGTTAAGTGCTTAGAAAATCATTGAAAGAGATGAATAATGAAATGATCGGAAAATCTCCACCAGATTTCAGGTTCGTTCATAGCTTTTGGAGAATTAAGAAAACTCAGAGAATATCAGAAAATTATTCCAATGAGTATAGCTCCCTAGAGCATTAAGGAAGTTGATTTGCCAAGAAATGTCTTGAGTTTGCCACAAAACTTGTGGCTATTTCAGCTTCAACCTCTGCTGCTCTTGTTCATTCGCTAAGACACTCTTTGCATCCCATGAACTGCAACATGCCAGGCTTCCCTGTCCTTCACTGCCTCATGGAGTTTGCTCAAACTCATGTCCATTGTGTTGGTGATGCTATCCAACCATCTCATCCTCTGTTGGCCCCTTCTCCTCCTGCTCTCAATCTTTCCTAGCATCAGAGTCTTTTCCAATGAGTTGGCTCTTCTTATTAGGTGGCCAAAGTATTACAGCTTCAGCACCAGTCCTTCCAATGAATATCCAGGTTGATTCCTTTAGGATTGACTGATTTGATCTTCTTGCAGTCCAAGGGAGTCTCAAGCGTCTCCTCCAGTTCCACAATTTGAAAGCATCAAGTTTTTGGTGCTCAGTCTTCTGTATAATCCAACTCTTACATCCATACATGACTTGTGGAAAAACCATAGTTTTGACTATATGAATGTTTTTTAGCTAAATGATGTTTCTGCTTTTTAATACACTGTCTAGGTTTGGCATAGCTTTCCTGCGATGGAGCAAGTATCTTAATTTCCTGGCTGCAGTCAGCATCAGAAGTGATTTTGGAGCCCCCCAAAAATAAAATCTGTCACTGTTTTCACTTTTTCTCCTTGTATCTGTCATAAAGTGATGGGACTGGATATGATTATCTTAATTTTTTGAATGTCAAATTTTAAGCCAGCTTTTTCACTCTCTTCTTTCATCCTTATCAAGAGGTTCTTTAGTTCCTCTTCACTTCCTGCCATTAGAGCGGTGTCATCTGCATATCTGAGGTTATTGATATTTCTCCTGGCAATCTTGATTCCAGCTTGTGAATCATTCAGCCTGGCATTTTGCATGAAGTACTCTGCATTAAAGTTAAATAAACAGGGTGACAACATACAGACTTGTCATTCTCCTTTTTCAATTTTGAACTAGTTCATTATTCCATGTCTGGTTTTAATTGTTGCTTCTTGACCAGCATATAGGTTTCTCAGTAGACAGGTTAGGTAATCTGATACTTTCATTTCTGAGAATTTTTCAGTTTGTTGTGATCCACATAGTAAAAGGCTTAGTGGTCAATGAAGCAGAGGTATTAATAGTTATGTTTCTGGAATTCCCTTGGTTTCTCAGTGATCCAATGAATCTAGGCAATTTTATCTCTGGTTCCTCTGCCTTTTCTAAATCCAGCTTGTACATCTGGAAATTCTTGGTTCATGTACGACGGAAGCCTAACTTGAAGGATTTTAAACATAACTTTGCTAACGTGAAATGAGCGCAATAGTATGGTAGCTTGAACTTTCTTTGGCATTGATCTTCTTTGGGATCAGAATGAAAACTGACCTTTACCAGTCCTGTGGCCACTGCTGAGTTTTTCAAATTTTCTGGCATACTGAGTCCAGCACTTGAACAGCAGTATCTTTTTGGATTTGAAATAGCTCAACTGGAATTCCATCATCTACATTACCTTTGTTTGTAGTACCACTTCCTAAGGACAACTTGACATTACACTCACAGATGTCTAGTTCTAGTTGAATGACCACACCATTGTGGTTATCCGAGTAATTAAAACCTTTTTCATATAGTTCTTCTGTGTTTTCTTGCCACTCCCTCTTAATCTCTTCTGCTCTGTTAGGTCCATACTGTTTCTGTCCTTAATTGTGCCCATCCCTGCATGAAATATTCCCTTGATATCTCCAATTTTCTTGAAGAGATCTCTAGTCTTTCCCATTCTACTGTTTTCCTCCATTTTTAGCATTGTTCATTTAAGAAGGGCTTCTTATCTCTCCTTTCTCTTCTCTGGAACTCTGCATTCAGTTGGGTATGCCTTTCGCTTCTCTTCTTTTCTCAGATAAGTAAGGCCTCCTCAGACAACCACTTTGCCTCCCTGCACTTCTTTTACTTTTGGATGGTTTTAGTCACCACCTCCTGAACAATGTTGTGAACCTTCATCCATAGTTCTTCACGTACTCTATCAGATCTCATCCCTAGAATCTATTTGTCACTTCCACTGTATAATCATATTCAGCCCATAACAAGAGCATTCTCTATCTCTCCCTCTATTACACTTCTGATTAATGCTATCTCCTCTCTGCCACTCCTTTAAGTTGGCCAATTTCCTTTTATTTTTATTTCTGACTCTTTAATATGACCTCCAGCTAAATCTCTTAACACCCAGAAATTTGTTTCAAAATTCACACTTATGAAAGTTTTGTGCTTGACCCTGAGTGTCCTGAGTTACTACTTCTTGTCAAGGCAGTTTCTTTTTATATATATCCAGTGATTTCTGCCCAAACAGTTACCAATCATACTTCCTGATTTTTAAAAATTTATTTTTTCTAAATAATGACAAATCTGACTTTTGTATTGTACATTCTAAGATTTTTTATTTGGTAAAATATATATAACCTGAATTTAACCATTTTAGTGTACAATTCAGTGGTATTCAGTACTTTCCAAATGTTGTGCAGCCATTCCCTCTCTCTAATTTCAAATTATTTCATCCCCTAAAGGAAACCTCACACTCATTAAACAGTCAGTAGCCATTCTCTTTTCCTCCAGCCCCTGCCAACCACTAATCTGCTTTTTTTCTCTATAGATTTATCCAGTCTGGATGTTTAATGTACATTAAATTATATATTTTACTTTTGGCTTCTTTCACTTGGAATGATATTTTCAAGTTTCATTCATGTAAATCCATAATGTATCAATACTTTTCATGTCTGGGTATTTCCTCATATGACTATACACATTTTTAAAATTCATTTTGTTGTTGGACATTTAGGTTGTTCCAAACTTTTGGCTAGAAGAACTGTGCTACTATGGACTCTTGTGTATCTGATATGTTTTCATATTGAGAGAACTACCTGCTGTGTCTGAATTCTTTATAATTCTTCACTGGATGCAGAAACTGCTGAGAAGTCCTTGTTTTATAGATTTTAAAACTAAAAGTTTTATGGATGTGGATAGAGCTAAAACCAGAGTTAAATCTGATAGATAATATTAGCCTTTGCTTTATATCTGATCACTTGAAACTATGAACAAATTGTCTTAAGAATATCATTTCATACCAAAACTTTTAAAAAGTTAGTAAATAAGTAATAACAGTATGTAAAATAGCACTAATATAATGCTTAATATATGCCTAGTAAAACATTAGAAATCTTGAGCTCCTTACTGTTTATAATAAACTATTATTATCCTAACTCTATAGGTGAGGTCAATGAGTTAGAATAACCTACCCAATGACACAGCTAGGGAGTGGTAAATTCATAGTACGATTCCAGAAAACATCATCCCAGAGACGAACATTGCACTACTTTTTTCTCCATGAAAGGCCTCAATCTCTCTTAATCATGTTTTAAAGCAGTGCTGATTTGATCTCATTTTGTCATTAGTTCTTGTCTTCTTCCATAGATTTTAATCTTCTTATCTCACTAAGAACAAACTTCAAATTCTCTGCAGTGGACTAAGAGCTTTACCATCAGGCTCTTGGCTGCATCAGTCTCCCCCTAACAAATTCTACACTGCAATCCTTTGCTTTTTTCCCCCCTCTCTGTCTAGATAAACTGAAGTTGTGTTCAACTGTCAATTCTTCCAAAGGCATTTCAAGTCAACATTAATCACCAATCACTAATCTATCCCTTGATCCTGCTTTATGTTCTTTTATAGAAATTATTACTACCTGATTACTACCTGAATAAATATATATATATATATATACCTGATTTTTAAAAATCAGTATATATATACTGTATATAATATATTTAAAATCAGTATATATATATATATATATATATATAAAATAATGTTTATAACTGTATGTGCCCCTCAAGTTTCTTCAGAGTAGAGACTTTAAAAAAATTTGCTGGTGCATTTCTAGTGCCTGCTCTGGTGCCTGAAAAATACATGTTATGCAGTAAATATGTGACGGATGAAAAGCTACACTGAGTGAATTCCATCAGAGCTCTCCAGGATATTATCTGACTCCAGAATATATTGCATGTACTTAAGATATTTAATGTATCTTTTCCAGTATTAAACTACTGCCTTGGTTCAACCTTCTAGGCCTTGACTAACTCTTATCTTTGGTTAAGGTTTCCATGGGACACATAACATAAAGAAGCTAGGCATCTGACTCACAGACCTTCCACACATATGTAGACATGTCTGTTTATAGGACCAGCAGAGCTCAAGTTAAATTTCTACTTGGTCTGAGGTAGACCCAGAAACATTGATTCTGATTTTTTACACCTTTTGAAAAAATTTCCTTTGAAGTTGCTTCAGAAAATTTATAATTTGCTAGCCTGGTTTATTTAGAACTGACTTCAAGGAAAGTATATTATCTGTTTCCTGGCTTTGCAATGGGATCAGTGGTACACTGGTCAGGTGCATACAGTTGTTCTTCCTTGCCACTAATTGACTTCTGGTTTTAATTATATGAATTTTTCTTTTGACTTTTTTGGTTGTTTTAGTTTATCTTGTTTGTTTTTCCTATCTCTCTGTTCATATATAATCTGACTTCTTTGTGGGAAGGAAGCACAGATGAATGTTTTCCTCTGTGTTACTTACTTGTGTAACTTTTCTGTTTATCCTTTAAGGTGATCATAGCAACTTGAGAAAGGAGTATGACAGGGCTGTCTGTTGTCACCCTGTTTGTTTAACCTATATGCTGTGCACATCATGAGAAATGCTGGCTGGGTGAGTTACAAGCTGTAATCAAGATAGGTGGAAGAAACATCAACAGCCTCAAATATGCGAATGATATCACTCTAATGGCAGAAAGTGAAAAGGAACTAAAGAGCCTCTTGATCAGAGTGAAGGAGGAGAGTGAGAAAGCTGGCTTAAAGCTAAATATTATAAAACAAAAACTTAGATATTGGCATCTGGCCACATTACTTCATGGCAAATAGAGGGGGAAAATGTGGAAGCAGTGACAGATTTCTTCTTCTTGGTCTCTAAGATCACTGCAGATGGTGACTGCAGCCATAAAATAGATGATTGCTTCTCAATAGGAGAGCTATGACAAACCTAGACAGTGTGTTGAAAAGCAGAGACATTATTCTGCCTACAAAGATCCATATAGTCAAGGCTATGGTCTTCCCAGTGGTCATGTATGGTTGTGAGAGCTGGGCTGTAATGAAGGCAGAACCCCAAAGAATTGGTGCTTTCAAACTGTGGTGCTGGAAAAGACTCCTGAAAATCCCTTGGACAGTAAGGAGTCAAATCAGTCAATCTTAAGGGAAATCAACCCTGAGCACTCATTGGAAGGACTGTTGCTAAAGCTGAAACTCCAGTGTTTTGGTCATCTGATGTGAACAGATGACTCTTTGGAAAAGTCCCTGAAGCTGGGAAAGATTGAGGGCAGAAGGAAAAGGGAACATCAGAGGATGAGATGGCTGCATGACATCACCGATGCAATGTACATGAACTTGGGCAAACTTTGGGAGATGGTGAGAGACAGGGAGGCCTGGCATGCTGCAGTCCATGGGGTTGCAAAGAGTTGGACACAGCCTGGTGACTGAACAACAACAGCAACTTGGTAGAGCAAGATGAGAATCCTGCTGAGTTTAACCCATTTTGCTTGATGTGACCTAACGACTCTATTCCTGTCTCTTAATCAATGGAAGGGAAATTTAGGTTAATATCTTGTAATTTTATTTTTACTTACTCAAATAATTTTCATGAAGATATATTATCAGTAACAGATATTTTTTCAAATTTGGATCTATAGATTCATTGTACTGGAATAACTAGTGTTTTTTTTTTTTTTTTTTTGCTGAGTTCCATTATAGACTGAGTTAATCACTAACCCTGGATTATAGGCCCAGATTTTAACATACTTCTTAGATAATTCTCTGTCACACTAAACTGGAGATTGTTAATCCACAAATATGTTATTATGAAAAAATTCTTTATATATTTGGCTTTTGTGTGGCATCTTACAAATTTTCAGCATGGTTTCCAAATGCTCCATTACTTTCACTTGAAATGGTTTTAAAAGGATATTAAGTTGATATTTTGAGAAATCTACATACCAAAATGCAAGGTTATTTTTAACTGTACTTTTTTGGTTTTGAACTCAAAGTGTTCTTATTTCTAGTTGACATTTTGGATTGAGGCTTCATAGATTCCATGATATTTAGCATTTTTCATTAAACTGTTGCTATTTTCATCTTTATAAGACTATGGGATATATTTATGAAGCTGTGTTGTATTGTTTTTGGCTGCCAAACATACTTCCTGTGGAACAATAAATTGGTAGGCATCAATCATTATTCATTGTAGAAAATTCAATATATCAATCAAGAAGATGATGTTCTTGTTCAGATGGTACAGACAGATTCTAAGAAGAATCTTCCCTCATTTATCATCATCTTGAGAAAAATATTACAAACCAGTATCTCTTATCCAATCTATAACATGTAGCAGCATGTAAAATATATCTTCAATTTATTTGGATGCCTATATATGTCAAATTTTTTGACATATTATACTAATATCCTTTTTTTTAATTCATAAATCTATGGCCTGGGGTATTTGTGTAAATATATTTGATTGCTCTATTGAATGAATTTCATTCAGCCCCTCAATCAGAAACTAGCTGGAACTCTCCCTCATTTTTAACATTCACTAATATTAATATTAAATTAGCAAATGATAGGCATAAAATTATAACAACAAAAGTCACTATCTGAGACTGTATTCTTGACACAAACATAAAGAGCATTTAAAATAATATTAGTGGTCATTTTGTTATAGTTTACTAGATGTATTAGGAATATGCTTATTACTATGGCTTCAGACAACTTGTCAATCCAGTTCACTTAGAACTATTGTAGGGTTATTTGAGCTCAGTAACTTGGGAGAGTATTGGGTATATCATTGCTTGGGAATGCCACATAGATAAAAACTGTAGAAATATTTTGTACCTACCTGTGAGCTATAACAGAAACTAGTTTTTCTACCTAAAACACCAAGCAATTCTTTTTTCCTTCTTAGCAGTTGTAGAAATTGAGCACAAGCTGCCTCTAACTACCTAGCTGTTATTCTTCCTTCCTTTCATAGAGTCAGAGAGGTTCATCAGCTCCCTGGATTGCAGGAAAAGGTATAATGGCTTCATACTGTACTCTGCGACATTCCAGCATTCCTACTTTATTTGTGGTAAAAAGCTTGCCTTTCCCAGCTGCAGGATTACTATTATTCAAATCAGTTTTGGTTATTACATAGTATTAAATATATTATATTGCATTATATTTGTTATATGATACTATTGTAATTACCATTGTATCATACCAGATTTTATTAGAAGCTTTATATATGAAAGTCCCTTGGACAGCAGAGAGATCAAACTGGTCAATCCTAAAAGGAAATCAACTTTGAACATTCACTGGAAGGACTGATGCTGAAGTGGAAGCTCCAACACTTTGGCCACCTGATGCAAAGAGCTGACTCATTGGAAAAGACCCTGATGTTGGGAAAGATTGAGGGCAGGAGGAGAAGGAGGCAACAAAAGATGAGATGGTTGGATGACATCACTGACTCAGTGGACATGAGTCTGACCAAACTCCAGGAGATAGTGAAGAACAAGGAAGCCTGGCATGCTGCAGTCCATGGGGTTGCAAAGAGTCAGACATGACAGCATCTGAACAACAACAATATCAAACACAGTCGCATGTTAAGAGGAGCTTTGATATAAATTCTATTTCTTTGGGAAAATATTTTAGTGTCTCTGAACATTTGTCGTGTCTATATTTCATGATATTTTTTTAGTTTCAAAATGAAACATGTATTCTATACTGCTGTAGAGAATAAAAAATTAGATAATTTATAATACGATTATGCTATATTTTACTAATTAAACACTAGTATGTTTTAGATTATTTCTTCTGTAGTGCTGAGACATCTTGCATTCTCAGGAAAACAAGCTAGAATTGCATTTGGTTATCATGGCCAGACCTAGTTAGCACAAACACAGTGAAAGTTTGAATCCTTATAGATTTAACAGTCCACCAATGTTTTATGAACTGAGTTTCCTCATATATTTATGATTCAATCAATTTCAAGGCTTCTAAAAGTGCCTTAGTAATTTTACATGAAGCATTTCATACTGACCCTTGAGTAAGACACACAATTTAAGAGCGCTATCTCACATGAATAAAATGCAGTCTATAAAGAACGATCTCTGAAATAAATTTCCTGTCACCTTCATGCTAATCAGCCTACATAGGAAAAAATAATAAATAGATGTTCCTATATGATAGTAAAATATTTAAGAAATATTGAATACTGAAGTAGCAGTATGATTAGTATTAAAAAATGACCCTTCAGGCTATGAAAACAAGCAACATTTACTAGGTTGATAATAACCATGTTTGAAATTGCTGAATAAAGGGGTGTTTCTAAGGTTTGTTTTCTATTGTTGTACATGGGATAAAATGGTTAATTCATAATTATGATTTTGAAATCCAAAGGAAAAAAAAGAAGTTTTAATATATAGGACATCAAAATTAGGTAGTTTGCTGTCAAAGCATGGAGAAGGCAATGGCACCCCACTCCAGTACTCTTGCCTGGAAAATCCCATGGATGGAGGAGCCTGGTGGGCTGCAGTCCATGGGGTCACGAAGAGTCGGACACAACTGAGCGACTTCACTTTCACTTTTCACTTTCATACATTGGAGAAGGCAATGGCAACCCACTCCAGTGTTCTTGCCTGGAGAATCCCAGGGACGGGGGAGCCTGGTGGGCTGTCGTCTATGGGGTTGCACAGAGTCGGACACGACTGCAGTGACTTAGCAGCTGCAGCTGTGAAAGCAAGCAGAGCAAATATGGAAAACCCTGGAGAATACAAACAAATAAGCTGGGATGGCCTTGGGCTTCTTGAGCTTCCTGTTTGTTTCGGGTCTTTCCCACAGCCTGTACCTCTTCTGGGATTTGTCACTTTTCCCTAGATCAGCTATGGACTTCCCAGCATCATAAATGTTGTGTCCCATGACTTGGCTCAGCATGGATATCAGTGTCCCACATTAGGTACTGGGTGGGGACTAGAATATCTTAGATTTCATTGATGCAAGTGAATGTGACTCTATCAGGGCCTTCAAGGATGGGTGTGGATGGCCGACCTCTTGCCAAACTTCCTAAGAATTTGTTTTCATTCTCTTTCATTTTCATCAAGACGCTCTTTAGTTTGTCTTCGCTTTCTGCCATAAGGGTGATGTCATCTGCATATCTGAGGTTATTGATATTTCTCCCAGCAAGCTTGATTCCAGCTTGTGCTTCATCCAGCCCAGGGTTTCTCATAACATACTCTGCATATAAGTTAAATAAGCAGGGTGACAATATACAGCCTGATGTACTCCTTTCCCTGTTTGGAAACAGTCTGCTGTTCCATGTTCAGTTCTAAATGTTGCTTCTTGACCTGTATACAGATATCTCAAGAGGCAGGTGAGTGGTCTGATATTCACATCTCTAAGAATTTTCCACAGTTTGTGGTGATCCACACAGTCAAAGGCTTTAGGATAGTGAGTAAAGCAGAAGTAGATTTTTTCTGGAACTCTCATGCTTTTTTGATGATCCAGTGGATGTTGGCAATTTGATCTCTTTTTCCTCTGCCTTTTCTAAACCCAGCTTGAACATCTGGAAGTTGATAGCTCATGTATTGTTGAAGCCTGGCTTGGAGAATTGTGAGCATTATTTTACTAGTGTGTGAGATGATTGCAATTATGTGGTAGTTTGAGCATTCTTCGGCATTGGTTTTCTTTGGGATTGGACTGAAAATTGACGTTTTCCAGTCCTGAAGCCACTGCTGAGTCCTCCAAATTTGCTGGAATATTGAGTGCAGTGCTTTCACAGCATCATCTTTTAGGATTTGATATAGCTCAACTGGAATTCCATTACCTCCATTAGCTTTGTTCGTAGTGATGCTTCCTAAGGCCCATTTGACTTCGAATTCCAGGATGTCTGACTCTAGGTGAGTGATCACACCATTGTGATTAACTGGGTTGTGAAGATCTTTTTTGTATAGTTCTTCTATGTATTCTTTCCACTTCTTAATATCTTCTGCTTCTGTTAGGTCCATACCATTTCTGTCCTTTATTGTGCCCATCTGTGCATGAAATGTTCCCTTGATATCTCTAATTCTCTTGAAAAGATCTCTAGTCTTTCGCATTCTATTGTTTCCTTCTATTTCTTTGCACTGATCACTAGGAAGGCTTTCTTATCTCTCCTTGCTATTCTTTGGAATACTGCATTCAAATGGGTATATTATTTGAATGAACTCAATATTCAGAACTCAACATTCAGAAAACTAAGATCATGACATCTGGCCACATCACTTCATGGCAAATAGATGGGGAAACAGTGGAAACAGTGACAGTCTTTATTTTTTGGGGCTCCAAAATCACTGTAGATGCTGAGGGCAGCCATGAAATTAAAAGATGCTTGCTCCTTGGAAGAAAAGCTATGACCAACATAGATAGCATATTAAAAGGCAGAGACATTGCTTGGCCAACAAAGGTCTGTCTAGTCAAAGTTATCATTTTTCCAGTAGTCATTTATGGATATGAGAGTTGGACTATAAAGAAAGCTGAGTACCGAAGAATTGATGTTTTGGAACTGTGGTGTTGCGGAAGAGTCTACAGAGTCCCTTGGACTGCAAGGAGATCCAACCAGTCCATCCTAAAGGAAATTAGTCCTGAATATTCATTGGAAGGACTGATGCTGAAGCTGATACTCCAATACTTTGGCCTCCTGATGTGAAAAACTGACTCATTAGAAAAAATCTTGATCCTGGGAAAGACTGAAGGTGGGAGGAGAAGGGACAACAGAAGATGAGTTGGTTGGATGGCTTTACCAACACAATGGACGTGAGTTTGAGTAAACTCTGGGAGTTGGTGATGGACAGGGAGGCCCGGTGTGCTGCAGTCCATGAGCTCACAAAAAGTCGGACATGACTGAGTGACTGAAGTGAACTGAAGAATTTGTTGCACTTCCTCTATAGATTTCCAGTGTCCAATATGTCCAGGGAGGTCTCTGTCATTGAGCCAAGCCGCTCTATAGGATAGAGTAGTCCAACTGATAAGGGAATGAGTCACTTGAACCACTCAATCATCATGGAGGAGCTACTGGAGGGCAGGATATGTGGTGATGTTGCTCACTTTTTCTGCCTCCTGCTTGGTCAGAAGAATGCCATCATGTCTTGAATCCCATAGCTGCACTCCTGGATAATTTCTCTGGCCTTTTGTTGGAACTTGGCAGCTATGTCAATAAGTTCAGCAGGCATATATTCTCTCATTAAGAACTTCTCTTGAATCAGGGACTGCTTTGCTGGCTGGGATTGTTGTTCCTGTGCTTTTGCTTTCTCTTTTATTAGGGATTGGATGGCACCAAGCATTTCATCTGTTTCAGTGTCAATCACAACATCCTCCTCTTCTTTCTCTACACTTTCCCAGGGATTCCACCTCTTAACATTCCAATCAATCTTTGTCACATGCACTTTGATCTTAATTCACAGTGGTTTAGACTCTCTTATCTTTGAAAAAAGGCATCCATGCTAAAGTTTCCAATTTATTATCCTGTTTTTGCACCTTGTCTGCTAACAGTAGTGGATACCCTCATGTCCTTCTCTAACCTTGGCCTTCTAAGATTCTAACTCTAGTGTCAGCCTCTAGTTGGCATCAGTGACTGAGGGGACTGTCCACTGTAGAGGGCAGCTCCCTGTGCCAACCAGTTGTGTTTCTTTTTTTGCTGGAGTATCCCATGTGCAGTTTCTCAATCACAAGCATCTGACACATGGGCCAGTTCTCCATAGGCTGAGATGAATGGCCATCCTGAGATTTCCTCCAAAGATGCCTCTTTTCCCAAGACTCATTTCTTCAGTCTCCTGACTGGTTCAACAACAGTTGTTTGAAGCCTTGGGAGTTCAGGTAAAATTCAAAACTGCCCCCATAAGGGCAAGCACAGAAGAAGAAAGAAGCAGATCACTCCAGATTGATAGGTCGCAGGTTTAATAAGCAGAGACCTAACATAGGAGGCTTCTCTTGTGCAACTGCATAATGAGTACATCTCTGCACCCATCCACAGAGTTTTAAGTGTTTTTATAAAAATCGTAATGGAATTTGGTCATTTATACAGTCTGGCTGGTCTCAGTAACACAGTACTCTCTCAAAGCTGCATCCTGGAAGTCACTCCCACTATGGGAATAGTGGGCAGAAAGAACATTTCAGGGACGGGTGTGGGGGGTGGGTAAGGAGCCTCCAGTTGCCTCAATCCAGCTTATGGGTCAACCAGTTGTCCCATCTCCTCAATGCCCTCTTCCAACTGAAATATAATTCAATGTAAACAAAGTTGGATTAAGAGGAATGTAATGTTTTATTGAATTCTATCATTTTTGTTTTTCATTCTGCCATGTGTAATACAATTCTTTACTAATTACTTAACAAATATTAACTAACTGGGAGAACTGAAGTGACTTAGAAGAAGAAGAAGAAGAAAAGAAATAGACACCTGGTGGGGAAAACAGTATTTTTGTGACAATTATGTGACACAATGTGAAAATTATGAAGAGTTGTTGATCTGAGCACAAACTCAACATTTCCCAAGAACCTGTCCATTATAACCTCCTACTAAGCATTCTCCACCTCATTAGCAATGACCTCCTATGTCACTGACATTAGAGATTCATTCATTTGATTATTCATTGTAGAATGAACCACTCTGATCCCTATTGAACTCCTTAGAGGTGATACAGTGAATGACAATCTCAAATACCTTTTGCTTATTTTCCCTTTCAGTTTGAAAAATCACTTAATTATAGAAAACTCCCTTGAACAAATATACATACATGAAAAGGACATGCATTGTCTTAAGAATCATCACCCTGTTGAAAATGGTGAATTCAGACAACTAGTAACTACTTTGTTCATTTTGTTCCTAATTTTGCCAGTGAGATATATAGAATTTTTACAGAAGCACACTCAAACTAACAAAATTGTTATCTAGTAAGAACTATTTTTTATAGAGGAATCATATTTTTTTATTCTACTTGTAGAAAACTTGGTTTTCTGTATTACGTTCTAAATACCTTCTGATGACCTTTGATGATTCAAAATAAAAACCACATATAATTTAATCATTGTGATCCCTTAAAATATTTCCTAAGACTAGTTTATCTGTTGCCCACTGGCTTTGACTGGCTTTGAGGGTCTTTCTTGAAAAACAGAAGAGTGTTAAATATTCTCATTTTATACCTTATTATTTATAGTCATAATCTACAGCATAAGTTGGCAATATTTTTCTGTAAAGTGTAAAATTGCAAATATTTTAGGTTTTTCAGGTTATTGGGTCTCTGTTAAAACATCTAAAATTTGTCACTGGACACAAGAGCAATCATAGACAAAACATAAATGGTTGAGCATGGCTGTGTTCCAATAAAACTGTATTTACAGAAACAACTAGAGGGCTGGATTTAGCTTGTGAGCTGTAGCCTATTGGTCTCTGATATGTAGACCATTTAAATATATAATATGAAGACAGATGTTTTTCTATATGCTAATTTAAAATATAGCTCAGTCAGTAAAGAATCTGCCTGCAATGCAGGAGACCTGGGTTTGATTCCTGGGTCAGGAAGATCCCCTGGAGAAGGAAATGGCAACCCACTCCAGTATTCTTGCCTAGAGAATTCCAAAGGTTAGAGGAGCCTGGAAGGCTACAGTCCATGGGATCACAAGAGCTGGACACAGCGACTAAAGAGAGAATTTAAAATTTATAAGTTATTTGAGCCTTATAATTTTTGTCTGTTAGACAGTTTTCTCCACTAGACTATGAATTCCCTGAGAGTAAGGACTCATCATTAAATTCATCTCATATAGTTGAATGAGAACCTATAGTTTATTGAAAAATGTTTTTTATTTTAGAAGATTTGAATCTATTTTCTCTTTTCAGATGTATCTCAAATATCAAAGAGTTTTAACAACTTGCATAATGAAGCATGGGCCATGTAACTGAAGAAGTTGTTATCTGTTCTCATCATTTAAAATAAATATTATTATCAACCTTCTCTACACGATGTATTAAGCTTTGTCTAGACACATATTTTAATTTATTCTTCTCACCATAGCTGGAATCATCTTATCTTCTACTTAAGACTCAAGACTTCCAGCTCCTGCCACATAGCATAAAACCTTTAGGCTCAGCAAATTGCTTTGCTGCTGGTCCAGTCTTGTGTATCATTTGTGATATTAGGAACAGAGGAGTGAGGTATTTCTATGGGCTATGATACTTAATAATTTTCCTCTGTTGGACAGCCATCCTTAACCTGAACCACTACACCTTGCATTTATGAGTTGTTCTCTGAAAGTATTGAGAATGTATTTTGCTTTTATCCATATTACAAAATGGAACCTTATTAGCCTTTTATAGGATACTCAGTTTCTGAAACTTCAATTGTCCTTTCAAGATGACTTAATGCTAAGTTATATGCATATGTAGGGGGTTTTGCTATTTTAGATGACATTTCTTATTACTAATTTATTTGCTCCTATATTATCTGAAGTTAATTTTTTAATTAATCATATCTTTTCAGATTTCAAACACTATGAGCCAGTTAGGCTGTGGAGGATTTGGTTGATTCCACCAGGTCAATCTAGTGGTAATTTTGACCTCTTGATAAAATCTTTAGTTTTAATTTGATAGTATATCACTGTATGTCTCAGTTCAGTTCAGTCGCTCAGTCGTGTCCAACTCCTTGCGACCCCATGAATCGCAGCATGCCAGGCCTCCCTGTCCATCACCAATGCCCCGAGTTCACTCAGACTCATGTCCATCAAGTTGGTGATGCCATTCAGCCATCTCATCCTCTGTCGTCCCCTTCTCCTCCTGCCCCCAATCCCTCCCAGCATCAGAGTCTTTTCCAATGAGTCAAATCTTCGCATGAGGTGGCCAAAGTACTGGAGTTTCAGCTTCAGCATCATTCCTTCCAAAGAAATGCCAGGGCTGATATTCCTCAGAATGGACTGGTTGGATCTCCTTGCAGTCCAAGGGACTCTCAAGAGTCTTTTCCAACACCACAGTTCAAAAGCATCAATTCTTCAGTGCTCAGCCTTCTTCACAGTCCAACTCTCACATCCATACATGACCACAGGAAAAACCATAGCCTTGACTAGATGGACCTTTGTTGGCAAAGTAATGTCTCTGCTTTTGAATATGCTATCTAGGTTGGTCATAACTTTCCTTCCAAGGAGTAAGCATCTTATGTCTCAAGGTATATATAAAAATTTTGGTATTATAAGAAATAGAATTCTATATTATGTTAATTCTACAACTTTATGGTTCAATTATTTTCTCTAGCTATAGAAAATCTGAAGTGCTGATACATTTGAAAATAATGGAGCAGATTTTTCTTAATTTTTTAAAAAAATTAAAATGATTATCTTCTTTACCACTAAATCCAAAGAACAAGATTTTTCACTACTTATCAAAGGCATTAACACACATTAAAATTAGAGATAAAGAGGACAAATACATCATTTGTGATATGGAAAGAAATAGCACCAATATTCATTCTTACTTCCTAGTCCCTTGTTCAAAAGTACTTTTGCACTACATTGCACTACAGAAAACAGTATGGAAGTACCTCAAAGAACTAAAAATAAAGTTGCCATGCCATATGATCCAGCAATTCCACTCCTAGTCATATATCCTTGCAAAACTATAATTCAAAAGGATACATGTACCCCTATGTTCACAGCGGCACTTTTGGTAACAGTCAAAAACAGTCAAAACATAGAAACTACTTAAGTGTCTATGGATAGGTTTCTGGTTAAAGAAGGTGTGATATATATATATATATATATATATATATATATATATCTCACATGTGATACACACACACACATGTAAGTATACACACACACAATGGAATACTATTCAGCCATAAAAAAGAAGTAAATAATGTCATTTGCAACAACATGGATAGACCTAGAGATTATCATATTAGGTGAAGTAAGTCAGAAACAGAAATACAAATATCATATTGTGTCACTTATATGTGGAACCTGAAATATGACAGAAATGAACTTATCTATGAAACAGAAACAGATTCACAGAGAGACAGACTTATTGTCAAAGGGAGGGTGCTGTCAGAGGGTTGGATTAGGGGTCTGGGATTAGCAGATCCAAACTAGTATGTGTAAGATGGATAAACAACAAGATCCTACTGTATAGCACAGGGAACTATATTCAATTTCCTGTATAAACCATAATAGAAAAGAATATGAAAATGAATATATATATAAAGCTAAATGACTTTACTGTACAGCAGAAATTGACACATTGTAAATCAACTACATTTCAATAAAATACATTCAAAAAGAGTGTTTTTATTTGTTGCTGTAAATGTGAAACAACTCACATTTTCTAAGCTATTTTCAATTATATGAATCTTCTTCATATACACATTTAATTTGGAAAATTTAAGCTTAATTGAGATCAAGTAAAAAATATCGATATGCTGAAACAAGTTGAATTAAAGTGTAAGAAATGTAGCTCAACTGGAATCCAGATTACAAAAATCTTGTATTTAGGACTAAATTACCAAGATAAATTATCAGTAAATTCATCTTGTTATTGGAACTATGATTTTTGGGACAAGAGACAATAAAATATATCTTGCCTTGAGTGGGACTTAGTCCTGGATAATGCGAAAAATTTGAGTCTGCTGTTAGATATAGAATATATCTAATCTGAACATATTTTAAACATATAAAACTTGAGGTTTTTAATTTTTTTCACTACCTCTGTGCTTCAGTGCTTTCCTATATAAATAGGGAAAATAATAGAAGATACATTCATTTCTGAAACTTAACTGGACTCAATATAGCCCTATAAATGTTTTTGTGTGTGTGTGTGTTGAAATTTTTACTATTTTATCTGGAATTGCTTATTGACAATGTGAGATGTTAAGATTCCATAAAGTGAGGAATGTGTGCTGCTGCTGCTGCTGCTAAGTCACTTCAGTCGTGTCCGACTCTGTGCGACCCCATAGATGACAGCCCACCAGGCTCCCCCATCCCTGGGATTTTCCAAGCAAGAACACTGGAGTGGGTTGCCATTGCCTTCTCCAATGCATGAAAGTGAAAAGTGAAAGTGAAGTCGCTCAGTCATATCTGACTCTTTCCGACCCCATGGACTGCAGCCTACCAGGCTCCTCCACCCATGGGATTTTCCAGGCAAGAGTACTGGAGTGGGTTGCCATTGCCTTCTCTGAGGAATGTGTAGACCTTAGCAAAATACCTGGATCATCATGTTAAATAGTTTTAATTACTGAATATTATTATCATTACCAATATTGTAACTGTAGGTCTGGTTGAATAAGTAGAAAAGTCTACTTTGTAATGAATATTTTGATGTTTCTTATAAAAATGCCCTCTTAAAGACATTTTCCCATTTGTGAAAGTAATCTTGCATACAAATTTACTAAGATAATTATTTGCTTATAAATATTCATATTTAAGGCATTTTTTTCAGATATGAAAGTATGCCAAGATTTTCAAAAAGAAAATATTGATTTAGCCATTTACAGAAAAGTTCATTTTAACAGAGAGGATAGTAATAGAATTAGGGCCATCTCCCAAGTGATCATGAAGAATCCCAAAGTATGATTCAAGTCATCATCAAGGAAGTACACTTTATAATGATATACTTTTAAGCACTTGTTTTCTAATTTATTGTGATAGGTACTAAAAAACATATACTAGCAAAACATTCATGCTCTACTCATTGAATTGACAAAGAGAAGAAGCAGGAGGACAAGGAGGAGAAAAAGAAGGTGAAAGAGGAGACAAAGAGGAGGAGGAGGAAGGTAACATCACTATCAAAGAAAGGAAGGAAAGGAAAAGAACCATGTCAGTGAGACTTTAGTATGGTTTAAAGAAGTCTCTCCTGAATAGTTATTATGAGTGGTCTTGTTCTTTGACTCCATCCCTATGATTTTTAAACAAGCTTTACACTGTCTTATAGTCAAAATAACCTTATGATATTAATTTGTTTCCCCAAATTTTCCTATAGAGAGAAAATATTGTTTTAATCAGTTAAAAATAATCTGACCTGCAGTGATGGCTTTTTGATGTGTCAACTTGGCTATGCTATAGTCCCAATTGTGAAATAAAAAGCTAATCTACGCTATTGCTCTGAAGGTATTTTGTATATGTGATTAATGTGCATAATAAATATACTTGAAATAGGGAGATTAGCCTAAATAATCTAGATGAGCCTGATTTAGTTAATTGAAAAGTCTTAAAAAGCAGAGTTGAGGCTTCTCTGATGAGGAAGAAATTCTACCTGTGGGTAGCAATTTTTTATCCCCAGGAGTTTCACCCTGCCTTTCCTCATGGCCTGGCCTAGGGAGACTGGAGTTGCCTAGACAAGCCTCAAAATTGTATAAGCCAGTTCCTTGCAATAAATCTCTAAGTCTGTATCTTCTACTGGTTTTGTTTCTCTGGTTGGACCATTTTTGATGCACATGTGAAGTATTTCTACTTATTATGTTATACAATAAATTAGCTGTGTGAATTAGAGCTCAATTAAATACTTACTAAGAAATATATCTCAGAGAAACTGAGCTCACAATCCACAGAGCCACCATTAAAAACAGTGGCTCAATCTTAACATTTGTCTTCATTCCTTTTATTTATCTCCTTCTGTATCATCTGTGTGATTATTTATGGCAACAAGGCAAAGGCAAATTGCAACTCAAATATACCTAAATGCATACAGCTTGCAAACGTACTATGTACTTCAAGTTCACTTCATATGCGTGTGCATGCTAGGTTGCTTCAGTCATGTCTCTTTGCGACCCCATAGACCATAGCCCGCCAGGCTCCTCAGTCCGTGGGATTCTCCAGGCAAGAATACTGGTGTGGGGGTTGTCATGCCCTCCTCCAGGGATCTTCCCAACCCGGGGATTGAACCCACATGTCGTATATCTCTTGCATTGGCAGGTGGGTTCTTTACCACTAGCGCCAACTGGGAAACCCCTCACTTCATAAAGTCACTTAAAATAGAGAGTATCTATCTATCTATATAATGTTGTTTTTGTTTATTTCTAAGTCATGTCTGACTCTTCTGTGACCCCAAGGACTATAGCCCCACCAGGTTCCTCTCTCCATGGAATTTTTCAGGCAAGAATACTGAAGTGGCTTGCTATTTCCTTTTTCAGAGGATCTTCCCAGACCACAGATCAAACAGGCATCTCTTGCACTGGCAGGAGGATTCTTTACCACTGAGCCACCAGGAAGCCCATATTTTTATATATATATATATATATATATATATATATATATATATATATATATGAGAGACAGAGACAGAGAAAGAGAAAGGAGAGAGTTGACTATTCTCCTTCACATATTATCTTATTTCTGTTTCTCTTTAGAACAAAAGATCTTTCAATAGAAATCTCTATTTTTCTATAATTACTGTTCTTTTGTTCTTTTCAGACTTTTTGGATAATTTCCATAAAATTTATATTGCCAGTATTTTACCAAGATCACTGTTATTAAGGACATGAATAGTCTCTCTGATAAATGGAACAGTTAATTCAAGTCCTCATTTTACTTCAACAATCTATGAAAAACACAAAATGTTAATATAGAAATAAAAAAGATATAAGAAATATGAAAACAAATTCCTTCCAAGTATTTAAATATTTATTTTAATTAACAAAGAATAAAAAAAGAGGAATTATAAACACCAATAGGCATTTAAAACTTATCATATTAGCAAACTTTTTATTTTTCAATGATAATTTCCATTTTAACAGAGAAAATAATGGGTGTGAAATATATAATATCATTGCCTGACAGGACAAATTAACGTTAATAGCATACACATTTTAGATTACTTATTAAAGGTAGTTAAAATGTAGAATTAAAGTGTAGAAATGTAAAATCATTTAGAATTAGAGATTTGAACTTAAGAAAATTTAAGATATATAGAAATTACAATGTACAAAATAATGTTCATTGAAACATTTAAAAAAAACAAGGAAATAATAAAATCAAATTTCTAACATACTCTGTTATGAGTGGTATTAGGTAAAAATTATACCAATACAAATAACAGCAGTTCTCAGGTGAAAATAAACTTCCTATGTTTCAGAAAGTAAACAAGTCGAGAGTAGCTGGGAAATAGCATTCAATGGGAAGAGTGTTGTAAAATGAAAGCAATCATGCAGGGTTTATAATCCATTTAAAGCACTGGAATTTATCCAAAGAGCAATGAGAGGCCCTTAAAGAATTTTTAACCAGGGGATTATGAAATAAAACTTTGCTTTTCAAGCATTATTCCTGTTCCTGTGAAGAAAATAGGTAGTAGAAGGTGGAAGGGAGGGTTAAAGGATGCCAGGAATAGCATGATACAGTTTTCCAAGACTATAGGCATCGTTTTTTTCACCTGTTTTCCCTTGGTCATGGTCATACAACAGTTCAGTTCAGTTCAGTCTCAGTCATGTCCGACTCTTTGTGACCCCATGAACTGCATCAAGCCAGACCTCCCTGTCCATCACCAATTCCCAGAGTCCATCCAAACCCATGTCCATTGAGTCAGTGATGCCATCCAACCATCTCATCCTCTGTCATCCCCTTCTCCTCCTGCCCTCAATCTTTCCCAGCATCAGGGTCCTTTCAAATGAGTCAGCTCTTCGCATCAGGTGACAAAGTATTGGAGTTTCAGGTTCAACATCAGTCCTACCAATGAACACCCAGGACTGATCTCCTTTAGGATGGACTGGTTGGATCTCCTTGCAGTCCAAGGGACTCTCAAGAGTCTTCTCCAACACCACAGTTCAAAAGCATCAATTCTTTGGCACTCAGATTTCTTTATAGTCCAACTCTCACATCCATACATGACCACTGGAAAAACCATAGTTTTGACTAGATGGATCTTTGTTGACAAAGTAATGTTTCTGCTTTTTAATGTACTGTCTGCTGCTAAGTCGCTTCAGTTCTGTCTGACTCTGTGCAACCCCATACACGGCAGCCTACCAGGCTCCTCCATTCATGGCATTTTCCAGGCAAGAGTACTGGAGTGGGTTGCCGTTGCCTTCTCCATTAATATGCTGTCTAGGTTGGTCATAACTTTCCTTCCAAGGAGCAAGCATCTTTTAACTTCATGGCTGCAATCACTATCTGCATGGAAGACTGTAGTATTCCAATTTCTGCAGTTGACTATTTCTGGACCATATATAGGTGCATATTTCCCTTCTAGGGAGATACATTTGATTTCTATTGATAGCTTGAAATTTTCCAGTATCTTTTTCTTACCTTGAAAAGTGAAAGTGAAGTCGCTCAGTCATGCCCGATTCTTTGCTACCCCATGGACTGTAGCCTACCAGGCTCCTCTGTCCATGGGATATTCCAGGCAATAGTACTGGAGTGGATTGTCATTTCCTTCTCCAGGGGATCTTCTTTGATCCAGGGATCGAACCCGGGTCTTCCGCATTGTACACAGACACTTTACTGTCTGATCCACCAGGGAAGTCACCTTAGTGATTGAAAAACACTATTATTAAAGTTCTCTAGAGAAACAGAAATAATAGGATATATAGAGAGTATTGAAGGAAAATTTTGTTGAGAGATTGGCTCATAAATTGTGGAAGTTTGGGAGCCCTGTGATTTGCCTTCTGCAAAGTGGAGACTCAGGGAAAATGGGAGTGTAGTCCTCATCTAATCCTGAAGGATAAAGAGCAGAGCCAAAGACATTAAGGGCTTCCCAGGTGGCACAGTGGTAAAGAATATGCATGTCAATGCAGGTGATGCAGGAAACATGGGCTCAATACCTGGGTTGGGAAAATCCCCTGGAGAAGGAACTGGCAATCCACTCCAGTATTCTTGCCTGGAGAATCCCATGGATAGAGGACCCCAGCCGGCTTATAGACCATGGGGTCCACAGAATCAGACACTACTGGGCACAATGATATTAAATCTGAAGTCATGAAGTTCTGAAAACCAGGAGCTCTGATGTTCAAGGGCAGGGAAATATGGATGTCCCAACTCAAGCATAGAGAGAGACTCTGTCCTTCCTCTGCTTTTTTGTTCTATTTTGGTTTTCAAAGGATTGGATGAGGTCTACCCACATTGATAAAGGAGATCTTCTTTAGTAAGTCAACTTATTCACAAGAGAATCTCTTCCAGAAGCACCTTCACAGACATACTCAGGAATGTTTTACAAGCTATCTGGGCACCCCTTTGGAGAAAGAAATGACAACCCACTCCAGTACTCTTGCCTGGAAAATCCCAGAGATGTAGGGGCCTGGTAGGCTGCAAGTCCATGGGTCTCTAAGAGTTGGACACTACTGAGCTACTTCACTTTCACTTTTCACTTTCATGCATTGGAGAATGAAATGGCAAACCACTCCAGTGTTCTTGCCTGGAGAATCCCAGGGATGGGGGAGCCTGGTGGGCTGCTGTCTATGGGGTTGCACAGAGTTGGACACGACTGCAGCAACTTAGCAGCAGCAGCAGCAGGGCACCCCTTAGCCCAGTCAAGTTGGCACATAAAATAAAGAACCACAAAATCCAAGTATTAAGATGGTGCAATCACAAGACTAAAGCGTCCTGAATCATTCATTTATAGCACAGGACAGTTGTCTGACAGAATATCTAAAGCTGGAGCTTATTTTACATGAGCAAGAAAGAAATCTCTGCTGTGTCAAGTCACTGGGCTTTGGGTGATGTTTGATAATTTAGCCTATCAGAAATGGTATGGACCTAACAGAAGCAGAAGATATTAAGAAGAGGTGGCAAGAATACATAGAAGAACTGTACAAAAAAGATCTTCACGACCAAGAATATCACGATGATGTGATCACTCACCTAGAGCCAGACATCCTGGAATGTGAAGTCAAGTGGGCCTTAGAAAGCATCACTACTAACAAAGCAAGTGGAGGTGATGGCATTTCAGTTGAGCTATTTCAAATCCTGAAAGACGATGCTGTGAAAGTGCTGCACTCAATATGCCAGCAAATTGGGAAAACTCGGCATTGGCCAGAAGACTGGAAAAGGTCAGTTTTCATTCCAATTCCAAAGAAAGGCAATGCCAAAGAATGCTCAAACTACTGAACAATTGCACTCATCTCACATGCTAGTAAAGTAATGCTCAAAATTGTCCAAGCTGGGCTTCAGAAATACATGAACTGTGAACTTCCAGATGTTCAAGCTGGTTTTAGAAAAGGCAGAGGAACCAGAGATCAAATTGCCAACATCTGCTGGATCATGGAAAAAGCAAGAGAGTTCCAGAAAAACATCTATTTCTGCTTTATTGACTATGCCAAAGCCTTTGACTGTGTGGATCACAATAAACTGGAAAATTCTGAAAGAGATGGGAATACCAGACCACCTGACCTGTCTCTTGAGAAACCTATATGCAGGTCAGGAAGCAACAGAACTGGACATGGAACAACAGACTGGTTCCAAATAGGAAAAGGAGTATGTCAAGGCTGTATATTGTCACCCTGCTTATTTAACTTCTATGCAGAGTACATCATGAGAAATGCTGGACTGGAAGAAACACAAGCTGGAATCAAGATTGCCGGGAGAAATATCAATAACCTCAGATATGCAGATGACACCATCCTTATGGCAGAAAGTGAAGAGGAACTAAAAAGCCTCTTGATGAAAGTGAAAGTGGAGAGTGAAAAAGTGGGCTTAAAGCTCAACATTCAGAAAACGAAGATCATGGCATCTGGTCCCATCAATTCATGGGAAATAGATGGGGAAACAGTGGAAACAGTGTCAGACTTTATTTTGGGGGGGCTCCAAAATCACTGCAGATGGTGACTGCAGCCATGAAATTAAAAGACGCTTACTCCTTGGAAGGAAAGTTATGACCAACCTAGATAGCATATTGAAAAGCAGAGACATTACTTTTCCAACAAAGGTTTGTCTAGTCAAGGCTATGGTTATTCCAGTGGTCATGTATGGATGTGAGAGTTGGACTGTGAAGAAAGCTGAGCGCTGAAGAATTGATGCTTTTGAACTGTGGTGTTGGAGAAGACTCTTGAGAGTCCCTTGGACTGCAAGGAGATCCAACCAGTCCATTCTGAAGGAGATCAGCCCTGGGATTTCTTTGAAGGGAATGATGCTAAAGCTGAAACTCCAGTACTTTGGCCACCTCATGAGAAGAGTTGACTCATTGGAAAAGACTCTGATGCTGGGAGGGATTGGGGGCAGGAGGAGAAGGGTTCGACAGAAGATGAGATGGCTGGATGGCATCACTGACTCGATGGACGTGAGTCTGAGTGAACTCTGGGAGTCGGTGATGGACAGGGAGGCCTGGCGTGCTGCAATTCATGGGGTCGCGAAGAGTCAGACACAACTGAGTGACTGAACTGAACTGACTACATTAATGCATCAGCTGGGAGATGATGGTTTCAATTTGGGTAGAAATGGAAAACTCTGGGAATAGATGTGACAGTTAAAGGAGAAAGATAAAGGAAGAAGAAAAAGAGACCCTGAGACAGGCCCCAGGAAATTCCTGTGAGGGCTTACAGAGGTGACTGCCACAGATTCCAGGTAGACAATGTAAATAAATGAAGCATACACTGATAAAAACTGGAAATTAATCATCTAAATTTCATGCTTTTTCAACATGTTTACATTTTTTTTATAGAAGAAAGGGCAATGAGCCCGAGTTTGACTTTTTTGTGGGATTCTGATTTTTCAAGGAAGGGTAAAAATGCAGATTTAAAAATTTGAACTCTTTTAGTTTTTAAATCTGACAATTAATTTTATTAAAAATTAAAGATAACCAGAAAGTTGATAGACAGACCTGCTGGCCTGATTAAATAAATCCTTGGACCACTGGCTCACATCATCTCATCCTCACAATTATATATTCCCCAATATATATTCACATTATATTTTATTTTTCCCAAACATGTATACACATTATATTTTTTCTCTCTAAAGCCTATTCTATTCTTTATACAAGTTAACAAAAAGAGGGAAAATAAAGAAGATGAAAGAGAAGAGAGAAAGAAAATCAAAACAAGCATCGTTCATTAACAAATAGGAAAAGCTAATTTACTTCTGAGTCTACTACTCTCTTACAGTCTATCCAGCAGAGAAGCAGGGGACAGGATGCTGATAATGGTAATTTCTCAACATTAAAAATGTGATAACCTGATACCGCAATTGTTCTGTGATTATAACATCTGCATAGTTTGTATGTTCAGATTACTTAAACTAGGTGTGTATGCATGCACTTTATATAGGGCAATCAGAAGCAAATTAAGAGACAGAAACTTATTCTCAAGATACACATTTAAACAATATCTTTAATTGTTAAAAGTGATTAAAATAAAAAGGTGATCAAAATATAATAAATTATTATTTAAGTACAAATTTGTAGCTCTTCTTTTAGTTATTTCTATGTCTATGGTTAAGTAGAGGATTGAAATAGTATATGACAAAACAGAAGGAAACTGCTTGACCAGCGCACAGAGATTAAAAAGAATGTGAAAGAAGTTAGGAGGCATAAAGCATAGAATGAGGAGCTCAAAAAACTGAGTTAGCTTTCTAGAAAGAAAGAATAGGGGGAACTGAGAAAAAGCAAGACTCAAATTGAAAACTGTTGGGTTTTTTGTTTTTTTTTTTTTGAAAATAGAAGATCCAACTTTTCAAATTGCCTCTCCCTACTGAGTGCCTGGTGAAACATTAATAATTAAGAGATCCACAGCTCAATACAAGTTGTGTGTGTGCTATGTGCTTGCTAAGTCACTGCAGTTGCATCCAATTCTTTGCAACCCTATGGACTGTGGACCGAGAGGCTCTTCTGTCCATGGGTTTCTCCAGGTAAGAATACTGGAGTGGATTGACATGTCTTCCTCCAGAGGTTTTCCCCATCCAGAGATAGAACCTGCTTCTCTTATGTCTCCTATATTGGTAGCCAGGTTCTTTACCACCAGCGCCACCATACAAGTTAGTGAATGGAAAAAAAAAAATAGTAATAAAAAAATGAAAAAATCCTAGAAAGACCTAAAACAAAGAGTAAAGTACCTTACAAAGTATGGCAATAAGGCAATGATTAGAAGAAAAAAATATTTTAGATTGAGACAGTCATAGAAGTCCAATAATTTATGTCAAAATCATAAAATCCATACAAGGATCACTTGGTGTTATTTCCCACCATTGTTTCAATGGCCATATTGCTAGCCGCACCACTGGTGTAGTGGTATCATGCAACATTCCCAATGGCCACATTGCTAATCAGTTGTAGTGAGCTTCTCCTGAGTTGAAATCCTCAGCATTTTCCCCAACAGTGTGCTTGATACTGAGATATACTATGGTTTCCATTCCATTCCATTTTCAGTTCAGTTCAGTTCAGTCACTCAGTTGTGTCTGACTCTTTGCGACGCCATGATTAGCAGCACGCCAGGCCTCCCTGTCCATCACCAACTCCTGGAGTTCACTCAGACACACGTCCATCGAGTCAGTGATGCCATCCAGCCATCTCATCCTCTGTCGTCCCCTTCTCCTCCTGCCCCCAATCCCTCCCAGCATGAGTCTTTTCCAATGAGTCAACTCTTCACATAAGGTGGCCAAAGTACTGGAGTTTCAGCTTTAGCATCATTCCCTTCAAAGAAATCCCAGGGCTGATCTCCT
Source organism: Bos mutus (assembly GCF_027580195.1). Lineage (NCBI taxonomy): Eukaryota > Metazoa > Chordata > Mammalia > Artiodactyla > Bovidae > Bos > Bos mutus. The sequence continues at coordinate 81,326,925 of NC_091622.1, forward strand.
TCAGAATGGACTGGTTGGATCTCCTTGCAGTCCAAGGGACTCTCAAGAGTCTTCTCCAACACCACAATTCAAAAGCATCAATTCTTCAGCACTCAGCTTTCTTCACAGTCCAACTCTCACATCCATACATGACCACTGGAATAACCATAGCCTTGACAAGACAAACCTTTGTTGGAAAAGTAATGTCTCTGCTTTTCAATATGCTATCTAGGTTGGTCATAACTTTCCTTCCAAGGAGTAAGCGTCTTTTAATTTCATGGCTGCAGTCACCATCTGCAGTGATTTTGGAGCCCAAAAAAATAAAGTCTGACACTGTTTCCACTGTTTCCCCATCTATTTCCCATGAATTGATGGGACCAGATGCCATGATCTTCATTTTCTGAATGTTGAGCTTTAAGCCAACTTTTTCACTCTACACTTTCACTTTCATCAAGAGGCTTTTCAGTTCCTCTTCACTTTCTGCCATAAGGATGGTGTCATCTGCATATCTGAGGTTATTGATATTTCTCCCCGCAATCTTGATTCTAGCTTGTGTTTCTTCCAGTCCAGCATTTCTCATGATGTACTCTGCATAGAAGTTAAATAAGCAGGGTGACAATATACAGCCTTGACGTACTCCTTTTCCTATTTGGAACCAGTCTGTTGTTCCATGTCCAGTTCTAACTGCTGCTTCCTGATCTGCATATAGGTTTCTCAAGAGACAGGTCAGGTGGTCTGGTATTCCCATCTCTTTCAGAATTTTCCAGTTTACTGTGATCCACACAGTCAAAGGCTTTGGCATAGTCAATAAAGCAGAAATAGATGTTTTTCTGGAACTCTCTTGCTTTTTCCATGATCCAGCAGATGTTGGCAATTTGATCTCTGGTTCCTCTGCCTTCTCTAAAACCAGCTTGAACATCTGGAAGTTCACGGTTCATGTATTGCTGAAGTCTGGCTTGGAGAATTTTAAACATTTCTTTACTAGCCGGGAGGAGCTACCCCACGCCTGAGGCCATTCCATTTTAGAATGGCTAAAATAGAGTGTGGATGATGGTAGATTTTAAGACAATCACAATAACCATGTTCACTTCTATGCAAAAAGAGTATATTTTCTTCTCTGGCATGGCCATTTTCATGGGTTTCAAGGCCCAGTGATGTCTGTGCTTCCTCCTGACAGAATTTTCAAGTCATGGGGAAGCCTCATTAAGCTCTGGCTCAGTCTCCTTTTCTCTGCACTACTGGGTATCCATGCTTTTCATCATTCTCTTCTACTTTTAATATGTTCTAGTTCATTAGAAGTAAAATATCCCACTTTCACATTTCTTTCAGTACTGTGTTTAGTATAATATTGTCTAACAGATTTTCTGGGTTTATATTACAGATGCAGTTTTATCCTAATTTTAGAATATCTATTTTCATAAAAATGTAGGAATTAGGAGAAATGCTGCTGTCTTCCCTGAAAGTTCTGCCAGTGTCTACTTTTAATATTCCTATACCATGTAAAGTTTTTTCTGGTGATCAATTTGGGAGACAATTTTACTATAAATCCTAAGACTACTGGGGCTCTGAGATTATAATACTACAATGTTTCTCAAATATTGGAACTTCCATAGTGGCTCAGATGGTAAAGAATCTGCCTGCAATGCAGGAGACCTGGGTTCAATCACTGAGTCAGGAAGATCCCCTGGGGAAAGGAATGGTAACCCACTCCAGTATTCTTGCCTAGAGAATTCAATGGACAGAGGAGCCTAGCGGGCTACAGTCCATGGGGTTGTAAAGAGTTGGAAACAATTGAGTGATTAACACTTTCTCAAATACTTTCACCAAAGTAATTCCTTAGATAGGAGAGAAAGAATGCTTACTTTCTGCTGTCTTGAAGGCATGTCTAAGTATCCTTAGTGGGCAAAATACATTTTTTGAAATTAGGAGTTGGTGATGGACAGGGAGGCCTAGTATGCTGTGGTTCATGGGGTCACAAAGAGTCATACACGACTGAGCGACTGAACTGAACTAAATATAATACATGAAAATGTTTCCAAACAGATGCTATATTATTGTAGTTTTAATATAAAATTATTTCAAAATTGGCACTGACTAAACTTGATACCCCAAAAAGGAACACTGTATTTATTCTTAGAATAGATGTACTACTCTGTTATGTACCACCAGTTAACTCTCTTCTGGAAGGTGCTATATGTTAATTTGAAAAGGCCAAGTTGAAAACAATCATTAAGTATACAATATATATTTATTCTAATTAAAATAAGTTTTCTGAAATGACAATAGTCTCAGTTTTATGGAAAGATATTACAGTCTGCCGGGAGCCACCACGGGAGATCCCACCCATGACAAGGTCATGTGGAAGAGCCATGATGAGCAAGACGGATCATGGCTCGAGGGACCCCCTGGATCTGCTCGAGCATCTACCCCAAAACCAGAATCTGTCTGTCTTACTATTTTGTGCCTTTCACCAACTCTTCTGACATTAACAGGTGGCTATCCCTGACCACCTTTCTCTGGAAAAAGTCAACTTAGGGCTTTAGTTAATAAGTCTCCTGGGCATGAAAGGAATATTTCTATTTTAACCCCTCTGTTGGCATTCTAGCTTGCCTGACAGGTTTATCCATACTCTTGCAATTAACACACATGATTGTTCACAACTCCCCAACCTTGAAAGGCATGGGAAGCCAAAACATTCTAAAAGTCCTAATGAGCATAGAGTCCTTTAAAGGATGAAAAATTATTAGAATAGATAGTACTGGTAAAGGGCTTCATTATTGGGCCAATGTTCGCTGCCAAGTGCCCATATCCCTTATCCATTGTGCACCTGGGAGTGCATTAGTTAACATAGTTGGAATGTAAGAAAAACAAGCAGTAGCCTTGGAATTAACCATATCAGACCTTTGAGCTAATTGGTTCTTTCTTTGTTGTAACTCACTGCCCCTTTGCTCCGTGAGAATGTAACTTTGTTTAGCACTTTCTGAGGCTGACATAGATTAGAAATATAAAGAAGAAACACTTTAAGGGAAAACAAGTTTTCTGGCTGATCAGCCTTTATCAAAAAAGGGTCATAAAATGTCCACAGGCCTCCAAGGCCAGAAGATAATGTACACAACTTTGTTTAAGGGAAAGGTATGCAGAAAAAATCCTGGTTTCGATAAAAACAAAACATGTAATGTTTGGGCTGACTCTGTATGACTTTGCATCTTTCATTTCCCTCTATGTACAAGTCAAGATATAAAAGTTCCTTTTGAAAATAAAGTTACGGGCCTTGCTCACCAAAGCTTGGTCTCCCCGTGTCATTCTTTTTCCTTTTCTCTCCTTTTCTCTCTCTGTTCTTCTTTCAGGATGACTCCTTGGAACACAGGAGCTTTATTGCTTTCTGTGTAAACCAAGGAAGATCAAGCCTCTTTCTCTCTTTTTACTTTCCTTATCGCCTATGCCATCACCCTGAGGGTACCCGTGGATTCTGCTGGGGCTGGACCCCGGCAACAGTCCATTCAGAGAGCTTTTGAAGTTGCGATTACTGCTAACAAGTCCACATTGATTTAATATCATTTTATTTGTTATGCATCACTACTTACAGTGTAGGATAAAAATATAATGTTAAAAAATATCCAAGTATTGGGCTTTACTGACAATAACAAAAACAAAAAAAATCAATGGATTGAATCAATTGTATATCAGTGATTGTTTTCAGAATAGGTTTCTTAATTATTAATCATGCAAAATAATAGCAGTAGCAGGAGAAGGAGGCAACAAAGGATGAGATAGTTGGATTGCGTCACTGACTCAATGGACATGAGTTTGAACAAACTCCGAAAGATAGTGATGGACAGGCAAGGCTGCCATGTTGCAATCCTTGGTGTTACAAAGTGTCAGACACAACTTAGTGACTAAACAACAACATACAAACTATATACAAATGTAATGCAAAATAATTAAACTTCTATTGATCAGTTCACAGTTGTGTAAATGGCAGAGTACTGACACAAATCAACTGGAAAAGAGTGAAAAATAAGATTGCCTAATGCCATTTTCTAAGGTAGATAGGAAATCTTTTCCCCCAAAGAACATACTTTATGTATTCTCTAATCTCAATTTTTTATAGTAACAGCATTTGGAAGTATACCAATCATTTATATGATTTATTCACGTGGGCTGTAAAAACAAATCTGTAAATAATGTTTTTTTTTTTTTAATTTGTAAGCAATTTATTGAACATTTTACATGGTCTCTCTTTACATTTTTCTCTTTAATCTATTTTTTGGTTTGAAATCAGAATTATTTCTGAAAAACAAAACAAGGAAATCAGTTCAAGGTTCTAACTCTGTTCTACCATTTTTTTTTTTTTTTTTTTTGGTCAGTGATTCATACATTTATTGGAATTTTGATAGAAAGTGGAGGTCTAGAAGGTTATATTATTGAAAGTAGTTATATTTGTGATGCAGCAGTGTAAAAAAATATGAATGAAGTAGAGTTTTTCTTGGCTCTATCATTAACTGTATAATTTTACAAAATCACTTGATCTAAATTCTAACACTTATAATATATCAGAGATGAACTTTGTTTCTCTTTTAGAACTAAAATTCTATTTGTTGATACAATCACACTCTGTGGAACTGGCAGATTTTCAGCAGCTTGACAACTTAAAACATATTTTTTTAAAAAATGTAAATCATCAGAATTTTCACAAAACAAATTTTTGGCACTTTATACTGCTTATTGGAAATTATTTGACTGCTGAGTTCATCAAAAGTGACAACTAACAATTAATTGTATTTTTCCTTACTACAGATTGTAAATACTGAGTATAACCAGCATTTAAGACCACAGGAAACATCATTTTTTTTTTTTTTTCTTCAAAGAGCTTAGAATTGGGATTTACCAAAGAAGCATGGGTTAATATCTTTATATGCACGCTTAAAGGATTATGTGATGGTCTAAAGTCAATTCATACAATAAGAAAGAGTTAAATAGATGTTGCACAACTGAAGGCTTCAACATTACTTTGAATCACTTTTTAAAAATAGCATTTAAAAGTATGAAAACACTTAATAAGCCTTTTCAGTCTTATTATAACCATATTCCATTTACTATTCTTTGATAGACAATTTGAAAATTTTACAAAAACTATTTTTTAAACTTTGAAATGTAAATAATAATTTTTCATAGTACATGATGATAGCACATCAATCATTAGATGCTACACTTGGATTAGAAAGCAATGATTTGACTTTGATGATATAGGCTGATCTAGTATGCTGAACTGGTTATTCTCTTTTTGAAGGTTATTATGAAAAACTAAAGATTTCAGATATTTCTTTTCAGGTTGGTCTATCAAACTGCGAGCAGGCTCCCAGTTGCTTCCTGAATCCTGGGAGCAGGTCTTCCTGGGATCCTGGACGGTTGACATCCACCAGGAGGGTCGCAGCCAGAGATCAGCTCCCCCAGAGGAGACACACAGCACACCTGAGACAACGTTCCCGCTGTGTACCCGGGAATCTGAGCGGCTTGGACAGGGGAGGTGATAAGATGCACCACCCCACCTAAGGATAGTGCGCTTGCCAAAAAGCTGGTCACCTGAGCTACTTGGACCTGGGAAGGGCACAAAACACAGGCCCAACTGAGTGTGCACCATTGTGGAGTACCTGAGAACCTGAACCTGAGCAGCTTAGGCCTGGGAAGTGCACACACCCCAGGGCCCACTTTAGACAATTCCCCTGCAGAGCAACCTGGAGCCTGAGCAGTGCAGAAAGCGAAAGCACACATGCTGTGAGCGGGGGTAAACCCAATGTGACTGAGACACTGTGAGCACTCCCCACACATGCCAGTGATCTTTGTTTGCAGTGTTCCTCCCGCCCCACAGCACAACTGAAGTGAGCCTAAATAAGTGACCACCTTCATCTCCTTGTGTCAGGGTGGAAATTAGACACTGAAGAGTCTTGCAAACAGAAGTAACCAAAATAAACAGAAGGAACTGCTTTGGAAGTGGCAGGTGCAACAGATTAAAACCCTATAGTTAGCATTGACTACATGGGAAGGGACTTATAGATCTTGAGAAATATAAGCTGGTACAAGGGACTATCTGAAACTGAAATGACCCCATGTTTCCTTCAACAGCTCCAGAGAAATTCCTAGATATATTTTTACTATTATCATTTTTAATTTTTTTTTTACTTTTAAGTTCTTTACTACTCCATTAATGTTCATTTTTATAAACTACTATTACCTTGCAAAAAAATACCCTGTTTTAAAAGCAAATTTCATATATATATTTTATAATTTTTGTGATTTTGTTTTGTTTTGTTAATATTGTATTTTCGAGAGTTTAACCTCTACTCTAGATTTTAAATCTTTACTTTTAGGTATTTCTTATCAATTTTGTACCTCTAAGAATCCAATCTGCAGTACCTATATTTACTTAGGAGTGTGATTACTGCCTCTATTGCCCTCTCCCCCTTTTGACTCTCTTTTTTCTCCCCTAGGTCACCTCTATCTCCTCCCTATCCCTTCTCTTCTCTACACAAATTTGTGAATCTCTTTGGGTATTCCGGGCTGTGGAGAACACTTAGGGAACTGATTACTGGCTAGATCTGTCTCTCTCCTTTTGACTACCCCCCTTTTCCTCCCAGTCACCTCTATCTCCTCCCTCCCTCTTCTCTTCTCTATGTAACTCTGTGAACCTCTCTGGGTGTTCCAGGTTGTGGAGAGCACATAGGGATTTTATTACTAGCTAGATGGATCTCTCCCCTTTTGATTCCCCCTCTTCTTCTCCTGGTCACCTCTACCTCTCTCCACCCTCTTCTCTTCTCCATGTAACTCAACGAACCTTTCTGGGTGTCCCTCACTGTGGAGAATCTTTTCTCCATTAACCTAGATATTTTATCATCAGTGATGTATGGATGGAAAGTCTTGAGGCTACTGTAGGAACAAAACTGAAAACCAGAGGCAGGAGGCTTAAATCCAAAACCTGAGAACACCAGAGAACTTCTGATCCAGGGAACATTAATTGATAAGAGATCATCCAAAATCCTCCATACCTACATTGAAACTAAGCTCCACCCAAGAGCCAACAAGTTCGAGAGCAAGACAAACCTCGAAAATTCTCCAGCAACACAGGAACATAGCTCTAACATAGCCCTGAGCTTCAATATACAGGCTGCCCAAAGTCACACCAAGGCCATAGACATCTCAAAACTCACTACTGGACAGTTCATTGCACTCCAGAGAGAAGAAATCCAGCTCCACCCACCAGAACACTGAGGCAAGCTTCCCTAATCAGGAAACCTTGACAAGCCATTCATCCAACCCCACCCACAGGGAGGAACCTCCACAATAAAGAGGAACCACAAACTGCCAGAAGGGCTATCCCAAACATAGCAATCTAAACAAGATGAAAAGGCAAACAAATACTCAGCAGGTAAAGGAACATGATAAATGCCCACCAAATCAAACAAAAGAGGAGGAGATTGGGAGTCTACCTGAAAAAGAGTTTAGAATAATGATAGTAAAAATGATCCAAAATCTTGAAGACAAAATGGAGTTATAGATAAATAGCCTGGAGACAAGGATTGAGAAGATGCCAAAAATGTTTAACAAAGACCTAGAAGAAATAAAAAAGAGTCAATCAATAATGAATAATGCAATAAATGAGATAAAAAACACTCTGGAAGGAACCACCAGCAGAAGATAGGATAAGTGAGGTGGAAGATAGAATATGGAAATAAATGAAGCAGAGAGGAAAAAAGAAAAAGAATTAAAAGAAATGAGGACAACCTCAGAGACCTCTGGGACAATGTCAAATGCCCCAACTTTCAAATCATAGGAGTTCCAGAAGAAGAATACAAAAAGGAAGGCCATGAGAAAATATTTGAGGAGGTAATACTTGAAAATTTCCCTAAAATGGAAGAGGAAATAGCCACTCAAGTCCAAGACCCCCGGAGAGTCCCAAACAGGATTAAACCCAAGGCAAAACACCCCAAGACACATATTAATCAAATTAACAAAGATCAAACACAAAGAACAAATATTAAAAGTAGCAAGGGAAAAACAACAAATAACACACAAGGGGATTCCCATAAGGATAACAGCTGATCTTTCGATAGAAACACTTCAGGCCAGAAGGGAATGGCAGGACATACTTAAAGTGATGAAATAAAATAACTTATAGCCCAGATTACTGTACCCAGCAAAGATGTCATTCATATATGAAGGAGAAATCAAAAGCTTTACAGACAAGCAAAAGCTGAGAGAATTCAGCATCACCAAACCAGCTCTTTAACAAATGTTAAACGATCTTCTCTAGACAGGAAAAACAGAAAAGGTGTATAAACAGGAACCCAAAACAACAAAGTAAATGGCAATGGGATCCTACTTATCAATGATTACCTTAAATGTAAATGGATTGAATGCCCCAACCAATAGACAAAGATTGGCTGAATGGATACAAAAACAAGACCCCTATATATGCTGTCTACAAGAGACCCATCTCAAAACAAGGGACACACACAGACTGAAAGTGAAGGGCTGGAAAAAGATATTTCACACAAATAGAGATCAAAAGAAAACAGTAGTAGCAATACTCATATCAGCTAAAATAGACTTTGAAATAAAGGCTGTGAAAAGAGATAATGAAGGACACTACAGAATGATCAAAGGATCAATCCAAGAAGATGATATAACAATTATAAATATATATGCATCCAACGTAGGAGCACCACAATATGTAAGGCAAACGCTAAGAAGTATGAAAGGGGAAATTAACAGTAACACAATACAGTGGGAGACTTTAATACCCCACTCACACCTATGGATAGATCAGCTAAACAAAAAATTAGCAAGGACAAACAAACTTTAAATGATACAATTGACCAGTTAGACCTAACTGATATCTATAGGACATTTCACCTGCAAACAATGAATTTCATCTTTTCCTCAAGTGCACATGAAACCTTCTTCAGGATAGATCACATCCTGAGCCATTAATCTAGCCTTGGTAAATTCAAAAAAATTGAAATCATTCCAAGCATCTTTTCTGGTCACAATGCAATAAGATTAGATGTTAACTACAGAAAAGAAAAAACAAACAAACAAACATATGGAGGCTAAACAACATGCTTCTGAATAACTAACAAATCACAGAAGAAATCAAAAAAGAAATCAAAATATGCATAGAAATGAATGAAAATGAAAACATGACAACCCAGAACCTATGGGACTCAGTAAAAGCAGTGCTAAGGGGAAGGTTCATAGCAAACAAGCTTACCTCAAGAAACAAACAAACATACAAAAGTCAAATAAATAACCTAACTCTATACCTAAAGCAACCAGAAAAGGAAGAGATGAAGAACCCCAGGGTTAGTAGAAGGAAAGAAATCATAAAAATTAGGGCAGAAATAAATGTAAAAGAAACAAAAGAGACCATAGCAAAAGTCAACAAAGCTAAAAGCTGGTTATTTGAGAAGATAAATAAAATAGACAAACCATTAGCCAGACTCATCAAGAAACAAAGGGAGAAGAATAAAATCAACAAAATTAGAAATGAAAATGAAGAAATCACAACAGACAACACAGAAATACAAAGGATCATAGAGACTACTATCAGCAACTGGATGCCTATAAAATGTACAATTTGGAAGAAATGGATGAATTCTTAGAAAAGTTTAACTTTCCAAAACTGAACCAGCAAGAAATAGAAAATCTTAGCAGACCCATCACAAGCACAGAAATCGAAACTGTAATGAGAAACCTTCCAGCAAACAAAAGCCTGGGACCAGATGGCTTCACAGCTGAATTCTACCAAAAATTTAGAGAAGAGTTAACACCTATCTTATTCAAACTCTTCCAGAAAACTGCAGAGGAAGGTAAACTTTCAAACTCATTCTATGAGGCCACCATTGCCCTAATACCAAAACCAGACAAAGATGCCACCACTAAAGAAAACTACAGGCCAATATCACTGATGAACATAGAAGCAAAAATCCTTGACAAAGTCCTAGCAAATGGAATCCAACAACATTAAAAAGATCATATATCATGATTAAGTGGGCTTTATCCCAAGGATGCAAGGATTCTTTAATACCTGCAAATCAATCAATGCAATACACCACATTAACAAATTGAAAGATAAAAACCATGTGATTATCTCAATAGATGCAGAGAAAGCCTTTGACATAGTTCAACATCCATTTATGATAAAAACCCTCCAAAAAGCAGGAATAGAAGGAACATACCTCAACATAATAAAAATGACAAACCCACAGCAAACATTATCCTCAATGGTGAAAAATGAAAGCATTTTCCCTAAAGTCAGGAAAAAGACAAGGGTGCCCACTGTCACCACTACTATTCAACATAGTTTTGGATGTTTTGGCCACAGCAATCAGAGTAGAAAAAGAAATAAAAGGACTCCAGATTGGAAAAGAATAAGTAAAACTCTCACTGTTTGCAGACAAAGTGATCCTCTACATAGAAAACCCTAAAGACTCTACCACAAAATTACTAGAGCTAATCAATGAATATAGTAAAGTTGCAGGATATAAATTCAACACACAGAAATTCCTTGCATTCGTATACACTAACAATGAGAAAACAGAAAGAGAAATTAAGGAGAATAAATCTACCTAAAGATACAAATGGTAACCCACTCCAGTATTCCTTTTTTTTTTTTTAATTGGAGTTTTCTTTTGTTTTTAATTTTATTTTTAAACTTTACAATATTGTGTTAGTTTTGCCAAATATTGAAATGAATCTGCCACAGGTATACATGTGTTCCCCGTCCTGAACCCTCCTCCCTCCTCCCTCCCCATACCATCCCTCTGGGTCGTCCCAGTGCACCAGCCCCAAGCATCCAGTATCGTGCATCAAACCTGGACTGGCGACTCGTTTCATACATGATATTATACATGCTTCAATGCTATTCTCCCAAATCTTCCCACCCTCTCCCTCTCCCACAGAGTCCATAAGACTGTTCTATACATCAGTGTCTCTTTTGCTGTCTCGTACACAGGGTTATTGTTACCATTTTTCTAAATTCCATATATATGCGTTAGTATACTGTATTGGTGTTTTTCTTTCTGGCTTACTTCACTCTGTATAATAGGCTCCAGTTTCATCCATCTCATTAGAAATGCAAACTAGTACAGCCACTCCAGTATTCTTGCCTGGAGAATCCCATGGATGGAGAAGCCTGGTAGGCTACAGTCCATGGGGTCGCAAATAGTAGGACACAACTGAGCGACTTCACTTTCACTTAAAGATACAAAAGACCTATATATAGAAAACTATAAAACACTGATGAAAGAAATCAAAGATGATACAAATAGATGTATTTGTGTATACCATGTATACCATGTTAATAGATTGGAAGAATTTATATAGTGAAAATGAGTATACTACCCAAAGCAATCTATAGATTCAATGCAATCCCTATCAAGTTACCAATGGTATTTTTCAGAGAACTAGAACAAATAATTTCACAATTTGTATGGAAATACAAAAAAAACCTCGAATAACCAAAGCAATATAAGAAAGAAGAATGGAACTGGAGGAATCAACCTGCCTGACTTTAGGCTATGACAAAGATACAGTCATCAGGAAAATATGGTACTGGCACAAAGATGGAAAGATAGATCAATAGAACAAAATAAAAAGCCCAGAGATAAATCCACACACCTATGGACACCTTATCTTTGACAAAGGAGGCAAGAATATACAATGGAGAAAAGACAATCTCTTTAACAAGTGGTGTTGGGAAAACTGATCAACCACTTGTAAAAGAATGAAACTAGAATGCTTTCTAACACCATACACAAAAATAACCTCAAAATGGATTAACGATCTAAACGTAAGACCAGAAACTATAAAACTCCTAGAGGAAAACATAGGCAAACCACTCTCTGACATAAATCACAGCAGGATCCTCTATGACCCACCTCCCAGAGTAATGGAAATAAAAGCAAAAGTAAACAAATGGGACCTAATTAAACTTAAAAGCTTTTGCACAATGAAGGAAACTATAAGCAAGGTAAAAAGACAGCCTCAGAATGGGAGAAAATAATAACAAATGAAGCAACTGACAAAGAATTAATCTCAAAATTATACAAGCAGCTCCTGCAGTTCAATTCCAGAAATATAAACGACCCTTCAAAAAATGGGCCAAAGAACTAAACAGACATTTCTCCAAAGAAGACATACAAATGGCTAACAAACATGAAAAGATGCTCAACATCACTCATTATCAAAGAAATGCAAATCAAAACCACAATGAGGTACCATCTCACACGGGTCAGAATGGCTTCTATCCAAAAGTCTACAAACAATAAATGCTGGAGAAGGTGTGGAGAAAAGGGAACCCTCTTACACTGTTGGTGGGAATGCAAACTAGTACAGCCACTATGGAGAACAGTGTGGAGATTCCTTAAAAAACTGGAAACAAAACTGCCATACGACCCAGCAATCCCACTGCTGGGTATACACACTGAGGAAATCAGAACTGAAAGAGACATGTGTTCATCCCAATGTTCATTGCAGCACTGTTTACAATAGCCAGGACATGGAAGCAACCTAGATGTCCATTGGCAGATGAATGGATAAGAAAGCTGTGGTACATATATACAATGGAATATACTCAGCCATTAAAAAGAATGCCTTTGCATCAGTTCTAATGAGGTAGATGCAAATGGAGTCTATTATATAGAGTGAAGTAAGTCAGAAAGAAAAACACCAGTACAGTATACTAATGCATATATATATAGAATTTAGAAAGATGGTAATGATGACCCTATATGCAAGACAGCAAAAGAGACACAGATGTATAGAACAGTCTTTTGGACTTTGTGGGAGAAGGTGAGAGTGGGTTGATTTGAGAGAATAGCATTGAAACATGTATTTTATTGTATGTGAAATGGATTGCCAGTCTAGGTTCGATGCATGAGACAAGGTGCTCAGGGCTGGTGCACTGGGATGACCCTGAGGGATAGGATGGGGAGGGAGGTGGGATGTAGGGGTTCAAGATGGGGAACACATGTACACCCATGGCTGATTCATGTCAGTGTATGGCAAAAACCACTATAATATTGTAATTAGCCTCCAATTAAATAAAATTTTTAAAAATTGTAAAAAAGATCTTATGGGATAACTTGAACAAAGTTTTGGTACATCCAATACAAAGCTGAAGTAAAAATCTCAACACATTTGCAAACAACAACAACAATAAAGGTTTATTTAAATATTTAATTCTAAATTCACTTTCACTCTTTGTTTCAAATGAGAAAAATGAAATTTTAATTTCATAATTTAATAACAAAGCAATGATAACATAATTTAATAACATAATTAATAATATAATTTAATAACAAAGCAATGATAAGATTTTAATGATTGAAAGAGACTTTATTGGCACATAGCTAGCATAATATTACCATCTTTATAAAATTTAAACCTCAAATCTTTATACCAAGTCTTGATCAGTGAATTAACTAAGAAGTGTTTCTAAGGAGAATGGAATACTCTGTAGCATGCCCATATACTTTTACACTTAAAGTAAGCAATATGAACTAAGCACATGTTTCCTCTTGCTTTTTCTCCATAAACATCACCATTGGTTTTCTAGGTAGATTACTTAAAGATTCCAGCTACTATTCATTGGACACATTTTATGGTAGATATGCTAGTCAACAATAATGGAAAGATGAATAAGGTGTGCTGTCCTTGCCCCCAAAGAATTCAGTGCAGTAGGGAAGGCAGATATCAATACTCATTTATAATAGAGCACTGTAGTTACTGAAATTAATGAATAAACAGAGCACTGCTGGGGCACAGAAGAATAAATCCATCCACATCTTGTATTTTAATTCAGCAATTCTCATTGAATTCTCATGATATGTCAGGTATCACACTAGAGATCATGTTATAATAAAAGAAATATTGAATTTGAGTCTTACAACTAAGTTTTATATCCTGCTCTATTACTTCATAGATGAAAACTCATAGACTACTTCATCTTTCTGAGAGTTCTTTTTTCTGTACAACATGAATCATAATATCTTAACTATAAGTTCATTATAAAAATTGATTTACATCATAAATGGGTTCAGTTCAGTTCAGTCGCTCAGTCGTGCCCGACTCTTTGTGACCCCATGAATCGCAGCATGCCAGGCCTCCCTGTCCATCACCAACTCCCAAAGTTTACTCAAACTCATGTCCATTGAGTTGGTGATGCCATCCAGCCATCTCGTCCTCTGTTGTCCCCTTCTCTTCCTTCCCCCAATCCCTCCCAGCATCAGGGTCTTCTCCAATGAGTCAACTCTTCACATCAGGTGGCCAAAGTATTGGAGTTTCAGCATCAGTCCCTCCAATGAACACCCAGGACTGGTCTCCCTTAGAATGGACTGGTTGGATCTCCTTGCAGTCCAAGGGACTCTCAAGAGTCTTCTCCAACACCACAGTTCAAAAGCATCAATTTTTCGGCGCTCAGCTTTCTTCACAGTCCAACTCTCACATCCATACATGACCACTGGAAAAACCATAGCCTTGACTAGACGGACCTTTATCTGTCTCTTCACTTTCTACCATAAGGATGCTGTCATCTTCATATCTGAGGTTATTGATATTTCTCCCAGCAATCTTGATTCCAGCTTATGGTGGCTCAGATGGTAAAGCGTCTGCCTACAGTGCGGGAGACCCGGATTCAATTACTGGGTCGGCAAGATCTCCTGGAGAAGGGAATGGCAACCCACTCCAGTGTTCTTGCCTCCCCCCTCCCCCAAAAAAGGGGCTCAAAGAGATATAAATGGGTTAAAATCTATGAAAACCATAAAACCTTAGTCAAGCCTAAAATGTCTACATTTTTTAATGTAGCCATTTACTCCATTTCACAGTCGTATTACCTTTATTTTGACTGTAAGATACACTTTATATGAAGCTAGTCAGTCAGTTCGGTCAGTTCAGTCACTCAGTCATGTCCATTTCTATACAAATCCACAGACTGCAGCACGCCAGGCTTCCCTGTCCATGACCAACTGCCAGAACTTACTCAAACTCATGTCCATTGAGTTGGTGATGCCATCCAACCATTTCATTCTCTGTCATGTCCTTCCCCTCCCACCTTTAATCTTTCCCAGCATCCTTGTCTTTTCAAATGAGTCAGTTCTTCCTATCATGTGGCCAAAGTATTGGAGTTTCAGCTTTAGCATCAGTCCTTCCAATGAATATTCAGGACTGATTTCCTTTTGGATGGACTGGTTGGATCTCCTTGCAGTCCAAGAGACTCTCAAGAATCTTCTCCAATACCACAGTTCAAAAGCATCAATTCTTCAGTGCTCAGCTTTCTTTATAGTCCAACTCTCACATATAAAACTAGTACCTAAAACATACATATAAAACTAGTACCTAAAACAAGATTGTATAATTCAATGATTTACCATAATGCAAACACCCATGGAGCCTTCACCCAGGTTAGGAGATTTTCAGAAACCCAGCAAGCCCTCCTAGTCAGTTCCTCCAATCACTGCCTCATCCCTCTGAAGGTAACCACTATTCTGAACTTGATTTTAATTCATTCCAAGTTTTGAAATATTTTTGCCAGCAGCATATGCATTCCTAAACACTATTTTTGCCAGGATTTTAATATGACATAAATAGCATCACAGGTATGTATTCTTTTGTGTCTGGTATAATTTGAAGATATTCATGAGATTCAGTGATATTGTTGCATGTAGCTAAAGATCAGTTATCTTTATTGCAGTGTAGTATTCCATTCTGTAACATAATTTATTTATCCATTCAACAATTGATGAACATTTAAACTATTTCCAGATTTGCAAACCATGATCTTACTCCAATTTTAATCTAGTTCCTAGGGTTTATCTATTTTTTTTCCATTTCCATTTTAAAATCCCTTCTCCAATTATTCTTCATAACCTAGTGATGTTATGATTACACCTCTCTGTTATAACCAATCGACTACCAGCAGTAATTCCCTCCGCCCATCCAAATGCCTTCACCACCCCACTCAGATTCCAACACTCCACACTAGCGTAGCC
Source organism: Bos mutus (assembly GCF_027580195.1). Classification (NCBI taxonomy): domain Eukaryota; kingdom Metazoa; phylum Chordata; class Mammalia; order Artiodactyla; family Bovidae; genus Bos; species Bos mutus. Next base: position 81,342,950 of record NC_091622.1, read on the forward strand.
CACAAATAGAAATCCTACCCTTTCAGGCTTCAGTTCTTGACAGCAGAGCACCCTCCTCCTCTCCCTGCTTGGGATCTTACTCCCCACTTTTGGCCAGAGTCCTGTCATTGCAGCAGATTCCTTGGTCTCCCTTAAGGGCTTTTGGGAAAAAAAAAAAAAAATCCAAGAAGAAAAATAAAGGAAAGGTTGAGGAAAGGGAGAGGATAGGCTATGCATTTCCAGTGTAAATAGAAAATGCAAAACTTTTTAAATATAGTTGTACCAATTTCCACTCTATTCAACAGATAAGATAATTTATCCGTATAATTTATTGTCCAAAATAAGGTACTTTTGAACTTAAAGAATTAGCCCTTTAAAAATGTATGCTGGGGAAATTAGCTATAGCTAAGTTTTTATTAGACACATCCAGAATGTTCTTGTTACCCAGTGCATGGAAGTTTCTAGTTTTGTACATCCTCAGAAGATGTAATATTGTCATTAATTTTAGTGTTATCCCTTTAGTTGGAGAAGGCAATGGCACCCCACTCCAGTACTCTTGCCTGGAAAATCCCATGGACAGAGGAGCCTGGTAGGCTGCAGTCCATGGGGTCGTTAGGAGTCAAACACGACTGAGCGACTTCACTTTCACTTTTCACTTTCATGCATTGGAGAAGGAAATGGCAACCCACTCCAGTGTTCTTGCCTGGAGAATCCCAGGGACAGGGGAGCCTGGTGGGCTGCTGTCTCTGGGGTTGTACAGAGTCGGACACAACTGAAGTGACTTAGCAGCAGCAGCAGCAACCCTTTAGTTGTTTCAATAGTGTTACCTTATTGTGATTTTAGTTTGCATTCCTATACATACTAAGCCACATATTAATGATATTTTAAATTTAAATTTATTTATTTTAATTGGAGGCTAATTACTTTACAGTATTGTATTGGTTTTGCCATACATCAACATGAATCCGCCACATGATTTTTAATCATCATGTTACCTATTTCAAGGAAAGCATATCCAAATCTTATGCATTTTTATAATGGGGTATCTTTTAGTAGGTTTTAAATGTTATTTCAAGATTCTGGATTATGTCATTTTTCACCTTTATTTTTAAACTCAAATTTAGTTCAAGTAAGTGAATTCCTGATAAATGGGTAATCAATTAACCACTTTGGATGTCTAACCTAGAATTATTAAACAGCCCAGAACCATGGTGTCAGATTTTCATTCAAGCATCATATTCAAGTGGAAAGAACACATTTTATAGCTCACAAACTTTGATATGTGACATGGATGTTGAACATTGGCATTCTGCATTCGTTCATACAAATGTTATGCCCATTCTGTGGTGAGTCTTCATTGACTCAACTCTATGCAGGGACCACTAAGGACTTCTTTTATTCCCATTCTCAGGCATGTTGTACAGAGCACAAAGCCTGGGTTAGGAGAATGGGTATGGAAGAGCTCTCTGAATTAATTATAAAATACACTGAAGCTTTTCCCTGCCATGATCTTGAGTTCTTTGTTTTGAGTTTAGGTTACTCCCCTTTGCTAGAGTATACCACATTTCTTTTAGGTAATTTTATTAAAGAAGCTGCATTGTTTGTTTCTTCCACTGAGACAGGTTATGCACCATCAGTTCAGTTCAGTCATTCAGTCATTTCCAACTCTTTGAGAGCCCATGGACTGCAGCACGCCAGTCTTCCCTGCCCATCACCAACTCCTGGAGCTTACTCAAACTCATATCCATTGAGTCAATGATGCCATCCAACCATCTCATCTTCTGTCATCCCCTTCTCCTCCTGCCTTCAATCTTTTCCAGCATATGCACCATACACCAACTCAACCAATAGCCCTAAAAAAATAGAAGCTTTCCATGGCTACCCATATGCCTGTGACCTTTCATTACCAGGATGTAAGCACTTTTTTTTTGCTTCCAGCTCCTTGGTAAAAAGACCTGCCTATACTCAAGGGGACAAGAAGTATACCAGTGAATTAACGCTACTCTTTGCCCCCAAGATAGTCCTCAATTAATGACCCCAAGAAGATGATGTATAAATAAATAACAAGGAGCCCTCATCCCTTGAGAGACATAATTCTGAGTTAGATGTTAAGAGGAATTAAGATGGAGTTGTTATTGTGGTGACTGACTTATAACACACACTTCTACTCCCTTCTCTTTCCTGTAACCCTGCCTCATTCCCTGCAAGATTCCCTGCACGTCTCCCTAAAACTGCTATTTCTGGAAATCTGTCTTAGCATTAGCTTATGGAGAAACCCAAATTAAGAATTCTAACTTTGCTTCCCAGATACATGCAATCTGCTTAGTCTTTAGCTATCAAATTTGAGAAGAAAGAATCTCAAAGTGTGACACCTGATAAAATCAGAACCAATTTTGTTACACCAGAATCCAAATATGTTGACTGGTCATATCCTTTACATCTGCCTTATTAAGGGGATTTCTTATTGAACTTTTACAAGATGAAAAAGTTCAAGTTGTTTAATTTAATAAAAATTTACTAAATAGACAATATATCTCCTCTGATCTCTGTGCCTTTTCTCAGATTTGTCCTTTAGGCAAGGTCAGTCTTATCCAGGAGTGTAATTCAGCCACAAACTGGAACTTTTGTTAGAATATTCAAATTTTTATGCTGCTTGCTAAACATCCATCTTCTGAGATGCTAGGCTTCCCACTTTCTGCTGCCTGAGCTACTTTGACATCTTCCCTGGGACTTCAAAACGCCCATGACCTGGAAAGAAAAGGGTTAATGCCAGGACAGAAAGATTTCTATGATTCATTTCTAGGTCCTGGTCGTTTTACAGCATGAGTATCCTCCAAGTGGTCAGTGCCAGTGAAGTTGTGCAGACAGCTGGTTAAACATTTTAACTACCAGGACAGTTTTTAGCTCAGCCTGCATTTTCTTAGCTAATTTTTCTTTACCCCTCACCTTAGATATCGTCAGTGAATCCCTCTATGGCCACTTCTCTAATACAACAAAGTATACATATTTCTGATTAGTTCTACAATATGCAAAATCATCTAGTCCAAAAAGCTTGGTAACTACCAAATTGAACAAAGTTAAACATTTATTATTCTTTAATGTAGCCCTACTCTAACTTTTTAATATGCCAATGACACTTTTAAATATTCAAGCATTGATTTCAACAGGCAGTGTCTCCCTAACCTAGTTATCTAGTGGCCGAACATGTATTAATGTTTTACATGCTTAACATTGGAGGAATGCAAGTATTTTGATGAAAGGGCTTAAAGAATACAGTATTGCATACATCAGACAAGTATTTTACCAATATAATTTTGGGTGAAAAAAGATGAAGAAGGAGGACAAAAACTAAAAAATCAATTGAATCAAATGACAGTAATATTTCATTTGATAAAGAGTTTTATAATGCCAAAATGTTTGATGTGGATTAATGGTGTCAGTATAAAATAGTTATAGGTATGAGGCACATGTAGCTCTTGCTTTGTCATTTGAATATTAAAGCTGAAATACGATTTCCTTGACTACTGCCAGCCTTAGTGTAATATAATCCACTATTATCCTTCAGCTGTCACTCATTATGGGATTTTTATTTAATTTTAATATTACATTTTATAGACTTTTACTGTTCTCTGTTTACTTGGTGAATCCAGCATTTATTTGAAGTAAAAAATGTAGAAATAAAAAATAACTCACTGAATAACATTTAGTTAATGAATGCTTGAAGGTTTGCTATATATTATTCTTAGAGCTGGGGTAGAGGATCTGGATTAGGCAAAGAATTTACAGTACTTCAGAAATAATGTTAAAATTTGTGAAGCATGCTGAGATTATGATGAACTTGACAACACCTGGCTGAAATGATGCAAAACACAAGTTCATAAAATGTTAAAGAAGCATATATTATCATTAGGTAGGCATTTTTCCTTTGGAACAAAATGAAAATTTAACATAATGAACGTCTGAAATAAGAGTTAGCAAGTGGTGTACCTTATATCTAACCTACATATATCTTCTATTGGTGTGTGTGTGCACACTTTCATGTATGCAAATGTAACATGATATTAAAATTTGGACTTGAGTGGGTGAGACAGAATAAAATAGAAGTATAGGAGCTCCCTTTTCCAGCACAATGAAATAAAAATATTAAAAGTAAAATATCATTTATGTTCCAGTATCAAATAAACAAGAGAAAAATAAATTAACTGTTATGGGAGGAGTATGTAGCTATCAAGGAAAGAAACAAAAGATTTTAGTCAAGGACTACTTGTCCTCCTCCAGCCAAACAGCACTGAGAGAAGCAGGTGAATGGAACTGATCCTAAGAATTCTTATCAGTGCTTTTCCACCTCAGAATTGACTGGGGTGGATGTGGGTGAATTATGAGTAGACTGCTGTGACAAAAACACTAAGTATAGACAAAGCTGCATACTTGTGGTACCAGAGAAAGTGTCAGAATGAATGGCTTCTGATTGTGTGATTTTTCAGGCATGTGTAGGAATTTAGGAATATGAGCTAGAAACTCATGAGACTGAAATAAGCCCTGACTGAATGAAACAAACTGGTAATACACATGTGTATTCATATGTGTATATATATGTAAGAATCTCTAAAAAAATAGCACAGAAAAGCAGGAAGGAGTATAGCATTGCCTAACCTCAAAATTTAGACTGTTCTATAGAAAATAAGATATATATATCGCTCTGGAATTTTCAGGAGCTACACACAAACTAAGGCTTTCTTCCTGCCTCAGTGGTAAAAAATCCACCTGACAATGCAGGAGACACATGTTAGATCACTGGGTCTAGGAGATCACCTGGAGAAGGAAATAGCAACCCCTCCAGTATTCTTGCCTAGAAAATCCCACGGACAGATAAACCTGGTTGGCTACAGTCCATGGGTCTCAAAAGAGTCAGACATGACTTAGCGACTTTACAACAACAACACACAAATCAAGCTCTGCCTTTTGCCAGCCCATGAGTTGTGGGGGTATATGGCAAATATCAAAGAAATTTGCCTAGGAAACAACACTCTATCAAAATATTTTCATGCTAGGAAAGATGGTTTGGATCTATTTAATGATTCTTACCATAAATATTTTTTTTTACCATAATATAAATCTTTACCATAAATAAATCTAGCTATCACTCTATTTGTTCTGCAACTACACATCCACCTATACATACAGGCATGAAGGCATGAACATAGACATCATTCTCTATGTACAGTGCATAAAGAAATAACTATAATGATATTCACCAGATTGTGATAATAGATTTACTCCCAGAAATATATTTGAATTACCTATTTCTTTCTCTTGTGATTTCTTTTGTAACTTCTTATAGCAATAATTAAGTTCTAAAATTTATGAAATAATAAAATAGAGAACTGGATCTTCTAAGTGCTACTGAGGAAAGGATTTCCTATTCAAACTTTTAAAAGCAAGAGAAACTCAAATGCTTATTACTTTTTATTCCAGCTTTATTGAGATATAATTGATGTATAATATGATCTTATTTAGAGCATTGAAAACAGTCAGCAAAAAAATAAGAGTTTTAAAAGAGGATAAACAGAAATTTACTCTGCTAAACTTTATGACCAACCTAGATAGCATATTCAGAAGCAGAGACATTACTTTGCCAACAAAGGTCCATCTAGTCAAGGCTATGGTTTTTCCAGTGGTCATGTATGGATGTGAGAGTTGGACTGTGAAGAAAGCTGAGCACCGAAGAACTGATGGTTCTTTTGAAGTGTGGTGTTGGAGAAGACTCTTGAGAGTCCCTTGGACTACAAGGAGGTCCAATCCGTACATCCTAAAGGAGATCAGTCCTGGGTGTTCGTTGGAGGGACTGATGCTAAAACTGGAACTCCAGTATTTTGGCCACCTCATGCGAAGAGTTGACTAACTGGAAAAGACCCTGATGCTGGGAGGGATTGGGGGCAGGAGGAGAGGGGACGACAGAGGATGAGATGGCTGGATGGCATCACTGACTTGATGGACATGAGTTTGAGTGAACTCCGGGAGTTGTTGATGGACAGGGAGGCCTGGCGTGCTGCAATTCATGGGGTTGCAAAGAGTTGGACACGACTGGGTGACTGAACTGACTGAAACTGATTTCATATTTTTAACCTTTGCATTTATTATTTATTGTTTTGTCTCACTATTTTTAAATCTGAATTTTCTCATCTGTTTCTAGTCAAGTTTCATTTCTGATACAAAGGCAGAAATGAAGGATTTATATTGAGATGGTTATATTGGTTGCACCTCTACTGATTTGTATGATTCTGTGTGTTCATATATATAAATGTGTGAGTGAGAGAATGTGTGTGTGAGTGAGTGAAAGGGCCAAGATTGTCCCTTTCCAGCTCTGCCTCTTTCTTTGTTGCCCGCCTGCCTCTCTGCCTCTGGTGGGGGATGGGCCAATCTGCAGCTTCTAGCTCTCTGGTTTTCACTCAGTCCTTTGTTTTGTGAGCAGGCCTGGCAGTGTCTTAGGTTAGAGCTTTTCATGGGAAAGTTCTCTCTCTCCCTCTCTTTTTTCTCTCTCTCTGGCTATCCCACAATCTGGGTTGCTATCTCAGGTTAGCTCCCTCAGATTGCCCTCAGGGCATTCAGGCCTGGTCCCTACCCTAAGCAATGCAGCCCAGGCCTCCCTGTTCAGCCCGGCTTGTGAGCATCTGGGCTACTTCTCTACTGGGAGTTGTCATTAAGCACGTAATCTGTGGGGTTTGTTTATTTATTTATTTATTTTTCCTCCTGGTTATGTTGCACTCTTCTCCAGTGGACCACACTGTCAGATCTCTCCACCATGACCCGCCCGTCTTGGGTGGCCCCACGGGCATGGCTTAGTTTCACTGAGTTAGACAAGGCTGTGGTCCTAGTGTGGTTAGATTGACTAGTTTTCTGTGAGTATGGTTTCAGTGTGTCTGCCCTCTGATGCCCTCTTGCAACACCTACCATCTTACTTGGGTTTCTCTTACCCTGGACGTGGGGTATCTCTTCATGGCTGCTCCAGCAAAGCACAGCCGCTGCTCCTTACCTTGGACGAAGGGTACCTCCTCACTGCTGCCCTTCCTGACCTTCAGTGTGGGATAGCTCCTCTAGGCCCTCCTGTGCCCGCACAGCCACTGCTCTTTGGATGTGGGGTTGGTCCTCCCGGCTGCTGCCCCTGGCCTCAGGTGTGGGGTAGTTCCTCCTGGCTGCCGCCCCTGGCCTTGGGCATGGGGGCATGGGGTAGCTCCTCCCGGCCACCGCCCGTGACCTCGGACTTGGGTAGAATGTGGTCCACTGGAGAAGGGAATGGCAAACCACTTCAGTATTCTTGCCTTGAGAACCCCATGAACAGTATGAAAAGGCAAAATTATAGGATACTGAAAGAGGAACTCCCCAGGTCGGTAGGTGCCCAATATGCTACTAGAGATCAGTAGAGAAATAACTCCAGAAAGAATGAAGGGATGGAGCCAAAGCAAAAACAATACCCAGCTGTGGATGTGACTGGTGATAGAAGCAAGGTCTGATGCTGTAAGAGCAATATTGTATAGGAACCGGGAATGTTAGGTCCATGAATCAAAGCAAATTGGAAGTGGTCAAACAAGAGATGGCAAGAGTGAATGTCAACATTCTAGGAATCAGCTAAAATGTACTGGAATGGGTGAATTTAACTCACATGACCATTATATCTACTACTGCGGGCAGGAATCCCTCAGAAGAAATGGAGTGGCCATCATGGTCAACAGAAGAGTCTGAAATGCACTACTTGGATGCAATCTCAAAAACGACAGAATATTCTCTGTTTGTTTCCAAGGCAAACCATTCAATATCACAGTAATCCAAGTCTATGCCCCAACCAGTAAAGCTGAAGCTGAAGTTGAATGGTTCTATGAAGACCTACAAGACCTTTTAGAACTAACACCCCAAAAAAGATGTCCTTTTCATTATAGGGGACTGGAATGCAAAAGTAGGAAGTCAAGAAACACCTGGAGTAACAGGCAAATTTGGCCTTGGAATACAGAATGAAGCAGGGCAAAGACTAATAGAGTTTTGCCAAGAAAATGCACTGGTCATAGCAAACACCCTCTTCCAACAACAAAAGAGAAGACTCTACACATGGACATCACCAGATGGTCAGCACCGAAATCAGATTGATTATATTCTTTGCAGCCAAAGATGGAGAAGCTCTATACAGTCAACAAAAACAAGACCAGGAGCTGACTATGGCTCAGATCATGAACTCCTTATTAGCAAATTCAGACTTAAATTGAAGTAGGGAAAACCACTAGGCCATTCAGGCATGACTGAAATCAAATCCCTTATGATTATACAGTGGAAGTGAGAAATAGATTTAAGGGTTTAGATCTCAGAGATAGAGGGCCTGATGAACTATGGACGGAGGTTCGTGACATTGTACAGGAGACAGGGATCAACACCATCCCCATGGAAAAGAAATGCAAAAAAGCAAAATGGCTGTCTGGGGAGGCCTTACAATTAGCTGTGAAAAGAAAAGAAGTGGAAAACAAAGGAGAAAAGAAAGATATAAGCATCTGAATGAAGAGTTCCAAAGAATAGCAAGAAGAAATAAGAAAGCCTTCCTCAGCAATCAATGCAAAGAAATAGAGGAAAACAACAGAATGGGATAGACTAGAGATCTCTTCAAGAAAATTAGAGATACCAAGGGAACATGTCATGCAAAGATGGGCTCGATAAAGGACAGAAATGGTATGGATCTAACAGAAGCATAAGATATTAAGAAGAGGTGGCAAGAATACACAGAAGAACTGTACAAAAAAGATCTTCACGACCCAGATAATCACGATGGTGTAATCACTCACCTAGAGCCAGACATCCTGGAATGTGAAGTCAAGTGGGCCTTAGAAAGCATCACTATGAACAAAGCTAGTGGAGGTGATGGAATTCCAGTTGAGCTATTTCAGATCCTGAAAGATGATGCTGTGAAAATGCTGCACTCAATATACCAGCAAATTTGGAAAACTCAGCAGTGGCCACAGGACTGGAAAAAGTCAGTTTTCATTCCAGTCCCAAAGAAAGGCTTTTTGGAAAGCCTTCAGTGGAAACGATTAGAGTGTAGGTAATGTGTTTTTTATGGGTTGAAACTGCATTTTTACTGGGTGATTTATCACTTATGCAATGCAGCTACCTGAACTGTGGTGTTGGAGAAGACTCTTGAGAGTCCCTTGGACTGCAAGGAGATCCAACCAGTCCATTCTGAAGGAGATCAGCCCTGGGATGTCTTTGGAAGGAATGATGCTAAAGCTGAAACTCCAGTACTTTGGCCACCTCATGCGAAGAGTTGACTCATTGGGAAAGACTTTGATGTTGGGAGGTATTGGGGCCAGGAGAAGAAGGGGACGACAGAGGATGAGATGGCTGGATGGCATCACTGACTCGATGGACATGAGTCTGAGTGAACTCCGGTGGTTGGTGATGGACAGGGAGGCCTGGCGTGCTGCATTTCATGGGGTCGCAAAAAGTCAGACACGACTGAGTGACTGAACTGAACTGAACTGATGTTGCCCTCTGAGATTGCAAAACTCCCCACAGACATGCCGCTAAGAGGGTTTCCTGGTGTTTGGAAACTTCTCCTCTTTTACAACTCCCTCCCTGGTATGTTTCTCCATCCCTAACTCTTTTGTCTTTCTTTTTATCTTTTAAATTGTGCCTGGTGTTCTCTGCCAGTGTTCAGAAGTTGTTGTGTGGAATTTGCTCAGCATTCAAATGATCTTTTGATGAATTTGTGGGGGAGAAAGTGGTCTCCCCATCCTATTTCTCTGCCATCTTAGGACCGCCCCTCTCAAGTTATCCCATAAGATCTTAAAGAAAAGCCCAAAGCACCTACTGGCCCAATGCAATATTTGTATACAATGTTATACAAATGCCTGACCATATTAGAATTAAATTTAAAATTTACCTTTGGTATTATGTTTATCAAATAACTGTTTTACCTTTCTTAGACTAGTTTTCTTTTCCTTTATTCTTTATCTTTATACAGCATCAACCTGAAATGTATATGAGGGGAAAAATCAAAGCAAGGAAACTTGCTCTAGAAAATATATGTCAATATTATTCAATAGCAAAAAAGCCTTGATTGTACCCAAATAGTAAGAGATATTATAACCGATTTAAAATTTCCCTCTGGCCCTCAAAGAATCAATAAGAAAATTCTAAAACATAACTATATGTGTATTAAGACCCATGACAGTGTTGATCAATATGACACTTATATTGTACTATCTATTAGCACAAAATTACCACAAGTTAAAGTAAGAAGGATATCATTAAATTGTAACAAAATGTATTTGTATTAGAAATATATCTTGAAAGTTTCTTAAAAGTATTATTTCACTGAATGAATAAATTATAATTGTTTCATTTGTACAAAAAGAGCCTAAACTTTGAATGTGAAAATGCTCATTACAATGAACATGATCTTTTCACATTCAAAATTTTCTCTCTTTTTATGGATAAATAAGGACTTATTTCAGATGTTTTCAAAGCATGAATTTGAGTTTTCTAGTTCTTATCATGTTGGATATACAATGTAACTCTGTTGCAATCATTTATAAAATTGGAAAAAAAATTTTTTTGGCATTGGACACCGTTGGACAACATAGGACTGTGGTCCTTTCAAAAGGGAAACAAAGTGACCTCTACATTTATCCAGGCTGTTTGCATGGGGGCACATTTGAAACCACAGTAGAGTATTAAAGCTTAGTAGTGGTCTTGCTGGGTGGAGGAAACAGGCTGGAGTTCCCAGCAGCTGAAGTTGATGGAATTTATGAGTGGCTAACAGAGATCTACATAGAAAATTAGCCACATAAGTTTTTACAGAGGGTTCTTTGAGTCTTTGGCCAAATACTAAGCTTCACATACCCAATACAAGATTCTTCTAATTATCGAAGGAAGTGCTTGGGAACTCTGAGTGTAATGGGGATTCTGGTGGTCATGTATTATTGGAAGATATTAGATTTCTGGCCTACCAGAATGGAGAACATAGGAAGAAAGATCCAAAAATTCCATTACAACCTCAGGAAACCCACTTCTAGGGGACAGGGCTATTTCTGAGAGTATGAGTTACTAAAGACCCATCCAGTCAAAGCTTAAAAACCAAGGATTTACTGCTTTCCAGAAATAAAATTTTATAATTACTAGTAAAAACAGCAAAATTTAAATTCTCAAAACATAGCAACTATACTATCCAGCAAGCAAGAAGATATTCCTAGATCTGAAGATTCAGGTAAACATGAATCATAATCAGGAGAACCAGTAAGAAAATATCAGTAATCCTGGAGAAAGGTCAATAGGTAATATGTAAACCAAAGCACAAAATATTAAAAAATACCTTAACAGACATGAATAGAGCTTCAGTGTCATGTTGAACAATATCCACAGTCTAACAAATACAATCTGAGGCTTAAAGCAGAGAAGTGAAATGGGAACACAAAACATACTTGGAATTTTTTGATACAGATTGCAAAAGAATAATGATTTCCACATCAGAAATATATGATACCCACAACTAAGCACATGACAATAAAATTTTTGAAACAAAGATTTTTAAAAAATTTGAAGACAACTAGAGGAGAATGATTGTACATAGGATGGTGACAAATTGAAAGGTTTTGACTTCTTTTCAGAAAAATATAAGCAACAAAGTAATGAATGACATTTTTTTAATGTAATTTAATTTTATTTTTTAACTTTACGATATTGTATTGGTTTTGCCATATATCAGCATGAATCCACCACAGGTATACACGTATTCCCCATCCTGAACCCTCCTCTCTCCTCCCTCCCCGTACCATCCCTCTGGGTCGTCCCAGTGCACCAGCCCCAGGCATACAGTATTGTGCATCGAACCTGGACTGGTGACTCATTTCATATATGATATTATACATGTTTCAATGCCATTCTCCCAAATCATCCCACCCTCTCCCTCTCCCACAGAGTCCAAAAGACTGTTCTATACATCAGTGTCTCTTTTGCTGTCTCGTATACAGGGTTATTGTTACCATCTTTCTAAATTCCATATATATGCATTGGTATACTGTATTGGTGTTTTTCTTTCTGCCTTACTTCACTCTGTATAATAGGCTCCAGTTTCATCCATCTCATTAGAACTGATTCAAATGTATTCTTTTTAATGTCTGAGTAATACTCCATTGTTGGCTAACAAACACATGAAAAGATGCTCAACATCACTCATTATCAGAGAAATACAAATCAAAACCACTATGAGGTACCATTTCACGCCAGTCAGAGTGGCTGCAATCCAAAAGTCTACAAGCAATAAATGCTGGAGAGGGTGTGGAGAAAAGAGAACCCTCTTACACTGTTGGTGGGAATGCAAACTAGTACAGCCACTATGGAGAACAGTGTGGAGATTCCTTAAAAAACTGGAAATAGAACTGCTTTATGACCCAGCAATCCCACTGCTGGGCATACACACTGAGGAAACCAGAATTGAAAGAGACACGTGTACCCCAATGTTCATCGCAGCACTGTTTATAATAGCCAGGACATGGAAGCAACCTAGATGTCCATCAGCAGATGAATGGATAAAAAAAGCTGTGTGTATGGAACAGTCTTATGGACTCTGTGGGAGAGGGAGAGGGTGGGAAGATTTGGGAGAATGGCACTGAAACATGTAAAATATCATGTATGAAACGAGATGCCAGTCCAGGTTCAATGCACGATACTGGATGCTTGGGGCTAGTGCACTGGGACGACCCAGAGGGATGGTATGGGGAGGGAGGAGGGAGGAGGGTTCAGGATGGGGAGCACATGTATACCTGTGATGGATTCATTTTGATATTTGGCAAAACTAATACAATTATGTAAAGTTTAAAAATAAAATAAATTTAAAAAAAAAAGCTGTGGTACAAAAATAAGAACAAAGAAAAAAAAAAAAAAAAAAAAAGAAAGCTGTGGTACATATATACAATGGAGACATTTTAAAGGGCAAAAAAATTAAATGAATTAATCTAGAATCTTATGCTCAATGAAAATCTTTTAAAAATAAAAGTAGAATAAAATATCTTTCATATTAAAACAAAACAAAACAAAACAACTTCCAGAATTTGTCACCAGTAAAGCTGTCTTACGATGGGAAATGGTATTACAAGAAAAATTAGATCTATTTGAATAGTGAATACTGAATCAGGTAAATATACAAAGAAATATAACAAAAATTCCCCCTCATTTCTTAATTTCTTCAAAATACAATTGATTGGAATTAAAATGTGAATGAGGTCTGGGGCTAAACTGGGGATGGAGAACTGATCCAGTATGCATATACAATGAGGGAGTCTAAATTTTGTTTTCTTTGATGGGGAATGAAAGCAGCAAGAGACTCATATGTGAGGGGGTGCTGGGTCCTGGGCACAGGGTTGCAGGAAACTGGGAAGAACTCAGAGGTGGATAAGGAAACCAGCAGCCTAGATAAAGAAATTCTTCTTTAACCAAATGATGCTTTACATACATATTCGTCCAGTTTTAGTGTTTTGTTCTTGTGCTTGTTGAAGTGTTTACTTTTAATCATGGAAATAGAATTGAGTTCCACATCTTAACTTCTGAAACATAAGAAAAAAGACAGAAATAAAAAGGGCTGGGGGCAGAAGGAGTTGGTTTCTTGGCAAGAGCAGGAACTCAGAATCAAAAGTAGATGTATTAACCAGAACTCTTTACAAATTCATGGAAATGTTGAGACCGTCATCTGCAGGAAGTAGGTAGATGAATATATCCAATTTTGTTTAAATTGCTAAAAATATAGTAACACTGGCTAACACTGATTGATTCAGTGTATCTTGGGAATCAATTTGACCCATCACTGTTAATTTCTTTCAATTTAACGGACATTTAAATTTGTTAAATATTTTCTAATCATTTGTTCATTTAGCAATTTAATGTTTTTTGAGGGAGTAATATGAATATGTGCTCTGAGATGGGCTTCCCTAGTGGCTCAGATAGATGGTAAAGACTCTGCCTGCAACGAGGGAGACCTGGGTTCAAGCCCTGGGTTGGGAAGATCCCCTGGAGGAGGGCATGGTAAACCATTCCAGTATTCTTGCCTGGATAATCCCATGGACAGAGGAGCCTGGTGGGCTACAGTCGATGGGGTTGCAGAGTCAGACTTGACTGAAAGTAACACTTTCACTTTTTAAAGGTATCTTAACCAGAATTATAATAAGAAACATATATTATAAAATAATAAATATCCCATAATCATGTCAAGTGATAATATAAAGCAGGAAGATTGAAGGGGTATGAAATGGAATAAATAAAGTATTATGGATGTTTGGAGGAGAGGGATATTTCTTCATTTATAAAGGAAAGGAGATATAGATAGAAAAATAGAATTTGCATTGGGCCCTAGATGATAAGAAGGATTGATTACATTGTGATGGAATATACACTCTATTCAGAGTAAAAAGGCAGAGAAGAATGGATACAGGAAGGTACATGGGGAATATGAAGAACACCAAGCTCTTACATGCTGTGCATGAAGAAAAGAAAAGGAAAAGTTGTTGAATTACAAGACTAGAAGAGATTTAGGTTTCAGAAAACATGACTGTCAGTTCTAGGAGTAATCTTATTGGTCAAGAGGCATTCTTTGCAGGTTTTTTTCTTTTTCTTTTTGAGGGGTGTGGTGATGGGAAGAGGAACTTCTAGAACTCTACTTTTAATTGTCTTGAATATGTTGCTTAAGAGTATTTGGGAAAGTGTTGTTAAAGCCTTTGAAGAGCTCACTTGAATTAAGGAGATTGCTAAGAAACAGCTTATGGTGCATGGGGTGCATGTTTGAAAGATTTCAGAAATAGAATTAGGCAACACCCAGTTTCTCTCTGTTAATATCACCAACGCTCTCATGATTACAAAAGGTGAATCACAGGAAAGTGAAAGTGAAAGTGAAGTCTCTCAGTCCTGTTGGACACTTTGCAGCGCCATGGGCTGTAGCCTCCCAGACTTCTCCATCTGTGGGATTTTCCAGGCAAGAGTACCAGAGTGAGTTGCCATTTCCTTCGCCAGGGGATCTTCCTGACCCAGGGATTGAACCCAGGTCTCCCGCATTGCAGGGATCAGATTATCCTCTGATCCTCCAGGGAATCACAGGAGTCATTACAGACATGACCAAGAAAAGTGTTAGTTGCTAAGTCATGTCTAACTCTTTGCGACCCCACAGACTGTAGCCCTCCAGGCTCCTCTGTCCATGGGATTCTCCAGGAAAAAATACTGGAGTAGGTTGCCATTCCCTTCTCCAGGGAATCTTCCCAACCCAGGAATCAAACCCGAGTCTCCTGCATTGTAGGTGGATTCTTCACTACCTAAGCTACCAGGAAAGCCAGTTAATCCCATGATACATCCTTATGGTTTTTCTAGTAGTTGTGTATGGGTGTGAGAGTTGGACCATAAAGAAAGCTGACAGCTGAGGAATTGATGCTTTTGAACTGTGGTGTTGGAGAAAATTCTTGAGAGTCCCTTGGACTGCAAGGAGATCAAACCAGTCAATCCTAAGGGAAATCAGTCCTGAATATTCATTGGACGGACTGATGGTGAAGCTGAAACTCCAATACTTTGGCCACCTGATGCGAAGAACTGACTCATTGGAAAACACCCTGAAGCTGGGAAAGACTGAAGACAGGAGGAGAAGGGGACGGCAGAGGATGCAATGGTTGGATGGCATCGTAGACTCAATGGACATGAGTTAAGCAAATTCTGGGAGATAGTGAAGGACAGGGAAACTGGGATCCTTGGAGTCACAAAGAATCAAACATGACTTAGCAGCTGAACAATGGTTTTTTAAAGTGATACATAAAGATTCTTTTTGGTTATCTATTTTAAGTATAGCAGTGTGCACATGTCAACCCCTAAATACCAATATATTCCTCCCCTCCCACTTTTTCCCCTGTGGTAATCATAAATTCATTATCCAACACTGTGAGTCTGTTTCTGTTTTGTAAATAAGTTTAGTTGTATCATTTCTTTTGATTCTTCATATAAATGATATCCTGTGATATTTTTCTCTCTACCACTTTCCATCTCCAACAAAACCACCTAGTTTCCTTGCTGTTTTTCCTGATTCCACTATTGCTCCATCCCAGCTCACCTCCCCTAAACAGCCAGCGAGTATTTTTTAAAAACTTAATTTAAATAATATAATTCTCCATTGTAAATATATCAAGGACTCGACACAATACTAACAATTAAGTTCTATTTCCTAACTATGAAGTGAAAAGTCCACCGTGATCTGGCCCGTATAATATTACAAATTGTTATACTTTATCCATAGCTGTTTTTCAAATGCTCTGGAATATTCCAAGCCTTTCCTACTTTTCGTACTTTGCAACTTTGCATTTTTCTTTCTGGTTGAAATGCAACTTTTTTTTTTTTTTTTTTTAGCTTTGCTGCACTGAAGGCTCTTGTTCATCCTTTAGTAGCCAAATGTCATCTCTTTAGTGTCACCATCCCTGATGATTCTACCTAAAGTAGCCACTCCACCCCCATCATTTTATTTTCTATCATATCAACTTAAAATTCTTTATGGCAATTATCACAATTGTCTTCTACATCACTTTTTTTTTTTTTTTTTTAATTCTTAGTAGTATAGCAATGTAGGGAGGCCTGGCCTGCTGCAGTCCATGGGGTTGCAAAGAGTTGGACAAAACTGAGCGATTGAACTGAACTGAACTGATAGCAATGTAAAACTCTCTTGTTTCTGCATTTAATTACTGGTTACTTATTCTTCTAGGATCTAGTGCCCCTGTTTTGTTCTTATCTGCGTCCAAGGACCTAGAAAATTACCTGGTATATAGGAATTTTTCACTAAGTATTTTAAAAATTAGTGGATAAATGACTACAATATATGAAAGTGAAAGTCGCTTATTTGTGTCTGACTCTTTGTGCATGGAGTTCTCCAGGCCAGAATACTGGAATGGGTAGCCTTTCTATTCTCCAGTAATCTTCCCAAGCCAGGGATTAAACCCAAGTCTCCCACATTGCAGGCAGATTCTTTATCAGCTGAGCCACAAGGGAAGCCCAAGAATACTGGAGTGGGTAGCCTATCCCTTCTCCAGTGGATCTTCCTGACCCAGGAATCGAACCAGGGTCTCCTGCATTGCAGGTGGATTCTTTACCAACTGAGCTATCCAGGAAGCCCAAATGACTGCAATAGAACTGGTAAATTTACTAAAATCTACTCTAAAACATCCTGTTTGAGTGACTATGAAAATTGTGTTTAAGGCTATTACAAAGGGAGACTAGCAAGCTAACTGTGAGATGCATGGGTTAACACAGCAGATTTTAGCACATAAATTTAGAGGTACAAAGCACTGTGGGTATATAAAGTAAATAAAGCATGCTTCTGTCCCTAGAATTTCCCATTCAGCTTATAGCTCTGTGTATGTAGGTAGCTATGGGAACGTAACAAAGTAGATGTCCTCAATTACAGTTTTAGTTCTTCTGGCCCTCTAGGCCTTGGTTCCCAGTGTACCTACAGCAAGTATGTTCTCATTGCCTGTAAGACTGTACATACCAGAGGGTAATGTAAGGTACCATAGAAAGTGTGGGTGCCGTTAATGAAAATCAATGCAGAATGATTAAGCATAGTGGATACTTGTTGCCATACATAGCTATGTAGGAATAACAAGAGAGAGCAGCTGTCTACATGCAGCTAACCTGGTGTTCAGTAGGGAGAATGCTAACAGAATAAAAAATTTCACCCCCCAGCTGTCCATGATAAACTGATGAGAAGGCTTGCTGGCCAACCCAGCTAGAAACCAAAAGTCAAGAAAACCTCCTGCATCATTCTATAAAATTCCACCTCTTAAGAGGCAGAAAAGAGTTAAATGGCATGAAGTTCCAATATGTTTATCTTTACATATCCACAGTATCTAGAAAATGCCTGGCACATAGTAATTCCTTGTTAAGTATTTTTAAAATGGGTGGACGAATGACTTGGGATGTCATCAAACAAAGAAGTTATGGTTGTTACAAGATATCCTGTCATAGTGACTCGGAAAACGATGACATCTGAGGGTATCAAAGAGGCAAATGGAAATTATCTAATACAATCTCTCTTCTATTAGCTGTAACTAACTCAAATAATGTATTCCTATAGGTATCAGTTAAAGAGTGCCCTCAGTGCAAAGCATTATCCTAAATCCTTTGCAACTCTGTGAGACAAGAAGCTGCTGCTGCTGCTGCTGCTAAGTCGTCATGTCTGACTCTGTGCGACCCCACAGATGGCAGCCCACCAGGCTCCTCCATCCCTGGGATTCTCCAGGCAAGAACACTGGAGTGGGTTGCCAATTCCTTCTCCAATGCATGAAAGTGAAAAGTGAAAGTGAAGTCGCTCAGTCCTGTCTGACTATAAGCGACCCCATGGACTGCAGCCTACCAGGCTCCTCCATCCATGGGATTTTCCAGGCAAAAGTACTGGAGTGGGGTGCCATTGTCTTCTCCAAGACAAGAAGCTAAGGAACCACAAAAGAGGCTGTTTGTCCTAGGTTGCACAAATACCTGAGACCTGAACTCAGGCTTTTCTCATTCCAAAGTCAGTCATGTTCACAAATGAATATTGCATACCAACCATCCCTTTCTCCCTAAGGTCATCAATTTCTCAAATTATTTTATCACTCATTCTCCTTTTCTTCTGCCAAAGGAAAAATGTAGATAACCTTTGTGATTAATGCCAGTCCTGGATTTCTGTTTATCTAAGTAGGTTATAATTATTTTTAATATTATACTACGATAAAATGATCAGAGAAAGCAATGGCACACCACTCCAGTACTCTTGCCTGGAAAATTCCATGGACCGAGGAGCCTGGTGGGCTGCAGTCCATGGGGTCACTAAGAGTCGGACACGACTGAGTGACTTCACTTTCACTTTTCACTTTCATGCATTGGAGAAAGCAATGGCAACCCACTCCAGTGTTCTTGCCTGGAGAATCCCAGGGACAGGGGAGCCTGGTGGGCTGTCGTCTATGGGATCACACAGAGTTGGACATGACTGAGGTGACTTAGCAGCAGCAGCAGCATCATAAAATGATATAAAATTTGTAGGTAAAACATGCACACTAAGAGGAACACAAAATTAGTAATAATTGCTCCATATAACTTGGAGTCCTACAGAAATACTCAGGAAGGAAATGTCAAAGAAGTCAATAACACCTCTACTTCAGTGGAAATGATTACAGTGTAGGTAATGTGTTCTTTATGAGTTGAAACTGCATTTTTACTGGGTGATTTATCACTTATGCAATGCAGCTACCTAATGAATAATGAAATAAATATTATCAAGTTTGAATCTCACTGATGCATGAATTATATTGGTTTTCTGAGTTTGGTGTCATGTGATATCAGAGGATCTGTCTAAGAGTCCAAATAATATTTGAAAGTTACTAAAAAATAGAAATGTTTCCATATTTTCTCATGCAGATTAATGTAAATCATGGAAAATTTTCATAAATGGTTCAAAAGTAAGAAAGTCCCATGTTTGAAGGTAAGCTCTGCAGTTTTTAACCCAGTAACAGAGAACAGTTTACTTAACTGTGTAAGCATACTGTCTTAAGTGGTTTTTTTTAGGATTAAGATTTTATAAAGTGTTTGGCATTGTGCTTGATTTACAGATGGTACTTAATAACTGGTGGCTACAATTATTAACATAGGACAAAAATTCACAGTCATTTGAACGTATACATCCTTTCCTACCATTCAGCAGAAATTTTAAAATGTTGTCAGTTTCCCATGGAAATGACTCAGTTAAGCAACTCAGTGACATCATATGTTTAAGGACTATCATTTGCATAAATACAGTTAAATCATCACTCTAATGATCTTTTTAAAATCTGTTTTTACTAGCAGATTCTTTCATAGGATAAAAAGAAACAAGCAAACCTAACTTTTAGAGTTCTAAGAATCTCTAAGTAACTGTTTTATTTTACTTTTTTCTTTTAATATTTATTTTCTATTGGAGTATCATTGATTAACGATGTTGTGCCAGTTTCAGATACAGCAAAGTTATTCAGCTATATAAATGTATCTTTTTTTTCAAAATTTTCACATTTAGGTTACTACAGAATATTGAGCAGAGTTCTCTGTGCTATAGAGTAGTTCCTTGTTGGTTCAAGATATGTGGGGATAGAGTCTAAAATGATAAAATAAAATTCCATATAGTTTTGGAAGTTTGTGATTTATCTCAGAAGAGAATGGGGAAAAATAATATCAGCAAGGAAAATATATTACACTGATACTTAAAGGGAGAAAGCATTAGATGGAGAGAGTTAGGAGCTGCCAGACAGTTAGAGATGATCTAACAAATATTGATACATAATACAAATGAAGTATGGGTCATTTTTATTATAAAATAACATGGTTACTGAAAATATTCAAATAATACTTAAATCTATAAAGCAGAAGGTGAAAGTGACAGCCCATTTCCCCAAATCTCATTTGTCTATATATCATATATATAAAATACAGTTCAGTCTTGCTTTAGATTCTCCCTCTCAAACATTTCCAGGAATCCAATGATTATTTTTATGTGTCATCTGATAAAACCTAGACATTTCCAGACTATAGCAGAAAGGGTAATTTTCCTATTATGTGGTCTAGTACTGGTTGTATAGGTGTTTGTATGGGGCTCGTGATGCCATCTCCAATGTATAATTAAAACACCTGCTTGGATATCCTGTTCTCTTTATGTTCTGTTGAAGATTCCTGATGTCACCCCTTGTTGTGGACAAGGTGAACTCGTTTGAAAGGTGAACTCCAGTGACTCATGTCCTATATAGTCTCCATCCCAAGTGTTGCAGAACACGTGACCTGCTTCTAGGCAACAGAAAATGACAAAGATGATAGTCACTCCCATCACGATTATGTCAACTTGTATAAGACTTCATCTTAGCAAACATGAGGGGGAGATTCTTCTGTGGGTCTTGAAAAAGGAAGCTGCCATGGTATGAAAATATCTATCAAAGTGTCAGATGGTAGGAGCTATGATTGGCCTTTAGAAGCTGAGAGTAATTATTCTTGTCAGCAAGAAGGGTCACCAAATCTTGGAGCTGAAAGAAATTAAATTCTTCCAACAGCCACATGCTTTTGAAAGAAGAACCTGAACTCCAGAAAGGAATTGAGGCTGGCCAATACCTTGATTGACTGGAGTCTACTGCTCTGAGATAATAAACATATATTGCTTAAAACTGCTGTGATGTGACTTTTACTAATGACCTCCAAAGTGAAGGTCATTAGTAAATGACAAAACTGGTAGCCTCTGGATAACTATATATGTCTTCTAATTGTCATCAGTGAATTCCACAGCATAGTGGTACTTTTCTGCCCTCCTTCATGGAAATCCTCACATGTGATGATGTGGGAATAGTGGAAATGAATGAAAGAAAACTTACGCTGGCTACATATTTCATCTAGGCGCAATTCAAAGATAAAACTCTGAAGTTAAATCCCACCAAATTCCTGTACAGAGGGTAATTTTCTCTCAGAGGCACAGATAAAGCTCTTTCTGATTTTGTTTGAGGCTCTTTAGTGAATCATATAGGTATGTTGGTGTACATCTTAACCCAGGTAGAAAACAAATGTGTTATTTCTCAAAGAAGTCCTGGGATTTTTACATATCAGGACACTTCATTAGTCTTTTTATATTTAATTTATAATTAGAACTTATAATTAGATCTTGGTGGTTCAGTTGCTTGTGATGCAGGTTCAAGTAGTTCAGTTCAGTTCAGTCACTCAGTCGTGTCCGACTCTTTGCAACCCCATGAATCACAGCACGCCAGGCCTCCCTGTGCATCAACTCCCGGAGTTCACTCAGATTCATGTCCATCGAGACAGTAATGCCATCCAGCCATCTCATCCTCTGTTGTCCCCTTCTCCTCCTGCCTCCAATCCCTCCCAGCATCAGACTCTTTTCCAATGAGTCAACTCTTCGCATGAGGTGACCAAAGTACTGGAGTTTCAGCTTCAATATCATTCCTTCCAAAGAAATGCCAGGGCTTATCTCTTTCAGAATGGACTGGTTGGATCTCCTTGCAGTCCAAGGGACTCCCAAGAGTCTTCTCCAACACCACAATTCAAAAGCATCAATTCTTCAGGGCTCAGCTTTCTTCACAGTTCAACTCTCACATCCATACATGACCACTGGAAAAACTATAACCTTGACTAGACGGACCTTTGTTGGCAAAGTAATGTCTCTGCTTTTCAATATGCTATCTAGGTTGGTCATAACTTTCCTTCCAAGGAGTAAGTGTCTTTTAATTTCATGGCTGCAGTCACCATCTGCAGTGATTCTGGAGCCCCCCAAAATAAAATCTGACACTGTTTCCACTGTTTCCCCATCTATTTCCCATGAAGTGATGGGACCAGATGCCACGGTCTTCATTTTCTGAATGTTGAGCTTTAAGCCAACTTTTTCACTCTCCTCTTTCACTTTCATCAAGAGGCTTTTGAGTTCCTCTTCATTTTCTGCCGTAAGGGTGGTGTCATCTGCATATCTGAGGTTATTGATATTTCTTCCAGCAATCTTGATTCCAGCTTGTGCTTCTTCCAGCCCAGCATTTCTCATGATGTACTCTGCATATAAGTTGAATAAGCAGGGTGACAATATACAGCCTTGATGTACTCCTTTTCTTATTTGGAACCAGGCTGTTGTTCCATGTCCAGTTCTAACTGTTGCTTCCTGACCTGCATACAGGTTTCTCAAGAGGCAGGTCAGGTGGTCTGGTATTCCCACCTCTTTCAGAATTTTCCACAGTTTATTGTGATCCACACAGTCAAAGGCTTTGTCATAGTCAGTAAAGTAGAAATATATGTTTTTCTGGAACTCTCTTGTTTTTTCCATGATCCAGCAGACGTTGGCAATTTGATCTCTGGTTCCTCTGCCTTTTCTAAAACCAGCTTGAACATCTGGAATTTCAAAATCACATATTGCTGAAGCCTGGCTTGGAGAATTTTGAACATTACTTTACTAGCATGTGAGATGAGTACAATTGTGCGGTAGTTTGAGCATTCTTTGGCATTGCCTTTCTTTGGGATTGGAATAAAAACTGACTTTTTCCAGTCCTGTGGCCACTGCTGAGTTTTCCAAATTTGTTGGCATATTGAGTGCAGCACTTTCACAGCATCAACTTTCAGGATTTGAAATAGCTCAACTGGAATTCCATAACCTCCACTAGCTTTGTTTGTAGTGATGCTTTCTAAGTCCCACTTGACTTCACATTCCAGGGTGTCTGGCTCTAGGTGAGTGATCACACCATCGTGATAATCTTGGTCGTGAAGATCTTTTTTGTACAGTTCTTCTGTGTATTCTTGCCACCTCTTCTTAATATCTTCTGCTTCTGTTAGGTTCATACCATTTCTGTCCTTTATCAAACCTGTCTTTGCATGAAATATTCCCTTGGTATCTCTAATTTTCTTGAAGAGATCTCTAGTCTTTCCCGTTCTGTTGTTTTCCTCTATTTCTTTGCACTGATCGCTGAGGAAGGCTTTCTTATCTCTTCTTGTTATTCTTTGGAACTCTGCATTCAGATGCTTATATGTTTCCTTTTCTCCTTTGCTTTTCGATTCTCTTCTTTTCACAGTATTTTTAAGGTCTCCTTAGACAGCCATTTTGCTTTTTTGCATTGATTATATTCTTTGCAGCCAAAGGTGGAGAAGCTGTATACAGTCAACAAAAACAAGACCAGGAGCTGACTATGGCTCAGATCATGAACTCCTTATTGTCAAATTCAGACTTAAATTGAAGAAAGTAGGGAAAAACACTAGAACTTTCAATTATGACCTAAATCAAATCTCTTATGATTATACAGTGGAAGTGAGAAATAGATTTAAGGGCCTAGATCTGATAGATAAGAGTGCCTAATGAACTATGGACTGAGGTTCATGACATTGTACAGGAGACAGGGATCAAGACCATCCCCATGGAAAAGAAATGCAAAATGGCTGTCTAGGGAGGCCTTACAAATAGCTGTGAAAAGAAGAGAAGTGATGCAGGTTACTTGGGTTCAATATTAGAAATCAAGTTTATATTATGAAATTATATGAATTAAGCTTTGACCTTTGTCTCTTACTCTTATAATCTATGGTTCTCAGTTATTCTTAGTAATATTTCTAGTACTTTCAGCTAATACTTTATATATATATATATATATATACACACTTAATCAAATATTTATTTCTTATATAAAAATAGGAAAATGCAATAAACTTTTGTCCCCTACAAATATATTACTTATTTACTTATACTTTACTTATTTACTTATATGGCATTTTTAAGTTAGTATAAGTAAATATATGGGCTTCCCTGGTTGTTGTCATTGTTGAGTCATTAAATCGTGTCTGACTTTCTGTGGCCCCATATACTGTAGATGCCAAGCTCTTCTGTCCTCACTATCTCTGGGAGTGTGCTCAAATTCATGTCCATTGACTTGGTGATGTTATCGAAATATTTAATCCTCTACCACCCTCTTCTTCTTTTGCCTTCACTCTTTTCCAGTATCAGGGTCTTTCCCAATGCACCAGCTCTTTGCATCAGGTGGCCAAAATATTTGAGCTTCAGCAGCAGTCCTTCCAATGAATATTCAGGGTTGAATGCCTTTACGACTGACTTGTTTGATATCCTTACTGTTCAAGGGACTCTCAAGAATCTTCTCCAGCACTACAATTCAAAAGCATCAATTCTTCAATGTTCAGCCTTCTTTATGGTCCACCTGTCATATCCATATTTGACTACTGGAGAAAAACATAGATTTGACTATACAGACCTTTGTCAGCAAAGTTTTGTCTCTGCTTTTTAATATACTGTCTAAGTTTGTCATAGCTTTCCTTTAAGGAGCAAGTGTCTTAATTTCATGGCTGCAGACACCGTCTGCAGTGATTGTAGAGCCTAAGAAAATAAAATTTGTCCCTACTTTCACTTTTTCCTCTTCTATTTGCCATGAAGTGATGAGACCGAATGACATGATCTTCATTTTTTTTTTAATGCTGAATATCAAACCAACATTTTTAGTCTCTTTTACCCTCATCAAAGGCTCTTTAGTTCCTCTTCACGTTCTGACATTAAAGTGATACCATCTGCTTATCTGAGATTGAGACTATTTATTCCCATAATCTTGACTCCAGCTTGTGATTCATTTAGCCCTGCATTTCACATGATGTACTCTGCATAGAAGTTAAATAAGCAGGGTGACAGTATACAGCCTTGACATACTCCTTTCCTAATTTTGAACCAGTCAGTTGTTCCGTGTAATGTTCTAACTATTGCTTCTTGAAAACCCATACAGATTTCACAGTAGAGACAGGTAATGTATTCTGGTATTCCCATCTCTTTAAGAATTTTCCACATTTTGTTATGATTCACACAAGGTTTTAGTGTAGCCAATTAAGCAGAAGTAGATGATTTTTAAAACTCTCTTTCCTCATGATCCAATGAATATTGGCAATTTGATCACTGGTTCCTTTGTCTCTTCAAAACCCAGATAGTACATCTGGAAGTTCTCAGTTCACATACTCATGAAGCCTAGCTTGAAGAATTTTGAGCATAATCTTTCTAGCATGTAAAATGAGCACAATTATATGGTAACTGGAACATTCTTTGGCCTGCCTTTCTTTGGGATTGGAAAGAAAATTAATCTTTTCCAGTTCTGTGGCCACTGCTGAGTTTTCCAAATTTGCTGGCATATTGAGTGCCAACAACATCAATATTTTTATCATTTAGCAACATCATCTTTTAGGATTTTAAATAGCTCAATTGGAATTCCATTACCTCCATTAGCTTTGTTCATAGTAATGCTTCCTAAGTCCAACTTGTCTTCACACTCCAGGGTGTATGGCTCTAAGTGAGTGATCACAGCCTCCTGATTATCCAGGTCATTAAAACCTTTTTTGTATGGTTCTTCTCTATTTTTCCTACATGTTCTTAACCTTTTCTGCTTCTGTCAGGTCCTTACCATTTCTGACTTTTATGCTTCCCTGGTGGCTCAATGGTAAAGAATCAACCTGACAAATTAGGAGATGTGGGTTCAATCCCTGGGTCAAGAAGATCCCCTGGAGTAGGAAATGGGAATCCACTCCAGTCTTCTTGCCTGGGTTTCCCATGCACAGAGGAACCTGGAGGTCTATAGTCCATCCAGTTGCAAAGGAGTCAGACAGGAGTTGGCAAGTAAGCTACAACAACATAAGTAGTGCTTAGTCACTCAGTCATGTCTGTCTATTTGCAACCTCATGGACTGTAGCCCACCAGGCTGCTCTGTTCATGAGGATTCTCCATGCAAGAATACTGGAGTGGGTTGCCATGCCCTTCTCCAGGGGATCTTCCTAACCCAGGGTTTGAACCCAGGTCTCCCAACATTGCATGCAGATTCTTCACCATCTGAGCCACCAGGGAAGCCCAACACAAATATATATATATATGTATATATATATATATATGTAACATTATATATTATATAATATATATAGTATTGATCACTATATTATATTATATATGATTGGGGGCAGGAGGAGAAGGGGATGACAGAGGATGAGATGGCTGGATGGCATCACTGACTCAATAGACATGAGTTTGAGTAGACTCCGGGAGTTGGTGATGGACAGGGAGGCCTGGCGTGCTGTGATTCATGGGGTCGCAGAGTCGGACACGACTGAGCAACTGAATTGAACTGAACTGAAGTATATTATATACTTCACTATATTATTATAACTCATTGCAAGTACTTACATATGCACATTCA
This sequence comes from Bos mutus, assembly GCF_027580195.1. Lineage (NCBI taxonomy): Eukaryota > Metazoa > Chordata > Mammalia > Artiodactyla > Bovidae > Bos > Bos mutus. The sequence goes on from NC_091622.1 coordinate 81,369,676, forward strand.
CATACTTAGGTGTGTATATATTATTATATATGCATATATATATACACATATATAATATGAAAAGAAAGTGAAAGTAAAAGTTGCTCAGTTGTGTCCGACTCTTTGCAATCCCATGGACTATATAGTCCATGGAATTCTCCAGGCCAGAATACTGGAGTGCGTAGCCTTTCCCTTCTCTAGGGGATCTTCCTAACCCAGGGATCAAGCCCAGGTCTCCCATATTGCAGGCACATTCTTTACCAGCTGAGCCACAAGGAAAACCCAAGAATACTGTAGTGGGTAGCCTACCCCTTCTCCAGGGGATCTGCCCCACCCAGGAATCGAATCGAGGTCTCCTGCATTGCAGTTAGATTCTTTACCAACTGAACTATGAGGGAAGCCTATATATAATATAATTTAGTCTATTTTAATGGCTTATTTTCCCTCTGATGGAGAAGGCAATGGAACCCCACACCAGTATTCTTGCTTGGAAAATCCCATGGACAGAGGAGCCTGGTAGGCTGCAGTCCATGGGGTCTCTAGGAGTCGGACATGACTGAGTGACTTCACTTTCACTTTTCACTTTCATGCATTGGAGAAGGCAATGACAACCCACTCCAGTGTTCTTGCCTGGAGAATCCCAGGGACGGGGGAGCCTGGTGGGCTGCTGTCTCTGGGGTCGCACAGAGTCAGACACGACTGAAATGACTTAGCAGTAGCAGCAGCAGTAGCAGTTTCCCTCTGAACTCCATATTTCTTAAAAATGGGATTAATTATGCATTTAAAAATGCAAGCATAATGTATACTTACAAAGTGTAATGTAAGGAAATGGAGTAAAGAGACAATTTCATGAAAGAGAAATAACATGAATGAGATATTTTATACACTTTTTGTTAAATATTGTTTGGCACAAAAGTTGTTAGCTTTTCATTAAAAGACAATGCTTTGGAATAATAATTATTTCTTTGTGCAGACCTCTTTGGGCAAATTAAATTTACCTTCTTCTTTTCATTATGTATTATTTTTTTTAGTTCATTTTTGAAGTATATTGTAAGAGACCCGTGGTAAGTAACACTTTATGGCAACTGCTGCAATATCTGAATACCAATTTCAGCCTGAACTTGTCAATATATTGACTTTAAGGGAGGTATACAATTCTAGCTTCAGACACAACCCATAGTCTATTACAGACATTTCTCAGGATTGTCCTATATTTGAATTCCAACAAGGGAGTATTATATATTAATTGTCTTATATTTTAAAATATGCTTATGCATCATTCTGGCATATTTCTGGGAAGATAATAAAAGGTCCACATTGCTTTTCAGTTTATCTTGGATGAGAAGTATAATTTCTGGCACCACTAGTTGAAAAGTTCTCTTGGGCAGTCATTTCTCTTTCCATGCACACTGAAGGAGTTTATAAGTATCAGAAAGAATCCTTATCTTTAGTCCCTCTTCAAAATTTCAATTCTCATCAATTACTTACATCAACAACCATATGAAAAGCTGCTGAGAGGTCTTGGAAAATCAGAACAGAAATCAATCTCAGAGTAGTGATAGTAGAGAAAACTAATTTGTATGTTGGAGTTGAGTGTATTGAGAATTGGAATGATGTGCATTGAGAATTGGGATGGCTTTGCAATGTGTCAGCCAAGCTAGCCTGAACTACATTTCCCAGAATTTCCTTTATTGCGTATTTCTATTAGAGTGAGCAAGTAGGGAGATTGGTGGGGGAGGGGGGCAGATTTGAAAGCCAGATAGCAAGCTGCACCTATTTTGTAGCTCGTACACTTATTATGGATCTGCTGACTTACCCCACTGGTGTGAAGCACGAGTCAGGCCTATAGTTGCTCTACTTTCTTGAAATTCTTTAGCTTTTATGACCAGCTGTGTATGCTTAGCTTTGTGACATAGGCTCCGATTTCTTCAGGTTATCCTTATCAGCAAGGACAGAGGCAACCAAGAACTACATGGATTTCAACATGACTTTGTAGAGTTCTAGCTCATGTTTGGGGATTTAAGCCTGATCATGACCTTCCCTCCCTGACTGCCTCCCTCTGTGGACTTCAATTTCCAGCCCAGGCAAGGAGGAAGTGGTAGCCTTAATGAAGCAACTTAATCAGCTTATGGAATTGAGTAAGTGAGTTCAAGATAACACATACACAACACACTCACACATAACTGGCTCTGCTCCCCTGGTTGAATTCTGACTGACATACAAAATAAAGTCAATAGACATGGACAACTCTTTTATTAACTTTTCTTATGAAGGGGAGTAGAGATAATATCTGGAGAGGATATGAAGATAAAGGATGATTACAACAAATAGAGACTTTTTTATTCTGTTTCTATAAGAGAAGGAAAATGCATGAAGCAGAAGAGAGAGAACATGACCAATATTACCAATACAATCCCCAGCACCTCCATTGTTTGGGCTTCCCTGGTAGCTCAGATGGTAAAGAATCTGCCTGCAATGCAGGAGACCAGGGTTCAGTCCTTGGATCAGGAAGATCCCCTGGAGAAGGTAATGGCAACCCACTCCACTATTCTTGCCTGGAGAATTCCATGGACAAAGGAGCCTCGTGAGCTATAGTCTGTGAGGTCTCAAAGAGTCAGACACGACTGAGCAACCTAACACACACATAACATACACCAATACCAAAAAAAGAAAAGGCAGAGACAAGAACAGATTCAAATGGGTTAGTGATTATCTTTTTCTTTTCCAGCCTTGCATGATAAGTCACTTCAGTCATGTCCAACTGATTGTGGCCCTATGGACTGTAGCCTGTCAGTTTCCTCTGTCCATGGGATTCTCCAGGAAAGAATACTGGAGTGGGTTGCCATGCCTTCCTCCAGGGGATCTTCCCTACCTAGGGATTGAACCCATATCTCTTACATCTGCAGGGAGGTTCTTTACCACTAGCACAACCTGGAAAACCCTTTCCAGGCTTACTGAGGTATAATTGACAAAATTATATTTTATATAAAGAGTACAATGTAATGATTTGATATTAATAAAATATACACATTGTAAAATGATTAGTTAACACATCTAATACCTGACATAATTACCTTTCTTCCCCTTGTAGTGAGAAGCTTAAGATCTACTGTCTTTGCAAATTTCAAGTAAACAATGAAGTATATTTAATTGCAATCACTATGTTGCATGTTAGATCCCCAGAACTTTTACATCTTATAACTGAAAATGTGTGTTTTGACTAATATCTCCCTATTTGTTCAGTCAAATGACCTTCTTCTTCTTCTTTTTTTTTTTTTTTAAGAAATAGTAGCAACAGACTATTTCTTTTTCTTACATGCTGCTGCTAAGTAATTTCAGTCATGTCCGACTCTGTGTGACCCAATAGACGGCAGTCCACCAGGCTCCCCCGTCCCTGGGATTCTCCAGGCAAGAACACTGGAATGGGTTGCCATTTCCTTCTCCAATGCATGAAAGTGAAAAGTGAAAGTGAAGTCTCTCAGTTGTGTCCAACCCTCAGCGACCCCATGGACTGCAGCCTTCCAGGCTCCTCCATCCATAGGATTTTCCAGGCAGGAGTGGAGTGCCATTGCCTTCTCTGTTTTCTTACATAGGGCAATAGTAATTTCTCATTTGACGTAACTGTCAATTATATTAAGCAGTCCGCTAAAATATCATGATAGTTTAATCATTATCATCATTACCAAAAAATCCCCTAAGTATTTAAAGTACTGCTGCTGCTGCTGCTAAGTCGCTTCAGTCGTGTCCGACTCTGTGCAACCCCATAGACGGCAGCCCACCAGGCTCCCCTGTCCCTGGGATTCTCCAAGCAAGAATACTGGAGTGGGTTGCAATTTCCTTCTCCAATTTAAAGTACTAGACTCTATCAAACTTAAAAAAACAATTGAAGGTAAATGGAATCTTTAGGTTAAAAGAATTTGATTTTCTTCTCTTACTATTGGTTCCTGAAGCTTACATGAACATGGTCATTCCAAGAAATTGTTTCTACTAATGTGAGGTTGAATGAGTTTAGTAGAATAAAAAAAAGTTCTAGGAGGGACTCTAGCAAAGAAACCCCACATTCCATTTGAGTAAAGAAACTTCTGCTTTTTATGATAGAAATAATACCTTGTAACATTAAATCCAGGTACATATTAATAAATAAAGTATTAGGTTTGATCCCTGGGTTGGGAAGATCCCCTGGAGGAGGGCATGGCAACCCAGTCCTGTATTCTTGCTAGGAGAATCTTCATGGACAGAGGAGCCTGGCGGGCTACAATCCATGGGATCGCAAAGAGTTGGACATGACTCAGCCACTAAGCACAGCACAGCACACCTGGATTAAAGCCTCTTAGCGAATTTAGACAGTGAAAATCACTAAAACTAAATAATTAATCAGAATATTATAATTTTAATTTCTATAAAATGATTCATAAATGAACAGGTCATCTGATTACCAACATGCTCCTTTCCAAGACCCCATTTTCTTTAAAAATTTTCTTTAACCAAATCCCTTTTGAAATTGACAAGATAATTAAATTTATCCTTCTAATAGAATTTAGTAGGGAAAATAATATAAAATTATTGGCAAACCAATAGTTATTTATTATACAAATATGAAAGGATGATAGCCTCAGGCATTGACTGACTGTTCTTTAATTTATTGATCCATATTGAGGGTGCTTGAAAATAACTTACTTATTTCTTTTCAAGCTTTGACTCTTTTCAACATTCTAGGATAAACACATCTGACATTTTAATTAAAGGAAAAACTAGAATAATATATATATTTTTACTTAATAGTTGAGTCAATTAAATATCTAGAAATGTTAAGTCTGTCTCAGAAGATCCAAGGATATTCTACATAAAATATAAAGTGATGACCTGAGAATTAATTGACTGAATATGTTATTTCTTTATCAAGCTAAAATGTAGAATACTTAATAAAAACCATTTTGTTTTTAACCTCTTTTACCCTTTTTTAACCTATATACTATTCTTTACATTTAACTGCTTCTGAATTATATTTCCTTGAAATTTTGTCAAGAAAGGAATATAAAGCCAGTGTAATGCTGCACTACATACCTCCTGGTTGAACATGTACTTTCTGTCCCTATCTGTCATTGTCAAATACCTGCAGATCCTTTAGCATGCTTAAAGGAGACTCTCTCTGAAATGAAGTACATGAATAAACTTATTCCATAAAGCAATCTTAATACAAATTGTGTGTTAGTTGCTAAGTCCTGTCTGACTCTTTGCAACACCACCAGGGTCCTCTGTCCATGGGGTTTCCCAAGCAAGAATACTGGAGTGGGTTGCCACGTCCTTCTCCAGGGGATCTTGCCTATCCAGGGGTCAAACCCAGGTGTCCCGCATTGCAGTCAGAATCTTTACTGTATGAGCCACCAGGGAAGGTATTTATATCAAAAGAAGTAAATATGATTTTTAATAATAATTTGTACTTACCTAATATGTTACTTTTTAATTCAATGATAATGCTGAGTAGTAAACAACCAGAGTCTTAATGGCACATGATGATAAACATTGATTTAGCTCACACATTTGTATAGTGCATCTGGTTTATCTGGGCTCACTTAAGAATCTGCAGTCATCTGTTGAAGGTCTTATAGATAACTGTAGATCCCTGCTGGCACACAAGCCTGGGCTCACTGCTAATACAGGATGATCTCAGCAGGGATGGCTTGGGGCACTTGAATCAGTCATTCATTTACCTCTGGATTTAGCATGCAAGCCCAGACATGTTCTCATATTAATTGGAGAGTAGGAGGAACAACTCATTGGAAAAGATCCTGATGCTGGGAGGGACTGGGGGCAGGAGGAGTAGGGGATGACAGAGGATGAGATGGCTGGATGGCATCATCGACTAGATGGACATGAGTTTGGGTGAACTCCGGGAGTTGGTGATGGACAGAGAGGCCTGGTGTGCTGCGATTCATGGGGTCGCAGAGAGTCAGACATCACTGAGTGACTGGACTGAACTTAACTGAGGAGGAACAAAAGGACAAGCTCAATCACCCAAGAGCTTTCCAAGGAATTCTTCTGTCAGATTTACTAACATCTATTGTCTCTGGCGGCTCAGATGGTAAAGAATTAGCCAGCAATGCAGGAGACCAGGTTTCAGCCCTGGGTCGGGAAGATTGCCTGGAGAAGGAAACGGCAACCCACTCTAGCATTCTTTGCCTGGAAAATCCCATGGACAGAGGAGCCTGGCGGCCCGCAGTCCATGGGGTCTGAAAGAGTCAGACATTACTGAGCGACTAACACTACTTTCAATTTTCATTGGCCAAATAGGGCTTCCCAGGTGGTGCTGTTTGTGAAAGTCACTCAGTTGTGTCTGACTTTTTACAATCTCATGGACTATACAGTCCATGGAATTCTCCAGGCCAGAATACTGGAGTGGGTAGCCTTTCCCAACCCAGGGATCAAACCCAGGTCTCCCACGTTGCAGGCAGATTCTTTTCCAGCTGAGCCACAAGGGAAGCCCCAGGTGGTGCTAATAGTAAAGAATCCACCTGCCAGGTAGGAGACAGGCATTCGATCTCCAGATTGGGAAGATCCCCTGGAGGAGGAGGTGGCAACCCACACCAGTATTCTTGCCTGGAGAATCCCATGGGCAGAGGAGCCTGGTTGGCTACAGTCCATGGTGTAGGAGAGTTGGCTACACCTAAGCATGTGTGTGTGTGTGCCTGCACGTGCATGCACACACACACACACACACATGTTGGCCAAATCACATGGCTGAACTACATACACATCATATGGCCACCTATCTGAGTGGGAGGGCCTCTGGTGAATAACTGTGTGCTACTCAGATTTCTCTTCGGGAATAAAGGATAAGCTACCTCAGCTGATGCAATTACCACTGAAAGGGACTTCTCAAATTCTGTTAATAGCTCAGTTTAGGAATGGCTTCAGTTGAAGAGAACCACCTCACCAAAAACCATGCTTCCTTCCAGGGCAGCTCTATTCAGTGATTGGTTGACATAAAAGTGTTAAAATCTGATCCTTTTACCCCAGCTGTAAAATATTCTGAATAGTAATTCTATTTTCGCATCTCCTTGTAGGGTCAGCTGTGGCTTCCATAGGGAGTGTGCTGCAGTTTGACTTCTCCTTCTGTACAAATCTGCCTTCTTCCATTCCACTCCACCACTACTGAGCCCAAGATCATTCCCTAATTCACTTACTGCCACTAATCTCCACCTTAGAGTTTATATGGGAATCTAACTTGCGACACTTCAAAATTACATGAAAAAGGGTATAGCTCTAGGGAAAGGTGAATTGAAGTTATGAACACCATCAACTTTTCTAATTTAACAATCTAACAATATAAGGTTTGATCATTCTTAGAACAGTAATTACAGAAAAGATACTTTTCTCCTAATTATTGATGCCAAAAGCTCAGCTTCTCTGTACATTGGTGCCAAATTAAATTTTGGACACATAGTTTTGGGTGAAGTAGAAAAGGATAGCTTTATTGCTTTGCCAGGCAAAGATGGACACAGCAGGCTCATGCCCTCAAAATCAAGTGTTCCCACATGGGAAAGATAGTGACAAGTTTTATAGTAAAACAGGGAGTGATTGGCTCACGGACATTCTTCTGATGGGTTGGTGGTGAGTTAAGTAGGAGTCAGCGTCATCAACCTTCAGGTTTAACTGGTCTGGGGTCTACATGCTTGTGGGAAGCATACCGTAACTTCTCTCACCTAGAGTGGGTTTCAGTATTTGCAAAATAGCCCAAAGTGTAGAATCCCAATTAAGGAGGTGGTTGGGGCATCAGCCCTGTTGGTTGGCTTACAAATAGGCACCCTTCCAGGTGAGTTGTTTACTGTTCTAGGAATTGGTTCGGAGAAGGCAATGGCACCCCACTCCAGTACTCTTGCTTGGAAAGTCCTATGGATGGAGGAGCCTGGTGGGCTGCAGTCCATGGGGTCGCTAAGAGTCGGATACGACTTCACTTTCACTTTTCACTTTCATGCATTGGAGAAGGAAATGGCAACCCACTCCAGGGTGCTTGCCTGGAGAATCCCAGGGACGGGTGAGCCTGGTGGGCTGGCATCTATGGGGTCGCACAGAGTTGGACACGGCTGAAGTGACTTAGCAGCAGTAGCAGCAGCAGGAATTGGTTAACTTTAGAGGAGACATTCCCTTCAGCATTAACAAAACCCCCAAATACCAAAGTATTAAAAAGAAGACACAAAAAAGAAAGTTGTTAAAAATACAGAAACATGCACATACAAATTTTGTTTTTCTATTCTTCTTTTCTGGACCATATGGGTCATATTTTTATAACTCCACCATTGTGCTAATACATAGTCTGTTTTCAAGAAATATTTTCATTACATATTATTTATTCAAGCTAATGCAAAAAATCTATGCAAGCTGTTTATACAATCTATCTTCCCCCTAGAAATCATTCTAGTCTAATCAAGAAGCTGTTCTCCTCATTAATAGCTAATATACATAAACTTGTTGCCCTTTGGCTTATCTTGTTGATTTATTTTATAATCAATTGCAGCCCACAAAATAACTTACTTGGCAAGTCAACAGTTACATTAGTTTTTTCTTTCACTACCTTCTCACAACGTCCATACTCTTAACACAAGAGCAAACAAATTTATTTTGCTTCTTTTAAAATTCAGATTATATTTTATTTCAATTACTCATCTGTTTTCAATTTCTCAGGAGTTTCACCATAAAAACAAGTCAATATTTCACCAATTCTTTTTATTAAAAACCAATATTATCATTGGAATTTAACAGCTATAAATCCTAACTTTATTTTTATATGGAATGGTTTAGATTGAAAATCATAGGATTTTTAGGTTGAGGTGCTAGAATATATGTCAAACCGGTCCTGGGTATTTGTTGTCATAGGTACCTTAAAATCATTAATATTAAAAGTAAAATATTACATTTCTGTACAGAGAGGATATCAGTGAAAATGGTATAATAAAAGCCTCCAAAAATTCTCTCCTCCATAAAATCAAGGGGAATACTTGCAAAAATCAGAATCAACATTTTCACAACTCTGAAGATTATTCTAAGCCTTGCAGCAATCTGGAGAGCATTAATGCAACAAAAGCAGCTGAATCTCAGAAAAAAAACAAAACACAGAAACCCAAAACATGAATTTTATGGCACTCTATCTTGCTCTATTCCCCTACCCCATCAACTTCTCAATAGATTTTGAGAACCAACATACCTCAGTCAAGGAAAAAATGAACAGCCTTATAGTCACTGGAGAAGGCAAAATGAAGTAAGAGTTACACAGTGGCCCTATTCCTAGAGAATTCTCATTATTTGATTTGTCTGTTGTTTCCTTGGAAGATTCCACCTGCACGACTGTCTTTATTTTTACCTGACTTTGAGCTCATCCAATATAAATAGCCTTTGGGCCCTGGTTGTCAAAAGCAAGGAAGGAGAGGTAATAGTTTAATGTCACAGCTGCCAAGTCACTGGGTAATAGTTGGGGGCAAACAATATTTAAACTAAAAAGGTTAAAAGGAAAATCTGAAGAATGAGATAAACTCTGATATATTCCTGGGAATCTAGAAAGTTGCCCACATGGATAGGGCAATGCATGTGTCATGAGTTTTCCTGAGCTCACCTCTGGCTGACCTTGAGACTCTATATTGAAAGAAATAAAGGCTAAAGCACCTGTTTCAACTGCATGGCTGAGTGTTGAAGATATGCCTTAACTTAACTCAGAAACTCTCCCAGAAGACTGGGATATTTATTGGTTCCAGGTGTTTATGGAAATCTCTATTCAATCTTTAGTGAACCACTAGATTAACTGAATATACACTTAATTGGTTACCTGTGGAAAAAAAATATAGACTTCATAGAATTGATTTGTAAAAGTCTCTAAACAAAAAACAATAACAAGAAACTCTGAAGATGGGGGTTTAATAAAATTTTCAGTTGATACATTTTATTATTCACTGTGTTCAGTTTTCACGTAAAATAATATAAAACTTGCAAAGAAATAAGAATGCGTGGGGGGAAGGGAAGAAAATCCCTAAACTATCCTGAGGAAGCCAACATGTTGAAGTAGACAAAGAATGTCAATATATGAGATTAGTTAAAAGAACTAAAGGAAATGATGAATAAAGAAATAATGGAATGTATGAGAGTAATGTTCCACCAAATAAAGGATATCAATAAAGATACGTAAATTATAAAAAAGAGCCAAATATAATTATATAGTTGAAAATTACCACATACAAGATGAAAAATTCATTATGAGGCCCACCAGGAGATTTGAGCAAACAGAATTAAGGATATTCAAACTTAAAAATAGTTCAATTGAGATTATTCTGAATGACAAATAGAAAATAGTAAGAATGAAATTAAATGAACAGAATCTCAGAGAAATGCAGGGAACCATTATGTGTGCCAACATATGCGTAATCAGGAGAAGAGGGAGAGAAAATGACAGAAAAAAAATCTGAACAAATGGTGTCCAAAAACTTAACAAATTTGGTGAAAAATATTGATATGCACATCCAACAAGTTCAACAGAATCCAAGCAGAATACACACAAAGAAATTCACACATACACACCATAGTCAAACTGCTGAAAGTCAGTGCCTGTCCATCACCAACTCCTGGAGTTCACCCAAACTCATGTCCATTGGGTCAGTGATGCCATCCAGCCATCTCATCCCCTGTCATCCCCTTCTCCTCCTGCCCCCAATCCCTCCCAGCATCAGAGTCTTTTCCAATGAGTCTCTTGCGTTTTCTCTGGTTCCTCTGCCTCTTCTAAAACCAGCTTGAACATCTGGAAGTTCACGGTTCACGTATTGCTGAAGCCTGACTTGGAGAATTTTCAGCATTACTTTACTAGCATGTGAGATGAGTGCAATTGTGCGGTAGTTTGAGCATTCTTTGGCATTGCCTTTCCTTGGGATTAGAATCAAAACTGACCTTTTCCAGTCCTGTGGCCACTGTTGAGTTTTCCAAATTTGCTGGCATATTGACTGCAGCACTTTCACAGCATCATCTTTCAGGATTTGAAATAGCTCAACTGCAATTCCATGACCTCCACGAGCTTTGTTCATAGTGATGCTTTTTAAGGCCCACTTAACTTCACATTCCAGGATGTCTGGCTCTAGATGAGTGATCACACCATCGTGATTATCTGGGTCATGAAGATCTTTTTTTGTACAGTTCTGTGTATTCTTGCCACCTCTTCTTAATATCTTCTGCTTCTGTTAGGTCCATACCATTTCTGTCCTTTATCACACCCATCTTTGCATGAAATGTTCCCTTGGTATCTCTAATTTTCTTGAAGAGATCTCTAGTCTTTCCCATTCTGTTGTTTTCCTCTATTTCTTTGCATTGATCCCTGAGGAAGGCTTTCTTATCTCTCCTTGCTATTCTTTGAAATTCTGCATTCAGATGCTTATATCTTTCCTTTTCTCTTTTACTTTTCGCTTCTCTTCTTTTCATAGCTATTTGTAAGGCCTCCTCAGATAGCCATTTTGATTTTTTGCATTTCTTTTCCATGAAGATGGTCTTGATCCCTGTCTCCTGTGCAATGTCACGAATCTCTGTTAATAGTTCATCAGGCACTCTATCACTAGTCCCTTAAATATATTTCTCACTTCCGCTGTATAATCATAAGGAATTTGATTTAGATCATACCTGAATGGTCTAGAGGTTTTCCCTACTTTCTTCAATTTCAGTCTGAATTTGGCAATAAGGAGTTCATGATCTAAGCCACAGTCAGCTCCCTGTCTTGTTTTTGCTGACTGTATAGAGCTTCTCCATCTTTGGCTGCAAAGAATCAATCTGATTTTGGTGTTGACCATCTGGTGATGTCCATGTGTAGAGTCTTCTATTTTGTTGTTGGAAGAGGGTGTTTGCTATGACCAGTACGTTATCTTGGCAAAACTCTATTAGCCTTTGCTCTGCTTCATTCCATACTCCAAGCCCAAATTTGCCTGTTACTCCAGGTGTTTTTTGACTTCCTATTTTTGCATTCCAGTCCCCTATAATGAAAAGGACATCTTTTTTGGGTGTTAATTCTAAAAGGTCTTGTAGGTCTTTGTAGAACTGTTCAACTTCAGCTCTTTCAGCGCTACTGGTTGGGGCATAGACTTGGATTACTGTGATATTGAATGGTTTGTCTCGGAAACAAACAGAGATCAGTATGTCGTTTTTGAGATTGCATTCAAGTACTGCATTTTGGATTCTTTTGTTGACCATGATGGCTACTCCATTTCTTCTAAGGGATTCCTGCCCACAGTAGTAGATACAAGGGTCATCTGAGTTAAATTCACCCATTCCAGTACATTTCAGTTCGCTGATTCCTAGAATGTTGACGTTCACTCTTGCCATCTCCTGTTTGACCACTTCCAATTTGCCTTGATTCATGGACCTGACATTCCAGGTTCCTATGCAATATTCCTCTTTACAGCATTGGACCTTGCTTGATCACTAGTCACATCCACAGATGGTATTGTTTTAGCTTTGGCTCCATCCCTTCATTCTTTCTGGAGTTATTTCTCCACTGATCTGCAGTAGCATATTGGGTATCTACTGACCTGGGGAGCTCTTCTTTCAGTATCCTATCATTTTGCCTTTTCATACTTTTCATGGGGTTCTCAAGGCAAGAATACTGAAGTGGTTTGCCATTCCCTTCTCCAGTGGACCACATTCTGTCAGATCTCTCCACCATGACCCTCCCATCTTGGGTGGCCCCACATGGCATGGCTTAGTTTCATTGAGTTAGACAAGGCTGTGGTCTGTGTGATTAGATTGACTAGTTTTCTGTGATTATGGTTTGTGTGTCTGCCCTCTGATGCCTCTCGCAACACCTACCATCTTGCCTGAGTTTCTCTTACCTTGACGTGGGGTATCTCTTCACGGCTGCTCTATCAAAGTGTAGCCACTGCTCCTTACCTTGGACGAGGGGTATCTCCTCATGACCGACCCTCCTGACCTTGGACATGGAGTAGCTCCTCTAACTCTTCATACAAGGAGCTTATTTCTTAGTTTGTCAGGTGTGCTGTCTAATCAGTTTAAGGTTATTCTCTCTATATATTATATATCAACATTATAAATATATATGAGATTTATATAGGAATATTTATGTGAGACTATTATATGATCTCTTTTCCCATTATTATTATTTTTTTAACTTAATCTTTAGTTCTTTGACTTCTACATTAGAGGCTTTTGCTAATAACCTCAGGATGCTTGGATTTTCACTGATATTTAAGGAGATGCACAAGATAGATTAAGCAATTTATGTTTGTATGTACCAGCAGGGTCTACACTGAAAGTATGACTTATCTCCATCACACCTAATAGCAACCATTTCACTGGCAAACAGACCTCTGCATGGTGTCTTTATTTCTAGAGTTTTTTTCCTTAGGCCAATCAATTTTCCTAGGAAAAGAATTCTTCATCTTCTTCCTGGAAGGATATTAGCTTGGCAATATCAACAATATGCTTGAAGTCTTGTAGGCCAGGAAATCAGGTCTCCCTGTTTACTCTGTAGACTTCCATTTTATCTGTTTTCATTGTAGTACTTTACCTCTGACCTCATATCCCTGACAAAATTCTTAATTTCACTGATTCAAGCTTTTAAGGAAGAAACTCCTTATTCTCTACCAGACTGCAGATGGAGCAATTAATTCTTGATGTAGGGAGGGAGAGAATACAATAATATCTAAATTCTTATTGTGAAGATAGTTAACCAATTCACTTTTGTCAAGTTTACCCCTTCAGTTTCACTCTCAGAAGTACTTGTTGACTGCAATTGCTAAATCTTCTCAAGACTCTGTGGATTGAATTCTTAGAAGATTCCCACTGCTCCCAAATCCACACTCTTATATTTGAGCTTTGACAAGTACTGATAATCAGTTACTTCTTTCCTGAAAAATGTTACTGATATTACTGATATACTTCTTTTGTATCCTCCTTGACCCAGCGTGTTTAAATATTTTATTCTTAATTACGTATTTTTGTGGGTCTTTAAGAACTTTTAAAAACAAACTCTTGTGCTCAATTCTCCAAATTTACACAGATAAGGCATTTATTTGGGTTATATTTACTAATCTAATTTTATGAGATTAGTATTTTAGCCAGATATTCATTTTCCTAAGTGTACTGAGTGTGTCATTAGCACATCATCTAATGAAATCATCTGCTGACAGAGACCATTGGAGCTGTTTGCCATTTCTGCTAACTCTGTGTTCCCAGTTGATTTGGCTAAAGAGCAGTTCTAGGGTGGCAGCAGGACATTTCTGAGGCAGTTTACAGCATTGTTTAACTCTTTTGCAGATATTGATATTACATGGGTTGTTGAATGGTGTAATTTCCACTGTACAGTCGCTATTGATCTCTTCCAGTGAGTCAATATGTGCTTGGTTTATTCTGAAGTCGTTTAGACAATTGAGGATAACCAAAGATTTCACAGTCAAGTTCTGTCCTTTGGTTTACTAATAATGTGCAAAAGAGCAAGGTTTTATATTCTATACTCTATTTAACTGTCAAGACTAGGGAACAGAGTTTGCAGGTTAGAATCATAAATCAAAATTAAGATTGGATGCTGTGTAATCTTCCCTAATGCTGCTACTTATGCAACTACAGAGGGGCTGTTAGGAAGGAGGTGCTGAAGCAAGACTACAAGTGTTACAATTCTGACTCTGTCACCTACAGCATGTGGTATTGGTCTTGGGCAAGTTTCCTCATCTCTCTGGCTTCAGTTGCTTCATGTGTAGAAGGCAAATAGCAATAATAGTAATAATACTAAAGATAATAATTATACTTTTGTCCTGTTGTTACATGATTAAATGTTGATTAAATTATGTGCTTGAAACATGGTGAATATCTTAATTATTATTACTATTATTAAATGGGAAGTATTCAAAAGCTGATAGACAGGCAGCTGTACAAATTTCCAAGATGGACTATTATATGGAGCAGTCATTTTTTTCTGGAAGGACAACCCTATTTTTCCCTCCTCTGCTATGGTCTTGTCAAGCCTTTCAAATATCTAAACATTTATTCCAATTATATTGGAAATTCTTCACATAATATGGAGGGGACTATTTTCAGATTCATTATTGAAAGGCAATAATGTTTTTTGTTTCTTTGGGGGCAGTTCAGGAAAGCAGGAGAAAGAGGAAAGAGTGGTGATTCTAACAGCTACTCCATTCATTGTTATATTATAGTCCCTTTAATGTGCAGGTGCAAAACTGAACAACATGATACACAGCCTGAAGTGTTGTCAGCCAGTGTACCACATCAGGCTTCTTGGAGCTTGTCTGAATTCTGTGGGCCGGGCCTGGGTCAGCTGCACTCAACTCTAGGTTCTCTGAGCCAAGATCCAGGTTGCTGCAAAATTCTGGTCTTCACTCCTGGTTAGATGAATAGTGTGGAGGTGCTGTTCTCCCCTTATGTCAGGTGTCAGCAGGTTAGGAAATTGTCTGAGAACAGTGAGGGTCAGGACAGCTGGGGCTCACTTACACCGACTTGCTGGGAATGGGGCTGGCTCCACCCCTCAGACCAGTACCTTGGGGGCCAAGGAACCTGATAGTGCACTTTCTGGGGAGCACTTCCTCCCTTCCTCTCCCAGCGACCAGCGTGCTTGTCTGACAGACTAGCAGGTGTCAGCGGAATGTGCCAGGGGCTGTGGGGAGGGCTGTGCAGAAGTGGTGAGTGCAGTGATTATAGGTGCCTGGTGGCCAGAGGGCAGGTGGGCCAGCGGGTGCACAGGCAGGTTTTATGGTTCCCGGACTGGTAGGTACCGGCTTCCCCATGGTGTGTGAGATATCCACGCCCAGCACCTCAGAAGGGAAGTGGTGGGCCAACTCACTGTGACAGGGGTGGGTGAGGTATGGAGTTGGCTGCCCTGACCCTGGCTGTCTTTGGTGGCTTCATGAGTGCATGCAAAGTCACTTCAGGTGTGTCCAACTCTTCGTGACCCTATGGATTGTAGCCCTTAGCCTCCTCTGTCCATGGGATTCTTCAGGCAAGATTACTAGAGTGGGTTACCTTGCCTTCCTCCAGGGGACCTTCCAGACCACAAATTGAACCCGCGTCT
Organism: Bos mutus; assembly: GCF_027580195.1. Classification (NCBI taxonomy): domain Eukaryota; kingdom Metazoa; phylum Chordata; class Mammalia; order Artiodactyla; family Bovidae; genus Bos; species Bos mutus. The sequence goes on from NC_091622.1 coordinate 81,385,712, forward strand.
TTTAAGTCTCCTGCATTTGCGGACATGTTGGGTTCTTTACCACTAGCACAACCTAGGAAGCCCCTGGTGGCTTAAGGCTTTAGCCAAACATTCAGACTGCCCTGTGCCACCCCCAGGATTCTGACTGATGTCTGGAGGACCGGGATTCAGAGAAGTTGGGAAGACAGAATCTTAATTGTTTGGAAAAGTTGGGTGGGTAAAAGGAAGATGTAGTCACTTAGATGTTTAAGGAGAAAAATAGTACTGTGCATTCCTATCCCAGGCAAATATTTTCATAGAATAGCCAGGATCAGAAAGTTGGTAACAGAGAGGCAGATTACCCACACAATTACCCACAGTTACTCAGCATCTATATTATATGCAGAGTACATCATGAGAAATGCTGGGCTGGATGAAGCACAAGCTGGAATCAAGATTGCTGGGAAAAATATCAATAACCTCAGATATGCAGATAACACCACCTTATGGTGGAAAGTGAAGAAGAACTACAGAGCCTCTTGATGAAAGTGAAAGAGGAGGGTGAAAAAGTTGGCTTAAAGCTCAACATTCAGAAAACTAAGATCATGGCATCTGGTCCCATCAATTCATGGGAAATAGATGGGGAAACAGTGTCATACTTTATTTTTTGGGCTCCAAAATCACTGCAGATGGTGATTGCAGCCATGAAATTAAAAGACAATTACTCCTTGGAAGGAAAGTTATGACCAACCCAGACAGCATATTAAAAAGCAGAGACATTACTTTGTCAACAAAGGTCCATCTAGTCAAGGCTATGGTTTTTCCAGTGGTCATGTTTGGATATGAGAGTTGGACTGTGAAGAAAGCTGAGCACTGAAGAATTGATGCTTTTGAACTGTGGTGTTGGAGAAGACTCTTGAGAGTCCCTTGGACTGTAAGGAGATCCAACCAGTCCATCCTAAAGGAGATCAGTCCTGGGTGTTCATTGGAAGGACTGATGTTGAAGCTGAAACTATAATCTTTTGGCCACCTGATGTGAAGAGCTAACTCATTTGAAAAGACTCTGATGCTAGGAATAATTGAGGGCGGGAGGAGAAGGGGATAACAGAGGATGAGATGGTTGGATGGCATCACCAACTCAATGGACATATGTTTGTGTAGACTCCGGGAGTTGGTGATGGACAGGAGGCCTGGCATGCTGCGGTTCATGAGGTTGCAAAGAGTCGGACATGACTGAGCGACTGAACTGAACTGAACTCAGCATCTGTTAATGTTACTTTTATTAATCATATCACTTTTTTCTCTTCATATTCAAGATGTCATGAAGTAACAATGACATCATTTTTCCATTTAATACTTGTATAAGATACCGTCTCCTTCTAAAGAGGCTAAACACAAAATTCATTTACCTCCATATTCAGCTCTGATTGATGTTAATTTTTCTTTCAGTTCCATCTATTTTGTAATGCCACTGTGTAAAGATAACCAACAACAATACTTACTTTATGAAAATAAAAAATAGGGGAAGGAAGTAGAAGGAATAATTGGTTAATGCATACATATGCTACCTACAGTTCCCATTTCTGAACTCAACATGAAGCCATAATTGCTATTTGTATTTCCACTTTCTATCCATGATTCTTTTGCCTTCAGTCAATAGTTCAGCTGCTCAGAATTATTTACGTGGTGGGGGTGACAAAATCTTTACTTCTGAAAGCTCTGTATCCTTAGCTATATTTACATGGTAGTGAAAGCTTATAAAAATGACTACAAGCTGAAATTTTAAAAATTTTAATTTAATGTTTTAAAATTTTATTTTATTTTATTTATTTTAAAAATTTAAATGAAGAAATATAAAGGTCACATCATCATAACTTTTCAAGCAGATATTATCAACTTGAAGTTTTGATTATCCTGTGACCTTTAATTTTTTGTCAGAATATGGTAAACTCTCTACTGTTGATTAGAAAAGTGCAGGCACCTAAAAAAGTTGTAAAACTAATATGTAATTAATACAGTGTATTGATAGTTTAAAACATTAGAAGCATTGAAAATTAGAGTGTTTTATTTCTTTACAAAATCTCACCAAAAACGTTTGAAATTCTCCTTAATGCTGTGTAACTTCAAATATAGAGTGAGGATCTTTGTAATACATGGGTGAATTGTTATACTTCTTTTTGAATTTGTATGAGCTCCCAAAACTTTATCCTGTGCACATTTTGAAATTTAAAAATCTTTACTGAGTTGTAGTTAATCTACAGTACTAGTTTAGATTCAGATGTACAGCAAAGTACAGGTGGTCCTTGTTGCTGTGTATTCTATATATAGTAGCATGTATCTGTTGATCCTAAACTTCTAAATTATCCTTCCCTCCCTTTCCCCTTCTGGTAATACTAAGTTTGTTTTCTATGTCTGTAAGTCTGTTTCTGTTTTGCAAATAAATTCATTTATATTATTTTTAAAAATTCCATATATATATGATATCATACAATATTTGTCTTTCTCTGACTTATGTCACATAGTATGATAATCTCCAGGTCCATCCATGTTGTTGCAAGTAGCATTAGTTCATTCATTTTATGATTGAGTAGTATTCCATTGTTATAATTGAGTAGTATTCCCTTGTATACATGCTCCACCTCTTTATACATTCATCTGTCAATGGACATTTAGGTTGCTTCCATGTTTAAGCTATTTAAAATAATACTGCTATAAACTTTAGAGTGCATGTATCTTTGCATACTAGTCTTTTCTCCAGATATATGTCCAGGAATGGGACTCCTGGATCATGTGGTAACTCAATTTTTAGTTTTTTAAGGAACCTCCATTCTATTCTCCATGGTGGCTGTTCCAGTTTACATTCCCACCAACAGTCCAGTTTCATTACATCTTATCTATCCATTCATTTGTTGATTGTCACTGAAGTTGCTTCCATGTCTTGGTTATTATAAATAGTAATGCTTTGAATATTGGGATGCAAATGTTGTTTCAAATTGAAGTTATCATCTTTTCTGGACTTATGCCCAGGAGTAGGATTGCTTGATCATTTATCAAAACCATTTTTAGTTTTTAAGGAAACTTATACTGTTTTTCATAGGAGCTGCATCAACTTACACTCCCACCAACAATGTAGGGGAGTTTCCTTTTCTTCTGAATCTTCTCCAGCTTTTATTATTTGTAGACTTTTTGATGATGGCCTTGCTGACTGATGTGAGGTGATACTTCCTTGTAGTTTTGATTTTAATTTCTGTAATAATTAACAATGTTTAGCATCTTCTCATGTGTCTGTTGGCTATCTGTATGTTTTTTGGAGGAAAGTCTATTTAGGTCTTCTGCCATTTTTTGACTTTTTAAAATTCCAAGCTTTTTGTATATTTTGGAAATTAATCCCTTGCCAGTCACATAGTCTGCAAGTATTTTCTCCCAAGCCATAGGTTGTCTTTTCATTTTGTTTATGATTTTCTTTACTGTGCAAAATTTTATGTTTTATTATATCTCATTTGTTTGTTTTTTCTTTTGTTTCTCTATCCTTGAGTGTCTGAGCTAAGAAAATATTACTATAATTTATGTCAGAGAGTGTTTTGCCTGTGTAGTCTTTTAGAAGTTTTATAATATCATATGTTATGTTTAGGTATTTAAGCCATTTTGAGTTTATTGCTTTGTGTCGGAATCCAGCTCCAGTAGCCAGGGAATCAGCCTGAAGGGATGGGCAGTGTCGGCGAGAAATAATGCAGCCTCTCAGTTTTCTTGGACTGCATATTTATTTCAAGCTTAAGATTCTCTTTTATACTTTTACAAAAGCATTAGGAGGTTTGACATTTTCAGTTCCCCCGACCCAGATTTGTTGTCTCCATAAATCATTGTTGCCCCTCAAAAGGAGTTCTTGCCTCAGTGATTCTCTTATCTACTTCTTCTCATGTGTCCTTGTGAACATATAGTGACTCATGCTAATGTCTGGGCTGCATACCACATTCCTCAGTTTATTTATTATCTTTCTAAATCCTGTTTGCCCCTAGTATCCTGAGCTCACTTTCTCTAAAAAGGCTTCTAATCACTAATATCTCCAAAATTCCTAATCTCTATAAGCTATAGTAAAATATGCTAACATTACAACATTCCTTAAATCTTTAGCTTTTAACTATTTTAATTATTCCTAAGCCGTAAATTCAGCAAACTCCTTTGCCATAAACATTTCCATCACAAATAGGTTTCAGATAGCAATCCCTCCAATGGCCTCAAGCTGTGGCCTACATGCTCACCCTGGAACACTCTTTTGTAAAGGTCCTTGAACGAATGTCAGTGATAAACTTTATGAATTATTCTCTGAGCACAGCTGCAGAAGGTCTTGTGCCTTCTCATGCTCCTCTCAAGAACAATAAGCACCTTAATATTCTTTTCAGTCAACTCAGCCGAGGACAGGAAAAAACAAGTCAGAATCACAAGGCCTAACTCCTTCATCCCAGGTCCATGCCTGTGGGACAAGGAGAGGGAGTTGGGGCCGTGCCTCCATTTTGTCAGTAATGCCTAACGTGGCTCCCGACAGTTTTGTATGATGTGAGGGAGTGTTCTAACTTTATTGATTTGCATAGAGCCATCCAGCTTTCCCAACACTACCTTCTGAAGAGACAGGCTATCTTTTCTCCATTGTATATTTTTGCCTTTGCCAAAGATTAATTGACCATAAGTGTATAGGTTTATTTCTGTGTTCTCTATGCTGTTCAGTTGATCTATATGTCCTGTCAATGCCTTGCTGTTTTGATTACTGTTGCTTTGTAGTATTGTCTGAAGTTTGGAAGGGTTATGCCTTCAGCTGTGTTCTTTTTCCTCAGGATTGCCTTGGCAATTCTAGGTCTTTTTTGGTTCCTTATAAAGTTTAGGATTACTTGTTTTAGTTCTCTGAAGAATGCCATGGGTAATTTGATAAAAATTGTATTAAATCTGTAAAGTGCTTTGCATAGTATGACCATTTTAACAAGATCCATTCTCCCAATGCAAGAATATAGTATATCTTTCCATTTCCTAAATCATCTTTGATTTCCTTTATTAATGTTTTATACTTCTCAGAGTAAAAGTCTTCACCTCATGCATTAGGATTATTCCTTGGTATTTTTTGATGCAATTTTAAACAAGGTGTTTTTTTAAATCTTCAAATATTTTATTTTTAAAGAAATACAACAGATTTTTAAATTTTCTCTATTTCATTACTAAAGAAATGCAACAGATTTCTGTGTATTCATCTTGTATCTTGCTCAATTTTGTTGAATTCATTTATCAGTTCTAGTAGTTTTGTGTGGAATGTCTAGGTTTTTCTATATAGAGTACCACATATCAAAGTTCATTGATTGCTCGCACTGCATCAAGGGCCACTTCTTATGTGGGAGCACTGGTAGTCAGGTCAAATGTTCCTCAAGCACCTGTGCACTTTCAGTATCATGAGTTATCTATGAAAATCCCTTTAGTGTGGAGCTTCCCCATGGACATCATCATCCTTTTCATCACTTTTTCAATTATGTCAGTGATTTCACTTTCTCCAAGTTCCAGATATGTAGAGTTTTTCCAATGCCAGCAGTCAACATTAGATATTTTTTACACCTCCATCTATGTCCCACTCTGACTTTATTTTTAGCAATATGATTTTCCTTTACTTTGTGGCACTTTCATCTTTGTTTGGGAAACTATCTTTTTAATGACCAATTTTTGTCTGTGATCACATAGCTTTGTTACTGGTGTCAAGGAGACTACTTTCTTTCATGTATGAACATGAACTGAGTAACAGACACACAGTAACCAGTCATTGAACTTTTAAAAAAGTGACATGATTGGTCACTGATCGTAATGCACACGTTATTTACATAGTGATTTGTGGGTTGCAGAGATGGCAGTGAAGATTGTATTTCATACAATTACTCAAAGCTAATATACCACAGGACTTGAAATTTGAGCTATGCTTTTGGGAGACCAGTACTTAACTAAACCATAGCAACTAAATGTTGTGCATATTGGAGCTATGCAGAGTGAAGACTGTTTGTATATATTGTTTCCACTTAGTGGAATGTTTCTGCACATTCCATATTTATGACTTTCTTGATCAGATAATACCCATTTCATAAAGAACAGACCAGTTTGCAAAATTTTAGATTCCTACCCAGGATGAACAGCAAGCCAAAACCTATTTCTTAAAAGTAGAAGAGTTACTTGCAGAAGACTCACAGTTTTATTCGAAATCCTAGAGCTCTGAGGTATTGAGACATGCCAGAGGCTCTATACAGACCTCTAAAATCTCAGTTTTCTTTCTCATTTGCAGCTCCATGGGCTGGCATTGTTTCCATATGCTGACAATCTTAGTTCTGGACTTCATGATTTCATATCTTGGGAGAAAAGTCAGCTTCCTAAAGATGCTTCCTGCCTTCCATTTTTTCAGTTGTCATGCTTATGTCATAGTGGTATTTATAAAATGAAAATCTGACCGTGTACCTTCTCTGCTTAAAATCTGTCAATGTTTCCTTAAAACTCTTAGGACTAAGCCAAAACTCCTTACATAGAATAGAGAGTTGTTCATAGTAGGGCTTCCATTTCATTTTCAGCTTCCTCTCTTAGAGTCAATGATACATTTATTTTGAACAATTGTAAGTCCTGAAACACACTCTTTCTTACACCTGTTCTTTCCTTCAGGTGCTCTCACAGCTTAAACCTCCAGCTTTAGTTGGACAACTCTTGGTTATCTCACACAATAATCCTACTAATATATCTTTAGGGCAATAGCTTTTATGATCCATCTAATTGGAAAAAATTGTCTTCTAATTTTTTAGCTATCACCATTTAAAATTTATTACATCTTATTGTGCTTTAAAAACAGAGACATAACTTTGCTGACAAAGGTCTATTTAGTCAAAGCTATGGTTTTTCCAGTAGTCATGTATGGATGTGAGCGTTGGACCAAATAGAAAGCTGACTGCAAAAGAATTCATGCTTTTGAACTGTGGTTTGGAGAAGATTCTTGAAAGTCCCTTGGACTGCAAGGAGATCAAACCAGTCAGTCCTCAGGGAAATCAGTCCTGAATATTCATTGGAAGGACTGATAATGAAGCTGAAGCTCCAATACTTTGGCTACCTGATGTGAAGAACTGAATCACTGGAAAAGGCCCTGATGCTGGGAAAGGTTGAACGCGGGGGGAGAAGGGGACAACGGAAAATGAGATGGCTGGATGGCATCACCAACTTGATGGACATGAGTCTGATCATGCTCTGGGAGTTGGTGATGGACAAAGCCTGGTGTGCTGCAGTAAATAAGGTCACAAAGAGTCACACCCAACTGAGTGACTGAACTGATCTGATTGTGCTTTAATCCTATTTTCTTGTATCTTCCACTCATCTTTGATAACTGCAAAAAACATATAATTATATATACGTATATACTGTCCTAAGGCTTAATATAACAAAGCATAAAATGACAGAATGATCTCTGTTCGTTTCCAAGGCAAACCATTCAATATCACAGTAATCCAAGTCTATGCCCCAACCAGTAATGCTGAAGAAGCTGAAGTTGAACGGTTCTATGAAGACCTACAAGACCTTTTAGAACTAACACCCAAAAAAGATGTCCTTTTCATTATAGGGGACTGGAATGCAAAAGTAGGAAGTCAAGAAACACCTGGAGTAACAGGCAAATTTAGCCTTGGAATATGGAATGAAGCAGGGCAAAGACTAAGAGTTTTGCCAAGAAAATGCACTGGTCATAACAAACACCCTCTTCCAACAACACAAGAGAAGACTCTATACATGACATCACCAGATGGTCAACTCCGAAATCAGATTGATTATATTCTTTGCAGCCAAAGATGGAGAAGCTCTCTACAGTCAGCAAAAACAAGACCAGGAGCTGACTGTTGCTCAGACCATGAACTCCTTATTGCCAAATTCAGACTTAAATGGAAGAAAGTAGGGGAAACCACTAGACCATTCAGGGATGACCTAAATCAAATCCCTTATGATTATACAGTGGAAGTCAGAAATAGATTTAAGGGACTAGATCTGATAGATAGAGTGCCTGATGAACTATGGAATGAGGTTCATAACATTGTACAGGAGACAGGGATCAAGAACATTCCCATAGAAAAGAAATGCAAAAAAGCAAAATGGCTGTCTGGGGAGGCCTTAAAAATAGCTGTGAAAAGAAGAGAAGCGAAAAGCAAAGGAGAAAAGGAAAGATATAAACATCTGAATGGAGAATTCCAAGGAATAGCAAGAAGAGATAAGAAAGCCTTCTTCAGCGATCAATGCAAAGAAATAGAGGAAAAAAACAGAATGGGAAAGACTAGGGATCTCTTAAAGAAAATCAGATACCAAAGGAACATTTCATACAAAGATGAGCTCCATAAAGGACAGAAATGGTATGGACCTAACAGAAGCAGAAGATATTAAGAAGAGATGGCAAGAATACACAGAAGAACTGTACAAAAAAGATCTTCACGACCCAGATAATCACGATGGTGTGATCACTCACCTAGAGCCAGACATCCTGGAATGTGAAGGCAAGAGGGCCTTAGAAAGCATCACTACGAACAAAGCTAGTGGAGGTGATGGAATTCCAGTTGAGCTATTCCAAATCCTGAAAGATGATGCTGTGAAAGTGCTGCACTCAATATGCCAGCAAATTTGGAAAACTCAGCAGTGGCCACAGGACTGGAAAAGGTCAGTTTTCATTCCAATCCCAACGAAAGGCAATGCCAAAGAATGCTCAAACTACCACACAATTGCACTCATCTCACATGCTAGTAAAGTAATGCTCAAAATTCTCCAAGCCAGGCTTCAGCAATATGTGAACCATGAATTTCCAGATGTTCAAGCTGGTTTTACAAAAGGCAGAGGAACTAGAGATCAAATTGCCTACATCCGCTGGATCATAGAAAAAGTAAAAGAGTTCCAGAAAAACATCTATTTCTGCTTTATTGACTATGCCAAAGCCTTTGACTGTGTGCATCACAATAAACTGTGGAAAATTCTTCAAGAGATGGGAATACCAGAGCACCTGACCTGCCTCTTGAGAAATTTGTATGCAGGTCAGGAAGCAACAGTTAGAACTGGACATGGAACAACAGACTGGTTCCATATAGGAAAAGGAGTTCATCAAGGCTGTATATTGTCACCCTGCTTATTTAACTTCTAGGCAGAGTACATCATGAGAAACGCTGGTTTGGAAGAAACACAAACTGGAATCAAGATTGCCGGGAGAAGTATCAATAACCTCAGATATGTAGACGACACCACCCTTATGGCAGAAAGTGTAGAGGAACTCAAATGCCTTTTGATGAAAGTGAAAGTGGAGAGTGAAAAAGTTGGCTTAAAGCTCAACATTCAGAAAACGAAGATCATGGCATCGGGTCCCATCACTTCATGGGAAATAGGTGGGGAAACAGTTGAAACAGTGCCAGACTTTATTTTTCTGGGCTCCAAAATCAGTACAGATGGTGACTGCAGCCATGAAGTTAAATGACGCTTACTCCTTGGAAGGACAGTTATGACCAACCTAGGTAGCATATTAAAAGTCAGGGACATTACTTTGCCAACAAGGTTCGTCTAGTCAAGGCTATGGTTTTTCCTGTGGTCATGTATGGATGTGAGAGTTGGACTGTGAAGAAGGCTGAGAGCCGAAGAATTGATGCTTTTGAACTGTGGTGTTGGAGAACACTGTTGAGAGTCCCTTGGACTGCAAGGAGATCCAACCAGTCCATTCTGAAGGAGATCAGCCCTGGGATTTCTTTGGAAGGAATGATGCTGAAGCTGAAACTCCAGTACGTTGGCCACCTGATGCGAAGGGTTGACTCACTGGAAAAGACTCTGATGCTGGGAGGGATTGGGGGCAGGAGGAGAAGGGGATGACAGAGGATGAGATGGCTGGATGGCATCACTGACTCGATGGACTTGAGTCTCAGTGAACTCCGGACGTTGGTGATGGACTGGGAGGCCTGGCGTGCTGCGATTCATGGGGTCGCAAAGAGTCGGACACAACTGAGCGACTGATCTGATCTGGTCTGATGTTGTTTTTTAAATCCCTTTTCCCTCCTGTTTTCTGTGACAATATTTTTAGACAATATATTCCTCTTTTTTCTTTAGTTACTACTATTCATTATTCTAAGTCACTGGATATCTATTGTGTCCATCTCATTGTATTGATTTTGATGAAGTTTCTCCTAAAGCTCTTCTATTTTTGTTTATTTATATATTCTTCCTTAGTTATTTCATTTAATCATCATGTCTTTAAATATTATCTTTGGGTTGGTGATTTCTAAATATGTAGTTTCATTCTGAACATTTCTAAACATCCTCAGTGGTATCACAACTGCCTATTTGAAATCTTTACTTAGTATTCCAAAATATTCATGAAAGGCAAAAGAAAATACCTCTGTCCTCCACAACATACTTTTCCTCATATCTTAGGTAATACCATCATCACACATTCAATTTTTAGAGTCATTCATTCTTGAAATTTTTCATTTACTGAAATAAATTTCATCTATGACAAAATTTGATATACTGTATTTTCTATGCAGTATGCTCAATTATAGGACTAAAAAGCAAACACCACAAAAATTTCCATCTTTAAGGAATCAGAAGAGCACTGGCAAAAGTACTGTGAAGGAGAAATGTTTCTTCGTAAAGCAACTCCCCATTACTTATTGGGACCTAAGTGATCATCAACAGCTTTAGAGAAGAGGTACAATTTGAATGCTGAATTCCCCATGTGATAAAACAGTATAGGCTTTGACATACAATTAAAATAAATAAATTTATATTAAAAAATAAAATAAAAAGTAAACATAAAAAATAAAAGAAAAAACAGTATAGGCAAAAAACAAAGACTTGTGTAAAATATTTTACATTATTTGATCTTCTTAAAGTCAGTAAATGTCTAAGTCCTTTCAGTTGCGCCTCTGAAACCAGGAAAATTCAATATCTGCTTTCTATAAGGAACACAGTCCTCTGTATAGATGTCAGCATCTTATCTTTTAAATTCTGATTTTGTTCACTTTTCCTCTGTCTTAAATATTTACTGTTGTTGTTGTTCACTTGCTAAGTTGTTTCTAACTCTTTGCAACCCCATGGGTTGCAGCATTCCAGGCTTCCCTGTCCTTCACTATTTCCCAGAGTTTGCTCAAACTCATGTCCATTGAATCAGTGATGTCATCCAACCATATCATCCTCGCCATCCCCTTCTCTTTCTTCTCTCAATCTTCCCCAGCATCACCATCTTTTCCAATGAGTTGGCTCTTTGCTTCAGGTCGCCAAAGCATTGGACCTTCAGTCCCAGTCCTTCCAATGAATATTCAGTATTGATTTCCTTTACAATTGACTGGTTTGATCTCCTTGCATTCCAAGGGACTCTCAAGAGTCTTCTCCAGCACCACAATTCAAAAACATCAATTTTGTGGCATCAGTCTTCTTTATGGTCCAACTCTCACATCTCTACATGACTACTGGACAATACATAGATTTGACTATACAGACCTTTTTGGCAAAGTGATATCTCTGCTTTTTAATACACTGTCTACGTTTCTCATAGCTTTTCTTCCAAGGAGCAAGTGTCTTTTAATTTTGTGGCTGCAGTTACTATACATAGTGATTTTGGAGCCCAAGAAAATAAAATGTGTCACCGTTTTCACTTTTCCTCATTTGCTCCCTCTTCATCTATCTTAAATATTTATAGCAATAACTTATCAGACCCCAGTTATGTCATTTTATTGCATGAAAATGATCATTAATTCATATTTTATACAAAATAAATGCAAACCATTTTTTCTAATATGAACTTTTATATCCAGCATCATACCTATTTCTTCTCTTATATTTGCATAAAAAATACATTCAAAAGCAGGAATCCAAGGGCTCAATGAGAAGTGCATGGGCCTTCAAGTAAACAAGACCACTTAGTGAGTAACCAGTGTACTGTTCACTACATGACCTTAGAGTTGCACATCTAGCTCTTTGTGCTGTCCCTTCCACATATCTATTTATCAATAATATATTTACTGTCCTTATAGTTGTTTTTCTCTGTGATATTTCTAAGTTTTCTTAATTTGAATTATCATTTATCCTTTAAGATGTAATTGAATTCTTATGTGAGTACATTTACTCAACACCCATGATTTAATTTTTCATATTTTAATTTTTCATATTTCATTGAAATAGTTATCTATATTTTACTCTGAATAGTATTTTACTGTAAGGATAATAGCTTTTATTACACTGTGTTATAATTGTGTCTTTACTTATTTTCTATATGGTAATATAGTTCCTTGGGACAGAACACTGTTCTAAATTAGAGTACTGTGTGGTTCATTGTTCACGTTTAATAAGTATTTGTTGGCTAAACAAATAAAATTAAAGTTTTGACCTAAATTGCTTGTAGAAATCAGCAAAACATTTTTTTCCCATAAAAATAAAGTTCTTTAAACATATAGCATCTAACATGCTAAAAGTAAAGCACATTTTACAAAGTATCTCAAGAAAGACTATGCCTTAAGAAGATGTGCTAAAAACCAAGCTGGGGAGTCCTGTCTAAAATATTTAACTATTTCTGATATACACTTTTTTTTACATTTCTAATCAGCATAATGGAAAGTGATATATAAGGAACATTAAAACAAAACAGAGATAACATATGGAAAATTGAGGCTCTAGAGCTAGGAGTTTTTAAATTTGCCCTGAATTATAATGGATATTATTGGTTGGAAGGAGGAGTGTTTCTTTCTGCACTCCCTTAGGGAGCTAGAATGGTCAGGAGATTCCACAAATTCTATCCTGTCACTTTGAATTATAGGTGAAAAGTTGATGCCTGGTTACAGATAAAGCAAGTCTTCATTCCACAATTTTCTCTTCTTCCACTGGGGTAAAGCCGTCATAATTTGTTTTATGAGAAAACTTGGAGGAGCACCATGAAAGTTCTGGTAAGTCACACACTCACTGCTAGTGTCTACTCACCCACTCATCCCACGGACTTTCTCTTCGTCATGGTTGTATCAAAAACAAATTCTTTAGATGGTCCAAATTCCAGAATCTATAACTTTTTTCCTGTCAGCATTTTTTACAAGCTGCTTCAAGTGAGAAAGTTGAGCAAGGATCTCAATGGGAGAGCAATCACAGGGACATTTTCCTTGAGGATTTGAATTCTCTAATGTTTCTCTTGACATCTTAGGTCATTTCTCTGAAGAATCATCAGTCTACACAAGTGTAGATTTCCGTTCCTACAATACTGATTTAACCAAGGCATAGTAACTGTATTTGTTATGTAGATTTAAAAAAAAAAAACACTTTAATTTCAAATTCCATGTATTACTTATTACTTCAGTCAAATTTCTTAGAATAACATTGACAGTTATCTTGAAAGAAGCAGGAGAATTAAGTTGTACTCTGTTATGCATCGACTAGCTGAGAAATAAAACAAGGAACTAATTAACATCTTAACAGATTTGATTGTAAACAGAACATCACATTCATATAGGAAAAGCCATTCGTTATTAGAGTTAGAATTTTTTTTTTTTTGGCTTTAAGTTAGTTCTTTTATGGCTACAAAGGTAGTCCTATGAATAATTATGCAATAGAATGTTCATTTTAGCAGAATTGACTCATCAATTTAAACAGCAACTGATTTGACCATTTGTTTTCTGGCAACTTGACTGAGTCAGTAAAACTTCTATGACCCTATTCAATGAATATGAATTGTAAGAAAAATTCAGTTATTAAGAGAAACTACTACATTTCCTTTTATGGAAATACTATGTTTCAATATATTATTTTATCCATTTTTACTAGCAAAATTTTAATCAGACTGGGAAGGGAATATTGAATTAGTCAATTAAAAAGTAGGGAAAAACTACAAATGAATGAAAAGAGCAGCAAAACTATCTCAACTATTTGAAAATAGACAAAAATTACTTTGTCTTCCATAGATAATGTGTAATTTCTTATGCCATTAATTCATTTTTTATTTTATCTAGTGCCCAATTCAAAAATACTTCATAAGTGCCTTGTGCTTGCAAGTACCCTGTGTATTATCACATATACAATTACTAATAAGAGATGCAAAGGTATTTGGAAGATCTATTTCAGAGGATATATAAATGGTAATATGGTTATAGGTTTCCCTGGTGGATCAGATGGTAAAGAATCTGCCTGCAATGCAGGAGACCTGGGTTTGACCATAAGAACAAAGAAAAGAACTTTTTGCATTGGGAACTGGGAGATGACCTTCCTCTTCCATTATCCTAGTCCTTCCTTTTCCAAAACTTCATGAATAGGAAACCAAAAATATGCTTATTATTCCAGATGAGCTCCCTTGGTGGCTCACTGGTAAAGAATCCACCTGCCATTGCAGTAGATACAAGTTGATCCCTGAGTCAGGAAGATCATCTGGAGAAGGAAATGGCAACCCATACCAGTACTCTTGCCTGAGAAATCCAGTGAACAGAGGAGGCTCTCAGGTTACATTCCGTGGAGTCTCAAAAGAGTCAGACACAGCTGAGTGACTAAATAACAATAATTATTCCTGGTAGCCATAAACATATGTTCTCACTATAAAAGTTCAGTTCTAGAATGTATCAAAATCTAGGAGTACTTGATAAAAATTATAACACCAGCACAGACAGTGACTTTGTATTTTTCTTATTCCTTGTATTTTCTTCTTTGCATGTACAGTTGAGCACAGTCCACTTGGGCTTGGTAAGTGAGAATGTTTGTGTCTGTGTGCATGACAAACAACATCTTTAAGAGAGTTATCCTTTGTGTGAAACTATCCATGATCTCTTTCATGCAGGAATTTTGAGTGGATACATGATGCAGTTACAGTACTGATAAGCATTTTTCTTTTTCTTTTTTCATCATCAAAAGTCCATAGTTCACAATAAGGTTTGCAGCCACTCCCCAGTACTGGAACACTTTCACTCTTTAGGAATGATGACATTGGGCAGGGGCTCATCCATTGCTTGAATCAATGGCTTCATCCATCTTTCAGAATGAAATCACCAAGAGAAGACTTCTTCAGTCTCCTGCCTATATAAATAGCCAGTCTCCTACATGACCTTTGTAGAAGTTTGTGGAAGAAGTCTTACAAATAAATATTAACTTTTCCTATGTCTATGGTGCCATAGTTTCTATGTTTTCATTCTAGTCCATATTTAACCTCTGCTGCTGCTAAGTCGCTTCAGTCGTGTCCAACTCTGTGCGACCTCATAGACGGCAGCCCACCATGTTTAACCTCTAGCAATATGTAAAAAAAAAAAAAAAAAAAAGGAAAGATTAGTTGGTACTTTTCATCTTCATATGATTTCTGTTTTTTTTTTTTTTTTCTATACACTGCCACATGTCAACCAGGATGCAGGCCCTGTATCTTCTTGGAGGATCTTAAATTTCAGGGTACTTGGTTGTCCCATGACCTTAGATCTCTGGTATCTTCAGAGAGCTTTTTCTTGTTGTTAGGATTAGAGTGTTGCTATTTCTGGCAATCTATATCCTAGGCAGAACGGGTTTCTCTCAATCAATATCTTATATCTCATAAACAATACAAAGATGTTAGAGTGTTTTACCTCTAAATGTTTTCTGCTAGTCTTAGTTTATTGCTATTATTATTAATTTTATATATCCGTCTTTTCCTGGGTCCGAAAGTTAGAGATTTTTTTCTATTTCTATTGTAAGTTTTCTTTATTTATATTCCCTGAAAAGAAAATTTACCATTGCATATGCTTAATTTTTTAAATTTAAATTTATTTATTTTAATTAGAGGCTAATTACTTTACAATATTGTATTGGTTTTGCCATACATCAACATGAATCCTCCATGGGTGTACACGTGTTCCCGATCCTGAACCCCCCTCCCACCTCCCTGCTTAATATTTTTTCTTGCATCTTAGACCACCTTTAGAAACTGTACTCCTTTTCATGAGTTTGTTGAAAAGAAATACAGATTGTATTTGTTTGAAATATTTTTTTATTCATTCATCATTTTCAAAATATAACTTTGTATGCTAAGTCGTTTTGGTCATGTTGTGACTCTTTGTGACCCTGTGGACTGTAGCCCTGCAGGCCCCTCTGTCCATAGGAATTGTCCAGGCAATAATACTGGAATGGGTTGCCATGCCCTCCTCCAGGTGATATTCCCTACCCAGGGATCAAACCTGCATCTCTGTGTCTCCCACATTGGCAGGTGGGTTCTTTACCACTAGAGCCACCTGGGATGCCCAGGTGAAATATAACTTCACTAGTATACAATTCAAGGTTTATATTTGGCTTCTTTCAAGCTTCCCTGATAGCTCAGTTGATAAAGAATCTGCCTGCAATGCAGGAAACCCTGGTTCAATTTCTGGGTCAGGAAGATCCACTGGAGAAGGGTTAGGCTACCCACTCCAGTATTCTTGGTCTTCCGTTGTGGCTCAGCTGGTAAAGAATCCACCTGCAATGAGGGAAAGCTGGGTTTGATCCATGGGTTGGGAAGATCACCTGGAGAAGGGAAAGGCTACACCTGGAGAAGGGAAAGGCTACCCACTCCAGTATTCTGGCCTGGAGAATTCCATGGACTGTATAGTCCATGGGGTCGCAAAGAGACAGACACGACTTGAGCAACTTGCACTCACTCACTCTCTCAAGCACTTTAAAGGTATTTCACTGACTTCTGGCTTTTATTCTTGCATCAAGAATTTGGATGTCAGTCTAAATATTTGTATTTGTAGACCATCTGTCTTTTTTTTTCTGACTATTTTTTATGAATTTTATTTACCTTTTCCCTGCAGTTTTACTATAGGAAAATTTATTAATTTCTTTGTATTTAGTTATGAATTTCTTTGTGTTTATTCTGCTTGATAAAATTTAATAAGACATCATGTCTTTTACCAATTCTACATTTGGTCTATTACCTGTTGACTATTGCTTTTGTTGTGTTTCCATAGATATAACTTTTAAAATTTGCCAGTTTGTTTTAGGACTTCTTAGGTATGAAGGAGAAGAAGAAATTCTGTGTATATGTAGTTTTAATTTTTGTCCTAGTTTGTATTAAAAAAAAACACAGGGATGGAGAAAAATCATATATCACAAAACAAAATGATAACCATGGGGAGGAAAGAAGTGTACTTCTGTACTTATATTTTTCAGGATGATAGGTCACTTTTAGGCTATATTTCCCATAATCTGAGGGAATAAAGTCTCAGGAGTAGAGATGTATGAGATGGAAGTTTTCCCTTTCCCTGACATAGTCAGGGAAATATATTCTAACCTAAACTGGGAGAAGAAAACTCATTCATAGTACAGTGTTGTATATCCTGTAGGCTTTCAACAATATAATTGATGATGATGATGCTGTGACAGTCTTATATGTACTTGTCTTTAGTCCTTGATATTATAGCTTTCATTATTCTGACTACATGTAGCAGTGTAAACTACAAAGTCAGCCAATACAAACTGGGTTTTCAGGAGGTAAAGAGATGTCAGATTTCAAAATAATACTTTCTTTCTTCTGGATTTCTCCCTTATTCAAAAACACTTTTAGTGACAGCTTTTCTCTTTATTATTCCTTTACAGAAATCATCACTGATTGCAATAAGCTCTGTCTCCAATTTTTTTGACAGGCATCTGAGAATTATGGCACTAGCATTTACCCTCTTGTTCACGTCAAACTGTTCCTTCTATTCTTGGAATAATTCACAAGATATGATATTTGAGCAATGTAGGCCTAAAGGACACAGGCAATTTATGTTGTGTCAATGATAGTGACCTCTGGTTTTTGAAAGAAAGACCTGACCCTTTAGACCATCTCTAAAGCCAGTGTGCACTGTGCTTTAAAGGCTAAAATCAAGATATATCATAGAATGGAGATATTTTGAAACTCACACATGTACCGCAAGATTTTATTCCCGTACTTCCATTTTCTGTATTAGGAAACTAAGTCTACAAGAAACTCTAATTTGCTCAACACATATTTATTTAGTTGCTAAAATACTTATTCTGCACATCATAGTAAATCAATTAGTTCATCATTTTACCAGCATTCCTATTTTTCAGCACAAATCAATGTTGTGTAATCATTCAATAAAAACATATTATAAATTAGAGATTGATTTATAAAGAGGAAGGCATACATGTTATCTACATTATTGCTGCCAAAAGCCAAATTTGGCCAGTGATGGGAATGAAGCCCTATTTTTCATGCATTGACCCCTACTCAAGCATTTGTCTCAATATTTTTCATGGAGCTTTCCCAGGGAAATGATTCAATACATCACAGACCTTGGAAAATTGTTCCTCACTTTTGTCAACTTGCCTGAATACCCATTTTGAAAGATAAAACAAATCCTTGAGAGAATAATAAATCTTTCATTTTGTAATTCCAGGCTTTTCATTTAGCACCATTATCTCTATTTTTCTCTGCAATCCATATCTTACAAATGATGGTTTCCCACATTTTTTTGGGAAAAAAATCAGATAATTCATTTATGTTGAGAACTGATAATTAATGATGCTTATCTAAGTTATATGTGTACATTCACAAAGGGCTAGATGAAGAAAAATTTCATGTAAGTGTTAAAACATCAGATATTAGTGTCAGGAGGCTACTGGCTAATATGTCAATCTACTAGATTGTCTTATGGAGTGGAATATTGCAATATTTGTCTCTTATCCCTACTGAATAATCACCAACTTTTAAAAGTGATCATTGATTTTAACCTTAAAAATGTTGCTGTGCTTCAGCTTTCTATGTTTCTTAAAAAGTTAAGACAAAAAACATCATTTATTTGCTGGAGCAGTTGATAACATGGCCATTGTTCCTTCTCACCTTTTAAATTTGGCACACAGTAATTTAGAGTTGACTATGTGCCTTACACTTTTCCAAGTACTTTATAAATACTAACTGTGTAGTCCTCAATACAAAAAGAATTTTGAGGTAGGTCCTATTATTAATCCCATCACATAAATGAAGCTATATGTCTAGTGAAATATGTGGTTGATAAGGATCATTTTTCAGTGGATTCTTAAGGCAATATGTTCAGAATCTAAACATTACAGTGACTTTATAAAGAAAGACTGCAATCTTACTCATCATAATTTGGAAAGGAAATACACATTTTATAGTGTATAATCCTCAGTGTTTTTGTTATTCATTATACCAGGAAATTAGGAGTAAAAAGTGGGATGCTTGGAATGTCTGATTTGGCAGGATATTCTCTTTCCCAGGATATTTCAGAACTATAGAAATGGACTTTTTTTGAACTAGAGTTTTTTTCTGGAGTCTTAACTACACAATGCTTGAATATATGAAGGTCCCATCACCTGGAGAATTTATATGGCTTTTATTATCTCATAATATAAGGGGCCATAAAGCTCAATGCCTTTTGACCTTTTCTGAGGATAGAGATCACTCACTCTGTGATCTTGAACAACCTAATTTCTTTCATAGTCACACTCACAAGCTTGTGCCATGGAGTCTGTTTTTAAGAATGAAATTTTGCTTACCAGAATACCTACACTTTAAGATCAGAATGTTATAAAATAACAAAGTAAAGTAATGACTACTGATTAGGATTCTACCATTGGAGATGCCCAGACATTCAGTTTATTCACAAAGAAGTTCCTTTACTAATGGCCTTAGCCTTTTTGATGTATTGAAGACATTAATTTATTTTATCAGAATTTTTAAAAAATCCAAAATAAGTCAGTATTTCTCTGCAGTCAGATATTTTAGGAAATAACTTAAGGGGTTAATTATAGCACATAAGCAACATTCCTATCAGTTGGAAAAAAGTAAGACACTGAGAGTTGGCCGTAACTGAATTCTGTACGTGAACGGAACGTGTTAGTTGCTCAGTCACGTCCGACTCTTTGTTACCCCATGGACTGTAGCACACCAGGCTCCTCTGTCCATGGCATTGTCCAGGCAGGAATACTAGAGTATGTTGCCATTTCCTTCTCTAGGGGACCTTTCTGACCCAGGGATCAAACCCAGGCCTCCTGCATTGCAAGCATATTCTTTACTATCTGAGGTGTGAGGAAACCCCCTAACTATTTAATATTTAAGTTAATTATTAGTGTATAATCTCTTGCTCTTTACAGCATCGGACCTTGCTTCTATCACCAGTCACATCTACAACTGGGTATTGTTTTTGCTTTGGCTCCATCCCTTCATTCTTTCTGGAGTTATTTCTCCGCTGATCTCCAGTAGCATATTGGGCACCTACCGACCTGGGGAGTTCCCCTTTTAGTATCCTATCATTTTGCCTTTTCATACTGTTCATGGGGTTCTCAAGGCAAGAATACTGAAGTGGTTTGCCATTCCCTTCTCCAGTGGACCACATTCTGTCAGACCTCTCCACCATGACCCGCCCGTCTTGG
Organism: Bos mutus; assembly: GCF_027580195.1. Lineage (NCBI taxonomy): Eukaryota > Metazoa > Chordata > Mammalia > Artiodactyla > Bovidae > Bos > Bos mutus. Next base: position 81,406,037 of record NC_091622.1, read on the forward strand.
GTGGCCTTACGGGCATGGCATAGTTTCATTGAGTTAGACAAGGCTGTGGTCCTAGTGTGATTAGAATGACTAGTTTTCTGTGAGTATGGTTTCAGTGTGTCTGCCCTCTGATGCCCTCTTGCAACACCTACCGTCTTACTTGGGTTTCTCTTACCTTGGACGTGGGGTATATGGCTGCTCCAGCAAAGTGCAGCCGCTGCTCCTTATCTTAGACGAGGGGTATCTCCTCACCGCCACCCCTTCTGATCTTCAATGTGGAATAGCTCCTCTAGGCCCTCCTGCGCCCCCGCAGTCACCGCTCAGTGGAGGTGGGGTTGCTCCTCCGGCCGATGCCCCTGGCTCTGACGTGGCGTAGCTCCTCTTGGCCCTCCTACGCCATTGCAGCCTGGCACTCTCGGCCGCTGCCCCTGACCTCGGACGTGGGGCAGCCGCCCACACTGCGAAAAATATCAGTAACCTCAGATATATACATGACACGACCCTTATGGCAGAAAGTGAAGAGGAACAAAAAAGCCTCTTGATGAAGATGAAAGAGGAGAGTGAAAACGTTGGCTTAAAACTCAACATTCAGAAAACAAAGATCATGGCATCTGGTCCCATCACTTCATGGGAAATACATGGGGAAACAGTGGAAACAGTGTCAGACTTTATTTTTTGGGGGCTCCAAAATCACTGCAGATGGTGACTGCAGCCATGAAATTAAAAGATGCTTACTCCTTGGAAGAAAAGTTATGACCAACTTAGATAGCATATTGAAAAGCAGAGACATTATTTTGCCAACAAAGGTCCGTCTAGTCAAGACTATGATTTTTCCAGTGGTCGTGTATGGATGTGAGAGTTGGACTGTGAAGAAGGCTGAGCGCTAAAGAATTGATGCTTTTAAACTGTGGTGTTGGAGAAGACTCTTGAGAGTCCCTTGGACTGCAAGGAGATCCAACCAGTCCATTCTAAAGGAGATCAGCCCTGGGATTTCTCTGGAAGGACTGATGCTAAAGCTGAGACTTCAGTACTTTGGCCACCTCATGCGAAGAGTTGACTCATTGGAAAAGACTCTGATGCTGGGAGGGATTGGGTGCAGGAGGAGAAGGGGACGACAGAGGATGAGATGGCTGGATGGCATCACTGACTCGATGGACGTGAGTCTGGGTGAACTCCGGGAGTTGGTGAAAGACAGGGAGGCCTGGCGAGCTGCGATTCATGGGGTCGCAAAGTCGGACACAACTGAGCGACTGAACTGAACTGAACTGAATCTCTTGCTTACATTTTATTATAACATTTCTTGACTAGTTCTTCAGATTCTTTTTTTTAACTGCTGAAAATAGTTAATGAACTATAAAACAGCTTCTGTTTACAGTAAAAAGATTCTTATATGTTTTTTACTTGTTTGGTGTTTATCTTCCTAATATGGATAAATAACACATTTGGCACTTACTAGAAATTTATTGAAGGTATTGTAACTGTACCTTATCAATAGTTGAATGTTCGTCTTACATGGGAGTAAAAATGTATATTGTGGTATATTCTAAAACATATTCCTCATTGTCATTAGGTTTGAACTATAAAAAGTGGCAGAAAATAATATTATAGATAGTAAACATATTATAAAGATTAACTAGATATTAAAATTATTCCATAATTTTTTCAGATGGCTCTTTCTGCACATGTATGTATTTCCCTCAATATAAAACACAGCACATTAGACTAGAGCCCCACCTTCTGTTCTAAGACTGTCCATACCCAGAGTAACTATTCTGTTGAATTTAGGTGTATCCCTCAGTTTTGTGTCCTTCAGTTCAGTTCAATTGCTCAGTCGTGTCTGACTCTTTGCGACCCCATGAATCGCAGCACACCAGGCCTCCCTGTCCATCACCAACTCCTGGAGTTCACTCAAACTCACGTCCATCGAGTCGGTGATGCCATCCAGCCATCTCATCCTCTGTTGTCCCCTTTTCCTCCTGCCCACAATCCCTCCCAGCATCAGAGTCTTTTCCAATGAGTCAACTCTTCACATGAGGTGGCCAAAGTACTGATATAGATCTAAAAGTCCTATGTTCTATTGCTTTATTAAGATTTTGAAACATTTGAATGTTTGATATTATATAATACACACATAGATCTGTATTTTCTCAACATTATGATTTTGAGATTTATTCACATTGATTCCTATGTCTTATTTATTCAGTTTAATTCTAAAAACATATTTTTTATTATTATAGGATATCTTATAAGTTTTCAGTTTGAAGAACATATAAATTGTTATTACGTTTTGATTACAAAAACTGACACATTTTATTGCCCTTAACATTTTAAAACTTACTGCTTGACAAGGCTTTATTATAGGTAGGGCTATAGGGTCATAACTGGGGAAAGAAAGGAATAGATGTTTGAAATAATACCATCAAGAATAAAGAGTTACAAAGCCTTTTAGATTATAAAATAAAAAAATATATATATGTAAATATATAAAATAGTGCAGTCAAATTTCTCCCTTCTTCCCTTCATTCTCTCCCCCTTCCTTCTTTCCTTCCTTCCTTTCTTTCTTTCCACAAATATCTGAGAACCAAATGTATGTTTGGCACTATTCTAGGACCTTGGGATTTTTCAATCAACAATGCAAAAATCTCTGAACACCCAGGCTAAAACAACATTAATTTATGAGGTTCATCTCTTCCTGGGGTTTCTGAGATGGCAAAATGCTTATATTTTTGCCTTCCATCTCTGCTGGTCACTGTAATTATATAGTAGTTTTATAATTTTAAAAGGTATAGAAGCTTTATTTAAAAAAAAAAAAACTTGCTTTGTGATTTTAATTACTGTGGGTGCCCTTTCATTTAAAAAAAATTTTTTTTTAATCAAAGTATAGTTGATATTTAAGGTTGTGTCAGTTTCAGGTGTATAGCAAAGTGATTCAGTTTTATATATACATATATATTACTTTTCATATTCTTTTTCATTGTAGGTTATTGTAAGGTATTAAATATGGTTCCCTTTGCTATACAATAAATCCTTGTTTATCTATTTTTATATAGTACTGTTCATCTGTTAATCACAGACTCCTAATTTATTCCTCCCTTGCCCATTCTCCTTTGGTAACCATGAGTTTGTTGTTTATGTCTGTTAGTCTGTATTTGCTTTGTAATTAAGCTATTTATATTATTGTTTAGATTCCACATATAAGTGATATCATACATTTGTTTTTGTCTGACTTGCTTCACTTAGTATGATAATATCTAGGTCCATCCATGTTGCAGCAAATAGCATTATTTCATCCTTTCTATGGTTGAATAATGTTCTGTTGTATATATATATATATATACCACATCTTCTTTATCCATTCATCTGTTGATGGAAATTTATGTTGCCCCTATGTCTTGGATATTATAAATATTGTGCCATGAATACTGAGGTGAGTTTGACTTTTCATCTTTTCTGGAAAGCCACAGTTATCAAGACAGTATGGTACTGGCACAAAGACAGAAATATAGATCAATGGAACAAAATAGAAAGCCCAGAGATAAATCCACGCACATATGGACACCTTATCTTTGACAAAGGAGGCAAGAATATACAATGGATTAAAGACAATCTCTTTAACAAGTGGTGCTGGGAAATCTGGTCAACCACTTGTAAAAGAATGAAACTAGAACACTTTCTAACACCATATACAAAAATAAACTCAAAACGGATTAAAGATCTCAATGTAAGACCAGAAACTATAAAACTCCTAGAGGAGAACATAGGCAAAACACTCTCTGACATACATCACAGCAGGATCCTCTATGACCCACCTCCCAGAATATTGGAAATAAAAGCAAAAATAAACAAATGGGACCTAAGTAACCTTAAAAGCTTCTGCACATCAAAGGAAACTATTAGCAAGGTGAAAAGGCAGCCTTCAGAATGGGAGAAAATAATAGCAAATGAAGCAACGGACAAACAACTAATCTCAAAAATATATAAGCAACTCCTACAGCTCAACTCCAGAAAAATAAATGACCCAATCAAAAAATGGGCCAAAGATCTAAATAGACATTTCTCCAAAGAAGACATACAGATGGCTAACAAACACATGAAAAGATGCTCAACATCACTCATTATCAGAGAAATGCAAATCAAAACCACTATGAGGTACCATTTCACACCAGTCAGAATGGCTGCAATCCAAAAGTCTACAAATAATAAATGCTGGAGAGGGTGTGGAGAAAAGGGAACCCTCTTACACTGTTGGTGGGAATGCAAACTAGTACAGCCACTATGGAGAACAGTGTGGAGATTCCTTAAAAAACTGGAAATAGAACTGCCTTATGATCCAGCAATCCCACTGCTGGGCATACACACTGAGGAAACCAGAAGGGAAAGAGACACGTGTACCCCAATGTTCATCGCAGCACTGTTTATAATAGCCAGGACATGGAAGCAACCTAGATGTCCATCAGCAGATGAATGGATAAGAAAACAGTGGTACATATACACAATGGAGTATTACTCAGCCATTAAAAAGAATACATTTGAATCAGTTCTAATGAGGTGGATGAAACTGGAGCCTATTATACAGAGTGAAGTAAGCCAGAAGGAAAAACACCAATACAGTATACTAACGCATATATATGGGATTTAGAAAGATGGTAACGATAACCCTGTATACGAGACAGCAAAAGAGACACTGACGTATAGAACAGTCTTATGGACTTTGTGGGAGAGGGAGAGGGTGGGAAGATTTGGAAGAATGGCATTGAAACATGTAAAATATCATGTACGAAACGAGATGCCAGTCCAGGTTCAATGCACGATACTGGATACTTGGGGCTAGTGCACTGGGACGACCCTGAGGGATGGTATGGGGAGGGAGGAGGGAGGAGGGTTCAGGATGGGGAACACATGTATACCTGTGGTGGATTCATTTTGATATTTGGCAAAACTAGTACAATTATGTAAAGTTTAAAAATAAAATAAAATTAATTTAAAAAATAATAATAAAAGCATAACTTTTAAAGTACCTTGAAATATAAAACTATCCAGTAGTGTCTAGCACATAGCAAAGATGGCATTGTAGGTGGAGAAAATGGCAAGGTTGAAATGGCAAACATCATTAGCTCCATGTTGTGTCCTGAATATTGCAGGTATTCCATGTTGGCTGAATATTGCAGGTATCCCATGTTGGCTGAAGCATATTGTTGGTATTCCACGATCCAAATTATATATGTACTTTTATTTTTCACAATATATACTTTTATTTTTCAACTTGTTGCTGACTTTTTAAATCTGGTTAAGCGGACAAGTCCTTATTTTCACCTTATGTAGACTGGGCATGAAAGGAACCATCTCAATTATAGTGTGAAGTATTAATCGCTCAGTCATGTCTGACTCTTTTCGACCCTATGGACTGTAGCCTGCCAGGCTCCTCTGTCCATGGGATTCTCTAGGCAATACTGGAATGGGTCACAATTTGCTTCTCTAGGGGATCTTCCCAACCCAGGGATTAAACCTGGGTCTCCTGCACTGTGGGCAGTTTCCCCACCATCTGAACTACCAGGGAAGTAAAAATACTCCAATAAAAAAACAACTATACTCCAATTAAAAAAAATAACAGAAACTAATGCAACATAAAGCAACTAAACTCCAAAAAATTAATAAAAATAAATTTGAACATATATACAAACTAACACTGGAAAAATAGAAAAAAAATGGATGGACAGGAATTAATTTTTTAAAATATTAGAATGCTACCATGTGCAGTGTCTATAAATCAGTTATAGTAATTAGCTAGAAAATATGGATGATGGATATCATTCATGGTTTATGTTGTATTAACCAAAGAGAGGAGAATTTCCTCAAGAGTGATTGAACTAGAAGTCCATCTTACTAGAAATAAAATTGTATTTGAGGTTCATTTAGCTGAGCAATATAGAAATAAGTAATTAGAACTATCTCTGGGATGAACCTATATAAGGTATTAGCTTGCTAAGGATGCATCCTAAGACTTACTTTCTGCTATTCAGGCAGCAGGCAATGCCAAATCCTCTTAAAATTGTGCTTCCACTTTTTCTTGACACTTTTAACATTTCCAGAGATGTTTGTAGGAGAGAGGATTACAGACAGTGGCAAAATCGTAAGTCCTGAAAGGAGAGTGATGTGAACATAGTAAAAATATTTGTGATAGACAACACTAATTGGTAATGCAATAATGGTTCAAACAACTAATGCACAGTAAGAGAGAGTCACAAATTTGAAACAGAATATGGGCTAAAGTGAAACAATCTCAATTTGATTAAATAATTTCACAGAAATTGTGTATTTTGACCTAAAAAACAAAAACTGTGTTTTGTTTTTTATTTTACTTGTTTTATGTGTCTCTTGATTTTTTCCATAAATTTTCCTTTTATATAAAAGATCGTGGTGCACTTTCTCTGCCATTCAACATAGCTTTATATAGAAGCTTTTCAGGGGAATCTAGTCTCTCTCAAACAGGTAATTTTAATAACCTAATTAGATTGTCTGAGTGCTTCACAGTTACAATGATAGACAATATATAAACACCCTGGCTGTCACCTGAACACTCAGCATAGCCAAATTTGCATTTGAATAGTTGACAGAATGTATTTTTTGCTTTTGGATCCACTGCATCATGCATTCTTTTAGTCTTTGTAAAAGAAAAATCTGCAGCAAAATTGCAGAAAGCCTTGTTAATTCATTTTTTAATGAATAATGCCCTTTGGCATTCTCTTTGATAGTCATGGTTTGCTGGAATGAACAGCATGCACTTCTCTTTTTGGATTACTTCAGCCTTTTTTAAGCTTGAATATGCCTTGGGGGTAAAATAGAGGGTTATCCATTTGTACACAGGAGGGAAAGTACTTAGATGAATACCAAAATAGAAGTATTGGGGTGCATAACAAATTTGCTTAGTGGAGATTGAGAGCTAAATGATGGTCCATGGAATAACATTTTAATAGGATGTATAGATTAAGGTCATAACTTAACATACAATATTAATTAATTAATTCAGGTAGTTTCTCAGACAGTATCAGTTCAGTTCAGTTCAGTTCAGTCACTCAGTTGTGTCCGACTCTTTGCGACCCCATAGACCGCAGCATGCCAGGCCTCCCTGTCCATCAACAACTCCAGAAGTTTACCCAAACTCATGTCCATTGAATCGGTGATGCCATTCAACCATCTCATGCTCTGTTGTCCCCTTCTTCTGCCTTCAATCTTTCCCAGCATCAGGGTCTTTTCAAATGAGTCAGCTCTTCGCATCAGGTGGCCAAAGAATTGGAGTTTCAGCTTCAACATCAGTCCTTCCAATGAACGCTCAGGACTGATCTCCTTTAGGATGGACTTGTTAGCAAATAGTAATTTTTGTCTAGTCAAGGCTGTGGTTTTTCCAGTAGTCGTGTATGGATATGAGAGTTAGACTATAAAGAAAGCTGAGCACCAAACAATTGATGCTTTTGAACTTTGGTGTTGGAGAAGACTCTTGAGAGTCCCTTGGACTGCAAGGAGATCCATCTAGTCCATGGGGAGGCAGGAGGGAGGAAGGTTCAGGATGGGGAACACATGTATACCTGTGGTGGATTCATTTTGATATTTGGCAAAACTAGTACAATTATGTAAAGTTTACAAATAAAATAAAATTAAAAAAAATAACTAGTTAACTGGGGTCATCACACACACAAAAATAATAATAATAAATAAAGGAGATCAGTCCTGGGTGTTCAGTGGAAGGACTGATGCTGAAGCTGAAGCTCCAATACTTAGCCACCTGATGCGAAGAGCTGACTCATTTGAAAAGACCTTGATGCTGGGAAAGATTGACAGTAGGAGGAGAAGGGGGATGACAGAGGATGAGATGGTTGGATGGCATCACCAACCCAAGGGACATGGGTTCAGGTGAACTCTGGGAGTTGGTGATGGACAGGGAGGCCTGGCGTGCTTCAGTCCATGGGGTCTCAAGGAGTTGGACACTACTGAGCAACTGAACTGAACTAAACTGAACTGAAACTATGTTTTGCTTTTGTGTACTTTTATGGGCCAAAGTTAAAATTTAAAAATAGTCATTTTAATAAGTATTCATTGAGTGAGTACAAAAATCCAGTTACTATGCAGAGGGCTGAGGATATAGGCAAGCATGAAATGTTATCTCTAACTTTAGGATTTATATCATATCAGAGGAGACAGACAAGTATCTAGATAACTACAATGAAATGTGATAAGTAGCATAATAGAAATATAGCAAGTACAATTATAACTAAATGGAAAAAACGATTCATTTTGTATGGAGGGACATCTGGGTAGATTTTACAAACCCTGTTAACACTTGAATTGAAAATTTTGAAGCACTGCTTGACTTTTGGCAGGTATAAAAAGGTGCCTAAAGATTTCCACAAAGGGAGCACTGCAGGCAAAATACTGGGTCAGGGGAAATCCTTGGGTAATGGTGAGGATGAAGATAAGAGGAAGGTCTGGAGGAGTCCTGGAAAATAGCAAGTCATGGAGATGGGGAAATGATGTTGGGCTCAGTTTCAACTTAAATTTGCCTTTGTAGAATTAGTCTACTCCAAGATCTGACAATCTTGTGCCAATGGTGATTCCTGGACAATTTATGTATGTTTATCATTTGTTTTCAAACAGTTGCCATTGAATATCAGTGAACATTTTAATAATTTGGAATCAGAACAAAATGCTAAATTAGTTCATTATCCTGGCATTTCTTTTCATTATTGTTAACTGTGGTCTTTCCCAAGAGTAACATCAATGAAGCAAAAGATAAAAATTGTAGAAATGTAATAGAGTTTATAGGTGTGGAGTCAAAGATCCCATTCCATCAAAATTAAGCTCACTTCTATTAGCAAAAATATCTTTACTTTTTCTTAACATTAAAAATGAATGACATATCAGAGATGCACCATTTACCAAATGCATGTGTGAAACATGAACCAAGATTTTTTCTCAGATCCATTTCTTACCTGTTTTGTTGCTTGGCATTGTATAACTTGGGGCTGACGTTATAGGCTGCTTTGTTCAAGTTCCTGTAGAAGTTAAATCAATCAGGAAGCAGTGGTGCTGGATTAGAGGGTGGATCTAAGGGAGAAGTCAGGATATTTCTCCTCCTCTCTGGAAGACCCCATATTCCCCCTTCAGCTCTGACAAAATGGTCTCTAAATGGTTCCAGCAGCTTACAGTTCACTGGTTTTCTGGGTGCCAGTGAACTTCTTGACTTTATAATACGCGTGGAGCTCGTAGTGTCTCCTGCTGTTGCTAATGTTTCACCATCCCCAGTTTGATCTCATAGCTCTTCCATTACCAGTGTGACAAACTCCTTCTATTTCAGATATTTTGAGAGCAATTTCTGTTCCCTTAGATGGAACCTGACTGATGTATGTGTATGTGCTCAGTCGTTCAGTCATATCCAACTTTTTGTGACACCTTGGACTAGAGCCCACCAGGTTCCTCTGCCCATGGGGTTTTCCAGTCAAGAATATTGGAGTGAGTTGCCACTTCCTACTCCAGGGGATCTTCCTGGTCCAGGGATTGATCTCTTCCGTTACCAGTGTGACAAGCTTCTATTAAAACATTTTGAGAGAAGTTGCTGTTTCCTTAGATGGAATTGACTTACACACCAGATTAAAAATATCTTCCCAGTTGTCTTAAGAGGTTATTACTTTATCCCTTCCTTACAGATAAAAAACGATGAGATAAAGAGTCTGTAAATCTATCAAGTTTCAGTGAATCCCAAACTAATGATACTCCACACTACAAAAAAATATCATTTTGCAAAAGCCCTCTCTAAGAAATCAAGGAGAAGAGGAATATAAAGGAGTGCTTGAACTCCCAGCTGATTTCAGTCACCTTCCTCATTACCAAGCTGCATAGTAAATATCATTAGGACTCAGGTTTGGGATGGAGAAGGCAATGACACCCCATTCCATTACTCTTACCTGGAAAATCTCATGGAGGAGCCTGGTGGGCTGCAGTTCATGGGGTCGCTGAGTCGGACATGACTGAAGCGACTTAGCAGCAGCAGCAGGTTTGGGAATCTTGTCTTTAAGGTCTTCCTCAACAGTATCCACAACTTCCTGCCCTCATCGTAGAAGTTAGAATGGAAGAAGGACATTTTCTCCTACTAGTTCAGATTTTAAAAAGGCTTCTGCCTCATTTTCAAAATTTATTATTTTTTCTTTTGTCTTAGATAAAAAATTCAAGCCATTAGGAAATACTGAAAGAAAATTACTGTAGTTTGTTTTTTCTAATCTTTTTTTATAGTGTTTTCTTTTTATTGAGTATTCCCACCCACTACTTCGCATAATTAAAACTTAAAACATCAAAATCACCTCTTTAAAAATATATAGTATTTATAGCAAGTTGAACTTGAAAAGGGTAAGATCTTCAGAAATTAATGCTAAGTTTCTAATTCTTTATCTCTCTCGTTTGTTTTTAGTTATATTCCTGTTTCTCCCTCTCTCTCTCTCTCTCTTTTTTAGTTTAATGATTCAATAACAATATATTTTATTTTTTTGCTGAATTAGTAGAAAAAAATGCTTTTCACTGACATCAAATCTCAAAACAAGGATTTCAAGGATATGTTTTGAATAGCAGGCATTCACTGGAAAAAATAGCTGTGGTTTTATATAGCTGACATTTCCGCAAGCTTTGATAGTTTTTGTTTGTTTTCTTAATGTTCTTTTCAGGGAAGGGTAAACTTTCAAAGACGTGTCAGAAACCACTGATTTTTATTTGTAAGTTTCTTAGGCATTGAACAAGGTGATGTTTAGTAGAATTAAAAGTCTCATAATTTGGGGGGGTTAACAGTTAATTTTCTCAAAATTTCCTGTACCCAAAACTCTCTTGAAAGATGTAGAAGATGCACAGATGAAATTAATCAACCATGAAGCCAAAAATGAAGCATGCACAGGGATCATATAGGTTTCAGTTAAGGCAACTTCAAATATTGGAGAAAATGGAGTATCAGCAGAAAGTAGCATCCATTCAAAATTTGATAATGAAAAATGTGTCTAAATTTGATATAATTTCAACATTTTGTTTGAACCACACTTTCAAATATTCATTCCAACAGAAAGGTAGATGCAGTGAGTTAACAAAGATAAGAAAGAATGCAAGTATGTCACAACCAATCAAGCAGTATTATTTTGGGGGGCCTAATTACATACACCTTAAGATCAATAAGATTTCATTCTAATCTGTTAAAATTATGTTCAAAAATCTGTTATCTCTCTCTCTCTATATATATATATATATGTTCATGTTTTACAAGGTGATAGGGACAAATTGAAATCCAATAGACTAGACTACTTTGGTCTTTAAATAGGTATTACAAAATTTTCTTATTTAGTGGAGCTATAATGAATTAAAGCTCCAACTAAAGTGTATTATTGTGCCTGTATTTTGTGTATGCAATATGCTATTTAAGGTTGTGCATACAAGGTACATTTTAGGCAATAACTTATTCAGTGTAATGTGATAAAAATGAAGGTGATTCTTCAACCAAAGAGGAATCTAACTATATATTGTTCAGCACAGGTCTTTTCCTTAAAGACTTCAAGTGACATGTACTAAGTTCATGTGGGAACTCTAGTACTTACTGTATATCTCACTTTGAATATATGGTTGATACTTCTCCACTTGGTAGATCATCTAAAATAGCTTCCTCATAGCACCTTTAAAACATTAAAAAAGTTAATATAAGTTATAGGACTCAAAAGACTAAAAAAACGGCAGTGAATTTTTAATCCTTTTTTATTCAACTCTGCCTATTCAGTACAAGGTGGTTTTCAATACACTAACACAAATGGATTTTGTGGTTTTGACCATTAAAAATTCTTAGTTCTGAATGACAACAAAGTACTGTATTAATATTTATTTATAAGTCATATTTAATCTGAAAGCAGAAATTATATGGCAGTTTATTCCTAGATTTATACTTTCCAAAATAAAAGTAATGCTCATTTTCTTCTTACATTTTATCAAAGAAATATTTAATACTAAATGTGTTCCTGATGACTTCATGACAAGTAGATGGGGAAACAATGGAAACAGTGAGAGATTTTATTTTTTTGGATTTCAAAATCACTGCAGATGGAGACTGCAGCCATGAAATTAAAACATACTTGCTTCTTGGAAGAAAAGTTATGGCCAACCTAGACAGCATATTGAAAAGCAGAAACATTACTTTGCTGACAAAGGTCTGTCTAGTCAAGGCTATGGTTTTTGCAGTAGTCACGCATGGATGTGAGAGTTGAACTATAAAGAAAGCTGAGTGCTGAAGAATTGATGCTTTTGAAGTGTGGTGTTGGAGAAGACTCTTGAGAATCCCTTGGACTGCAAAGAGATCAAACCAGTCAATTGTAAAGGAAATCAGTCCTGCATATTCACTGGAAAGACTGATGCTGAAGCTAAAATTCCAATACTTTGGCCACCTGATGTGAAGAACTGACTCATTGGAAAAGACACTGATGCTGGAAAAGATTGAAGGTAGGAGGAGAAGGGGACGACAGAGGTTGAGATGGTTGGATGACATCATCGACTCGATAGACATGAGTTTAAGAACAATCCAGAAGTTGGTGATGGACAGGAAGGCCTGGTGTGCTGCAGTCCATGGGGTGCAAAGAGTCGACATAACTGATTGACTGAACTGAACCGAACTGTGTTCCTGGTGATGATGTGGGTATATGAGTATGTATTTAGCAAAATCCAGACTCATTTCAAATGATTAAATACTTTCTTCTTTAGGGGTATAGATTTCATACAGTGTGTAAAAACAGAACCTGGAAAAATAAGTGTTGGTAGAACTAGTAGAAATGTAATCTGTCAAAAAGGATTATATTAAAGCAAAACAGCTATCCTGTATTTGGTTTACAAGATCTCCTCCAAACTTAAACCAGGTTGGCTACAATCTTGGATGTACTCCAAAACTAATGAACATAAATGGAAAATGCAGAGGGATTAAGGGGAATCAACAGTATCTTTCAAACACGGTAATAACTAAAATGAGAACACTCTATGTACAAATAATGAAAGCTGTGATTCAGATTCTCAGCCTCCTGGATTTAGAAGGCAATCAGAATGGCTGTTCTTGTTAGACAGAGTGTTCTTTATTAGAAGTGTTGTCAGCAAGGAGCCTGGCTTGGAGAATTTTGAGAATTACCTTGCTAGAGTATGAGAAGAGTGCAATTGTGTGGTAGTTGGAGCATTCTTTGGCATTGCCTTTCTTTGGGATTGGAACAAAAACAGACCTTTTCCAGTCCTGTGGCCACTTGCTGAGTTTTCCAAATTTGCTGGCATATTGAGTGCAGCACATTCACAGCATCATCTTTTAGGATTTGAAATAGCTCAACTGGAATTTCATCACCTCCATTAACTTTGTTGGCAGTGATGCTTCCTAAGGCCCACTTGACATCACATTCCAGGATGTCTGGCTCTAGGTCAGTGATCACACCGCTGTGATTATCTGGGTCATAAAGATTTTTTGGTATAGTTCTTCTGTGTATCCTTGTCACCTCTTCTTAATATCTTCTGCTTCTGTTAAGTCCATACCATTTCTTTCCTTTATTGAGCCCATCTTCGCATGAAGATGGCATCTCTAATATTCTTGAAAGGATCTCTAATCTTTCCCATTCTATTGTTTTCCTCTATTTTTTTGCACTGATCACTGAGGAAGGCTTTCTTATATCTCCTTGCTATTCTTAGGAACTCTGCACTGAAATGGGCATATCTTTCCCTTTTCTCCTTTGCCTTTCACTTCTCTTCTTTTCATAGTGATTTGCACTCATCTCACACACCAGCAAAATAATGTTCAAAATTCTCCAAGCCAGGCTTCAACAGTATATGCACCATGAACTTCCACATGTTCAAGCTGGATTTAGAAAAAGCAGAGGAACCAGAGATCAAATTACAAACACCCATTGAATCCTCCTAAAAGCAAGAGAGTTCCAGAAAAACATCTATTTCTACTTTATTGACTATGCCAAAGCCTTTGACTATGTGTATCATAACAAACTGTGGAAACTTCTGAAAGAGATGGGAAAACCAGACCACCTGACCTGCCTCCTGAGAAATCTGTATGGAGGTCAAGAAGCAAGAGTTAGAATTGAACATGGAACAACTGACTGGTTCCAAATCAGGAAAGGAGTATGTCAAGGCTGTATATTGTTACCCTGCTTATTTAACTTATGTGCAGAGTATGTCATGAGAAATTCTGGACTGTATGAAGCACAAGCTGGAATCAAGATTGCTGGGAGAAATACCCATAACCACAGATATGCAGATGACACCACCCTTATGACAGAAATCTAAGAAGAACTAAAGAGCCTCTTGATGAAAATGAAAGAGGAGAGTGAAAAACTTGGTTTAAAACTCAAAATTCAGAAAACTAAGATTGTGGCATTTGGTCCCATCACTTCATGGCAAATAGATGGGGATACAGTGGAAACAGTGACAGATTTTATTTTGGGGGGCTCCAAAATCACTGTAGATGGTGACTGCAGCCATGAAATTAAAAGACACTTACACCTTGGAAGAAAAGCTGTGACAAACCTAGACAGCATATTAAAAAGCAGACACATTACTTTGCCAACAAAGGTCCCATCTAGTCAAAGGTATGGTTTTTCCAGTAGTCATGTATGGATGTTAGAGTTGGACTATAAGGAAAGCTGAGCACCCAAGAAGTGATGCTTTTGAACTATAGTGTTGGAGAGGACTCTTGAGAGTCCCCTGGACTGCAAGGAGATTCAACCAATCAATCCAAAAGGAAATCAGTCTTGAATATTCATTGGAAGGATCAATACTGAAGCTGAACTCCAATATTTTGGCCACCTGATGTGAAGAACTGACTCAGTGGAAAAGACCCTGATTCTGGGAAAGATTGAAGGTGGGAAGAGAAGGGGACAATAGAGGATGAGATGGTTGGATGGCATCACGAACTCGATGGACATGAGTTTGAGCACAGTCCTGGAGTTGGTGATGGACAGGGAGGCCTGGTGTGCTGCAGTCCACGGGATTACTAATAGTCAGACACAACTGAGTGACTGAACTTAACTGAACTGTCTGAGAGCGGTTTCTACACAAACTAACAAACTGAACTCTGTAAAATCATTGTTGGGCCATATGCAGAGTGATGCTTACAGAATGCTTTATAGACACTAACTTTATAAATTATATAATAAAACTAGTTTTTATTCTTAAACTCTATAAATGAACAAATTAATACATCTATTTATTAAGAAGCTTGTTCAAGCTCAAAACCCCCCAAATTAGGAGAAAGTATTTAAACCCAAGTTGTCTCATACAAAAGTTCATGCAGTTAGTCACTCTGAATACTATCTCTATAGTTCATGAGTTAAGTTTAGTCAAATAGATTTCTTATTGACTGTTTTAATGTATGGAGAAAGAAGGAACTAACTTTAATGATATCTATCTAATGATATCTGAAGAAATAAAAGATAAATAAACAGTGGGACATAAGGATTCTTTTTATTTTATGATGAAAGAAACTGTGTTTAAACAAGTATAAGGATTAAGCAGAAAGAATATTGGTTTTAATATTCTCAGGCAAATCTAAAAATGCTAAACCCCTTCTATGTGTATAAAATTGTACTAGATATACATGACCCAAGTTCAAGTTAGTTTCTGTGTCATTGAAGCAAGAAAAATACATATAAAAAAAGCAACAGTGCAAAATAAGATTCTATCATGTTAAAAGACAGAATTAACTATAAATATTCTATAAATTTAGAGGAAGATAATGTTACAACAAAATAATAGAACATAAATAAATCAACTATATTAATTGAACCCTGAATAATGTGTGAGTTTGAAATTAATAAAGAAGACTGAAGAAAAATAATTTTGATTAATTTTGAAGAATTTTTATTATTAAGTATATGAAAAGCAAGGCCCTAAGACAGACACTGACATTGGACATATGGGTAAGTATGGAGAGAGAAACTGAACAGAAGTGAGGAATAAAATTCTCACAATTCGTGGAACATAATAAAAGCTCAATAAACATTTATCAGTAAGAATTTAGTAGCAGGCTCAAGAGGTTAATCACATTATAGTATCCATAGAAAGCTGTGGAAAGCAGTAAGTCTGAAATCATACATGGTTCCAAGCTGGAGGGAAATGAGACCTGAGAACATATATGTCATGAGAAGTCATAGTAAAGCTGAAAAGAAGGCTAGCCCCAAATCTTTAACCTGTTAGCAAAGAGGAACTGCCCATGTTTTAGATCAGAGAAATGGCATTATAAATAATATTTTAGGAAGGTAGAACTTGCAGTTAAGTTTTAGGTTAAGAACTCATTTGAAATTCTATGTTTTCCTTGAAGGTTCAGAAACATTTTTCCTCAAAACAATTGTATGCATTTATGCAACATTTCCTTTCCTGCTATATTGCAGGTGTTCATGGGCACTTAGAATTCAAGTTAATAATAAATTTATAGATAGAGTATATGTGGTGTGAACTAGAGATTAGATATGAGGTATGAAGTACTGCAGCAATGTAGGTATGAACTGATAAGTGATCTATTAAGATAGTGAAGGTAAGAATGTAAAACAATGAGTGAATCTCAAATTCAAGAAGGAAGAATCCACAGGAATATGTTTTTAGTATTATTTATTAAATAAATGAACTCCTTATTGCCAAATTCAGACTTAAATTGAAGAAAATAGGGAGAACCACTAGACCATTCAGGTATGACCTAAATCAAATCCCTTATGATTATACAGTAGAAGTGAGAAATAGATTTAAGGGACTAGATCTGATAGAGTGCCTGATGAACTATGGTTGGAGGTTCGTGACATTGTACAGGAGACAGGGATCAAGACCATCCTCATGGGGAAAAAAAAAAAAAAGCAAAATGGCTGTCTGGGGAGGCCTTACAAATAGCTGTGAAAAGAAGAGAAGCAAAAAGCAAAGGAGAAAAGGAAAGATATAAGCATCTGAATGCAGAGTTCCAAAGAATAGCAAGACGAGATAAGAAAGCCTTCCTCAATGATCAGTGCAAAGAAATAGAGGAAAACAACAGAATGGGAAAGACTAGAGATCTCTTCAAGAAAATTAGAGATATAAAGGGAATATTTCATGCAAAGATGGGCTCGATAAAGGACAGAAATGCAATGGACTTAACAGAAGCAGAAGATATTAAGAAGAGGTGGCAAGAATGCATGGAAGAACTGTACAAAAAAGATCTTCATGACTAAGATAATCATGATGGTGTGATCACTGACCTAGAGCCAGACATCCTGGAACGTGAAGTCAAGTGGGCCTTAGAAAGCATCACTACGAACAAAGCTAGTGGAGGTGATGGCATTCCAGTTGAGCTATTTCAAATCCTGAAAGTGTCGAAGAATTGATGCTTTTGAACTGTGGTGTTGGAGAAGACTCTTGAGAGTCCCTTGGACTACAAGGAGATCCAACCAGTCCATTTTGAAGATCAGCCCTGGGATTTCTTTAGAAGGAATGATGCTAAGGCTGACACTCCAGTACTTTGGCCACCTCATGCAAAGAATTGACTCATTGGAAAAGACTCTGATGCTGGGAGGGATTGTGGGCAAGAGGAGAAGGGGACGACAGAGGATGAGATGGCTGGATGGCATGGCTGACTCGAAGGACGTGGGTCTGAGTGAACTCCGGGAAGTGGTGATGGACAGGGAGGCCTGGTGTGCTGCGATTCATGGGGTTGCAAAGAGTCTGACACGACTAAGCAACTGAACAGAACTGATTAAATAAAAAAAAAATTAAAACTAAATCAATCTATGTTTAGTTAAAGTGTTATCTTTTGAGTAATCCCGTGTTCATTAACAGGTAGAGTTTTAGGAATAAAAACAAATATCTTAGTAGTTTTTTTTTTTTTTTTAATATAAGAAAACTGGAACTCATATAAATTTAATTATTTCAATTTCAATTCTCCTAAAACCAAAACTCATGACTTTTTCATTTAAGTCCCTAAAATGAGGACTCATCTATTTTTTGATCATTTGGCTGAATTCTCTGCTCAAATGTCTGTTGATTTAAAACACTGGACACTTCCTTGGGTCAAATCTGAAACTGAACCCCATCTATGGAGGGCAAGAACAGGCCTAAGAAAGGGGCAGACCAGTCCAAATTAGTAGGTAACACTGGAATTTGCATCTGAAGGTATTTATATGTGAGGGAATTTACATGTGAGCAAGGGAATTTACATCTGAGGCTTGTCTTGTATGGCTCCAAGGTGAATAGATCTCTTTCCCCACCTACCAGAATTTTAAAAGGTTTATATAGAACCTTGGAGAAGGCAATGGCACCCCACTCCAGTACTCTTGCCTGGAAAATCCCATGGATGGAGGGGCCTGGAAGGCTGCAGTCCATGGGATTGCTGAGGGTCGGACACGACTGAGTGACTTCACTTTCACTTTTCACTTTCATGCATTGGAGAAGGAAATGGCAACCTACTCCAGAGTTCTTGCCTGGAGAATCCCAGGGACAGGGGAGCCTGATAGGCTGCCGTCTATGGGGTCACACAGAGTTGGACACAACTGAAGTGACTTAGCCTAGCCTATATAGAACCTTAACTGAGTTCAGTCGTGTATTCATTCTAGATGATCTAACAATACATGGTTCTCTCAAGGCTTTATCTGTGAAAACATTTCTTTCTTTGGTGAGCAGGGTAGGGAAAGAGGTGAGACTACTTTGATTGCCCTCCTTTGGTGCAACTGGCAGTTTTGGGGTCAACTGGCAGTCACATCCTCTTGATAACCTCAGTGTTTGAAATCAAGGACAGGGCTATAGTTATCATTTGGGGCTTTTGGTCCTCTTCCAACCTTAATGGGTATTCATAGAATTAACTTCCTTGTGGTTGTAGGACTCACATTTCTATTTTTCTGCTAGCTCTAAGTTAGGGATCACTCTCAGCATCAAGAAACAATCTTTAATTCCTTACCATGTGATCCTATAGGCAGTTCACAACATGAATGTTTTCTCTCAAGTCAGCCAGAGTCCAATTTTTGAGATCCACTACTGTGCCTGGCCTTCTTGGATGGGTCAGCAGGTAAAGAACTTCCTGCAAAGCAGGAGACACAGGAGATGTGGTTTTGATCCCTGGGTAAGTCAGATCCTCTGGAGAAGGAAATGGCAAACCACTCCAGTATTCTTGCCTGAAAAAAAAAAAAAAAAACCCATGGACAGACGAGCCTGGTAGGCTACAGTCCATGGAGTTGCAAAGAGTCGGACATGACTTAGTGACTAAGCACAGATATCACTAACACACATATCACTGTGCCTGGCCAGAGAAAACTGCCTTTAAGGAGCTCCATCTAATTCCGTCAGGCCACTCAGGCCAACTCAGGTAATTTCCCTGTCTTCCCTGTCAGCTGTTTTAGAACATTAATTTTCTACAAAATTCCTTCAAGCTACACCTTGATTAACACTTGATTGAATAACTAGGAAAAAGTTTGTACCCAATATGAATCTTAGGGACCATCTTAAAATTCTTCCTTCTATACTCACTAAACTATGAATAGCTCAATAAAGTAAATAAAGAGGAGAAATAATTTCTCAAATTTTCATCTTTTTAAAAATCAACTAATCAACTAATATATTTTATTTTTACTCTCTCCAACATTAATAATGAGACTTTTGAAGAGAAGGATTATGTATTATGTGTTAAGTGTCCCCAACAAGTAACATAATTCCTGGTAAATAAAAGATACTCAATGTGAATTAATAGAAATTATACTTAATAGTTTCAAAATGTTAAAAACATGCATCTTATTATGGAAAACCATCTTTGAGGAGGTAGTTTTGTGAAAAGAATGAAAGTTAAAACTGAAGTAATTTATATACAACATTAAATGATATTTTACATAGGAAGAAAACCAGACCCTTTAATCTTTATATAGTCGGTTGTCGTTTAGTCACTAAATAATGTCTGACTCTTTGCGGCCCCATGATCAAGCTCCTCTGTTCATGGGATTTCCTAGGCAAGAATATTGGAGTGGGTTGCTCTTTCCTTCTCCAGGGATATAGTCAGTTAGAAAGTGGCATTTCATGCTTTAATTTTAGAATAGATCTTTCTAAGGAAGCATTTGGATATGTTTTTTTAAAATGTCAATAGTACAAGAGAAAATGTCATGTCTGTTTTTAATCTTTCTCCCCAATTCATTCCTGACATAGTAAAGACCCACAAAAGCTACCAAGAGATAAAGGAAGAGGTGGCCTAAGTCATCTCCATTCTTTGCCCTAACATGGGTCTGTCACTGCTACAGCTTCACTGAACACATGTAAAAGTGTTAATATGTCAAGAGGTCGATCACCATTTGGTCCTAATTTTTATGTTTCCTTTACTAAGAAAAGTAAGTGGGAAATGAAAGGACATATAAACCAAAACATTAATTTCTTTATTCAAACAATTCACTACAATTTCCAAGTTACAAGAGAGCCAAGATAATTTCTAAATAGTTGTCTGAGCAATGCTGAAACCAGGAAAATGAAGTGGCTTTTTTCTTACCTTCATTTTTCTTCTAATTTAATTTTTTTTTTGAGTACAGATTTTCAAAAGTCTTAATAAAAACTATATTGTACATGTATTTTTTTTCTTCTTCTTGTGTATAACTTGTATTTTCACCCCAGCAATGAAAATCTGAATACAACTGAGGATATATTCCAACTGCTGATACAAAATTTTAACCCCATGTACAATCTTCAGTCTTAATTCCATTTTGGGCTAAAAGGCTGTATATTGTCACCCTGTTTATTTAACTTATATGCAGAGTACATCATGAGAAACACTGGACTGGAAGAAACACAAGCTGGAATCAAGATTGCCAGGAGAAATATCAATAACCTCAAATATGCAGATGACACCACCCTTACGGCAGAAAGTGAAGAGGAACTCAAAAGCCTCTTGATGAAAGTGAAAGTGGAGAGTGGAAAAGTTGGCTTAAAGCTCAACATTCAGAAAACGAAGATCATGGCATCCGGTCCCACCACTTCATGGGAAATAGATTGGGAAATAGATGGGGAAACAGTGGAAACAGTGTCAGACTTTATTTTTCTGGGCTCGAAAATCACTACAGGTGGTGACCGCAGCCATGAAATTAAAAGACGCTTACTCCTTGGAAGGAAAGTTATGACCAACCTAGACAGCATATTCAAAAGCAGAGACACATTACTTTGCCAACAAAGGTTCATCTAGTCAAGGCTATGGTTTTTCCTGTGGTCATGTATGGATGTGAGAGTTGAACTGTGAAGAAGGCTGAGCACCGAAGAATTGATGCTTTTGAACTGTGGTGTTGGAGAAGACTCTTGAGAGTCCCTTGGACTACAAGGAGATCCAACCAGTCCATTCTGAAGGAGATCAGCCCTGGGATTTCTTTGGAAGGAATGATGCAAAAGCTGAAACTCCAGTACTTTGGCCACCTCATGCGAAGAGTTGACTCATTGGAAAAGACTCTGATGCTGGGAGGGATTGGGGGCAGGAAGAGAAGGGGACGACAGAGGATGAGATGGCTGGATGGCATCACTGACTCAATGGATGTGGGTCTGAGTGAACTCTGGGAGTTGGTGATGGACAGGGAGGCCTGGCGTGCTGCGATTCATGGGGTCGCATGGAGTCGGACACGACTGAGCGACTGATCTGATCTGATCTGATCAGACCCTATATTTATTTTTCCTCCTTCCTTTTTTTCTTAGATGTGTATTCTTTTATAAATTTGCAGAAGTTATGGAAGTTTTGCTCAGATAACTGAAAGTAAGTAAATCTAAGTTTTTACTTTGAATTTGAAACAAATTCTACAACTCTTCAAGAAAACACTGAATCCTGAGTAGGATTTAACATGCAATTACCATGGAACAGTACTAAATAAACTTTAAAAAGTTTTGTTCCAAATGTTTGATGATAAAAGTAAAAATGCTGCTTAATTTTATATGTTTTTTTTTTTTTTTAACACTTTAAAACTGTAGGATGCAGTAGTCTATTTTCTTTGTGTTTTGGGTAAAGGTAAAATAATTTTAGGATAGAATAAAGGTAAAGGTAGAATAATTTTAGAAGTCAAAGCATTTTAAAAAAAGAAATAGGATTGAGTTTCCCCAGAGATTAATAGGACTTTTATTTTAAAGTGGAGAAACATCACAGCTTCCTTTGGGCATAAATATAAGGTCATATCAACAAGCCCATTTAAAAAATAAGTTGATTTGAAAACAGACACCTTTATATGCATAATATATGTGAATAAATGTAACTACAAGCAGAAAGCAAAGGAACAAATAAGAGCTTGAAAGAGGTAATAGGAAATAATAATGCCTAAAATAAGAATAAATAATAGTGCTGTTTAATATAAAAGTTGTTATATGTTGCAATAAATAAGATTCTGTACTACTTCTTAGCATGCTGAACTTGCTCAATCAATGTATCTCTTATGCAGTTAATACGCCCTGGTTTGAATAGCCAGATTCCTCTCCACCCAGATATTGTAAAGAATCTTCTCAGCTCCTGGATTTTATCCATTATCCTGGAGAAGATTAGTGTAGTGATTCATCCAAAAAAATAAAAAACAAAAATTCTGTTCTTTTAAAAAAAATTGAATACAGTTGATTCATGACGTGTTAGTTTTAGGTGTAGAAAAAAGTGATCAGTCATATATATACATATACATATACATACATACATACAGAGAGAGAGAGACATACACACACACACACACAAAACACATATATATATATATATTTTACTCTTTTCCATTATAGGTTATTACAAGATATTGAATATAGATAGTCTATGTGGTTTATCCATTTTATGTATACTAACATGTATCTGTTAACCCCAAACTCCTAATTTATCCTTCCCCTGTCCTTTCTGTTTTGTTAATCATAAATTTGTTTTCTATTTTTTACAGACTTTCTCTGTTTCTGTTTTGTGAATTAGTTCATCTGTATCAATTTTTTTCTATTTATTTATTTATTTATTTTTGGAGGCTAATTACTTTACAATATTGTATTGGTTTTGCCGTGCATTGATATGAATCCGCCACGGTGCACATGTGTTCCCCATCCTGAACCCCCCTCCCATCTCCCTCCCTATCCCATCCCTCTTGGGGTCTGGTGGGCTGCCGTCTATGGGGTTGCACAGAGTCGGACACGACTGAAGCGACTTAGCAGCAGGGAGAGAAAGAAGCTTGATAATTTGTATAAAACTTTATAAGTACTATGAGAAATGGAGGTAAAAGTAAACTCAGTTCAGTTTAGTTCAGTCGTTCAGTCGTGTCCAGCTCTTTGCGACCCCATGAATCGCAGCAGGCCAGACCTCCCTGTCCATCACCAACTCTTGGAGTCCACCCAAACCCATGTCCATCGAGTCAGTGATGTCATCCAACCATCTCAAGCTCTGCCGTCCCCTTCTCCTGCCCTCAATCTTTCCCAGCATCAGGGTCTTTTCCAATGAGTCAGCTCTTCGCTTAGAAAGTACAAAAAATATACTGAGGGGGAAACTTTAACTCTTATTAACCTAACTTTGTGATTTTAAGTTAAAATGGTTTTGATTCAACATTAGTCATGCAATTATATCTACATTCTTTAGCATGACACCAACAGATCCACACTCTTTCATCAACCAAGCAGGTCAGTGTCATATCCTATTGATTCCCTTATCTGCCCTGTTTTTATATGCCAATTAAATTACTATGGCTATTCTTATATTATGATATCTCCTGTACCTTTGCATATATCATATCTTAGCCGTGGAGTTTCAGCTTCAAATTCAGTCTTTCAAATAAACACCCAGCACTGATCTCCTTTAGGATGGACTGGTTGGATCTCCTTGCAGTCCAAGGGACTCTCAAGAGTTTTCTCCAACACCACAGTTCAAAAGCATCAATTCTTCAGTGCTCAGCTTTCTTCACAGTCCAACTCCCACATCCATACATGCATGACCACTGGAAAAACCATAGTTTTGACTAGACAGAACTTTTTTGACAAAGTAATTTCTCTGCTTTTGAATATGCTGTCTAGGTTGGTCATAACTTTCCTTCCAAGGAGTAAGCGTATTTTAATTTCATGGCTGCAGTCACCATCTGCAGTGATTTTGGAGCTCAGAAAAATAAAGTCTGACACTGTTTCCCCATTTATTTCCCGTGAAATGATGGGACCAGATGCCACGATCTTCGTTTTCTGAATGTTGAGCTTTAAGTCAACTTTTCCACTCTCCTCTTTCACTTTAATCAAGAGGCTTTTTAGTTCCTCTTCACTTTCTTTTTTTTTTATTATTAATTTTATTTTATTTTTAAACTTTACATAATTGTATTAGTTTTGCCAAATATCAAACTGAATCGAGAGTGGTGCCATCTAAATATCTGAGGTTATTGATATTTCTCCTGGCAATCTTGATTCCAGCTTGTGCTTCCTCCAGCCCAGCGTTTCTCATGATGATACTCTCTGCATATAAGTTAAATAAGCAGGGTGACAATGTACAGCCTTGATGTGCTCCTTTTCCTGTTTGGAACCAGTCTGTCGTTCCACGTCCAGTTCTAACTGTTGCTTCCTAACCTGCATACAGGTTTCTCAAGAGGCAGGTTCAGGTGGCCTGGTATTCCCATCTCTTTCAGAATTTTCCACAGTTTATTGTGATCCACACAGTCAAAGGCTTTTGGCGTAGTCAATAAAGCAGAAATAGATGTTTTTCTGGAACTCTCTCACTTTTTCTATGATCCAGTGGATGCTGGCAACTTGATTTCTGGTTCTTCTGCCCTTTCTAAAATCAGCTTGAACATCTGGAAGTTCTCTGTTCACGTATTGCTGAAGCCTGGCTTGGAGAATTTTAAGCATCACTTTACTAGCTTGTGAGATGAGTGCAATTGTATGGTAGCTTGAGCATTCTTCGGCATTGCCTTTCTTTGGGATTAGAATGAAAACTGACCTTTTCCAGTCCTGTGGCCACTGCTGAGTTTTCCGTATTTGCTGGCATATTGAGTGCAGACTTTCACAGCATCATCTTTCAGGATTTGAAATAGCTCAACTGGAATTCCATCAGCTCCACTAGCTTTGTTCATAGTGATGCTTCCTAAGGCCCACTTGACTTCACAATGAACTTTACCACATTTTATTTTGCTTATTTTGTTATTAGACACATTGAACCCCAAATGCTTCCATTTACCTACTGTATAACTTTATAAAGAATACATGTTCTGCTAATGTTTCATTAAGTTTTATCTATCTTTTAATTGTGAGGAATGGTTGCTTCTGTAAAATACATATATTTTTAAAATCATAGAAGTAAAAGTAAGTGGTGCATTGTACAAGTAATTTTAAAAATCCTAAAAATAATCAAACTATGACAATTTGGTCTCCCACTTGTCTTTTCGAACTTCTCACTGGTGTAAATGCTTCCAGTGGATTAATCTCTGAGAGAGTGTTCATCTGCTCTAGTTATTCTTATGTAATAGAAAGTCAAAGAGTTGAAGTGGTACAGCATGATCTCAATTCGGCCTCAATTCAGACCTTAGAGCATCCATTTCAATATATCATTAATATTTCTATTTTCATTCCATGGTAAAGTTTCTCCTCTTGTCTCCCACGTAGAGCCTCCTCACAGCCTTCATCTTTGCACTTGGTTTACCTCTTCTCTCATTTAATAGCTCCATATTTTTGACTTAGCAGAATCAAGGGAATATAAAACTCTTCCTTGAGTGATAGGGTTCTGATTCCCAAGTTAGGTATCCACTGTCTTGACTTGGCTGTGCTGAAAGTAGATTATTCATTCCCATGGATATTTTGTTGGATTCTTTAGAGGCTCCCCAGTTGAAGTTGCACAGTTGTAAATTTCCAGAGGCTGCTGCTAGTTCTGGGCAGTTAACATCAAACAAAATCTCTCTGCTGAACTTTGAAAAAGTCACCCCAGCCTGATAATTGCTTTGAATACTTGGATCCCTTGTTTAGAATTTCATACTAAGTGTGTCATGGTCCCATGGTGGAAAGTTCCAATTACACATTAAATTTTATATAATAAGTGAAACAGAAGTTGATTCTCACTCCCAAATGCCGTACATAGGGAATAAAAACAGTTAGTATATTGTGCATATTTTCTAAGCATTTTAGGTATATAGAAACATATCTGTGCATGTTCATATGAATAGACATGCAACACATAAATTAGTGTGCCTGAATGCATGTGCATATGTGTTTGTATGTGTATATACACATATATGTATACACATAATCTATACCTATGACTATTGTATTTGCTTGTGTACCATATATGTATATTGCAGTGCAAATATAAATATGCATAAATCTATTGGGTTGGCTCAAAACTTCATTTGGGTTTTTGTCTGATGTTACAGAAAATCTTGAACAAACTTTTGGGTCAACCCAATATATATCAGATTTAGTAAATAGCTTTAATCATGTAGAATCAGTATACCTTTCTCTAAGTCTACATATTAATTTACTTGGAATGGTCCAATGTCTGTTATAATCTTTACTTTTATTATTTTATTTTTTCAACCATTAAATAGGGAACATATTTGAGAGAGAGCATCTGTTACTTGGGCAAGCCTTGAGTGACCTGCTTAACTAGGAAGCACCAGAGTCCAGGTGGCAGTGTGTTAACAAGCAGTAATGAATGAATTTGGCTGTAACTGTCCTCTACCTGGAAAGGACACAAATATTAACACAATATGAATTGTTACAACCTCTCAGTGGGCTCCACAGGTCACAGAGGATGCTGACAACCATATGCAACATTTTATATCTCTTTAAATTGCTTATTTTATTATTACACAGATGTATCATCTTGTTAGAATGAGGATGTGGGGAATTTACTTATGAGGTAAAATTATATAAAATCTCTCTCTCCCCCTAAACACACAAAAACACCCATAGGCACATATACATACACATAAACATGCACATATAATATATTTTTGATTTAAGAGCTTTTCCTCATAATGAAATTTTGAGAAAATACACAAATAGATGAAATAAGACATCTAAAAATCCTTTCCATTATTGAGATACCTTTTGAAAATTTTTATATGTTTTCTTCCTTGTTAATATATCAATTACACCTCAGTGGGAAAAAAATACATACTATTCATTATTACCTAAAATGCTAATAATTTTGATTTCTTAAAATCAAAGAGGTGCTCTTTAGGATTACCTCTGAGGTGCTCTTTAGGATTACTCTTACATAAGTAGTGTGGAAATCTGTCTTGTCTGTTTTTGAACTCTGATTTCTTTTTCATTATTTTAAGAATGTACAGCTAAGTAAAGAAATTTTATTTGCTATAATTTTGACACATTTTGTTACAGGGGAGTTTGAAAAATATTTGCATAAGCCTTTCCCTTTCTTCGTTTTCTGTTTTGTGAATATTCTAATCTGTCTTCTTTAACTTCATTGCTATAGATATCCTATATTCGAATATCTCCCAGGTTTGTTTTCTTCTCAGAGTATATTGTCTTGTTTCTATTTATGTACTCTGTTTTTCTCTTTTATTGGTGTTTATGAGGTTTGCAGCTTCTGGATCTACTATCATCCTTCCAAAGAAGAGAGCTTTTCTGGTCATTAGGCCCAATACCGTCCTCTTTAACAAGACAAAATCTGCCCTGTATTTCATCAAGGTTTTTACCAATTAGCACACACAAGCATACACACATTATCAGCCCTGTTCCACGTTCAGCCATCTAACGTCTTTCATTCCATATTGTTCTGTATCCTCTTACTGTTTAACATAATTTACCTTTTAACAACAAATAGCTTTTTTCTCCTCCAAACTTGCAGGCGTTTCAGTGCCTTCTGCTACTTGCAGTCAGTAATCAGCAAAACTCCCCTTTTCCTCATCTTCCATTACATACATATATATATATATATATATATGTATATATATATAAAATCATTCACTTTCTTGGCTTACATTGATCTAAAATCTACTTTCAAGAAGTATTTAGAAAAAAAAAGTATTTAGTTCTTCATCTATTGTGATTTTAGGTTAAAGGAATTAGGAGTGGTGTTTCCTTTTGTCTATCATATTTCTTCAGTCTATTGTTCATCTACTCATTTGTAAATTATGTTTTTTTTTAATGGCCTCTCTTTTTGATTCTCCCATGCACTTGTTTACTTATTACTTGTAGTCTTACCCTGGCTCCTTGTCCTCCTCTATATCACAGTGTGTGATTTCATCATTGATGTGGACAATCCATTCACTATAAGAGTTTCTCAATTTCTTGATTGATCTTCTTGCACCAAACAAATTATACTAGTTTTACCTTGATTACTGGTTTCCAAAATACACACTGGAATTTGTTGCAGTTTGACAGCACCAAAATCATTAAAAGAGGTATTTCGCATTGTTACCACGGGATCCTATTCCTATAGTTTGCTTCAGCTGTTCTACAAATACTTTTTTTTTTTTTAACCCAATGACCTCTATAAACTAAAGATGGAATAAAGCCCGCACTTCATTTATTCTATGTATGTCTGAACTAATTGTATTCCTCCTGTTTGTTCTCCCGTAAATAGAATAACTCTTGAGCCCTCCAGTCCAGCCATATGTTTGAGGACACCATTCTGTCCCGTTATTGTTTTCGGGAAGCTTACACTACCATTTTTACTTCTCTCTCTTGATCTCTCTCCCTCCCCTGAACAATTTCTCTCTCTTCTCTCCCTATATATTTTAAATACATGTTTAAAATATTCTATACATGTCACAATAATTATAATATTTGAAATACTGTGTTAGTTTCAGTAGTAGAGCAAAAAAAAAATTTATACATTTATATATGTATTCTTCTCTGATTCTCTTCCATTATAGTTTATTATAAGATACATACTCTTGTATTTGCCTTTTGTCAATTGGGTACTTTCTACTGGTTTAATAAAATCTAAAATTTCTATATTGAATGATAAAATGAAAATAATTTAAATAAAGAGAGGATTCCTCCTATCTCTATCCTTAATTAGGCTATCCCTCATTTTCTCCCCATTTATTCCTTTAAATATTTTTTTTTTGATGTTCTTTCTTTCTGTTCCTTAACTCTTCATAGCCCTTGTTTACTACCAAAGTCATTCTAATCAAGTTTATCTCTTCATCACTGTCTGTAACTCTTGCAAAATTCTTCAATAACCTCCATGTTGCTAAATCAAAAGTCATTTTTCAATCCACAAATTGCATGTCCTTTTAACAGTCATCAATTTTGTTCACAAGTTCCTACTTTTGTAAACCTTAATTTTAGGTTTTATGATGCTGTACTCTCATAGACTTTCTCTGACCTTTTTGGCAAGCATTTTCTTCTTTCTTTCACTTTTTCTACTTAGTCATTTAATTCTAGGGATTATCAGTTCCTATTATCATATTTTATTCTCTTCTCCTTCAATGTCTTTCCATAGATTATCTCATCCATTTCACACTGTTAATGATCTTATATATGCTGATTATATGTAAATTTATACTTCTAGCCTAGGTATTTCCTCTGAGCTCTAAAACTGTACATTTAAAAACCCACCTGACATTTGCACTTGACTGTCTTACAGATAGATCAGAATATTATGT
This sequence comes from Bos mutus, assembly GCF_027580195.1. Lineage (NCBI taxonomy): Eukaryota > Metazoa > Chordata > Mammalia > Artiodactyla > Bovidae > Bos > Bos mutus. The sequence goes on from NC_091622.1 coordinate 81,435,565, forward strand.
CCTGTAACAAACTAAAGATTTTTTCCACATTAAAATATGATTCCCAGCCTGTTTCCCTTGTCAATAAATGGTGACATCATTGATCCATTTGTACAAGCCAGTTATCTAAAATTCAAAACAGGTAATTTGCTCTCTTTTAACTAACATCTAATCAGCTATAACTTCTGGTGAATTCATCATTCTGAATGTGTCTTATTCTTTCTATTTATCCACAGCTTCACTGCTAAATCCTCATGCAAGATCTTGAAATGACTTTTGATGAATCTAGCTTCATCACTCATTCACCCTTTTCCTTTCTATTCTTATTATGGAGTGATTATTTTCAAAATAAATCTCAGCATGCCTTTCTTGCATTTAAGTTAAATGGCATCCTTTTGCTCATGAGATAATAATTAATATCATTAATGTGCTTTTTAATATCTCTCATGATCTATCCTTATCTAGTTTTTCATAGTAGTCTTATATAATGCTTTCTTCACTCTACCCCAAATTTGCTGCATTCAATTCACTGGCTTTCTTAAACACTTCATGAAAATTTTGCAAATGGTATCTTTGCATATGTCATTTTTTAAAAACTTTACCTAATTCATTCTAGCTCTTACATTAAGTGTTTCTGAAACTCAATTGTTGGTTTCTTTAGGAAGCAGTCTGTTACACACAATTCATAGCACCATCTACTGATTAGAAGTTTAATTTAATATTCATTTTTGTGATGACTTGGTCACTGTTTTTCTTCCTGCACTGTTTTTCTTCATCCATGAAAGCGAGAGCCCCCTTTCCACTTTGGTTCACTCTTGTAGTCAGGTGCCCACCAGTAAGAGACCTACACATATTGTAGACATTCAATAAATTATTTTGTGAAAAATCATCTCTTATTTCAGAAAGGCCACATTTCTTTTGTGTTATTGGAGATGCCAAGCTGTTTTCCTTAAAATTAATTTCAGTGAATAATTTTCTGCCAACTCAGTAGAATGTGTTATTTTTCCCAGTATCTGTGGGATTTGTTTTTCCAATAGACCTAAAATTTTGGTGTTTTCTCTTTGTTCTTTCTAGAATGAGGAGAGATACATGTAAATACAGTATTTATCTATAGTTTCATATGTGTGTCCTGGATTCATCATTTTGGTTACTTTGGAATTTCTCATCAGTTCCACAGCCTGAAAGCTCTGCTGAAATACAGAGCTCTTACACTAATTTCCAGGTTCAGAAGACATTCATCAAGTACAATTCTGATTGGCCAGGTTTTATCTCATTGCTGTTTTTCCGCTCCCCCCCCCCCTGAAATTTGTTCAAGTAAAACATTCTGTGTTTCCCAGAATCTATAAGGGCTCTTCCCAATATTGCTCCCCCAAGGGAAGTTTACTTTTGGAAATCTCCCACTCTGAAAAGAAGTGACACTCCAAGTTTTCTTGCTAATTTTATTAGCTATTTCAATCTCTGAATGGATGAATTAAAATAAATGAAAAAAAAAAGGAGACAGTTCTTTGCCTTACTCATAAAATAAAAGAATAAAAACCAAATTTTTATTTTATTAATATAAAATGAATTCTCACAAATCAAGGAGCGAAAGGCAAATGAACCTAATAGAAAACTAAACAAAGTGTCAGAAGAACAATTCTAAAAGAATTGTTGCTCATCATATGGGAAGTCAATAAAAGATATATAAGAGAAAGCAATATACATGGCACTATTTGCATTTGTAGACTAACAATTTAAATTTTAAACTGCATGGGGTTGCATACTTTCCCTCTTGATTTTGCTGTCCAGTCCTTTGTTTATGTCTTTCATATAGCAACTGTTAATCTTGAGAAAAAGAAACTATTATATCCACATTTTAGAAGTGTAATATTTTGGAAAGGGATATACAAATTTTAATTATCTGAAAAATGCACAATGCAAAGGTATTTTTTGACCCACAATTATCATATAAAAAGTTTTTGCTTCAGGTCCATTCAATAAAATTTATTGCCATGGTTCAGTTAAGTCATTTTCGGACCTTTGCAACCCCATGGATTGTAGCACAGAAGGCTCCTCTCTCTTCCATTGTCTCCCTCACTTTGCTCAAATTCATGTTCACTGAGCTGGTGATGCTCTCTAAACATCTCTGCCACCCTTACTCATTTTGCCTTTGATCTTTTCTGCATCAGGGTCTTTTACAATGAAATGGCTCTTGGCATCAGGTGGCCAAAATCTTGGAGCTTCAGCTTAAGCAGCAGTCCTTCCAATGAATATTCAGGGTTGATTTGCTTTAGGATTGACTGAGTTGATATCCTTCCAGTCCCAAGGGACTCTCAAGAGTCTTCTCCAGTACCACAGTTCAAAAGCATCAATTCTTCAGTGCTCAGCCTTCCTTATGGTCCTATGCTCACATCCATACATAACTACAGGACCAACCATAGCTTTGACTATATAGACCTTTGTTGGCTAAGTGATGTCTCTGCTTTTTAATATACTGTCTAGTTTTGTTGTAGTTTTCCTTCCAATGAGCAAGAATCTTTTATTTCATAGGCTACAGTCATGGTCACAGTGATATTGGAGGCCAGGAAAATAAAATCTGTCACTTTTTTCACTTTTCCACTTCTATTTGTCATGAAGTGGTGGGACTGGATGCCAACATCTTAGGTTTTTGTTGTTGTTGCTTGTTTGGTTGTTTTTAATGTGGAGTTTCAAGCCAGCTTTCTCTCTCTCCTATTTTACCCTCATGGAGAGTCTTTTTAGTTCCTTTTCACTTTCTGCCATTAGAGTGGTATCATCTGCGTTTCTGTGATTGTTGATGTTTCTCCTATCAGTCTTGATTTCAGCTTATGATTCATCCAGCCTGGCATTTTGCATGATGTACACTGCATACAAGATAAATAAGCATAGTGACAATATACAGCCTTGTCGTACTCCTTTCCCAAATTTGAACCAGTCAGTTGTTCCATATCTGATTCTAACTTTTTCTTCTTGATCTTCATTGAAGTTTCTCAGGAAACAGGTAAGGTGAACTGGTACTCACATCTCTTTAAGAATTTTCTTCAGTTTTTTGGTGATCCACACAGTTCAGGGCTTCAGCATGGTCAATGAAGCAGAAGTATATATATATTTTTTTCTGGACTTCTGTTGCTTTCTCCATGATCTAGTGAACGTTGGCAATTTGGTCTCTGGCTCCTCTTCCTCTTTGAAATCCAGCTTGTACATCTGGAGGTTCTCAGTTCACATACTGCTTAAGACTAGCTTGAAAGATTTTGGATATAACCTTGCTAGCATATGAAATGAATGCAGCTGTATGGTAGTTTGAACACTTTCTGGAATTGCCCTTCTTTGGGGTTGGAATGAAAAGTGACATTTTCTAATCCTGTGGCCACTGCTGAGTTTTTCAATTTTGCTGATTTATTGAGTGGATTGAAATAGCTCAGCTGAAATTCCATCACCTCCACTAGCTTTGTTTATAGTATTTCCTCCTAAGGCCCACTTGACTTCATATTGCAGAATGTCCAGCTCTAGGTGAGTGACCACACCATCATGGTTATCCGAGTCATTAAGACCTTTTTTGTGTACTTCTTCTATGTATTATTGTCACCTCTTCTTAATCTCTTCTGCTTCTTTTAGGCCCTTACTGTTTTTGTCTTTTATTGTGCCCATCTTTGCATGAAATGCTTCCTTGATATCTCCAATTTTCTTTAAGAGATATCTAGTTTTTCCCATTCTATTGTTTTTTTTTTTTTTTTCCTCTCTCTACTTCTTTGCACTTTTCATTTAGGAAGGCCTTCTTATCTCTCCTTGCTATTCTCTGGAATACTGCATTCAGTTGGGTATATCTTTCCTTTTCTCCCTTACCTTTCACTTTTCTTCTTTCCTCAGCTCTTTTTATAATCTACTTATATTACCACTTTGCCTTCTTGCAATTCTTTTACTTTGGCATGGTTTTGGTCACTACCTCCGTGTAGAGTATTAAAAGCCACCATCCATAGTTCCTCAGGCACTCTGTCTTCCAGATCTAATCCCTTGAATCTATTAATATTCACTACCTCCACTGTATAATCATAAAGGATTTGATTTAGGTCATACCTGAATGGTGTAGTGGTTTTCCCTACTTTCTTCAGTTTAGCCTGAATTTTGCTCATGATATGAGCCACAGTCAGTTCAAGGTCTAATTTTACTGACTGTATAGATCTTCTCCATCATTAACTGCAAAGAACATAATCAATCTAATTTTGGTATTGACCATCTGGTGATGTCCATGTGTAGAGTCGTCTCTTGGTTTGTTGGAAAAGGGTTTTTGCTATAACCAGCATGTTCTCTTGAACAAGATCTGTTAGCCTTTGTCCTGGTTCATTTTGTACTCTAAGGCTTAGCTTGCCTGTTATTCAATAAAATACAAATATACATATATAGATATATACATGCAATGATGTTAATGTATCATCTTAAGAAGTCACAATTTTAATATAAGACAAATGGAACAGCTTCTAAAAAATACTCAGGAAATATTAACAGTTGTTACATCTGGACGGTAGGAGTTGGAAGGTTGGGAGCAAGAACTGTACTTTTCACTTTCCACATTTTAATACTATTTAGATGAATGTGTGTGTGTGTGTATTTGTTATCATGAACTTAAAATGTTGGAGTGAAAGTATACATTACAAGATATTCAGAAGAAAGAAATGAAAGAAAGAAAATGGACATAGTTGAGCTTGTGCTGAAGAGAGAGGTGCTTAATTTCTCATTTTTGTTTGTTTGCTTTGTGTTATTGGAACACTGGTTATCCATGTCTGAATGAGAGGAGGTTGAAATTATTAGGCTGACTGAGAATCATCAGTCACCAACTGAAATTTTTAATAATGGAAGATGCAGAATGAGGATGTACTTCTCAGATTTTTGCAATAAATTCGATGTTTAATTGTTTGGTTTATTATAAATTTTTAACTTTTTAATGGCTTTTATAAGTGTTCTAGAAAACATTCAGTGGCACAGTATTAGGTCAAGCTAACCAGATATTTTAAACAGAAGTCAGCAAATATTTTGAATTAAATATTTGAAAATAATAGGGTTTAGATTGAGGACAGCTTGAGCTAGTTATTATAGGTAGCCTAGGACTTGTTATAGTTAGGTATATATTTAGGATTAGGAAGCAAAATAACATTTTGTGTCACAGTTCCTATACTTAGTCTTGGATAAGGCATTTATGATCCTATTTTAGTCTCCAAATTTGTAAAATAAAGCAATAATGCCAGTCCTACTAACTTCTATGATGTGAAACTTTTGAAAAAAAATGAAATGCACTCCACAAAGGCACAGAAGTTATTAACAGTAGAAACTGGTCTTCATCAGTAAGAGTACTACTGGAAGCAGAGGAACTCCAGTTGTCATATGGATGTGGCAATGGCCTCTTGACTGGTGTATTCGAATCCAATGCTGCCTTCTTCAGGCCATTCTCCATATAATGATTTAATAATATTTTTTAAAATAAGTCACTTCATATTGCTTGTTTTGCTTACAAACCTCCAACTGCTTCCTGTTTCATTACAGTGAAATATAAGATCAGCTGTGATTGATGAGCAGGTTCAATCCTCTTGTCTAAATTCTTAACCTCATCTAATATTCTCTCCATTACTTACATGACTAAAGGCAGCTTAATGCACTTTAAGGACACCAATCTCTTTCTCCATGTTCTTTCTCTTTACACTCCCTAGAATATTCTTAACCTGGATGTTTACATTGCTCTTCCTCTCACATTATTTAGCTCCCCTTAGATACCATCTTTTCTAAAACTGCTCTGTCAAAATAGTTCTTCCTATTAGTCTTTATCTCTTTAAATAGTGCTATGTATCACTATGTAAATGTTTAGTTGTTAATTGTCTGAATGATTCTACCAGAATGTAAGTCCACTTGAGTGGAGACTGTTTTCACTAATTTATCTCCTGAGACTAAAATAGGCAAATAATAGGTTAACAATTTATATTTCCCAAAGGAATAGATCAATGACTATTGGCTAAATAAATGATATGTGATATAAAAACTAGCTAGCTGTCCCAATTTCATTATATTTTACATAGATTTTCATTTTTTTCCTTTGACATCTAATTCATAATATATATAAAAATAGAGTTGCATCTCATTTTGATGTTGTTGTTCAGTCACTAACTCTTGTCCAACTCTTTGCCACCTCATGGACTGCGGCACATCCTGTCCTTCACTATCTCCTGGAGTTTGCTCAAACTCATGTCTATTGTCAGTGATGCCATACAACCATCTCATGCTCTAATGCCCCTTTCTCCTTCTGTACCCTATCTTTCCCAGCATCACAGTCTTTTCCAATGAGTCAGCTTTTCACATCAGGTGGCCAAAGTGTGGAGCTTCAGCTTCAGCATCAATTTTTCCAATGAATATTCAGGGTTGATTTCTTTAAGGATTGACTGTTTTGATCTCCTCAGTTCAAAAGCACCAATTCTTTGGCACTCAGACTTCTTAATGGTTCAGCTCACCTATCTGTACATGACTACTGGAAAAATCATGGCTTTGACTACATGGACCTTTGATAAAGTGATTTCTCTGCTATTTAACATGTTGTCTAGGTTTATCATAACTTTCTTTCCAAAGAGCAAGCATCTTTTGCAGTCACCGTCTGCAGTGATTTTGGAGCCCAGCAGAATAAAATCTGTCACTATTTCCACTTTTCCCCCATCTATTTTCCATGAGGTGATATTACTAGAAGCCATGATCTTAGTTTTTTGAATGTTGAGTTTTAAGCCAGCTTTTCCATGCATCTCATTTTAATAATCAGTAATAAATAACTCTAAAATTAGTGATTATTGACTCAGGCTTTAATTGAATTAGCAAAGTGCAAAGCTATATTTCCCTTCTGATCTGCCATGAAGGCAGGTTGACACTTATTTACCTTTACTATAAACTAAAGTTTTAAAATATTGATTTGGTCAACTTGGTTCACTCTGTGTTTCCCACTGATTATTTTATGCCAATAGCACAGTCAATCCGGTGATACATGTAAGCTTCCCACACTAACATAAGCATACAGACACATACTCACACTGTGGAATTTCCTAATTCTTCCATCTGTTGTGTTGTGTTAAGTTAGCTGACAGAGGGTACAGCAGTGCACCAGGCCACTGAAGAATTTCTCTCATTTTCACTTAACAGCTTTATGTAGGAGCCTCTGAGTTGGCATCTGGACAATATGTCTCCAAATGAGCTCTGTGCTGCTTTATGAGCCTGAAAGCAAAACATTTGAAGTTGGTGGTTTCTTGTTTGTCCACTTGATTTTAGTTTTAGTTTTATTTGACTTTGTATTCTATACACACATGCATAAATATCACTATGTAGTCTATATGCAAAGTAAAACTTCTTATGTTTATTTAAATACTTAAGAAATATAGATCTGAATAAAAACTGAAAAATATTGGTAAATTAACAAATATCTAACAAAGATAAGTGAAATACATTAAATCTAATAGCTGTATGATTTCTTTTGACTTTTATTAATGTGCCAGGAACTCTAGGTTAAGTTAAACAGGCCTTATTTAATAATGAGGACAACCCTAAAGTGTGGATATTGATGTTTTTATTTCAGAAGTGAGAGAGCCTGATAGAATTAAAATAACTTTTCCAAGTGTGCACAGCTGAAAAATGATAGATAGCACCACACTATGAACTCATGACTTATCTAAAGGCCACAGTGTACTCACTACCACCACTGTATAACTTTGGAAAACTCAACTTCTGTGAGCCCAGGGTTACACACCTATAAAATGCAGTATTTATACCATTCTTAACCATTCCTGGATAAGGTTGGGGTAGTGGAAGGCTTTGTCCAGCATGGGCTTCTTTACTTGGTTCCTGACAACCTAATGAAAGATTAGGTCCTAATTTTAATCCATGTCTTGTTGGCTTCTTTTTGTGTGTGTGTTTGGGGACACACAAAAAATAATCGTTCCAATACTCATCACTTAGAAAGTAAGATTTGTTATATTTCACTGAAAGAATCTTATGGACTCTGTGGGAGAGGGAGAGGGTGGGGAGATTTGGGAGAACAGCATTGAAACATGTATAATATCATGTAGGAAACGAGTCGCCAGTCCAGGTTCGATGCAGGGTACTGGATGCTTGGGGCTGGTGCACTGGGACGACCCAGAGGGAGGGTAGGGAGGGAGGAGGGAGGAGGGTTCAGGATGGGGAACGCGGGTATACCTGTGGCGGATTCATTTCGATATTTGGCAAAACTAATACAATATTGTAAAGTTTAAAAATAAAATAAAATTTAAAAAAAAATCTAATGAATGCAACACACATCAGCTAAGAACACCATTTTAAGTGGCCTCAGCCGACCACAAGGCTCTCACCATTCACACCCTCTTTAACCACGTTGCACAGTCTTGATCTGACTTCTTATTTGCAGAGGGATGGGACCCAGAAACTAGGACTCTGAATATGAGGTGAGAGCAGATACACAGTCTCTAATCTGGGTGACTTCCTGAGATTTGGGTTGTCTCTGCAGTTTCTGAAGAATTGGAAAACCATCAGTCAATTGCTCATTTGTCACATTAAATATGTTATATGATTGATGCTCCAGTTGATCTTAAACAGGAAGGGGCAAAAAGTCAACTATTGTCTTTATTTCATGCATCAGCATATGGTTTTCATTGCAATACTGATTGACAACTCAAATAAGCATGAATGTTTAGATTGAAACTTCATTTCAAAGAGCTGAAATGTTAGGACAAAAACTCCCTTGTTTACCTGGAATAGGAAGATAAAGCAACATATTGAGGCAAACTTGAATGTTAATGTGAGAAATGGTAAAGAGACTATGGTGAACTAGAGTGCAAATGACCTGTCTAAATAGAGCAGCCACATATTAGTTTTCAACTGATTTTTCCTAGAAAGTAATGTGGATCCAGATTTGCCAGACCACCAAACTTTTACAGAGAAAGCAAGAATTTGAACATTGATCCAAATATATTTGGAGTTTTTAAAATTTTCAAAAAGAATTCATGAATGAAAATATTGTCAAAATATTTGAGAAGAATAAAAATGAAAAAAAGAAAGGAAAAGGAAACAATGATATCTTCAGTGCAAATTCCATTTTCTAGCCACTATTTTGATAATGCTGGGATAGGGAATGTTCCTCTTGTTCCTCATTTTGTGCTAGGATGTTATCTTAATATTCATTTGGATTAAAAAAAAAAACTGTAGCCATTTATCAGACTTAAAGACTAATGTAATAGTATAAAGTTAAACAGTACCCACATGGAGTTAGAATAATGTGGTTAGTTTTAAGTTTGGACATGTTTGTAGGATGTGAACTTTTACAACACATTGGAGGACAAATACATACACATGTAAAGATTTTTTGACAATTAAATGAGATAATGCTTGTGATTCAGTTACTGCATTGTCTTATTGCAGAAGATGCTAAATAAATAGAATCTGTCATAATCTTTTAGTAATCATTTTGTAAAATGATGTAATTATTAACAAATTAATTGTCTTTGGTACTTGAAAAATTTAATCTTAACTGTGAGGTAAGGAGAATGTTGTTATTTTTTATCTTCATTTTACCTCTTGAGAAATTTGTATGCAGGTCAGGAAGCAACAGTTAGAACTGGACATGGAACAACAGACTGGTTGGTTCCAAATAGGAAAAGGAGTACGTCAAGGCTGTGTATTGTCACCCTGTTTATTTAAGTTATATGCAGAGTACATCATGAGAAATGCTGGGCTGGAAGAAACACAAGCTGGAATCAAGATTGCTGGGAGAAATATCAATCACCTCAAATATGCAGATGACACCACCCTTATGGCAGAAAGTGAAGAGGAACTCAAAAGCCTCTTGATGAAAGTGAAAGTGGAGAGTGAAAAAGTTGGCTTAAAGCTCAACATTCAGAAAACGAAGATCATGGCATCTGGTCCCATCACTTCATGGCAAATAGATGGGGAAACAGTGTCAGACTTTATTTTTCTGGGCTCCAAAATCACTGCAGATGGTGACTGCAGCCATGAAATTAAAAGACGCTTACTCCTTGGAAGGAAAGTTATGACTAACCTAGATAGCATATTGAAAAGCAGAGACATTACTTTGCCAACAAAGGTTCGTCTAGTCAAGGCTATGGTTTTTCCTGTGGTCGTGTATGGATGTGAGAGTTGAACTGTGAAGAAGGCTGAGCGCTGAAGAACTGATTCTTTTGAACTGTGGTGTTGGAGAAGACTCTTGAGAGTCCCTTGGACTACAAGGAGATCCAACCAGTCCATTCTGAAGGAGATCAGCCCTGGGATTTCTTTGGAAGGAATGATGCTAAAGCTGAAACTCCAGTACTTTGGCCAACTCATGCGAAGAGTTGACTCATTGGAAAAGACTCTGATGCTGGGAGGGATTGGGGGCAGGAGGAGAAGGGGACAACAGAGGATGAGATGGCTGGATGGCATCACTGACTTGATGGACGTGAGTCTGAATGAACTCCGGGAGTTGGTGGTGGACAGGGAGGCCTGGCGTCTGCGATTCATGGGGTTGCAAAGAGTCGGACATGACTGAGTGACTGATCTGATCTGATCTGATCTACCAGAAAATGGAAGTTAGATTTGAGGTATGTGAAAGAGAGAGAGGGAGAAAGAGAGAAAGACAAGAAAAAAAGAAAAAAGAGAGAGAGAGAGAGAAGGGAAGAGGATAGAAGAGAGAAGGGAAATACAGGAAGAAAAAACTTTGTGCTTGAATCCAGATGATCTGACCCCAGAATCCAAACATTATTGAAAAAATTCTGGTGTCAGCTCTGGCACATAAAGAGCTTAGGACTTATCACTTCTATCCTTACAAAAACAAAAAGCTGAATAAAGTGAAAAGTAACATTTCTTGGACTTGCCAGAGAGCTAAAGTTACAGGGAAACTACCCAACTACATCAGGAGAGAGTTGAAATCAGATTGACAACTGAGATATGCTTACTTGTATATTTGAGATGTGAAGTAAAGAAAAGGTGAAGTATTTACACCACAGTTTTTGCCAAAAGCAACTGAAAGGAGTTAGCATTCAAAGAGGAGAGACTACAGAAGGGCACATATGAGAAAGAAGAGTTTGGTTTTGAAAACTAAGTTTGAGATTCTTATAGTTTGTTTTAAAGAAGAGATATTTTTGCAGCAGATATGAATGATCCATGCTGCTGCTACTGCTGCTAAGTCACTTCGGTGGTGTCCAACTCTGTGCGACTCCATAGACAGCCTCCTACCAGGCTCCTCTGTCCCTGGGATTCTCCAGGCAAGAACACTGGAGTGGGTTGCCATTTCTTTCTCCAATGCATGAAAGTGAAAAGTGAGAGTGAAGTTGCTCAGTCGTGTCTGATTCTTAGCGACCTCATGGACTGTAGCCTACCAGTCTCCTCCATCCATGGGATTTTCCAGGCAAGAGTACTGGAGTGGGGTGCCATTGTCTTCTCTGAATGATCCATAATTATGGGGAAATAAACCCTGATGATTCAGGAAAGAAAAAAAAACTGACAATAATAGCTCGAGTTATTTTTTTGGATAGGTCTGATAATTAGGACAAAGGTTCAGATCAGTTCAGTCTCTCAGTCATGTCTGACTCTTTGTGACCCCATGGACTGTAGCATGCCAGGCTTTCCTGTCCATCACCAACTCCTGGAGTTTGCTCAAACTCATGTCCATCGAGTTGGTGATGCCATCCAACCATCTCATCCTCTGTCATCCCCTTCTCCTCCTGGTTCAATGTTTCCCAGCATCAGGGCTTTTCCAGTAAGTCAGTTCTCCACATCAGGTGACCAAAAAATTAACAACAGAAGGATCTCTGTTCATTTTCAAGGCAAACCATTCAATATCACAGTAAGCCAAGTCAATGTCCTAACCACTAATGCCAAAGAAGCTGAAGTTGAATGGTTCTATGATAACCTACCAGACCTTCTGGAAGTAGCACCAAAAAAGATGCACTTTTCATCATAGGGGACTGGAATGCAAAAGGAGGAAGCCAAGAGATACCGGGAGTAATGGGCAAGTTTGGCCTTGGAGTACAATAAAGCAGGGCAAAGACAAACAGAGTTTTACCAAAAGAATTCACTGGTCAGAGCAAACACCCTCTTCCAACAACACAAGAGACAACTCTACACATAGACATCATCAGGTGGTCAATACTGAAATCAAAATGATTATATTCTTTGCAGATGAAGATGGAGAAGCTCTATGCAGTCAGCAAAAACAAGACCGGGAGCTGACTGTGGCTCAAATCATGAACTCCTTATTGCCAAATTCAGACTTAAATTGAAGAAAGTAGGGAAAACCACTAGACCATTCAGGTATGACCTAAATCAAACCCTTTACAACCATACAGTGGAAGTGACAAATAGACTCAAGGTATTATATCTGATAAAAAGAGGGCCTGAAGAACTAGATGGAGGTTCATAACATTGTACAGTAGGCCGTGGTCAAAACCATCCCCAAGAAAAAGAAATGCAAAAAGGCAAAATGGCTGTCTGAGGAGGCCTTACAAATAGCTGAGAAAAGAGAAGTGAAAGGCAAAGGAGAAAAGGAAAGATGTACCCATTTGAATGCAGAGTTCCAAAGAACAGCAAGGAGAAATAACAAAGCCTTCCTAAGTGATCAGTGCAAAGAAATAAAGGAAAACAATAGAATGGGAAATATTAGAGATCTCTTCAAGAAAATTAGAGACATGGGAGGAAGCATTTCATACAAAGATGGACACAATAAAGGACAGAAATGGTATGGACCTAACAGAAGCAGAAGATATTAAGAAGAGGTGGCAAGAATATACAGAACTATCCAAAAAAAATCTTAAGGACCCAGATAACCACAAAGGTGTTATAACTTACCTAGAGCCAGACATCTTGGCATGTGAAGTCAAGTGGGCCTTAAGAAGCATAACTAAGGACAAAGCTAATGGAGGTGAGGGAATTCTAGTGGAGCCATTTAAAATCTTAAAAGTTGATACTGTGAAAGTGCTGCACTCCATATGCCAGCAAATTTGGAAAACTCAGCAGTGGCCACAGAACTGGGAAAGGTCAGTTGTCATTTCAATTCCAAAGAAAGGCAATATTGAAGAATGTTCAAACTACCATACAATTGCACTCTCCTCACACACTAGCAAAGTAATGCTGAAAATTCTCCAATCCAAGCTTCAACAGTATATGAACCGAGAACTTCCATATGTTCAATCTGGATTTAGAAAAGGCAGAGGAACCAGAAATGAAATTGGCTGCATCTGCTGGATCATAGAAAAAGCCAGAGAATTCCAGAAAACCATTTACTTCTGCTTCATTTACTACACTAAGGCCTTTGTCTCTGTGGATGACAACAGACTGTGGAAAATTCTTAAAAAGATGGGAATACCAGACCACCTTACCTGCCTTCTGAGAAATCTGTGTGCAGGTCAGGAAGCAACAGTTAGAACTGGGGATGGAACAATGGACTGCATCCAAATTGGTAAAGGAGCACATCAAGGCTGTATATTATCACCCTGCTTATTTAACTTATATGCAGAATACATCATGCAAAATGTCAGGCTGGATGAAACACAACCTGGTATTAAGTTTGCAGGGCAAAATATCAGTAACCTCAGATATGCAGATGATACCACCCTACTATCTAGATGTATAGAAGAGAAAATGGAGTAAGGCTAGATCACTAAGAACTCATTGATTTTAGTGGTGATTGATTTAAGGAGAGAGGATTAAACATGCTTGTAGATACCTCAGCAACATGGTCAGCTCTATGGTTGCAGGGTTAGTGGAGAATTAGATTTGACAGTGGTTAACACTGTGGGTGTATGATGTGAGAAAAGAGGGTCAAAGGAATGTTAGTGCTTGCAGCGATGGCACCAGCATTGGGGACAAAGTAAAACTAGGGCATGATGGTGATTAGAAATAGAAAAAAGTAAGTGGAAAGAAAAATGGGTAATAAGACTAGTTCTGGGCTTCCCAGGTGGCTCTGTCATTAAAGAACCCATCTGCAATGCAGGAGATGCTGGCAGATGCAGGTTTGCTTCCTGGGTAGGAAGATCCCCTGGAGGAAGAAATGGCAACCCACTCCACTATTCTTGCCTGGAGAATTCCATGGATAGAAGAGCCTGGTGGGTTACAGTCCATGAGGTCGCAAAGAGACGGACACGACTGAGCGACTGAGCATGAATGCACTGAAGAATAGTTCCACTGAAGAATTACTGTAAATAATATATTAGAAAGATTGAAAATAACAGTTTAAGAATGGAACATTTGGCATTGAAAGGGAAGTAGTGCAGCACTAAGAAGTGCAAGGGTGGAAGCTATAATTGCAAGGTGGTTGTACGGCATGTAGAGCATATTAATTTATTAATTGAAGGAGAGGAAAAAAAGAGAGAGGAGTAGGGAGAGAGAGAGAAAGAGAGAGATTGAGATGAAAAGTGAGAAAGAAAGAAACCTGACAATAGGAAGAATTATGTGACTATGAAACTTTATGTCACAAGTAGTGTTGGAAAGTGGAGCTGTGTTTTAGAATCCAAATCTTTATGGAATTATGGGTATTGTTTGAAATCCTATAGGTGACTGCATATCTTAAAAATGAAAGATAAAAATAAATGAGATAAGCATTCAGCATAAAAATATATGAGAAAATGACAGTCTATAAAAAAGTAATGGTAATGCAAATTCAGTGAACCAGCTCTTTGCATCAAGTGGCCACTTCATCAGTCCCTCCAATGACTATTCAGTTTTGATTCCCTTTAGGATTGACTGGTTTGATCTCCTTGGCCCCCTGATGCGAAGAGCTGACTCATTGGAAAAGACCCTGATGCTGGGAATGATTGAAGGCAAAAGAAGAAGGTGGCAGAGGAAGAGATGGTTAGATGGCATCACTGACTCAACGGCCATGAAATTGGGTGGACTCTGGGAGATTGTGGAGGACAGGGAGTCCTGGCCTGTTGCCATCCATGGGGTTACAAAGAGTTGAACATGAGTTAGTGACTTAACAAAAGCAATGCAAATCCAAGGTATTTCATAGTAATTCAGTTCACACACACACACAGTGATGTTACCAATATCTGTAGAACAATGAACTCACATGCATTGCTTGTGAATCAGTAAGTACATAACCTCTCTGAGATAAATTTGATTTTACTTAGTAAATTTGATGATGAACATCTTGTTAAACAGACCATGTGTTGGAGGGAGGCATGGAGAGAACAGGTTGACCCAAGAGCTGGACCAGGGAAATCACAGATTCTTCACTCCCTTCCTTGTCCTTGAAATGTACTTCTGCCCACTGTTCCCTCAGTGGGAGTCATTTTCAAGGATGCAGCCTTAAGAGAACAATGTGTTGTTGAGACCATCTGGATAGTATATATGAATGAATCCATTAAGGCCTCTATATTAAGTTTTAAGATTCAAGGCAGAAGTGGGAAGGGTACAGAAATCTGTTTGTCTTTTGGCTGTACAAGACAAGGCTACTATATAAGTTCCTTTGCTTCTTAAACCTGCCAACTATCAGTCTTTAGTGGCTGCCTCTTTCTTGGGTCTCTCATTGCCCTCTTCAATAGGGGCCGTCCTTGAAGCCCAAGCTTGGCTCCTCCAGTTTTGTGACTCCAGAAGCTAGACCCCTGTATAACACATACTAATGGCTCAATATATGTGTGAATTGGATTCATGTCGGATACAGGAACAAGGGGAAAAAAGACAAAAAGGATAACAATTTGTGAAAGGATTACTTATTCTAATTATTGCATAAAAAAATAGATAGCCAAGTGCTGGAAGCTTGAAGTAACAACAAAACAAAACACAATACAAAAAATAACGATCTTATTGGCTCCCTCAGGACTGTCTTTACACTGACATGTGCATAAAATCACAGCTAAACATAAAATACACTTCTGCTACTTTAAAAAATTCAGATTATCATTGTGCTTAAAATACACTTAAGCTATCTTTCATATTTCAAGATATAGTCCACATGGCATGTCACATGGTTACTATTTTCCAAAAATATAAATTTGTGCCTTGTATTGGAGATAGAAATGTGAAGAAAAGATAATATCTTGTTTAAAGAAAAAAAATGGAGGCTAAAAATGTCCATCCCCTAAATGGAAAAAATAAGTGATGTTCTTAGGTTTAAATAATTTTATTCCCCCCCCCATTATTAAAAACATCATGTCTCTATGAGCATAAATTTTCTGAGGGCAAGAGATGGACATATTCAGAAAGTTTACCCACAGAAAACTTGGTCACAGACACTTTATTTACATGGGGCTGTAACATAAGGCAACTGAATGTCTGCAAAGTTTGCTGTTAAGACTAAAACGTGATGTTCTCCTACTGTAGGTATTGGAGTACTAAATACTGCTTACTCTTGAGCATTCTTTTGCTTTCTCTTGTCCACTAGGTAATGTGCTCTATTGAGAGGTAGTCTTTATATTCTGCCTCCACTTAGTTAACACTATCTGCAGGGCAGTTATTTAAGATTCTAAACCATGTATAGCTGATAGTATCAATAGTAAAAAAATAGTGATGCCATTTGACAAGCTTAAAAATTACTTTTTCAGAATGATTCCTTGAAGGAATATCTTTGTGTAATTTGGAATCAAAAGCTTAAGATATTTTTGATTACTTGGCATATTTTCTCCAAAAGTAGATTTATTTTAAAGTCAATACTAATTTTTTATTTAAAAAAGCCTCAGCAATATCTATATTAGTTTTGATGGATTTCAATATTGTAAACTGTAAGATAAATCTCAGAGCTGATGATGAAGAATCATAGGTACATCTAAATGAAAGATGGGTGGTGTGTCATCTCCTCTCCTTAACAAAATGGGAAATAAAATACGCTTTTCCCCTAAAAGATGCTAGATTTATTAGGAATTCCTCTCTGAAGGAATGCCTCTGGAATTCCCCTCCTGGTCAAAAATACTTTGCTGACTTCCTTTTCTTTCACTCTGTGTATTTGATCTCATTAGTAAGTCCTTACTAATAAGTTAAGTTTATCTTCAAATTTAATAACTTCTTACTAGCCTCAGGTATTAATATTTTCTGCACAAATGCCAATAATAAGTTTCTCTGTGTGTGTTTCCTACATGATTAATGCTGGTCTTTATAGTTTCATTTGTTTCTAGGAGAAAAAAATAAAATCTCATTCTATTAGCAGTTTCTGATACTGTTAACATGTTACGTAGTAAAGACTAGATCGGGGGCCTTCCCTGGTGGGTCAGATGGTAAACAGTCCACGTGCATTGGGGGAGACATGGTTCGATCCCTGGATTGGGAAGATCCCCTGGAGGATGGCATGGCAACTCACTTCAGAATTCTTGCCTGGATAATACCCAAGAACAGAGGAGCCTAGCGAGATACAGTTCATGGGGTCTCAAAGAGTTGGACATGACTGAGTGACTAAGTCTATATATATAGAGAGAGAGATATTATAGATACTCATATTCCAGGATGTCTGGCTCTAGGTGAGTGATCACATCATTGTGATTATCTGGGTCATGAAGATCTTTTCTATATAGTTCCTCTGTGTATTCTTGCCACCTCTTCTTAATATCTTCTGCTTCTGTTAGGTCCACACCATTTCTATCTTTTATTGAGCCCATTTTTTTCATGAAATGTTCCCTTTGTATCTTTAATTTGATCTAGAGCCAGACATCCTCGAATGTGAAGGCAAGTGGCTCTAAGAAGTATCACTATGGACAAAGCTACTGGAGGTGATGGAATTCCAGTTGAGCTATTTTATATCCTAAATATGATGCTGTGAAACTGCTGCACTCAGTATGCCAGTAAATTTGGAAAACTCAGCAGTGGCCACAGGACTGGAAAAGGTCAGTTTTCATTCCAATCCCAAAGAAAGGCAATCCCAGAGAAAGCTCAAACTACTGCTCAATTGCACTCATCTCACACACTAGTAAAGTAATGCAAAAAGTTCTCCAAGTCAGGCTTCAGCAATATGTGAACTGTGAACTTCCAGATGTTCAAGCTGGATTTAGAAAAGGCAGAGGTGCCAGAGATCAAATTGCCAATGTTTACTGGATCATCAAAAAAGTGTATTTCCCATGAAGTGATGAAGGTGAAAGAGGAGAGTGAAAAAGTTGGCTTACAGCTCAACATTCAGAAAACGAAGATCATGGCATTTGGTCCCATCACATGGGAAATACATGGGGAAACAGTGGAAACAGTGGCTGACTTTATTTTTGGGGGCTCCAAAATCACTGCAGATAGTGATTGCAGCCATGAAATTAAAAGACACTTACTCCTTGAAAGGAAAGTTATGAGCAACCTAGACAGCATATTAAAAAGCAGAGACGTTACTTAGTCAACAAAGGTCCGTCTAGTCAAGGCTATGGTTTTCCAGTGGTCATATATGGATGTGCGAGTTGGACTGTGAAGAAAGCTGAGCACCAAAGAATTGATGCTTTTGAAATTCTGTGTTGGGGAAGACTCTTAAGAGTCCCTCGGACTTCAAGGAGATCCAACCAGTCCATCCTAAAGGAAATCAGTCCTGAGTGTTCATTGGAAGGACTGGTGTTGAAGCTGAAAGTATAATCTTTTGGCCACCTGATGCAAAGAGCTCACTCATTTGAAAAGACCCTGATGCTGGGAAAGACTGAGGGCGCAAGGAGAGGAGGATGACAGAGGGAGATGGTTGGATGGGATCACCAACTCAATGGACATGAGTTTGGGTGGACTCCAGGAGTTGGTGAAGGACAGGGAGGCCTGATGTGCTGTGGTTCATGGGGTCGCAAAGTCAGACACGACTGAGAGACTGAACTGACCTGATAGATACCCATATGAAACTACTCCATTAAAAGGACATCACACAACTTAAGTTTAGACTGTTTCAAAATGAAATAATCTTGGAACTTTGTTACCTGGTCTTTGGTTACTTTCCACATAGACCAGTATTCTATTAAATGTAGTTCAGTACAGTATAGAATTACAATCTGTTTTACATACACACACACACACACACACACGGCCAGGTTAAGGTATAATTCTTCAAAAATATTGTTTAAAAAAGGAAATATGCTGTGTGTGTGTTTTTATTTTTTTCCTTCTGTTTTTTTTTTTTTTTAATTTAATTAATTTGATTATTTTAGTTTACAATATTGTATTGATTTGGCCACACATTGACTTGAATCTGCCATGAGTGTACCTGTGTTTCCCATCCTGAACCTCCCTCCAACCTCCCTCCCCATCCCATCCCTATGGGTCATGCCAGTGCACCAGCACTGAGAACCCTGTATCAGGCATCAAATCTAGACTGGCAATTCATTTCACATATGATATTTTACATGTTTCAATGCCATTCTCCCATATCATCCCACCCTCTACGTCTCCCACAGAGTCCAAAAGACTGTTCAATACATCTGTGTCTCTTTTGCTGTCTCGCATATAGGGTTATCGTTACCTTCTTTCTAAATTCCATATATATGCCTTAAGTTCAGTTCAGTTCAGTTAGGTCGCTCACTTGAGACTGACTCTTTGGGCCCCATGAATCACAGCATGCCAGGCCTCCCTGTCCATCATCAACTCCTGGAGTTCACTGAAACTCACGTCCATCGAGTCGGTGATGCCATCCAGCCATCTCATCCTCTGTCATCCCCTTCTCCTCCTGCCTTCAATCCCTACCAGCATCAGGGTCTTTTCCAATAAGTCAACTCTTCGCATGAGGTGGCCAAAGTATTGGAGTTTCAGCTTCAGCATCAGTCTTTCCAGGGAACACCCAGGACTGATCTCCTTTAGGATGGACTGGTTGGATCTCCTTGCAGTTCAAGGGACTCTCAAGAGTCTTCTCCAACACCACAGTTCAAAAGCATCAACTCTTCAGTACTCAGCTTTCTTCACAGTCCAACTCTCACATCCGTACATGCCCACTGGAAAAACCATAGCCTTGACTAAATGGACCTTTGTTGGCAAAGTAATGTCTCTGCTTTTGAATACGCTATCTAGGTTGGTCATAATTTTCCTTCCAAGGAGTAAGCATCTTTTAATGTCATGGCTGCAATCACCATCTGCAGTGATTTTGGAGCCCCAAAAAATAAAGTCTGACACTGTTTCCCCATGTATTTCCCATGAAGTGATGGGACCAGATGCCATGATCTTCGTTTTCTGAATGTTGAGCTTTAAGCCAACATTTTCACTCTACTCTTTCACTTTCATCAAGAGGCTTTTTAGTTCCTCTTCACTTTCTGCAATAAGGGTGGTGTCATCTGCATATCTGAGGTTGTTGGGTTTCTCCTGGCAATCTTGATTCCAGCTTGTGCTTCCTCCAGACCAGCGTTTCTCATGATGTACCCTGCAAATAAGTTGAATAAGCAGGGTGACAATATACAGCCTTGATGCACTCCTATTCGTATTTGGAACAAGTCTGTTGTTTCATGTCCAGTTCTAACTGTTGTTTCCTGACCTGCATACAGGTTTCTCAAGAGGCAGGTCAGGTGCTCTGGTATTCTCATCTCTTGCAAGATTTTCCACAGTTTATTGTGATCCACACAAAGGCTTTGGCATAGTCAATAAAGCAGAAATAGATGTTTTTCTGGAAATATCTTGCCTTTTACATGATCCAGCAAATGTTGGCAATTTGATCTCTGGTTCCTCTGCCTTTTCTAAAACCGGCTTGAACATCTAGAAGTTCATGGTTCATGTACTGCTGAATCCTGGCTTGGAGAATTTTGAGGATTACTTTACTAGTGTGTGAGATGAGTGCAATTGAGCAGTAGTTTGAGGATTCTTTGGGATTGCCTTTCTTTGGGATTGGAATGAAAACTGATCTTTTACAGTCCTGTGGCTACTGCTGAGTTTTCCAAATTTGCTGGCATATTGACTGCAACACTTTCACAGCATCATCTTTCAGGATTTAAAATAGCTCAACTGGAATGCCATCACCTCCACTAGCTTTGTTCATAGTGATGCTTTCTAAGGCCCACTTAACTTCACATTCCAGGATGTCTTTCCCTAGGTGAGTGATCATACCATTGTGATTATCTTGGTCGTGAAGCTCTTTTTTGTACAGTTCTTCTGTGTATTCTTGCCACTTTTCTTAATATCTTCTGCTTCTGTTCGGTCTATATAATTTCTGTCCTTTTTAGAACCCATCTTTGCATGAAATGTTCCCTTGGTATCTCTAATTTTCTTAAAGAGATCTCTAGTCTTTCCCATTCTGTTGTTTTCCTCTATTTCTTTGCATTGATCACTGAGGAAGGCTTTCTTATCTCTCCTTGCTATTCTTTGGAACTCTGCAGTCAGATGCTTATATTGTTCCTTTTCTCCTTTACTTTTCACTGTATTGGTGTTTTTCTTTCTGACATACTTCACTCTGTATAATCGGCTCCAGTTTCATCCACCTCATTAGAACTGATTCAAATGTATTCTTTTTAATGGCTGAGTAATATTCCATTGTGTATATGTACCACAGCTTTCTTGACCATTCATCTGCTGATGGACATCTAGGTTGCTTCCATGTCCTGGCTATTATAAACTGTGCTGTGATGAACATTGGGGTACACATGTCTCTTTCAATTCTGGTTTCCTTGGTGTGTATGACCAGCAGTGGGATTGCTGGGTCATAAGGCAGTTCTATTTCCAGTTTTTAAAGGAATCTCCACACTGTTCTCCATAGTGACTGTACTAGTTTGCATTCCCACCAACAGTGTAAGAGGGTTCCCTTTTCTCCACACCCTCTCCAGCATTTATTGCTTGTAGACTTTTGGATCACAGCCATTCTGACCGACATGAAATGGTATCTCATTGTGGTTTTGATTTGCATTTCTCTGATAATGAGTGATGTTGAGCATCTTTTCATGTGTTTGTTAGCTATCTGTATGTCTTATCTGGAGAAATGTCTGTTTAGTTCTTTGGCCCACTTTTTGATTGGGTTGTTTATTTTTCTGGAATTGAGCTGCAGGAGTTGCTTGTATATTTTTGAGATTAATTCTTTGTCCGTTGCTTCATTTGCTATTATTTCCTCCCATTCTGAAGGCTGTCTTTTCACCTTGCTTAGACTTCCCGTTGTTGTGCAGAAGCTTTTAATTTTAATTAGGTCCCATTTGTGTATTTTTGCTTTTATTTCCAATATTCTGGGAGGTGGGTCATAGAGGATCCTGCTGTGGTTTATGTCAGAGAGTGTTTTGCCTATGTTCTCCTCTAGGAGTTTTATAGTTTCTGGTCTTACGTTGAGATCTTTAATCCATTTTGAGTTTATTTTTGTGTATGGTGTTAGAAAGTGTTCTAGTTTCATTCTTTTACAAGCGGTTGACCAGTTTTCCCAGCACCACTTGTTAAAGAGATTGTCTTTAATCCATTGTATATTCTTGCCTCTTTTATCAAAGATAAGGTGTCCATATGTGCATGGATTTATCTCTGAGCAGAACGTTGTTGAGTTCTATTTGCTAGTTTGTTAAGGGTTTTTGCTCTATGTTCATCAGTGATATTGGCCTATAGTTTTCTTTTTTTGTGGCATCTTTGTCAGGTTTTTGTATTAGGGTGATGGTGGCCTCATAGAATGAGTTTGGAAGTTTACCTTCCTTTGCAATTTTCTGGAAGGGTTTGAGTAGGATAGGCGTTAGCTGTTCTCTAAATTTTTTGTACAATTCAGCTGTGAGGCTATCTGGTCCTTGGCTTTTGTTTGTTGGAAGATTTCTGATTACAGTTTTAATTTCTGTGCTTGTGATGGGTCTGTTAAGATTTTCTATTTCTTCCTGATGCAATTTTAGAAAGTTATACTTTTCTAAGAATTCGTTGTCCATTTTATTGGCATATAGTTGCTGGCAATAGTCTCTTATGATCTTTTATATTTCTGTGTTGTCTGTTGTGATCTCTCCATTTTAATTTCTAATTTTGTTGATTTGAGTTTTCTCCCTTTGTTTCTTGATGAGTCTGGTTAATGGTTTGTCAATTTTATTTATCTTCTCAAAGAACCAGCTTTTGATTTTGTTGATTTTTGCTATGATCTCTTTTGTTCATTTGCATTTATTTCTGCCCTAATTTTTAAGATTTCTTTCAAGACAGTATGGTACTGGCACAAAGACAGAAATATAGATCAATGGAACAAAATAGAAAGCCCAGAGATAAATCCACACACATATGGACACCTTATCTTTGATAAAAGAGGCAAGAATATACAATGGATTAAAGACAATCTCTTTAACAAGTGGTGCTGGGAAAACTGGTCAACCGCTTGTAAAAGAATGAAACTAGAACACTTTCTAACACCATACACAAAAATAAACTCAAAATGGATTAAAGATCTCAACGTAAGACCAGAAACTATAAAACTCCTAGAGGAGAACATAGGCAAAACACTCTCTGACATAAACCACAGCAGGATCCTCTATGACCCACCTCCCAGAATATTGGAAATAAAAGCAAAAATACACAAATGGGACCTAATTAAAATTAAAAGCTTCTGCACAACAACGGGAAGTCTAAGCAAGGTGAAAAGACAGCCTTCAGAATGGGAGGAAATAATAGCAAATGAAGCAACGGACAAAGAATTAATCTCAAAAATATACAAGCAACTCCTGCAGCTCAATTCCAGAAAAATAAACAACCCAATCAAAAAGTGGGCCAAAGAACTAAACAGACATTTCTCCAGATAAGACATACAGATAGCTAACAAACACATGAAAAGATGCTCAACATCACTCATTATCAGAGAAATGCAAATCAAAACCACAATGAGATACCATTTCATGTCGGTCAGAATGGCTGTGATCCAAAAGTCTACAAGCAATAAATGCTGGAGAGGGTGTGGAGAAAAGGGAACCCTCTTACACTGTTGGTGGGAATGCAAACTAGTACAGTCACTATGGAGAACAGTGTGGAGATTCCTTTAAAAACTGGAAATAGAACTGCCTTATGACCCAGCAATCCCACTGCTGGGCATACACACCGAGGAAACCAGAACTGAAAGAGACATGTGTACCCCAATGTTCATCACAGCACAGTTTATAATAGCCAGGACATGGAAGCAATCTAGATGTCCATCTTAAGCTGAATGGATAATAAGCTTGGTACATATGCACAATGGAGTATTACTCAGCCATTAAAAAGAATACATTTGAATCAGTTCTAATGAGGTGGATGAAACTGGAGCCAATTATACAGAGTGAAGTAAGCCAGAAAGAAAAACACCAATACAGTATACTAACGCATATATATGGAATTTAGAAAGATGGTAACGATAACCCTGTATGCAAGACAGCAAAAGAGACACAGATGTATAGAACAGTCTTTTGGACTCTGTGGGAGAGGGAGAGGGTGGGATGATTTGTGAGAATGGCATTGAAACATGTACAATATCATATAAGAAACAAATCGCTAGTCCAGGTTCAATGCAGGATACAGGATGCTTGGGGCTAGTGCACCTGGATGACCCAGAGGGATGGTATGGGGAAGGAGGTGGGAGGGGGGTTCAGGAAGGGGAACACGTGTATACCCGTGGCAGATTCATGTTGATGTATGGCAAAACCAATACAATATTGTAAACTAATTAGCCTCCAATTAAAAACAAACAAACCAAAAAAACATTTATTTCCTTCTGCTAACCCTGGGACTCAGAATTTCTTCCTTTTCAAGTTGCTTTAGATGTATAATTAGGTTATTTATTTGACTCTTTACTTGTTTCTTGAGGTAAGCCTGGATTGCTCTGAAGCTTTCCCTTAGTACTGCTTTTACAGGGTCTCATAGGTTTTGAGTTGTTGTGTTTTGATTTTGATTCGTTTCTATGTATATTTTGATTTTTTTTAATTTCTTCTGTGATTTGTTGATTATTTAGCAGCGTGTTTTTCAGCCTCTATATGTTGGGATTTTTAATATTTTTTCTCCTGTAATTGACATCTAATCTTAGTGCATTGTGCCCAGAAAAGATGCTTGGAATGATTTCAAGATTGTTTAATTTACCAAGGCTAGGTTTATGGCCCCCCCATGTGATATATCCTGGAGAAGGTTCCATGTGTGCTTGAGAAAAAGGTGAAACTCATTTATTTGAGGTGAAGTGTCCTATAAATATAAATTAGGTCTAACTGGTCTATTGTATCATTTAAAGTTGTGTTTCCTTGTTAATTTTCTGTCTAGTTGATCTATCCAAAGGTCTGAGTGGGGTATTAAAGTCTCCGACTATTATTGCGTTGTTGCTAATTTCCGCTTTCATATTTGTTAGCATTTGTCTTACGTATTGTGGTGCTCGTATGTTTGGTGTATATATATTTATGATTGTTACATCTTCTTATTGGATTGATCCTTTAATCATTATGTAGTGTGCATCTCTCTCTCTTTTCACAGCCTTTGTTTTAAAGTCTATTTTATCTGATATGAGTATTGGTACTCTTGCTTCCTTTTGGTCTCTATTTTCATGAAATATCTTTTTCCAGCCCTTCACTTTCAGTCTGTATGTATCCCTTGTTTCGAGGTGGGTCTCTTTCAGAACACATAGATAGGGGTCTTGCTTTTGTATCTATTCAGACAGTCTTTGTCTTTTGGTTGGGGCATTCAACTCATTTACATTTGAGGTAATTACTGATAAGTATGGAGATGGCAAGAGTGAACGTCAAAATTCTAGAAATCAGCAAACTAAAATGGACTGGAATAGGTGAATTGAACTCAGATGACCATTATATCTACTACTGTGGGCAGGAATCCCTTAGAAGAAATGGAGTAGCCATCATGGTCAATAAAAGAGTCCAAAATGGCAGTACTTGGATGCAGTCTCAAAAACGACAGAATGATCTCTGTTCATTTCCAAGGCAAACCATTCAATATCACAGTAATCCAAGTCTAGGCTGCAACCAGTATCGCTGAGGAAGCTGAACAGTTCTGTGAAGACCTACAAGACCTTTTAGAACTAACACCCATAAAAGATGTCCTTTTTATTATAGGGGACTGGTATACAAAAGTAGGAAGTCAAGAAACACTTCAAGTAACAGGCAAATTTGGCCTTGGAATAAGGAATGAAGCAGGGCAAAGGCTAATAGAGTTTTGTGAAGAGAACACATTGGTCATAGCAAACACCCTCTTCCAACAACACAAGAGAAGACTCTACACATGGACATCATCAGATGGTCAACAACAAAATCAGATTGATAATATTCTTTGCAGCCAAAAATGGAGAAGCTCTATACAGTCAGCAAAAACAAGACTGGGAGCTGACTGTTGCTCAGATCATGAACTTCTTATTGGCAAATTCAGACTTAAGTTGAAGAAAGTAGGGAAAATCACTAGACCATTCAAATCCCTTATGATTATACAGTGGAAGTGAGAAATAGATTTAAGGGACTAGATCTGGTAGACAGAGTGCCTGATGAACTATGGACGGAGGTTAGTGACATTGTACAGTAGATAGAGATCAAGACCATCCCCATGGAAAAGAAATGCAAAACAAAATGGCTGTCTTGGGAGGCCTTACAAATAGCTGTGAAAAGAAGGGAAGCAAAAAGCAAAGCAGAAAAGGAAAGATAAAAGCATCTGAATGCAGAGTTCCAAAGAATAGCAAGGAGAGATAAGAAAGCCTTCCTCAGGGATCAATGCAAAGAAATAGAGGAAAACAACAGAAAGGGAAGGACTAGAGATCTCTTCAAGAAAATCAGAGATACCAAGGGAATGTTTCATGCAAAGATGGGCTCGATAAAGGACAGAAATGGTATGGACCTAACAGAAGCAGAAGATATTAAGAAGAGGTGGCAAGAATACACAGAACCGTACAAAAAAGAACTTCATGACCAAGATAAACACGATGGTATGATCACTCCCCTAGAGCCGAACATCCTGGAATGTGAAGTCAAGTGGGCCTTAGAAAGCATCACTGCAAACAAAGCTAATGGTGGTGATGGAATTCCAGTTGAGCTATTCCAAATCCTGAAAGATGATGCTGTGAAAGTGCTGCACTCAATATGCCAGCAAATTTGGAAAAGTCAGCAGTGGCCACAGGACTGGAAAAGGTCAGTTTTCATTCCAATCACGTAGAAAGGCAATGCCAAAGAATGGTCAAACTACCACACAGTTGTACTCATCTCACATGCTAGTAAAGTAATGCTCAAAATTCTCCAAGCCAGGCTTCAGCAATACATGAACTGTGAACTTTCAGATGTTCAAGCTGGTTTTAGAAAAGGCAGAGGATGCAAGATCAAATTGCCAACATCCACTGGATAATGGAGAAATCAAGAGAGTTCCAGAAAAATATCTACTTCTGCTTTATTGACCATGCCAAAACATTTGACTGTTTGGATCACAATAAACTGGAAAATTCTGAAAGAGATGGGAATACCAGACCACCTGACCTGCCTCTTGGGAAACCTGTATGCAGGTCAGGAAGCAACAGTTAGAACTGGTCATGGAACAACAGACTGGCTCCAAATAGGAAAAGCAGTACGTCAAGGCTATATATTGTCACTCTGCTTATTTAACTTATATGCAGAGTATATCATGAGAAACGCTGGGCTGGAAGAAGCACAAGCTGGAATCAAGATTGCCAGGAGAAATATCAATAACCTCACATATGCAGATGACGCCACCCTTATGGCAGAAAGTGAAGAGGAACTAAAAAGCCTCTTGATGAAAGTGAAAGAGGAGAGTGAAAAGGTTGGTTTAAAGCTCAACATTCAGAAAACGAAGATCATGGCATCTGGTCCCATCATTTCATGGGAAATAGATGGTGAAAGAGTGGAAACAGCGTCAGACTTTATTTTGGGGGGCTCCAAAATCACTGCAGATGGTGATTGCAGCCATGAAATTAAAAGACGCTTACTCCTTGGAAGGAAAGTTATGACCAACCTAGATAGCATATTGAAAAGCAGAGACATTACTTTGCCAACAAAGGTCCATCTAGTCAAGGCTATGGTTTTTCCAGTCGTCATGTATGGATGTGAGAGTTGGACTGTGAAGAAAGCTGAGTGCCGAAGATTTGATGCTTTTGAACTGTGGTGTTGGAGAAGACTCTTGAGAGTCCCTTGGACTGCAAGGAGATCCAACCAGTCCATTCTGAAGGAGATCAGTCCTGGGTGTTTTTTGGAAGGAATGATGCTAAAGCTGAAACTCCAATACGCTGGCCACCTGATGCAAAGAGTTGACTCTTTGGAAAAGACTCTGATGCTGGGAGGGATTGGGGGCAGGAGGAGAAGGGGATGACAGAGGATGAGATGGCTGGATGGCATCACTGACTCAATGGACGTGAGTTTGAGTGAACTTTGGGAGATGGTGATGGACAGGGAGGCCTGGCATGCTGTAATTCATGGGGTCAGACACTCCTGAGCAACTGAACTGAACTGAATGATACCATTGCCGTTTACTTTATTGTTTTGGGTTAGAGTTTATACACCTTTTCTGTGTTTCCTGTCTAGAGAAGATCCTTTAGCATTTGTTGGAGACTTTGGTGGTGCTGAATTCTCTCAGCCTTTGCTTGTCTGTAAAGCTTTTAATTTCTCCTTCATATTTGAATGTGATCCTGGCTGGGTACAGTACTCTGGGCTGTAGGTTATTTTCTTTCATCACTTTAAGTATGTCCTGCCATTCCCTTCTGGCCTGAAGAGTTTCTATTGAAAGATCAGCTGTTATCCTTATGGAAATCCCCTTGTGTGTGTTGTTTTTCCCTTGCTGCTTTTAATATTTGTTCTTTGTGTTTGACCTTCGTTAATTTGATTTATATGTGTCTTGGGGTGTTTCGCCTTGGCTTTATCCTGTTTGGGACTCTCTGGGTTTCTTGGACTTGAGTGATTATTTCCTTCCCCATTTTAGGGAAGTTTTCAGCTATTATCTCCTAAAGTAATTTCTCACAGTCTTTCTTTTTGTCTTCTTCTGGGACTCCTATGATTCAATGTCGGGGCATTTAACATTGTTCCAGAGGTCTCTGAGGTTGTCCTCATTTCTTTTAATTCTTTTATCATTTTTCCTCTCTGTTTCATTTATTTCTACCATTCTGTCTTCTACCTCACTTAACCTATCTTCTGCCTCAGTTATTGTTGGTTCCCTCCAGAGTGTTTTTGATCTCAATTATTGCATTATTCATTATATATTGACTCTTTTATTTCTTCTAGGTCTTTGTTAAACCTTTCTTGCATCTTCTTGATCCTTGTCTCCAGGCTACTTATCTGTAACTCCAATTTGTTTTCAAGATTGTGGATCATTTTCACTATCATTATTTGGAATTCTTTATCAGGTAGATTCCCTATCTCTTCCTCTTTTGTTTGGTTTGGTGTTCGTGTATCCTGTTCCTTTACCTGCTGGGTATTTCTTTGCCTTTTCATCTTGTTTATATTGCTGTGTTTGGGGTGGCCTTTCTGTATTCTGGCAGTTGGTAGTTCTTTATTGTGGAGGTTCCTTGCTGCGGGTTTGGTTGGATGGGTGGCTTGTCCAGGTTTTCTGGTTAGGGAAGCTTGTGATGGTGTTCTGGTGGGTGGGGCTGGATTTCTTCATTCTGGAGTGCAATGAAGTGTCCAGTAATACGTTTTGAGATGTCGATGGGTTTGGTGTGACTTTGGTCAGCCTGTATATTGAGGCTCAGGGTTATGTTGCTGGAGAATTTGCGTGGTATGTCTTGCTCTGGAGCTTGTTGGTTCTTGGGTGGTGCTTGGTTTCAGTGTAGGTATGTAGGCGTTTGATGAACTCTTATCAATTAATGTTCCCTGCATTCAGGAGTTGTCTGGTTTTCTCAGAATTTGGACTGTGTGTTTTTAAATCAAAGAACCACTTAAGAGTATGTTCCTGCTTGGGAGATATATCAAATGTAAAAACAATTATCTAGAAGATAATTATATTTAATTTATTTGTAAATTTCCTTTGTTGACTTTGTTATTAATATATGTATAGGAATGGAAATCATCATAGGATATCTCCATAATTGGAATGATTGCAACCAGTAATAATCAAAAAGTTTATCCTGTTTCTAGCATTTGATGATCCTTATGATCAAATGGTATTAAAAAATATATGCATACTTCTCCCATGGAGAGCATTATAATAATTTAAATTTTCTTATTTTTGTTCAGTCTACAATAATTAGCAAATTACTGGCAGGTGAAAAGTTTTTGCTCTATTGGGAGCTTGAAATCTTAACCACTAGACCTCCAGGGAAGTCCCAACAGTCCTCTAATTATTAAGGAATATTATTTTGCTCCTCTGTGCAGATTAGTTCTCTTCCAAGATCCACAAAGTGGAGAACCTGAACACTGGCCTGAAAGTCAGAAAATGGTCCTCCTCACGTTATGTTCAGAGAAGGCAATGGCAACCCACTCCAGTACTCTTGCCTGGAAAATCCCATGGGCGGATGAGACCAGTAGGCTGCAGTCCATGGGGCTGTGAAGAGTCGGACACGACTGAGCGAGTTCCCTTTCACTTTTCACTTTCATATAGTGGAGAAGGAAATGGAAACCCACTTCAGTTTTCTTGCCTGGAGAATCCCAGGGACGGTGGAGCCTGGTGGGCTGCCTTCTATGGGGTCACACAGAGTCGGACACGACTGAAGTGACTTAGCAGCAGCAGCACGTTATGTTAGTGGCATGCTGTTCAGACTATGTGATTTTGCCCATTTCAGTGTTCAAGACTAGATCAGGTGTATTACAGTGACTGAAATTTGCTTCAAAATTCCTCAGTAGACATCTTCAGACATATTTTTCATCTAAATCTTTTTAGTAGTTGTATAAAAGCTCAACTATAAACGAACTGGGTGCTCACATTTCAGAAAGTGCTACAAAAGAGCTTCAGCAATCTTTCTTTGTTTCTGACCAAGAAGAAACTTTAGTCATCAGCATAATTGATTTTACAAATTATTTTTTGTAGGTTTAAACAGAATATTCAAAATGTAAAGCTTGGCTATAACTATTGTCCTTTTCATGGGAAGGTGATGGCCAATGCTCTTAGGAATGAATCTCCTAAATTAGGGTTCAGTCCAACTCGATGTAAAGATATTTACTAGAGAATTCTGCTGCCTGACTCTGGCTATAAGTTTAGGTGTATTGTGCCTGAAGCATGTTAATGTACCTGCCTCTGGTGTAACTTTCATTTAGGTACTCATAACACATAAAAGGACAGAAAATTGAGATTACAGAAAATGTTTGGGCATTTCTGTGCCTGCTTGCTAATAGATGTTTGTATGGGTAGCAAAATTCAATCTGTGACTTAGTTCCACTCCACATAGTTGGAAAGGAGGGGAAAGGGAGAAATAGGGAGACTCCATATATGGTTCTTATTTACTTCTTACTGTTCAAGGTTAACAATATTTCCAGCAAGAATTTTAATAACTGTTACTGTTGGAAATGGCTCAGGTCAGTCTGCACAAGGTAACAGCTAACAAGCATTGCTTAAAATCTCTTGAAAGCTGTGTTGCTGGATCTCGCTTGTCCCACATATTTTCTTATTCTCCTAGAATAAATCCTCCTGAAGGAGATTCTGCAACATCCTTGTAAAGTAAGCAGAGGTGGCCCAGTCCACACATATATGCCCCGATGTACATTCAGTTATATCTGCATCTCCAAGGGGACAAAGCCTATCTCCTTTCCTTAGCTCCACTGTACACATTCAAACCATTTAAAAATTACCATTTCAGCAAGTTTTCTGTACAGGTACAGGCATGATCAAACCATTAAGACAGACTTAGTATAAGTTAATATTTCTACATGTAAGAAAAAAACATAAGCACTATACTGTAAATCCTATGTGATTTGTGGTTTAGTATTTACTTAGTAAGATATTGACCTACACACAATTTGGTTGAGTCATAGTTTTTAAAGAGGACCTATGTTGAATCAGATTCCTGAGAAATATTCCTATTTTATATTTTTACCTGAGGATCTGAACTAATTTCAGTTGACGATTTTTGAGAAAAGGGCCTTTTTTGGTGTCTCTCTCTCTCTTTTTTTTTTTAGGTGCATTTATATCAATTAGAAATGAACAGATGCAACATGTTTTTTTCTGAAAGTTTTTTTTTTTTTCTTTTTATTTGTGAACACTGAAAAATACCCTTCCCCCGCATTTGTGTCAGTCAAATGTTTATCGTGGGGTGTCAGATAATGCAGGATAACAGTTAAATTCAAATTTCGAATAAACAAAAATAATGTCTTACTGTAAGAATATCCCATGTAATAGTTAAGATACACTAAAAGTTGTTACATAGCATGAATTCAAATATAAATGAACGTCTTATATTTGTATTTGTTAAACCTGGCACCCCTAGTCTAAAAAAACAATAATAATTATATGAGGAATAGGGTAGTATTATGGACCTGATTTATTTCAGTAGCAAACTACCCTATGTATTCATATATATATATATAACTCATATAGCTATACAAACATAGGTATATATAAATGCACATGTGTATGTATTATACACATACACAGTAATGGTTTTAGGCAATTTAGGTATTAAAATATCATCCATGTTGAAGCAAGTGTATTTTATATATTTTTTTCTGAGCTATATAATTTGATAACATATTTCTCTTTTTGAAAATGTCTACTGCCCCAAATCTAAACATAAACAGCACACACTTCCCTTGACCAAATCCCACTTTCTCTGAATATTTTAGTTTAAGAATCCTTTCCTTTCAAAAGTACGTGTAAAGTGAGAAATAAATTTTCTTCCAGTGCACAACTCTGACTCAAACTAAGCTCACTGATCTGGAAGGCTCAGATTCCCATCAGCTACCAAGTCTTGACTTTCAATTTCTTTCTTCCTTCACTTTTTGTATACCATATTTTAGGTCCTCTTTTCTTAATCTTGTTAGCTGGGTTAGTTCACAAGAACTGATTTTCCATTTTTTATTCTGGGTTTTATCTGTGAGATTTATAGATCTAGCTACAAATGTAGACTGTCCATAAAAGATAATGTTCTCTGTATTAGACTCCATTTTTTTCTAGTGCCTCTTTACCATCCTTGCTTTGCAAATGTGAGATATTCTATATTCCCATCAATCATGTTAGGGACCAAATGAGCCTCAGTGCACTTACTTTTAATATGTTGCATTCCAAGACCTTTCTCTAAGGAACTCAGTGTGCATCTCTAACATTATCTAATTAGTTCTCACAGCACATGTGGGATGCTTTGATATTTTGCTTTTGTAGCTTCCAAATAGTAACTTGGCCATACAATCACTCAGCTAGTTTTCAAAACTTCTCAAATTTTTCAAAAGAGCTTATAAAAGTTTCTGTCTTTCCCCATACTCACTTCACTATGAATCTACACTTGCCTCCTTTCTATTAGTTTCTTTCCTATTTCCTCTTTTTGTTGTCCTAGTTCAAGCTACCATATTAATTTACACACACACACACACACACACACACATATGTATATGTATCTTTGTGATGTTAAGAACTGTATATAATTTATAGATTCAAATGCCAGCTCCTCAATTTAAATTTAGCTCCTGTTGTTTAGTCACTAAGTCATGTTCAACTCTTTTGCGACTCCATGGACTCTAGCCCATCAGGCTCCTCTGTCCAGGGGCTTTCTCAGGTAAGAATACTAGAATGGGTTGCCATTTCCTTCTCTAGGGGATCTTTCTGACTCAGAGATCCAACCTGCATCTTCTGTATTGGCAGGCAAATTCTTTACCACTGAGCCACCAGGGAATCCCAACTTAGCTTTTTGAGCCTGACTTTTTCAAATATATAAAATTTTTTTTTTCAGAGTTATCATAAAAATATAGAGTAATGAACACATAACATTTGACACATTGCCCAGCATTTAGCAGACATTTAGTAGCCTTCCTAGTTACTGTTAGAATAAACAGGTTGAGACTGGGTAAAGAGCTATTGTATAGAAAGTCTTTATGGAATTTTTATGGAGTTCTACATTGGACTCTTCTCAATTACTGTCCTAATGAGATAGCATGCTTAATTAATATTTCTGAAACTTTGGAAGATAGAAATAACAACTTCTAGACAAGTGATTCTACATATTGGCCCTTCCAAATTTTATCAAGATGTTAAATTTTTTCATGTAGAAGAAAGAACATGTGTGGACTTCTTGATCAAATTTGGTGTATGATTTGGGGTTCATTAATTAATCTAACTAAATCTTAGTTTTCTCATCTAGAAAGTAATTGGGATAATAATCTATACTCTGTGATTGTAATGATTAAATGAGATAAAAGTTGAGGATGTACCAAATATGTTGTTGGTATCTGCAGGTAGTAAAGTGTTAGTGACAATATTAAGGGAAAGAATATCTTCAGGAAATTTTACTGGGAGGTTTTTAAAAGTTTTTATTTATCAGCAGGTCTACTTGCAGGCATATTTGAGGACACTAATCACTCAAAACTAATACAGAAATAATTTTTGTTATTAAAATTCTTACACTTTATGTATTTTAAATCATGATTATTTATTACACAACACTCAGATTTTTGGAAAATCTTGAGCTTAGGTATGTCCTAAGTTCAACACAGAAGTAGCAAAATAAAATGTGTTCATGCTTTCATCAAAGTTTTTTCAGTCTATTTGATCATTTGAAAATGAATCTGTGTGATTGCCTATCACATTGTGTCTGATTCTAAGTACTTAAATAATATTAGTTTCCTATGCTGACTGTCATTCCTCCTGCTTATTTTGTATTCACTACAATTTTTAGAGTGCTGTAGCCTGCATATTTATGTGAAGTCAATGGATGACTGATAGCTTATGGTGAATGATAGCTTATTTGTGATCTCTGAGGAAGGTTTAACTTCGAGACCAGGGACCAGGCTTGAACACTCAAGAGCTTTTGTGTAGCAGAGTTTTATTAAAGTAAGAAAAGGGACAGAGAAAGCTTCTGACACAGACATCAGAAAGGGGACAGAGAATGCCCCCCTAACTAGTCTTATCAAGGCCTTCTACACTTTTTTCAGACCCACTCCCACAACATACATCTTAAATTAAAAAGATTAGAATGAACAATAGAAAGATCTTACCAGACCCACTTAATATACATTTTAAGATGACAGGATTAGTCAGAAGGTTCTGCTTAAGGAGAAACATCTCCTCAAGCAAGATACATTGTTATATTGACTAAGACAAAGCAATGTAGAAAAGAATGTTTTTCCTTTTCTCCTTGAAATCCCTAGATGTCTTTCTCCTTTTTGAGGGCTCCGGACCCCCTTCTCCTACTCAGGAACCCTGGATTTCTTATCAAGCTACCTAAGAATTGACTGTCTCATGACCACTTTCATTTTGACTTATCACCTTAGAGTTTCAAGTTCAATTTTAAAAATTAAAAATTTTAAAATTGTTTTTTATAAGTACATCAACTTACAGGTTTAATACTCTGTTATGAACCTAGTCCAGGTTTTCATAATTCGTATGAGGGTATGGTAGTCAAGCTACCATTTAAACAGAAATGAGAAAAGAGTTCATCTTTAACCTCAGAGAAAATGAAGGAATGGTGTATTGTATTTATTCCTGCCTTACAAAATTGCATTTATTATTTCTTGTTTGTGTTTTAAAGTGATGTATATAAACTGAATATTGAAACAAACTAAATAGGTTTATTATTACTGGGCAGTTTACTCCTTTACATGCTCTCCTAGTCATTTATTTAAAAAATAATTTTTATTGTATATAGTTTCTTTAAAATATGTTAGTTTTTATTCTGCCACAAAATGAATCAGTCAGCTATACATGTACATATACCTCTCCCTTTGGACTTCCTTCCAATTCGGGTCACCACAGTGCAATAAGTAGAGTTCCTTGTGCTATACAGTTCTCCTAGTGATTTCTAAACACTCTAACCTCCTTGGACTATTTAGTAAAATTCTGCCTAATAAATTTGTCATTAATGCTATAAATTTTATATTTGAATAGGACCTGTCATACATTAGATTGACCCATGGTTTTGCATCACAGGCATGAAAGATAAAACTTTTACTCAAGTCCATTTAAGATGTTTTTTGATTACACTCTTCATTGAAGTTACTGTTAAGCTTTAAATTCAACCATAAGTAGATGAGAAAATGAGCTAAATTCTATCTACTGATATTTATACAAAAGTTCTATAGAAATCAGTTATAGTTCTAGTAGAGTTCTGTGTGATTTTCTAAGAGTAGAAATTGGCTTAATCCTGTTTAAGTAACTTGTCTAGCATGGAATGTAGTGGGACAATTAATATCTTTACTGGAAAAGATTAAATGGAAAAGTCAAAATGGAAAATGTTCCTATTTTTTACTCTCTTCAAATTGACTACCTTTTGAATATATAAATGAATTTCTCCTGAACTAACTTAAATTAGTGAGGTGACAAACACCTCAAACACACCTTAAATTAGTGAGGTGACAAACACAAACAAAAGGTGACACCCTTTAATGATACATTTTTCAGGTTTTAAATTACTCTAAATAAAATATAATCTGCTATAGGCCTTAGGTAGACCATCTGTAAAACAGATGATACAATAAGTAATGGAAAGTGTGTAACTCTCAGTGAGCTTCTTCTCACATGGCATACAAGTAGTTAAACCAGTGTTCTAGCACCTATAACTTGGCAATTCCCTTATAGTTACTACAAAACTCAAACTTCAGGGGATTAATGGAGACAGAGATGCTTCAACAGATATCCCCTATAGGACTGAGGCACACCATCCCCCAGCTGCTGAAAGTCTCAGTTGACTACATAGCAGTATCACATCTCTCTCTGGATTGCCCTTATAGAAAAACAAAACAAAACAAAACTGCCTCCAGGAAGGTTATGACCTCTTCCTGAGGCAGTCTATATCCCATGACTGGTTAGCAAAGAAGGTATAAAGCCTGATCATAACATCATTTTCAAGCAGTTCTGTGGACCATTCTAGTTCCAGAGCTCACCCTTAAATTATCTGAGTTTTCTATCGAAACATTTCACATTTCAACATCTCCTTCAGCTTAATCTTGCTTCACTTATTTTGTTTTAGGTGTAGATTCTGAGTGCACTCTCAATTTTCTTGCGTGCAATTCAATACACTTTCTGGGTCCTAGTCTTTTGGATACTAAAACAACATCATAGTGGGGAGTACCTCCATTAAAGAAATGTGGAGACACCATGACCTGCCACAAATATAATAAATGTATATACAAATACATATATAACTCAGTTAAAAACATGTCAACATAATTTTATCATTGGCCTGGCTATGATAATCACTGAATTTCAGAAATCATAATTATCTCCATTTTGTAGTTGAGGATACTGAGTCACAGAATGGTAAATAATATGCCCAAAGTCACAGAGCTGTAGAAAGTGAGAGAACTATACTTTGACTAAATAAATATAGAGATACAAATATATATATATATATAATATATATTATATATATATATATAAAAATATAGAGATACATATATATATATATATATTTCTGGATATTATCTTTTATTCTGGCTATCGTCCATTTTACATTTTAGTGGCCTCTTTCCTTCAAGTGATTACATTGTATTTGGAAGGAATTTAGGTCTTTTTAAGAGGTACTTGGCTACAGTTGTTCTATATAAACATGAACATTATACTGCATATAACTGAAACTAGGCAACATGACATATATGTAGATCATATAAGCAAATTAATCAACTTAAAGTACTGTAGAGCTTTCCTAGTGGCTCAGATGGAAAAGAATCTGTCTGCAATTTGGTTGACCTGGGTTTAATCTCCAGGTTAAGAAGATCCCCTGGAGGAGGGCATGGCAACCCACTATAGTATTCTTGCCTGGAGAATCCCATGGACAGAGGATCCTGGTGGGCTACAGTTCATGGTGTCCCAAAGAGTCAGACATGACTGCATGATTGACCACATAGCACACAAGGTATTATAATGGAGATGTGCAGAATAAAAGATGTCCAATTCAGAATCCATTTACATAGGCAAAGAAGAAGAAAGCCTTTTTGTATAACTCAGTTAAAAACATGTCAAAATAATTTTATCATTGGCCTAGATGTAATAATCAGAGAATTTGAGAAAATCATTCAATAATCACTGACTATTACTATTTAAAGCTAAGTACTATTTTAGGTAATGGGTAAAAATAGATAAATAAAATACTTATTTCACAAAAAACCTCACTGTCTAGTCTGGGACATGCATATTTAACAATAAAATTATGTCACTTTAGAAACATTTTCTACAATAAAAGTAGGCCTAGTGGTATGAAAATACAAATATTGTCTCTGTGATCCGGCTGGGTGGATTTTACTAGAAGAGTAAAAAGTGGAAGGTTTTACTCTTTGTTTTCACAAAAAATATTGAAGATCTACTGACGTGACATTCTGTCCTTGTCTGTTGGGATACACAAATAAACAAGGTAGTTTTCTAGTACTTTCCTGAACTATGTCATTATCTAAAAGTCAAAGGGAAAAAGTATGTAGAAAAGCAAATAAGTGCTGTAATAGAGGGTCATATAAGCACTTTTGGGGGAAAATATCAGTATCAAAGTAGAAAATTGTCAAAACAATGTGGGGTGATAGGAAATGGACATATGTGAAAAATCAAAGTATAAGAGAATGCAATACACAAAGAATTGTTTCCAGTAGAGCATGCCTGTGTGGATTGACAAGGTAAAAACAGGAGACATAGGTAAGGCCAAATCAGAAAGGCTAGTAAAACAATTACTAAGAAATTTGGACTTTTTAGGTCATTGATTTTTCTTTATGTCATTTATTCTGAAACTTCCATTTATATAAGCAAATTTTCTGATTCTATGGGTTCAAGTTATAACTTTGAGACAAATTTTCTAAGTGATGGGAAGAACTGAAATTAGATTATTATGGAAGTTAAATAATATGTGATTAAAAAAAAACAAACAAACCCCAAAACCCGATCTGTGACTGTAGGCAGGGGATGAAAATTTGGAATCATTTGATTCCAGGCCAGTATCACTGATGAACATAGATGCAAAAATCCTCAACAGAATTTTAGCAAACAGAATTCAGCAACACATCCAAAAGCTCATACACTATGATCAAACTGGGTCTATTCCAGGGATGCAAGGATTCTTCAATATAGGCAAATCAATCAATGTGATATATCATATTAACAAATGAAAAGATAAAAACCATATGACAATCTCACTAAATGCAGAAAAAGCCTTTGACAAAATTCAGCACCCATTTATGATTAAAATTCTTCAAAAAATGGGCATAGAAGGAACCTACCTTAACATAGTAAAGGCCATATATGATAAGCTTATAGCAAACATTATTCTCAATGGTGAAAAACTGAAAGCATTCCCCTTAAGATCAGGAATGAGACAAGGCTGTGCACTTTCACCACTATTATTCAAGATAGTTTTGGAAGTCTTAGCTATAGCAATCAGAGAAGATATATATAAAAGGTATCCAGATTGGAAAAGAAGAAGTAAAACTCTCACTGTTTGCAGATAACATAATACTGTACGTAGAAAACCCTAAAGATAGTATCAGAAAATTACTAGAGCTAATCAATGAATTTAGCAAACTTGTAGGATACACAATCAATACATAGAAATCACTTGCATTTCTATATATTAACTGAAAAATCAGAAAGAGAAATTAAGGAATCAATCCCATTCACCATTGCAACAAAAAGAATAAAATATCTAGGAATAAGCTTATCTAAGGAGACAAAAGAACCCCTACACAGACTATTATAACACACTGATGAAAGAAATCAAAGATGACATAAACAGATGGAGAGAGATTTCATGTTCCTGGGTAGGAAGAATCAATGTTGTGAAAATGACTATACTACCAAACACAATCTACAGATTCAATGCAATCCTTATCAAATTATCAATGGCATTTTTCACAGAACTACAACACAAAAAATTCAAAATTCATATTGAAACACAAAAGAC
This sequence comes from Bos mutus, assembly GCF_027580195.1. Classification (NCBI taxonomy): domain Eukaryota; kingdom Metazoa; phylum Chordata; class Mammalia; order Artiodactyla; family Bovidae; genus Bos; species Bos mutus. The sequence goes on from NC_091622.1 coordinate 81,475,286, forward strand.
CCCAAATAGCCAGTGCAGTCTTAAGAAAGAAGAATGGAGCTGGAGAAAACAACCTTCCTGACTTCAAATTATACTACAAAGCTACATTATCAAGACAGTATGGTACTGGCACAAACACAGAAATATAGACCAATGGAACAAGATAGAAAACCCAGAAATAAATCCATGCACCTATGGGTACCTTATTTTTGACAAAGGAGGAAAGAATATACAATGGGGCAAAGACAGCTTCTTTGAAAAATGGTGCTGGGAAAACTGGACAGCTACATTCTTTTGAATGAAATTAGAACACTTCCTAACACCATACACAAATATAAACCCAAAATGGGTTAAAGACCTAAATGTAAAACCAGAAACTATAAAACTCTTAGAGGAAAACATAGGCAGAGTACTCGATGACATAAATCAAAGCAAGAGCCTCTGTGATCCACCTCCCAGAGTAATGGCAATAAAAACAAAAGTAAACAAGTGGGACCTGATTAAACTTAAAACCATTGGCACAGCAAAGGAAACTATAAGCAAGGTGAAAAGACAACCCTCAGAATGGGAGAAAATAAAAGCAAATGAAACAACTGACAAAGGATTATTTTCCAAAATATGCAAGCAGCTTATACAACTTAATACCAGAAAAGCAAGCAACCCAATCAAAATTTAGGAGTAAGACCTAAACAGAAATTTCTCAGAAGAAGACATACAGAAGGCTAACAAACACATGAAAAGATGCTCAACATCGCTCATTATTAGAGAAATGCAAATCAAAACTACAATGATATATCACCTGACACTGGTCAGAATGGCCATCATCAAAAAGTCTACAAACAATAAATGCTGAAGAGGGTGTGGAGAAAAGGGAAAGTTCTTGCACTGTTGGTAGGAATGTACATTGATACACCCACTATGGAAAGACAGTATGGAGAGTCCTTAAAAAATCTAGGAAGAACTAGGTCACCATATGACCCAGCAATCCCACTCCTAAGCATATACCCTGAGGAAACAAAAATTCAAAAAGACAACATGTATCCCATTATTCATTTCAGCACTATTTATAATAACTAGAACATGGAAGCAATCTAGATGTCCATCGACAGACGAATGGATAAAGAAGTTGTGGTCCATATACACAATGGAATATTACTCAGCCATAAAAAATGAACACATTTGAGTCAGTTCTAATGAAATGGATGAACCTAGAGCCTGTTATCAGAATGAAGTAAGTCAGAAAGAGAAAGATAAATATCGTATGTTAACACATATATTCAGTCCTAAATATTCACTGAAGGACTGATGTTGAAGCTGAAACTCTAATACTTTACCACCTGATGTGAAGAACTGGCTCGTTTGTAAAGACCCTGATGCTGGGAAAGATTGAAGGCGGGAGAAGGGGACGACAGAGGATGAGATGGTTGGATGGCATCACCGACTCAATGGACATGAGTTTGGGTAAATCCGGGAGTTGGTGATGGACAGGGAGGCCTGACATGCTGCAGTTCATGGGGTTGCAAAGAGTCAGACACGACTGAGCAACTAAACTGAACAGAACACATATATACAGAATCTAGAAAAATGATTCTAAAGAATTTATTTGCAGTTCAGAAATGGAGAAATAGACATAGAGAATAGACTTATGGACTTGGGGAGAGGAGAGGAGAGGATGAAATGTTGAGAGTAACATGGAAACATACATTACCATATGTAAATTAGATGGCAACGGGAATTTGCAGTATGTCTCAGGAAACTCAAACTCAAAAATCAACCTAGAGGGGTGGGATGGGGAGGGAGATAGGAGGGAGGTTAAAAAGGGAGAGGATATATATATATATCTGTGGCTGATTCATGTTGAGATTTGACAGAAAACAATAAAATTCTGTAAAGCAATTATCCTTCAATTAAAAAATAAATAAAATATTCATTTGAGGTAATATTATGAAAATTTTAGCATCTGTTGAGTAAGCTGATGAAGGAGAAAGGAAAGGTCTTATTTTTTTTTCTTTCTTTTTTTTTTCTTTTTTTGGTTTTATATGCCTGATAGCTTAGGGGTAAATCACAGCTTCTGACCTACTGTGTGACCCATATTAGAAACTATTTTATGTGAAAAAAAATTCTATGTGGCAATGGATAAATAGCTCAAGGTTAATTCACATGGTTTCCTCTACTGTTTGAACCTGATTAGAGACCATTTTATGTGAAAATATGTGCTTTGTGATATCTGATCAATTTTACTAAACTTTTGTATGTGTGTTTAGTAGCTCAGTCATGTTCAACTGATCACAACCCTTTGCCCTGTACCCCTCCAGGCTCCTCTGTCCATGGGATTTCCCAGGCAAGAATAGTGGAATGGGTTGCTATTTCCTTCTCCAGAGGATCTTCCTGATCCAGGGATCAAACCCAGGTCTCCTGTGTCTCTGAATTGCAGGCAGATTTTTTACCCGCTGAACCATTCCCCCCATATTCTTGACCTTGTGGATTGGACAAAAAGCTTTGAAACATATTTTGCTGCATAATAACAATTCAGAAGTCTGCAGCTGACTTCTCAATTTGGAGTATATCTCAAAATGTTATTATGGAGCATTAGATTAGGGTTACAAGTGAATGATTATTAGCAATGTCATTAATGTAAATTACACATACAATTAAATTTACAGTTTCCATTAAGCGCATACTGATATTCTGCCCTCCTTCCATTCTTCCCTGTGTTATTTTATACTCTCTCTGTCTTACCTTTTCGGTCTGAAACGACAGTTGCTGGTCAAGATGTCTAAGATCAAGAATATGGAAAAGATGTGAATGGTAACAGAAAATGACATTAATTGCTTCACTCAATTCATTTAGTGTATGTATCAAGCTACTCATTCTTTGATAAAATAAAGAATTTAAGTGCTGGGAGTTGCCTCGTGGTCCAGTGGTTGAGAATCTGCTTTCCAATACAGGGGATGCAGGTTCGATGCCTGGTCAGAGAGCTAAAATCTCACATGCCTTGGGGCCAAAAAATGAAAACATAAAACAGAGGCAGAATTGTAACATATCCAATAAAGTTGTTTTTTTTAATGGTCCATGTTAAAAAAAAAAAAAAAAAAAAACTTAAAAAAAGAAATTAAAAACAAACAAAAAACCTCATGTTCTCCAATTGGGTCATTCTAGCTGTAGTAATCAGATGTGATTTATGGAGTTCATATTTTCTATTGTTGGTTGTTTCTGAGCACGTTATAGTCATCTATGAATTAGACAATGAGAAAAAGCCCAAGGCTTCATGACTGGAAAAAGAAACTTGTGCCTTGGGAAAAAAGTTTGAAATGAAGGTCTAGGACTGAACGTTTCAATTAAATTGGCTCTTGTTTTCTTTCTTTTCTTCCATATGTTTGGTTTACATTAAAATTTGACATTTTAATCATGCTGTGAGTGAACTCCAAATAAAATCTGTACCTAGTGTACATAAGTGATAAGAGATATGAAAAATGTCAATTTTTTTCTTCCCAGATTTTGAAAATTAATTAGGCACTATTTCCTGAGTTGAATTGCTTGAATGCATTAGATTGGAGTCTTATATAATTTAAAATTATCAGGACTTCTGTGTGAATGGGTTTTAAACAATACACTTGTTTGCATTTTTAAGATTTTTTTTATTGCAGTACATTGTAGTTGTAAGGGCTTCCCAGGTGGTGCTAGTTGTAAAGAACCTGCCTGCCAATGCAGGAGACATAAGAGCCTCTGGTTCGATCCTTGGGTCAGGAAGATCCCCTGGAGGAGGGCATGGCAACCCACTCCAGTATTCTTGCCTGCAGAATCCCATGAACAGAGGATCCTGGCAGGCTATGGTCCATGGGGTCACATAGAGTCGTACATGACTGAAGCAATTTTAGCACACACACATTCTAGTTGTAAATTTATTTTGATAATTTCATTACCAGAGCTGAATGACACAGAACAATTTTCATTAGTCTCCTCATCCAGGAACTGCTTAGTTGGTAAAGAACCTGCCTGCAATGCAGGAGACCCGGGTTTGGTTCCTGGGTCAGGAAGACCCCCTGGAGAAGGAAATGGCAACCCACTCCAGTATTCTTACTTGGAGAATCTCATGGACAGAGGAGCCTGACAGGCTACAATTCATAGGGTCCAAAGAGTTGGACACAACTTAGCGACTAAACTAGCACCAGGAATGTAAGTATTATTTGTTACAACCCAAGTAAATGCCTAGGAAAATTTTCTCCCACTATCATATAATGTGTAGTGTATCCTCTGCCTGTGCTTAGTTGCTTCAGTCATGTCCGACTCTTTGTAACCCTAAGGAGTATAAGGCCACCAAGCTCCTCTGTCCATGGGATTCTCCAGGCAAGAGTATTGCAGTGGATTGCCATTTCCTACTCCAGGGGATCTTCTCAACTTAGAGGTTGAGCCCACATCTCTTGCCTTTCCTGTATTAGCAAAACGTACCCTAGCTAAATTCAATTCGTTATTCTTTGCTATATATGCGTGGAACTTGCCTTTATGGGTTTTACTGCCATGTCTTCCTCCACTTTAGTTCCTTTTTTCTGCCATGTTTCAGCTTCTGCCTCAGATTTTAAATTTTATTTATTTATTTACTTTTGACTGTGTTGGATCTTTGTTGCTGCACAGGCTTTTCTCTAGTTGCAGTGAGTAAGGGCTACTCTCAAGTTGAGGTGCACAGGGTTCTTATTGTGGTGACTTCATTTGTTTCAGAGCACAAGGTCTAGGCACAGGGACTTCATCAGTTTTGGCTCCCAGGCTCTAGCCACACAGGCTCAGTAGTTGTGGCACACAGGCTTAGTTGCCCTATAGCATCCTCCTGAACCAGGGATCAAATCCACATTTCCTGAATTGGCAAGTGGATTCTTTAACGTTTATTTTAAAGGTTAATAGTTTCCTTAACCAAAATTGTTCTCTATCTCATGAATCACAATAATATGATACATATGTAAATTATACAATATTATAATAGTCAAATTACTTATATGCATACCTATTTTCTAGCACACTGCATGCAATAACAAAGGCAATGTGTTATTCCTTTAATCTAACTAGCACAGTGGAAAAATTATAAATATTAGAATTAATTTACTTTTTCCTGAAAATTTTATTTTTTGTTCTGAGTTTCTTCTACTCTTCTTTAAATATATTATTTACCACTTATTTAACTATTTTGATATGTTGTGAGCTTTCTAAAATCAGAAAATATATTATGTATTTGGATCCACTCAAGTTTGTAGCACATTATTGAACATATAATAGATGCCCAATAAATATTGTGAATTTACTCAATTTCTTTGATGATTGTGATTTTATTTAGGACATAAGAAAGCCTATCTGATGCAGAATCAAAGTCCCCCTGTTATTTTCAAGCTAATTCAACGTTATTGAGATCATATGACATAAATGAACTTAGAATGGCTAAAAGTAAATAAAACATTATAATGAATATAATTATGGAAGTACTTTAACCAATTTATTATTAATATAGTATATTTATCTTATTAGTGATTGAATGCTAATTTATTGAATGATATGTTAATTCAAGTTATGTGCAGTGAAATGTTGTATAGGAAAGAATCAGAGTCAAGTCTGCATTTATCCAGTCAATGTAAAATGCTAAGTTGTTAGCTCTTCTGATTTACTTTGAATTAAAGGTGGCAAAATGTAACTCATTTGGTTGATCACTGATCACTTTTTTTTAACTTTGCTAAGATATAGTTGAAAGGGACAATAACAATTTAATTTTCCTGTGAAATCCAAAAAGCAAGCACACTATGAATTTGAATAGTTTCTGGAAACATAAGGATTACCTTTTTTATTTCTATATGTTGAGCTGTTGATTTCTTTGTTTTTAAACAATGTGTTTATGACCTACAGCTTGTCAACCTCAAAGCAATAGACCTTTTGTTCTTTCTTTAACCTGCAGTGGCCTCACTTCTTCAGAACTATGACTTCATACACCAGCAGGCTTGCATTAAGATTATGAGTCCAACTTCCTGCTTAGAAAATGTGCCAAAGCTTCTGGCTGAGCCTTAAGGTATTTTATAAACTCTTCTTCACATGATAGAAAAGGCACCAAGACACTCTACACATACATAAATCTGTCAATTATCTAAATCTGGCATGAAATTTGTGCCACTTAAGGGGAAAATATGCTGAGAGATTGCAGTTCCTGCACAGAAATTACTAATTTTTTTTTGGTTTAGTTTTTATTTAAAAACTTTGTAGTTGATTCCTTAAAACTGGTAGCAGGAAAGGAAAGGTATGCAAGCATGAAAAGTATTTACAGAATATTAATACTAAAGGAATTACATGAGAAGTATCATTCATTGGAAACAATTATAAATAGAAGAGTTTCATTTATGAAATAATGAATATCTGTGAATTTTTACAGTGGATGAAAGCAAACTGTGGTGAATTGAGCCTCCACTCTTTTAAACATTCTTAATTGCTTTTTTCTTCTTTCATGGTGTTGGTCACTTTTAATTGATTTAATGAATATTTTGCTAATTTAAATAGAAAATGTGTATGTAGTGGAGTATTGGGTGAGGAAAGGGAGGAAGCTAGAGCAGAGGAAACCAAAGCAGATAACGTTACTATGTGAAAAGTGAATGAGTGCTATTATTAACACCTTTCAAAACTAAAATTGAAGGTGATCGCATTCCCGTTTAGTTGTGTGCTTGAGGCACTTAACCTTACAGCTATCAAAGGTCTACACTGTGAAAGATCTCAACACTTGCATACTACAGAATATTCTGGTTCCTTGTTTTTGTACCCAGTTTTGTTCCCAGTGTAACAGCATTCCAAATTCAGAGCTCAGTACTTACAAAAATGCAGCTCTTAAGAGAGCTAAAAGATGCAGCATGCTATGCTGCTCAAATGGAGAGAAAAAGAATGTTTCTAAGAAAATTATACTAAATACAGTTAGCCTGTAATGATCAAGATAACTTTTTGAAAGCTTTTAGGTGTGAATTAAACCCTCTTAAAGAGTAAGCTTGCAAAATTCAGTATTGTACTTAGATGAATGCATCCATAAAGCTGAAATTTAAGACATTTTCTTGCACAGTTCTTCCCTGATTTTATTCATTTTATCTAAGTTGCTAAACAGTTGATGATTCATCCTTGGGTGTTTGTTATTAGCAAAGTTCCTACCTTAAAGGTAACTTCAAAAGCAAGAATACAAGAACTACTTTAATGATAAATTCTTAAGTTCTTAACATATGCACACTTCACTACAAATGGTTCAAAGTAAATTTTAATTCAAAGTTAGATAATTTTTACCATCCAACACAGTGAGGAAACTATACTTCATACTTCTAACCTATGCATGAATAAACTCCAAAGGCAGATACTGGAAATTTTTTAAAAGTACATTTGATTCTAAAATGGTTCATAAAATTCTAGACTCAAACACACTTTTAAAAAATTTCCAGAATCTGCCTTTGGAGTTTATTCATGCTTTTGATCATTTCAACTAATGCAAATAAGTGAGACAGATTATTGTTATATCACAAAAAGATAAAAGTTTTAAATAAGAAGAAATGTTAAAAATAATTGAACTGATGTAATTCTTAAAATTATTTGTTGTAAGAAATAATACAGAGATATGTTGTCTATTCTTTTTCCAGTTTCTTCCATGGTAACATCTTGCAAAATCATAGTACATCATGGCCAGGATATTGACTGTTATACTGTCAAGATACACGTGATTCCCGTTACCATAGACTCTCTCATGTTGCCTTTTTATGGCCACACCCATTGGCCCTCTCCCATATCATGAATTTCTAATCTGTTCTCTGTTAGAGATTAGAGAACTTCTAATCTCTTCTCTATTTCTATAACATTGTCATTTAAAAAATGTAATATATAGTATGTATATGTATGTGATGAGTTATTGACAAGAATGCCATTCTGCTGTTGTCAGATGGAGGTGTTCTACACACATCAGTTACATCCTGTTGGATATGTCATGCTTATTTTCTGTGTACTTGGTCAATCAGTTTTTGAGGGAGGGATACTGAAACATCCAAGTACAATTGTGGATTTGTCTATTTCTCCCTTCAATTATATCAGTTTATGGTTTACATGTTATGCAACTCTTGCTTGCTGCATGCACATTTAGGATGGCTATGTCTTCAAGGTAAGTTAATGATTTTATTATAATGTAGTGTCCCTTTCTGCCTCTGGTAATTTCTTTGCTGTGAAGTATACTTTATCTTTCATTAGTATAGATAATCTTGCTTTATTTTGATTAATATTTCATGATGTAAGTTTTTTATCTTTTATGCTCAATGTAGCTATGAAATGAATTTGAAATGAAAAATGAATTTGAAATGAATTTCCTGTAAACTGTGTATGTTTTTAAAATCTAAATGGTTTTTTAAATTTAAATGTCATTGTCTTCCTCTTCATTGATTTATTTAAATGATTTATAATTAATATAATTATTGTAAGTTAGGGCTTAAATTTCCCAGTTTATTTTTTGTGTTCTGAGTGGTCTTGTATTTTTTGTTTCTCTCTCTTTTTTTTTTCCAAGCCTTTCTTCTGGTCTTTTGAATATTTTTAGTATTCTATTTTGCTTTACTTAAGAGTGTTTTGGAGTATACATCATTGTATAGATTTTATAATGGTCACTCTAGGTTTTACATTATAGATATAAGACTTACCTTGGTCTACTGGTAGCATTTTTCCTTTTCAGGTTAAGTTTTGAAACCTTACCTTAAACAAACATCTTAAAGATATAAATATAAATAAGATTTATAAATATTTTTTCTACTTTTCTACACTCTTTCATTTCTTTCTTTCCAATGTACTTTCTCTCTGTTGTTTAGTTTGGGAAATTTCTTATTCTATTTGCAAGTTCACTAATCCTTTCTTTGTTCCCTTTCATTCTGCTCTTGATCTTATCTATTGAGTTTTGATGTTATTGTGTTTTTCAGTTCTGAAATGTCCATTTCACTATTCTTTGTATCTTTAGGTAGAAGTCCAAGTTTTCCACTAAGTCTCTGTTATCACTTGAGGGGAGTAAGGACTTTTTATTATTTCTAGGTGGGGATGGAATTTCTGAATGTCCACTACACACCCAGCAATAGCACCCTGGCTGTAACAATGGGAGTACCTAGTTATAGCTCTCTAGAACTCTACTGACATCTTGGCAGTAGGGGAAATGCATTAACTCTGGGTAATGATGAAGTTCATGACTCTCCACTAGGCTTCCATTGACACCACTCCAGTGGGAATGGGATGGTGACTGTGTTGCTTCTTGATTGACCTGAAAGTTTAGTCTTCCATGTAATTTCTACTTGAATGACAAGTTGGTGGGGTGATCCCTTTCTCTCTGGTAGTGTGAAAGTCTATGCTCCTCAGTCTCTGCTGGTTGACTTGGAATGGGACCACAGTATTTTTCTGTGAGGTTAGTTTCCCATAGACCAGCTATTATCTAAGTGTTTTCTCTTTTACTAGGCTGTACATTCCCGGTCCTTTGGGACTTTTTGCATCTGTGCTTCTTTTTTTTTTTTTAATTTTATTTTATTTTTAAACTTTACAATATTGTATTAGTATTGCCAAATATCGAAATGAATCTGCCACAGGTATACCTGTGTTCCCCATCCTGAACCCTCCTCCCCCCTCCCTCCCCATACCCTCCCTCTGGGTTGTCCCATTGCAGCAGCCCCAAGCATCCAGTGTCATGCATTGAACCTGGACTGGCGACTCATTTCATACATGATATTATACATGTTTCAATGCCATTCTCCCAAATCTCCCCACCCTCTCCCTCTCCCACAGAGTCCATAAGACTGATCTATACATCAGTGCCTCTTTTGCTGTCTCATACATAGGGTTATTGTTACCATCTTTCTAAATTCCATATATATGCATTAGTATACTGTATTGGTGTTTTTCTTTCTGGCTTACTTCACTCTGTATAATAGGTTCCAGTTTCATCCATCTCATTAGAACTGATTCAAATGTATTCTTTTTAATGACTGAGTAATAGTGCTTCTTAGCATTTCAAGTTTGTTGATTTCTTCAACTCCAAGTCCAGGGTATATAAAGTAGAAAGAAAAAAGAAAATTTACTAACTTATGTAGTCTAATTTAAGAAAGTTATGAAAGTTGATTTTGGAGGCTTGAGAGAGAATACTATTATTGTCATGCCCCATGGAGAAATGCCTGGGTTTTGGTTATTATTTGCAATAGTTAGGATACTTCAGTGATTGTAGAGAGTCATCTACAAGACATTCCCATTCATTTTCTTTTTTATGTTTTCAAAAATAACTGAAGAAAATAAGCACAAATATATAACTTAAAAGGTCTGTACATATACAAAAGATATTCTTACCAAATATCTCTAGAGTGACAAGAGAAATCCCTGCTGTTTTCCAGTAATAATATGCAATCACCATGCTATATTTTCAAACATTTAAATATTATATAAGTTGAGAAAGCCTGCTTTCACTCTTTAAAAATGATATATCTGTTTGCTCTGAAAGACTTATTAATGCTATTACACTTCATCTTCTCTCCAGTAGAATTGCTGTGTACTAGTTGAAAGCCTTTTGAACTGCCAGTCCTTTGTGCACTCCAATTCTCAATACTGAAACCAGTGGTAATACCCATGCTCAACTTTGTGGAGAACAAAGAGCGGATTATAACAAGATTTCCTTTGTATAATAATTGAAAAGTAGAGGAAAAAATACTGTATTGACAAGAGATTTACGGCTTTTTTTTTTTTTTACTTTCATCTGTGGTAAGGAAAATCTATTAAGGAATGCTCTGATATATTTGTGCTAACAAAATGGTTTTATAATTATATGTAGCATGCTTTTATTTGAAGATAACAATAAATTAAGGGTGAAAAATATGCTCTCTTATTTGTAGCAGAAGAGATGCTGATGAGTTAAATATTTCATTTAGTAGAAGTAACGAATAGTGGTATTTCTTTATAAACCTTGGTTTTCTAGGTATCTTTGTTTCTATTTGCTGAATATATATTTTTATTTTGTAAAACATGATATCACATTTATGATTATAGATTATATGATTGCTATGTGTTGCACTACAATCTGAATTGTTATGACCAGTAGCCAATTTATGAATAACTGAAATAGATCTTCTTTAATGAAACTTACACTTTTCACATGATAGAAATAAAAATATATTTACATTCCCCCAGAGTGTCAATATGCATTTAATCATTTTTGCCATACTATGCTCTTGAGTCTTGAACAGACGTTCCATTACTGTGCTGCATATGTGGCTACATGTATTTAAAAGCTTACTGATGCTAAATCTAACATATAAGGGGAAATTCAACTCCTAGGTACTGTCAGAACTAGGAAAAATGTGTTCCTGAACAGTGACCATCTGTCAAATGAAGCCGCTAAAGTAGTGTGTGGTACATACGTGATAGGATCTCTTTTACTGAAATTGAACAGGGAACACTGCATGCATTTCACATAAGAAAGGATTTCAATTGGACCATAGAGAAACATATAAAAATAATCACCTTCTTGCAGATATATTGCTTATATTGTCCTCATTATCTTATCCAGATATTTAGCAAAGGAAAAAATAAAATAGAGTGATGCAGGGAATCAGAAAAACAAGTCTTCATGTATATGAGCATATTTGCTTGCTTTATATATAGCTCTTACTGAAATTGTATATGTGATGAGTTGGGAGAAATACCTAATAGTTTGTTCACACACAGTATATTTAGGAATGTAAGAAATTCTTTGAAACAAATAGGTACACACTTACTTTTTTCCCATGTCAATAGTACAATTTATAGACTGATTTTTACCACTTCAGCTTTATCCTCAGACTCTATCAGCTGAATGATTTAGATGAATTCCATGCCCTCGGTATGCCAAATCTATTTTTGTACTTCTGCTGTTTAACACTGGCTTCCTGCAGAGAAAGTTTTTAAAGTCCTGATGCTTTTTCCACATGTATATATAACAGAGACCTTGTTTTGTTTCTCCCTTATCCAAATAGATATGGTTAAATAATTTTCTTCTTCATAAGTTAATGTTACATAAATGCAGTTATGAAAATTGGTTATAGGCCAGGCCAGCCAGAAGAAAATTAAAAGCAAGTTATTTGATATGACAAATCTCTTATAAAATAGTTTTCAATGCATGGTTTATTTAATGTACTAGCCCCTATGATTTGCCATATTTGGTTCTTACTTAGAATTAATGACCACTGTTTTATTGCTAGAGATTTTATTGCAAAGGGGTGAAATGTCTGATTTCATTCCTTTGACTTTTTATTTTGACACCTACACATGCAAAGCCCACACATTCTCTGGTTCTTTCAGTTGGATCACTTACATTTCCTCCACTTCTATTTTCCAAAGAATTCTTTAGTGTCTCCAGTTTATTTGGAATATTAATTTTAAAACTATTCTTGATGCTCATTCTAAAAGGTACACTGGAACTCATTCTCCATATGGAAATATGTTGTTTTATCTTCCTCTAAAGTCCAACACTGTTTATAAGTGATCTGTTTGTCACTCTATAAAACATAGTTCCTTCTTCAGAAAATATTAAAATACTTGATGTGCCTCTTATCAACACATCTACCTGGTTTCCATTATCCTGTCTGGCATAGTATGGTTAGCCATTGGATGTTTGTTCAGTCAGTAAACTGACAAATAAATGGATGTTAGCTCATAAAAAGACAAATTAGGTGGAGTTTAATCTTTCAGTTGTCTTTAATAACTTGATTGGGAAAAAACAAAAAACTCTTTATAGGACTACTGCTGATCATCTCAGCTCTAGCTTTTTCTTGCTCTAGCTAGAAGAGAGAACTGACTGATCTTACCTGGGCTTCTGGCTCCAGCAGATAACTCTCACCTACTGGGTGGGGACTGTGCTAGTGATGTTGTCCATGATGCTCTGTTTTCTTACTCATAGAGGGGTTGCCCATGTGTGTGTAATGCAAACATGCACAACCTTGAAATGGCAGGGAATTTAAAACTCCAGGAGTGAACTTTTACTAGAGTGCTAAGAGTCAGTAGATAAATTCTTCCCCTTTTCTATCCCTAACAGATACTTGTAACACAACTTATATGGACCTTCATGGACATGGTCCCACAGAACAGGCAGTCAGTCACCTTAGTGGAGGTGAGTCACCTCTGTCCCAACAGAGGACAGCTTGCTAATATATCTTTTCATAGACCATCTCTCCGTTCTCTGTTCATTTTCCTTACCCTTCAGTCATGGGACTGCAGTGTCTAATAAAACAGTGCACACAAGCCCCACACCCATGGCTCTGCTCTCTAAGGGAACCCAAGCTAAGTGAACTCATCTCAAATCAACTGAAAATTTATCTGTGAGTCTCATTTTTAGGATTTTTTTCTGTTACTATAGAGAACTACTATGTTTCAAATATATTCTTCATTATATCAGAATAGTAGTTAATACATTTATTAACCATAACTTTTATATTCCCTTCACTCTATTAAATCATAGAAAGTCGAAGATGGAAAAACTTTCCTCAGATTAAGGAGAAAGGAGAAATACAAAGACAAAACAAAGACAGTGCCTTATGGAGAAACAGGCAATGATAGAGAGTGGCTAAGATACCCAAAGTCCTGTGACCTGTGGAAAAAAAAAAAAAAAAAGCACTGATATTATTTCAAATAGAAGAGCATGTATTTAGTATTTTTTATGTATCAGATTAATGTTCTTGGTCTCTCTACCTTTGGACTCAGTGACTATTTGTGTAAAGGTTTCTATCTTCAGGATCGTGGGAAAATAAACTGGACATATGTGACTTTCTCCCTGAACTGTCTGCTGTCAGAGTATTTATGTGGTAAGCATAGAAGGGTAAAATGATTTCCTTAAGTAGGAGAAGCCAGGGTTCCCACTGAAGCCTACAACTCTTGTGTAGACCACATTAATGGGCTTATTCTTCATTTCTCCCTCCAGCTACACCCTTCACCATGTGACTTTGTAGCTCCTTTCACCAGTGAGGCAGAGTGTATTTTCTAGCCCTTAGAATTTGAGTTCAAATAAGTGATGTGCTTTGATAAAAGTGATGTTAACAGATGTGATCCATCTATAGGCTTGAAAAAATATGTTTCCAGTTTTACTCATGTTCTCTTCTCACCATTATTACCATGCTGCTGCTACTGCTAAGTCACTTCAGTCGTGTCCGACTCTGTGTGATCCCATAGATGGCAGCCCATCAGGATCCTCCATCCCTGGGATTCTCCAGGCAAGAACACTAGAGTGGGTTGCCATTTCCTTCTCCAATGCATGAAAGTGAAAAGTGAAAGTGAAGTCGCTTAGTTGTGTCTGACTCCTAGCGCCCCCATGGACAGCAGCCCACCAGGCTCCTCTGTCCATGGGATTTTCCAGGCAAGAGTACTGGAGTGGGGTGCCATTGCCTTCTCCAATTATTATCATAGGAATGAGCTAATGTGCAATAAGATGAGATCCAGTGGCCCAGGAACACTTGTTGTCCCAGTTGACAGTCTACTGAAATCCAGAAACGTCAGTGAGCACAATTAAAGCCAGAAGAGCCGCCCAACCTGAACACTGAAACACAGTCTCATGAAATAAATCAGTGCTCATTGGTTCATGTCACTTTTTGATGGTTTGCTGTGCAGCATTACTGAGGCAGTAGATCACTGATGCAGAAATTGGTTTCAGGACTAGAGTGTTGCCATAACAGAAACCTAGGATAGATGGCATTAGTTTGGGGCTGAATGACAGCAGAAAAGAAGTGGTAATAGAAACGGGGAAAATGGTGAGAAAATTGTTAGAAAAGCCTGGAAGAAATAGCAAAGAAATCTCTAAAGGGGTCTGAGAAAAATGGCCACTTGTGTTGTATCTTTGTTATCATTTGGTAAAAATGTTGTCTCAGGTAAAGTTGGATTTTTAATTGTCCTTAAGTTCTTTTTGATTTAGGAAGAGTTGTCTAAATAAAATATTGAAAACATGTATTTATTTATTTTAGCTGTTTGTGAACAAATGTATGAAACAAAAATAACAAGACACTTTGGAATCAAATTTATAAGAGAATACTGAGATATCAGAACATGCTAAGTTGGGAAACAAAGCTATTTCTCATATCCAGTGAGCCAAAGATTCTAAAAGAAAGATAGTTTTACAATAGAGATCAGATTAATAGTGTTGTTATGAGATCCTTTGATAAGACCTCTCAATGAATTAAGGTGGTACCTAGCAAATGTTTCAGCTCCATAAAAGTGCTTTTAGGGAATTCAAAGTCTTGACCTTTAAAAAGTCTGAAATATCTTTCAATTTGTTAATGTGGTGTATCACATTGATTGATTTGCGAATATTGAAGAATTCTTGCATCGTGGGATAAAGCCTACTTGGTCATGATGTATGATCTTTTAAATATTTTGTTGGATTCTGTTTGCTAGAATTTTGTTAAGGATTTTTGCATCTATGTTCATCAGTGATATTGGCCTGTGGTTTTGTTTATTGGTGGCATCTTTGTCTGGTTTTTGTATTAGCATGATAATAAAGTCATAAAATGAGTTTGGCATCATAAACTGAGTTTGGAAGTTTACTTTCTCTGAAATTTTCCTGAAGAGTTTGAGTAGCATAGGTGTTAGCTCTTCTCTAAATTTTTGGTAGAATTCAGCTGTGAAGCCATCTGGTCCTGGGCTTTTGTTTGTTGGAAGATTTCTGATTGCAGTTTAGATTTCCGTGCTTGTGATGGGTCTTTTAAGATTTTCTATTTCTTCCTGGTTCTGTTTTGGAAAGTTATACTTTTCTAAGAATTTGTCCATTTCTTCCAAGTTGTCCATTTTATTGGCATATAGTCGCTGATAGTAGTATCTTATGATCCTTTGTATTTGTGTTGTTTGTTGTGATGTCTCCATTTTCATTTCTAATTTTGTTAATTTGATTCTTCACCCTTTTTTTCTTGATTAGTCTGGCTAATGGTTTGTCTGTTTTATTTATCTTCTCCAAGAACCAGCTTTTAGCTTTGCTGATTTTGGCTATGGTCTCCTTTGTTGCTTTTGCATTTACTTCTGCTGTAACTTTTATGAATTCTTTCCTTCTGCCAACCCTGAGGTGCTTCATTCTTCTTTTTCTAGTTGATTTAGGTGTTCAGTTCAGTCGCTCAGTTGTGTCTGACTCTTTGCGACCCCATAAACTGCACAACGCCAGGCCTCCCTGTCCATGACCAACTCCTGGAGTCCACCCAAACCCAAGTCCGTTGAGTTGGTGATGCCATCCAACTGAGAGGGTAACAGGCAGGAAGGCCAGGGGTCTCCAAACGGAGGAAATAGCCTGCAAGTGTCAGACATTTTTAATCTCTCTTAAGCGGCAGGAGGAAACAAACTAGGGATATTTTTTTCTTCTTTATAAAAATTTAAAAGAATGTTTCTCTAAAATACTGTGTTGCCATAATGACACCTGGTTTCACCTGAAGTTAACTATTCTCAAACCTTGAGTTAACCAATGCATTTTTCTTATGGAAATGTTTTTCTTAAGCTATGTTAATGTATTATGCGTTTACCCCAGACTCTGTCTTCAAGTCAGTTTGCCTAATGGCTCAGAACCTACCTGACAAACCAGTATGTTATATTCAAATATTTTCCCCCTAATCTATGTAAACAAAATTATTTGTATGGTAATCTGCCATTCATAAAGATTCAAATTAATCATTTTATGACCGGGGATGAATCCTGGTGCTTAGATTATCCCAAAATGCATCTTATGAGTGAGGGGCCTGGTGCCATTATGAGTTTTAAGACATTCCTTTCTTTCATTAACAGACTGCTAGTGACTATATTATATCCAGCTGAAGACTAGCAAGGGGGTACTCTTTCTGCCCCCTTCTGATGCCTATGTCAGAAGCTTTCTCTATCTCCTTTATACTTTAATAAAACTTTATTACACAAAAGCTCTGAGTGATCAAGCCTCATCTCTGGCACCGGATTGAATTCTTCTCCTTCAGAGACAAGAATCCTGGCGTCTTTTCGTTCAGCAACAACGTTTCAAAACCGTCTCATGCTCTATCACCCTCTTCTCCTCCTGCCCTCAATCTTTCCCAGCATCAGGGTCTTTTCAAATGAACCATCTCTTCACATCAGGTGGCCAAACTATTGGAGTTTCAGCTTCAACATCAGTCCTTCCAATGAACACCCAGGACTGATTTCCTTTAGGACAGACTGGTTGGATCTCGCAGTCCAAGGGACTCTCAAGAGTCTTCTCCAACACCACAGTTACTCTCAAGAGTCTTCTCCAACACCACAGTTCAAAAGCATCAATTCTTCTGCACTCAGCTTTCTTTATAGTCCAAATCTCACATCCATACATGACCACTGGAAAACCATAGCTTGACTAGATGGATCTTTGTTTCAAAGTAATGTATCTGCTTTTTAATATGCTGTCTAGGTTGGTCATAACTGTCCTTCCAAAGAGTAAGCATCTTTTTTTTCATGGCTGCAATCACCATCTGCAGTGATTCTGGAGCCCAGAAAAATAAAGTCAGCCACTGTTTCCACTGTTTCCCATGTATTTCCCATGAAGTGATGGGACCAGATGCCATGATCTTCGTTTTCTGAATGTTGAGCTTTAAGCCAACTTTTTCACTCTCCTCTTTCACTTTCATCAAGTGCTCTTTAGTTCTTCCTCACTTTCTGCCATAAGGGTGGTATCATCTGCATATCTGAGGTTATTTATATTTCTCCCGGCAACTTGCTTTAGGTGTAGAGTTAGGTTATTTGATTTTTCTCCTATTTCTTGATGTCGGCTTGTATTGATATGAACCTTCCCCTTAGCACTGCTTTTACTGAATCCCATAGGTTTTAGGTTGTTTTGTTTTCATTTTCATTCGTTTCTATGCATAGTTTGATTTCTTTTTTTATTTCTTCTGTGATTTGCTGGTTATTCAAAAATGTGTTGTTTAGCCTCCATATGTTTCTATTTTTAATAGTTTTTTTCCTGTAGTTGACATCTAATCTTACTGCATTGTGATCAGAAAAGATGCTTGAGATGATTTCAACTTTTCTGAATTTATCCAGGCTAGATTTATGGCCTGGGTGTGATCTATCTTGGAGAAAATTCCATATGCACTTGAGAAAAAGGTGAATTTCATTGTTTTAGGGTGAAATGTCCTATAGATGTCAATTAGGTCTAACTGGTCCATTGTATCATTTAAAGTTTGTGTTTCCTTGCTAATTTTCTGTTTAGTTGATTTATCCATAGGTGTGAGTGGGGTATTAAACTCTCCCACTATTATTGTGTTACTGTTAATTTCCCCTTTCATACTTGTTAGTATTTGTCTTACATATTGCAGTGCTCCTATGTTGGTTGCATATATATTTAAAATTGTTATATCATCTTCTTGGATTGATCCTTTGATCACTATGTAGTGTCCTTCTTTGCCTCTTTTCACAGCCTTTGTTTCAAAGTCTATTTTATCTGATATGAGTATTGCTACTCCTGCTTTCTTTTGGTTTGCAATAAATGCTGGAGAGGGTGCAGAGAAAAAGGAACACTCTTACTCTGTTGGTGGGAAAGCAAACTAGTACAGCCACTATGGAGAAGAGTGGCTATGGAGATTCCTTAAAAAAACTGGAAATAGTACTGCCATAGGACCCAGCAATCCCACTGCTGGGCATACACACCAAGGAAACCAGAATTGAAAGAGAGACGTGTACCCCAATGTTCATTGCAGCACTGTTTACAATAGCCAGGACATGCAAGCAAACTAGATGTCCATCGGCATATAAATGGATAAGAAAGCAGTGGTACATATATGCAATGGAATATTACTCAGCTATTAAAAAGAATGCATTTGAATCACTTCTAATGAGGTGGATGAAACTGGAGCCTATTATACAGAGCGAAGTAAGTCAGAAAGAAAAACACCAATACCGTATATTAATGCATATATATGGAATTTAGAAAGATGGTAATGATGACCATATACACGAGACAGCAAAAGAGACACTGATGTAAAAAACAGACTTTTGGACTCTGGGAGAAGGCGAGGGTGGGATGATTTGAGAGAATAGCATTGAAATATGTATACTATCGTATGTGAAATAGATCGTCAGTCCAGGTTCAATGCATGAGACAGGGTGCTCAGGGCTGGTGCACTGGGATGACCATGAGGGATGGGATGGGGAGGGATATGGGAGGGAGGTTCAGGATGGGGAATACATGTACCCCCTTGGCTGATTCATGTGAATGTATGGCAAAACCCACCACAGTTATGTAAAGTAATCAGCCTCCAATTAAAATAAATAAATACATAAAAATTTTTAAAAATCTGAAATATGGGCTAGCCTTCTAGTGAGAGGCATTTATGAAAAACTGCTGTTTGTATGACTTTTAGAGCATGGGTGAGACATAATCACAACAGAAGATCCATAAAGATTTTAGGGGAGCTGTATGTATAAAATATCTACCAAAATGGGACTTACTGTTCAAATTTGAACCTTTGAACCTTTAACTTGGGAAACTACAATTATGAAGTTGTTTTAGATAGATGTTTTGTGTATTAATTTCTTGTTTAACTTACATATACTGGAATGAGGAAAAACTTATCTAGTTCCATTTCTTCAATTTCTGGTTATGTAGCTTTTCCTTAGATTTAGTGGTTCTTGGTGTCAAATTTCTACCTTTGACTTAGTGACTATCTAGTTGTTCAAGGCTTATTGGTAATCTCAATACAAACTAAAACAATTAAGGCTAACATTCCCATATTCAAGGAATAGATAAGTGCAGTGACATAGCAGTATCAGCAAATCTTTCTATTTTGCTGTAAGAGGGTAGATATTTTAGGCTTTGTAGGTCATAAAGTCTCTGTCACCACCTCTCAACTGTGCCATTGTAGCTAAACTTGTAATAGACAATAGATAAATAAGTGACCATAGCTATTTTCCCTTAAAACTTTTTACACTGGATTATAAACTATAGTTTGCTCAATTTTGATTTAACTAAAATATAGAAATTGAAAATAAAAGCAAAATTGTTGCATAATAGCATTCTCTTACACTTGCAATGAACTGCACACATAACTTGAATCAAGTAAATATGGAATTCTGAGTAGTCTTATTTTAAATATTTGTAGAATTCCTCTGTAAAAATTTAATCTGATCTGATGTAGATTGAGATTTACAACTTATGACTCATAGTATAGATATGTGAGAATTTCATCCAGTATGGCTGTTGAATATTAAGAAAATTACAGTTCACTGAAATGCACTCTTATCAATATTTTTTCTGTCACATCTCACCTTGGAAATTTCTATCTTCCTAAATGGAATGTGTCCCAAAGTGTACATCTATATACTTGCAGTGTTAAATTATGGGAGTTAAAATCTCAAAATGTGTGTTATTGAACATTCTGAGACAGAAAATCTTTTCTTCATCTTAGGAAATAATATGTGTGTATTAGAGAAAGCTAACCAGTTTTCAAGTTGGTATAATTTTAATTCTGCCAAACATAATTTCAAGTAGGAAGCAAAAGTTATCTGTCAAATGTATTTCCCATTATGTTACCATTAATATTGTAATTAGAGTATATTTCATACAGATATTATATATATTATATATGGGTGACTGACTTGATTTTTGATATGAATGTGAATTTTATTTTTATATGTTTTTATTTTAGGAAAAGCTTGGGAAAAAGTGAGCAGTAAATTATAAGTAGAATACTATTAATATTTTAGACTAAAAATCCTTTGTGTGTTTTGGTTACAATATTTATTTCATAAAAATCATTTTATAATTTTTTATCCATGTATTTTAAAAACCTGTTTAACATCCTTCTACCCTTCATTTGGGTGAATTTTTTTTAAACGAAAGATTTCTCAACAGTGATCAGTTATTTGATTCCAGTCTGGATTAGAAGAAGAGAGTTAAATATTCATAGACACATATTTTATTATTGGCTGACAGTTTTCCCTTATTGAGTTTTCTCCTATCCAGATTGATTAACTTATTTGTTCAATCATGCAGTTTAATATTACTTGAGAACCTACCATGTGCTATATGTTGTGCTCTTATAATATAGGTAGATTCTGTGAACTCACAGAGATTACAATCTACCAGTCGGACAAATTTTAAACAAATAAATCTGAATGTGCATAGGCTGAAGGAAAATATCATATAATAAAAGCATAACACTAGGAACCAGTTTTTTATCAGCAAAGGAAAACTTCTAAGTAAATTTGTTTTCTACCAAGATCTGAAAAATGATCAGGAATTAGGTATTAATAGTTGAGAGATTGTGTGAACAACATTTCAAACAGAGGGAAGAACATAATGTAAAGAACCTATGGTAAAGAAAATCTGTCATAGTTCAGGTAATGTAAGAAGGTTAATGTGGCTATAGCATGATTATACAGAATGAGAGTGTTAGAAAGTAAGGCTAAAATTTTAAATGGCAGTTAATTAATGTTGGTGCTGTCATGTTAATTTTCAACTAATGAAAATAAGTATCCATTAAAGGGATTCAATCAGCTTCTTTATAGTGCTATAGTGCTGCATTATATTTCATTGTCTGGATGTACCATGGTTTGTTTGCCTTCCTACTGGGAAATATTCTGGTTGCTTCCAGACTTTGTCAATTTATAAATAAAGTTTTTGTAAATGTCCTAGTTCCAGACTTTGTGTGGAAGTAAAACTTCAGTTCTTTTGGGTAAATATCAAAGAATATGACTCATTGATCATATGATGAACTTATATTTAGTTTAGTAAGAAATTGACAGACTATTTTTCAAAGTGGTTCTATCATTGCATTCTCATTATCAAATGAGGGCTTCTCTTATTCGACATCCTTGCCAGTATTTGATGTTGTCAGTGTTCCAGGTTTTGTCCATTGTAATTGGCGTGTAGTGGTATCTCATTGTTTTGTTTTATTTTTTTCTGTTTTATGTATTTATTTACTTTACAATACTCTAATAACATGCCATACTCTAATAATATGATGAACTTCCTAGGTGGCTCAGTGGTAAAGAATTCTTCTGCCAATGTAGGAATCACAGGAGATGTGGGTTTGATCTCTGGATCTGGAGTAGGAAATGACCACACACTCCAGTATTCTTGCTAGGAAAATTCCGTGGACAGAGAAACCTGGTGAACTATAGTCCATGGGGTCACAAACAGTCGGGCACCACTGAGCAACTGAACTTGCATGCACGTGACAATTTGACACCGAGCCTGTTTTCACATGCTTTTTTGTTATTTGCATGTCTTGCTTGGTGAGGTGTGTATTAAAGTTTTTGGCCCTTTTTAAATTAAGTTTTTTGTCTTCTCTTATTTAATTTTTTTATTTTTAAGAGTTCTTTGTATACAATATTTCCTATTTAAAAACGTTCTATGTGTGTATTTTTCCTAAAAATATGCCAAAAGGTGAATATTAAGAGACTTATTTATTTGGGGGAAATAAAGTGATATCAGATGTTGGTGCTAATGAAAGCAAGAGTATATGTATGTGTATGTATATATATATATATATATATTCTGTTTAATATATATGTATTTGAGAAATGTGTAAATGATACAGTTGACTAGAACTTGTGGTTTGAGTCAAGCAGTGGGGGGTGAACAACAGGGAGATTGTTGATATGAGCCAATGTCTAATGCTAGTTACTGAATTCATAACACTGAAGCAGGAGTTGTTTCCTTTCTCTTAGATATAAAACAAAGTGCCCTCACTATCTGGATTTTTCCTTTTACATACACATGCTGAACTTCCTTTTAATAGAGAATATGACCCTGTTTCTGTGGGTCTGTAGCAGAGAGTCACTGTAGAATGGACGATCATCTCTACTCCACTAGCCAAACCACATCACTTTACAAAGAGTGTTGTCCTTAGTTGGAATGGGGTCCTTTGAGTCATGGCAGTGACAGATAGTAATCAGATCAGATCAGATCAGTCGCTCAGTCATGTCCGACTCTTTGCGACCCCATGAATCGCAGCACCCCAGGCCTCCCTGTCCATCACCAACTCCCGGAGTTCACCCAGACTCATGTCCATTGAGTCAGTGATGCCATCCAGCCATCTCATCCTCTGTCGTCACCTTCTCCTCTTGCCCCCAATCCCTCCCAGCATCAGAGTCTTTTCCAATGAGACAACTCTTCACATGAGGTGGCCAAAGTACTGGAGTTTCAGCTTTAGCATCATTCCTTCCAAAGAAATCCCAGGGCTGATCTCCTTTAGAATGGACTGGTTGGATCTCCTTGCAGTCCAAGGGACTCTCAAGAGTCTTCTCCAACACCACAGTTCAAAAGCATCAATTCTTCGGTGCTCAGAGACCTTCTTGTTTTCCCTTCTTCAGTCATATTTTAGTAGCACGGTCTCATCATTTTTTTTTTTTTTCTCTTTGTTTCCTAAGCCAGGACATAAAGATGTCAGTGGTCTAGGATCACTACCTATGTGTGAGATGGGAGGGAAGAAAGTCATATAACACTTTACAAATAGAGAATTATCTTTGCATGGCATAAATAGATTTTAAAAAGTACTTTGCAAATAAGTATGGAATATTCAATTATTCATATTAATGAATAAAGGGCTGAAAAAACCATGTGATAATATTTACCATGGATTCTAAATTAATGCTTTTAAAATCATTAACAATAATGATTCAAAGATGCAAAATAAAATGATAGAAGTCATTATGTTTAAAAAGAAAAATTATATCTTTTTATATATTTGAATAACTCAAGTTGATACTTCATCATAGGATTTTTTTTAAGACCAAAACAATGATTCATCCCTCTGTAAAACCTTCTAGGATGATTATAAAAATTATTTATTAAGGTTTTTCTAGGCTCTGGTTAAGCATTTACATGTATTAACTTACATAATGCCCATAAATTATGATGATGGTATGATCGGTCTCACTGTGGTACATGTAGGGAGCTGATATACTCAGAAAGTGAGTCGAAGTGAGTTGTTGAAGGATACCCAGACAGTAATTGAAGAATCTTGAATCAGAGCTGGAGCAACCCGAGTCAAGGTCTTCACTCACCCATTAAGCCCTACACAACAGGAAACTCAGATCTCCTGTTCATGATCAGAACAGATTTGGTTTTTCAAAAATTTTAAATTTAATTCCATTGGGTTTTCTCTACCAATAGAGCAGTACTCAAGCACACTGTTAATATTCCTCTAGAAATCACTCCAGCATGAGTATTCTAATTTTACTGGTTTTGCGAACTTGCTTTTGCCTTGTCTCTGGATGCCTTCCCATTGTTTTAAACAAATTGTTCTTCTTTTTGTATGGAATGGTGGACTTGGAATGATGCTTTATCAGGCTATGTGTTGCTAGTCTCAATACCATTGTCAGTTTCAGTGATTTGGTCAGTTCAGAAAAACTGTTATATACATGGTTATTGCTTATTACAGCAAAAGAATACAGATGCAAATTAACAAGTGAAAAGGATGTAGAGAGAAGTAAAGTTGCTGAGTCATATGATAATTCTATGTTAAACTTTTGATAAACCACCATTCCATTTTCTACAGCAAATGTACCAGTTTTCATTCTCACCAGCAATATACAATCCATTTTGAGTTATTTTTTTTTTTGTGAGTGGTATAAAATATGGGTTCAGTTTCATTTTTTTATATATGAATATCCAGTTACCCCAAGCATCATTTATTGAAGAGATTGTCTTTTCTAAACTGAGTATTCTTGGCTCCCTTGTCAAATATTAGTTGACCATATTTGCTTGGGTTTATTTCTGGGCAGTTGATTCTGTTCCATTTGGCCATTTGTTTTTATGCCAGTACCATAAACTCTCAAGACCTGCTGAATGATATGCTTCATTAAATGAGGAAGAAAGACAAGGAAGTAAAAATCATGGCACCTAGGAAATAAGATTCACTGTGGCTGATGTAATGGGAATCCCTAAGACGGCAGTGAAACTTTCCAGAAGAGAGCTAAGCAGTCAACCTTCTATACTTAGATGTGCAAGATAAGTGCTTTGAGAGGGTTATCAATAAGCATGTAAAAGAAGCTGATCAAATAGTAGATGAGTTACATATTCTGTAAATATATGGGAGAAATCAATATAACTCTGCTAGCATTTAAGACAAAGAAACTTAGTAATACAAGAGAGGTAAAAATTGTTCAGAAAGGTAAATATGGGAACTCTAAACTACAGAGTAGATAATCATCTGCTTTGTTATGATAATATATGCTGTCTATTTATATACTCCAAAATTGTGACTTTGAGAGTTTGGGGAACTGGGAGTTTGAGTCTGTTGGGAACAGAAAATGTTTTTAATTAAGCCTTGTAAATCATTTGACATTTTAAAATATGTGCATGCATTGCTTGATAAAAGTAACAATTCAATTTAATTTGGCATTAATATTTCTCCATATTTTTCTGATTTTTAAATCTGAAAAAGTGGTTATTATTTGTTCTATGATCTTGCCTGCAAAAGTAGGCCTGGTGTTGCCACTTGCTGCTTAAATATGACTTTTAACTATAAATTAAAATCAGTGATGGTGGCTTGCCTGAGTTGCAGTGAAATAAAAACATATAAAATTATTTTAGCATATGCATCTACATATACAACTATTGGGGCTGGGAGGAGCAACCCCATGTGCAAAGAGTGGTGGCTGCGCGGGCGCAGGAGGGCCTAGAGGAGCTATTCCACATTCAAGCTCAGGAGGGGCGGCAGTGAGGAGATACCCTCATCCAAGGTAAGGAGCAGCGGCTGTGTTCAAGGTAAGAGATACCCTACGTTCAAGGTAAGAGAAACCCAAGTAAGATGGTAGGTGTTGTAAGAGGGCATCAGAGGGCAGACACACTGAAACCATACTCACAGAAACTAGTCATTTTAATCACACTAGGACCACAGCCTTGTCTAACACAATGAAACTAAGCCATGCCCATGAGGCCACCGGGGACTGGTGGGTCATGGTGGAGAGGTCTGACAGAATGTCATCCACTGGAGAAGGGAATGGCAAACCACTTCAGTATTCTTGCTTTGAGAACCCCATGAACAGTATGAAAAGGCAAAATGATAGGATACTGAAAGGGGAACTCCCCAGATCAGTAGATGTCCAATATGCTACTGGGTATCAGTGGAGAAATAACTCCAGAAAGAATGAAGGGATGGAGCCAAAACAAAAACAATACCCAGCTGTGGATGTGACTGGTAATAGAAGCAAGGTCCAATGCTGTAAAAGGAATATTGCATAGGAACCTGGGGTCCATAAATCAAGGCAAATTGGAAGTGGTCAAACAAGAGATGGCAAGAGTGAATGTCGACATTCTAGGAATCAGCGAACTAAAATGGACTGGAATGGGTGAATTTAACTCAGATGAACATTATATCTACTACTGAGGTCAGGAATCCCTCAGAAGAGATGGAGTGGCCATCATGGTTAAAAAAAGAGTGTGAAATGCAGTACTTGGATGCAATCTCAAAAATGACAGAATGATCTCTGTTCGTTTCCAAGGCAAACCATTCAATATCACAGTAATCCAAGTCTATGCCCCAACCAGTAATGCTGAAGAAGCTGAAGTTGAACGGTTCTATGAAGACCTACAAGACGTAATAGAACTAACACCCCTAAAAAGATGTCCTTTTCATTATAGGGGACTTGAATGCAAAAGTAGGAAGTGAAGAAACACCTGGAGTAACAGGCAAATTTGGCCGTGGAATATGGAATGAAGCAGGGCAAAGACTAATAGAGTTTTGCCAAGAAAATGCACTGGTCATAGCAAACACCCTCTTCCAACAATACAAGAGAAGACTCTACACGTGGACATCACCAGATGGCCAACACCGAAATCAGATTGATTATATTCTTTGCAGCCAAAGATGGAGAAGCTCTATACTGTCAACAAAAACAAGACTAGGAGCTGACTGTGGCTCAGATCATGAATACTTATTTTCAAATTCAGACTTAAATTGAAGAAAGTAGGGAAAACCACTAGACCATTCAGGTATGACCTAAATCAAATCCCTTATGAGTATACAGTGGAAGTCAGAAATAGATTTAAGGGCCTAGATCTGATAGATAGATTGCCTGATGAACTATGGATGGAAGTTTGTGACATTTTACAGGAGACAGGGACCATCGCCATGGAAAAGAAATGTAAAAAAGCAAAATGGCTGTCTGAGGAGGCCTTACAAATAGCTGTGAAAAGAAGAGAAGCGAAAAGCAAAGGGGAAAAGGAAAGATATAAGCATCTGAATGCAGAGTTCCAAAGAATAGCAAGAAGAGATAAGAAAGCCTTCCTCAGTGATCAGTGCAAAGAAATAGAGGAAAACAGTAGAATGGGAAAGACTAGACATCTCTTCATGAAAATTAGAGATACCAAAGGAACATTTCATGCAAAGATGGGCTTGATAAAGGACAGAAATAGTATGGATCTTACAGAAGCAAAATATATTAAGAAGAGGTGGCAAGAATACACAGAAGAAGTGTCCAAAAAAGAGCCTCACGACCCAGATAAGCACGATGGTGTGATCATTCACCTAGAGCCAGACATCCTGGAATGTGAAGTCAAGTGGGCCTTAGAAAGCATTATTATGAACAAAGCTAGTGGAGATGATGGAATTCCAGTGGAGCTATTTCAAATCCTGAAAGATGATGCTGTGAAAGTGCTGCACTCAATATGCCAGCAAATTTGGAAAATTCAGTAGTGGCTACAGGACTGGAAAAGGTCAGTATTCATTCCAATCCCAAAGAAATACAATGCCAAAGAATGCTCAAACTACCGCACAATTGCACTCATCTCACATGCTAGTAAAATAATGTTCAAAATTCTCCAAGCCAGCCTTCAGCAATACGTGAACTGTGAACTTCCAAATGTTCAAGCTGGTTTTAGAAAAGGCAGTGGAACCAGAGATCAAATTGCCAACATCCGCTGGATCATCGAAAAAGCAAGAGACTTCCAGAAAAACATCTATTTCTGCTTTATTGACTATGCCAAAGCCTTTGACTGTGTGGATCACAATAAACTGGAAAATTCTGAAAGAGATGGGAATACCAGACCACCTGACCTGCCTCTTGAGAAATTTTTATACAGATCAGGAAGCAACAGTTAGAACTGGACATGGAAAAACAGACTGGTTCCAAATAGGAAAAGGAGTATGTCAAGGCTGTATATTGTCACCCTGCTTATTTAACTTCTATGCAGAGTACATCATGAGAAACGCTGGGCTGAAAGAAGCACAAGCTAGAATCAAGATTGCCCGGAGAAATATCAATAACCTCAGATAGGCAGATGACACCACACTTATTGCAGAAATTGAAGAGGAACTAAAAAGCCTCTTGATGAAACAAAAGTGGAGAGTGAAAAAGTTGGCTTAAAGCTCAACATTCAGAAAATAAAGATCATGGCATCCGGTCCCATCACTTCATGGGAAATAGATGGGGAAACAGTGGAAACAGTGTCAGACTTTATTTTTTGGGGGGCAATCTCCAGTATCACTGGAGATGGTGATTGCAAACATGAAATTAAAAGACACTTACTCCTTGGAAGTAAGGTTATCACCAACCTAGATAGCATATTGAAAAGCAGAGACATTACTTTGCCAACAAAGGTCCATCTAGTCAAGGCTATGGTTTTTCCAGTGGTCATGTATGGATGTGAGAGTTGGACTGTGAAGAAAGCTGAGTGCCGAAGTACTGATGCTTTTCAATTGTGGTGTTGGAGAAGACTCCTGAGAGTCCCTTGGACTGCAAGGAGATCCAACCAGTCCATTCTAAAGGAGATCAGCCCTGGAATTTCTTTGGAAGGAATGATGCTAAAGGTGAAAGAAATGCCAATACTTTGGCTACCTCATGGGAAGGGTTGACTCATTGGAAAAGACTCTGATGATGGGAAGTATTGGGGGCAGAAAGAGAAGGGGACAACAGAGGATGAGATGGCTGGATGGCATCACTGACTCGATGGACGTGAGTCTAAGTGAACTCTGGGTGATGGTGATGGACAGGGAGGCCTGGCGTGCTGTGATTCATGGGGTTGCAAAGAGTCAGACACGACTAAGCGACTGAACTGAACTGATACAACTAGTGAAGTTAGGTATTTACACAGTTTCCTGTGCATTTTAGCTTTTCAAAATATTATTCTTGAATTTTATACAAGTATTGTAAAAATATAATTTTTAACCACCAAATACAGTCATTTTTCTACTTTTAATTTAATTTGGATATTTAAAACCTAGTCCATTCTTTCTTCAATTTTTAGGACAAAATAAAGTTCTAAAATATTGAACATTGATGCAACCCAAAATAAAACTTCCAAATTTTCCAGAGAGAGATTAATTAACAGGTTTACTTTTCATTTTGTAAATGAGTATTTTATTTAAATTCATAGAGTCTCATATTTGTATGGCATTATCCAACCAGGCTATCCTAAAGGAGATCAGTCCTGGGTGTTCATTGGAAGGAGTGATGCTAAAACTGAAACTCCAATACTTTGGCCACCTCATGTGAAGAACTGACTCATTAGAAAAGACCCTGATGCTGGCAGGGATTGGGGGTAGGAGGAGAAGGGGATGCCAGAGGATGAGATGGCTGGATGGCATCACCAACTAATGGACACGAGTTTGAATGAACTCTGGGAGTTGGTGATGGACAGAGAGGCCTGGCATGCTGCGATTCATGGGGTCGCAAAGAGTTGGACACGACTGAGTGACTGAACTGAACTGAATTTTTTTTGAATCAATTCTAACACTAAAGAAGCATAATATATGGTATTATTTTTCCTGTTGAGAGGATTTGAAACAAAGTAAACAGCAAAGGAAAATAGGGTATATTCCTTTCATTTTCTAAAGTTTTTGATGCCTAAATGATGTTGTTCAGTCATTCAGTCATCTCCAACTCTTTGCCACCTCATGGACTGTAGCACACCAATCTTCCCTGTCCTTCACCGTCTCCTGGAGCTTGCTCAAACTCATGTCCACTTGGTCGGTGATGCCATGCAACCATCTCATCCTCTGTCATCCCCTTCTCCTCTTGCCTTCAGTCTTTTCCAGCACTGGGGTCTTTTCCAATGAGTTGGCTCTTCGGAGTATGTGGTCAAAGTATTGGCATTTCAGCTTCAGCCTCAGTCCTTCCAATGAATATTCAGGGTTGATTTCCTTTAGGACTGACTGGTTTGATCTCCTTTCAGTCAAAGGAACTCTCAAGAGTCTTCTCCAACACCACAGCTCAAAAGCACCAATTCTTTCATGCTCAGCCTTCATTATAGTCCAACTCTCACATCCATACATGACTGCTGGAAAAAAACACAGCTTTGACTAGACAGACCTTTGTTGGCACATAATGTCTTTGCTTTTTAATATGCTGTCTAGTTTTGTCATAGCTTTTCTTCTCTTTTAATTTCATG
The DNA here is from genome assembly GCF_027580195.1 of Bos mutus. NCBI lineage: Eukaryota > Metazoa > Chordata > Mammalia > Artiodactyla > Bovidae > Bos > Bos mutus. The sequence continues at coordinate 81,505,587 of NC_091622.1, forward strand.
GCTGCAGTCACCATCTACAGTGATTTTGGAGCCCAAGAAAATAAAGTCTGTCCGTTTCCATTGTTTCTCCATCAATTTGCCATGAAGTTGTTGGAGCGGATGGCATGATCTTAGTTTTCTGAACGTTGAGTTTTAAGCCAACTTTTTCACTCCCCTCTTTCACTTTCATCAAGAGGCTCTTTTGTTCCTCTTCACTTTTTGCCATAAGGGTAGTGTCATTAGCTTATCTGAGGTTATTGATACTTCTCCTGGCAATCTTGATTCCAACTTGTCCTTCATCCATCCCAGCATTTCACATGATGTACACTGCATATAAATTAAAAAGCAAGGTGACATTATATAGCCTTGACATACTGCTTTTCCAGTTTGGAACCAGTCTGTTATTCCATGTCCGGTTCTAACTGTTGCTTCTTGACCTGCATACAGGATTCTCAGGAGGCAGGTAACATGGTCTGGTATTCTCATCTCTTGAAGAAGTTTCCAGTTTGTTGTGATCTACATGGTCAGTGGCTTTAGCATAATTAACGAAGCAGAAGTACTTGTTTTCTCGAATTCTCTGGCTCTTTCTATGATCCAACAAAATGTTGGCAATTTGATCTCTGGTTTCTCTGACTTTTCTAAATCCAGCTTGAACTTCTGAAAGTTCTTGGTTCACGTCATGTTGAAACCTTGTTTGGAGAATTTTGAGCATTACGTTGCTTGCATGTGAAATGAGTGCAATTGTGTGGTAGCTTGAACATTCTTTGTCATTGCCTTTTTTGGGGATTGGAATAAAAACTGACCTTTTCCAGTCCTGTGGCCACTGCTGAGTTTTCCAAATTTGCTGGCAGATTGAGTTCAACACTTTAATAAAGTATTATTTTAGAATTTGAAATAGATCACCTGGAATCTACCTCACCTCATAATATTCACTAGGTTTGTTTGTAGTGAAGCTTCGTAAGGCCCACTTGGCTTCACACTCCAGGATATCTGGCTCTAGTTAAATGATCATAGCCTTGTGGTTATCTGGGTCATTAAGTTCTGTTTTGTGTAGTTCTTCTGTGTATTATTGCCACCTCTTGTTAATACCTTTTGCTTCTGTTAGGTCCATACCTTTTCAGTCCTTTATTGTGCCCATCTTTGCATGAAATGTTCCCTTGGTTTCTCTAATTTTCTTGAGGTGATCTCTAGTCTTTCCATACCTAATTATTCCAGAGTTATTTGCAATACCCACCATACAAAGTGGCATTACGATAGTGATTGTGATCTAAGGACTTATTAAGATGCCTAAATTAATTTATGTAATTGAGGGCCTAAATATTACAGTACCTTAAATTTTGCAAGACGGGAGAAATTATTGTGAAAATTTTGGAAAAAGAGCTATTCTCAACTAAGCTACTATTTAGTGATTAAGATTTCTTATTTTGATTACCTTTACTCAGGAATTAAGGAAGAAATGATTAATAAATTTGTTCTCAATATCAAAGTCTTTAAAGTATTAACAACTCCTATATTTTTGCTTAATAGACCACAGAAAATTTAGTTTATATTTGTATTAAAACTTTTCCATAACCAAAGTAGATCATCAACACATTCATGATGAAGTGCTTATTTCTAAGTATTAATTTATCAGTTAAACATGATCTCTTTTTTCACTGTGATGATCTTGAAGGATACAAATCTGTGAAGCACAAGGTTACTCTCTAATCATCAGCTGAGAGTGCTAGGCACCCATTCGTTTCTGACTCTTGGCAACCCCATGGACTGTAGCCGACCAGGCTCCTCTGTCCATGGAGTTCTCCAGGCAAGACTGCTGGAGTGGGTTGCCATTCCTTTCTTCAGAAGATCTTCCTGACCCTGTGATTGAACTTGGGTCTCCCACATTACAGGTAGATTCTTTAACATCTGAGCCAGGGAATCCCTCATCATTAGTTGAGGAGAAACCAAAATGAAGATATTAAATGTTGGTCAGCAGCATGTAGTGGTTATGACATATTCTACAGCTAAGGGAGGCATTTTAAGGTCTAATATAATGCTGTAGATTACCACATAATAAAAACACTTTGGTAAGGATCCAGCATAACCAAGTCAGGGTATAGAAAGCTTTGCAAAAATAGTGTTTAGAAGAGTAGAAAGTAAGAGCTTCCTTTCTTTGAGAGACCTAGAAGGGATGGTTGTTACTCTTGCTACTACTACTGCTATTTCCTATCTATTTAATATAACAACTGGTCAATTCAAGCTTCAATGAGTGGTTTGAGAACTGAAGTACATTTTTGTTCTTTTCCCATATTTTTCTAGCTATTGAGATTCACTGCCACATTTGTTCATCTCATTAACACTTGAACAGTCTGATCTTTGAAGATTTGGTAATTCCTAATGTATATCCTTAAATGAGTATAGAGATTTGGAACAAGAGTGAACTTTAATTATAATTGAGTCATCTATTTGTAACAAACTAGGGTATAAAAATTCTGGAACTCAGAATAATTCAGTGAGAACATTTGGATTACATATTGGCAAACAGTTGTTTAGTTTTACTAAAGATCATTAATACTGTTAGGAATCAAATCTGTATGGGTGAACCAAGGACAAAAATAAGATCTGGGGACTGATGATCATAAAATTAAGGTGCTATCCTTTCCAAAATAAATTACAGCACCTGTGTGTGCCAATAGCTGAGAAATCAATACTTGTTAGCATTCTCAGCGGGGGAAAAAACTTTGCTACTATTCATCTGTGAACACATATTGTACAATCATCAGTCATAGGACTGCATTCTAATATATGCATGTGGGAGGCTCAGCTCTATCTGAATTTTTGAATTAATCCCAGCATGATAGAAAGCAATCCCTGCAATTTTGGGGTAAGAAGCAAATAAATCCAGGTTTGGTAAATATTCTTGGAGGAAAGGAAAAGAAATACATGTATCTCTTCTCTGTAATGGTGGGGAAAAAATGACACACCATTTTAAGTTTACTGTGTACTTGCCTATTGTAGTTATTTTCTCCTTTTAAGATTCAATGAGTGGTGTGGAAAAACAGTACCTGCAACTGCAGAGACGTTCCAATCCTCACAGCTGTCAGTAAAGCCTACCCTAATGTGTCCTGAAAGAGTGATTAATAGGTTTTGACAGTATCATTGCATTGCATATTTAATCAGATTATACATCTGTTAGAAATGGTTTGCTTCTAACATCTGCAGTCAAAATCCAAAATCGGTATTCAGATCATCACTTTAGCAGAAGCATGAAACTACTATCTATGTCAGTTTCACTATTGACAAGCTAAAACCATGCCAGAAACAGATGAATTGTGACATTTGCTTGATTCATATAATGGTTCTATTTTTCAAAATTTCCTAGAAACTTATCTGTGCCTAAGTTTATGCTCATTAACACTGAAGGATATGAATATATGTAATTGTAAGTTATGCTTTTAAGGAAGAGATGTACAGTGGCATGATGCCATCCTGAAATTAGTACTCATTTCAGTTCAGTTTAGTTGCTCAGTCATGTCCGACTCTTTGTGGCCCCATGGACTGTAGCATACCAGGCTACCCTGTCCATCACCAACTCCTGGGGCTTGCTCAAACTCATGTCCATTGAGTCAGTGATGCCATCCAACTATCTCATCCTCTGTCATCCCCTTCTCCTCCTGCCTTCAATCTTTCCCAGCATTGGGGTTTTTACAATGAGTCAATTCTTCACATCCTGGTTATAATTTAAAAAACATACTTCAAATATTAATGTTTGTCCAAAGAGATGGATATCATGAGATCAATTTTCAGATTACAAAATAATTTGTATTTCCATGTGATTAGATGTTATATAAAATGTTGAAGAGAGAAATGTATTCAAAATTGTGATAGTAAGATTTAGAATTAAGCCTTATTTTCTTCTCAGTGTTTATTCATGTTCCATATGTAGTTGGAAAGCATTGATTTTAAACAAGAAACCATTTCAACACTAGTATTTTCCATCTCATTCACAACAGAAACCTTGCTGTAAAAAACTGTGCTCCAATCCTCATGTCTCCAGCATTTCATTAAAAGCCAAGTCACATATTCTTTCTATGTTACTAACATCCACTCCTCAAAACCTGCAGTCTGCTTTGAATTGACCAATGTAATAAAATTCCCTTGCCAAGGTTATCAGTGACACCTAGTTACAAAGCCAAATGATCACTTTCCATGCCTTATCTTATTTGATCTCTGTACAATTATTAATATTATTCCACTGTTGAAATTCTGCTTATTTTTTTTCTCTCTGTGAGCTCAGCATATGCCCTTGTTTTTCATTCTCTCTGAGAATATCTTTTTGGTTTTTGCATTATCCTCTCTGATTTATCATTAAATATACTATTCCAGGTCCTTTTGTTGATCATCTTTTGTTATGAATAAAGCTGCTATAAACATTTTTCTTAACAGTTTTATGAGAACATGCCTTTACTTTGGTAGGATAAATGCAACTAAGGGATTGAAACTGATGATTCATGGTATTTGTATATATGTTATTAATTATAATAAACTATCAAAATGTTTTAGAAAATTGTTTTAAAATTTTACTACCCCACCAGCAATGCATTAGGTATTCTGTAACTTGAAAATCTCACCAAAATTAGAATTTCCAGTTTTTAATTTTTAATTTCAATTTTCCCAGTTGATGTGTTGTGGTAACTGATAGCTCCTATTTTCTTTTCTCATATAAATATTTTAAGCTATAATTTCCCCTTTAATACAGCTTTAATAAAAATGGGATATTTTGTTTTTATTTGCAATTTAATATTTTTTACTTCTGATTTATTGACTATGCCAAAGCCTTTGACTGTGTGGATCACTACAAACTGTGGAAAATTCTGAAAGAGATGGGAATACCAGATCATCTGACCTGTCTCCTGAGAAATCTGTGTGCAGGTCAGAAAGAAACAGTTAGAACTGGATATGGAACAACAGACTGGTTCCAAATCAGGAAAGGGAGTACGTCAAGGCTGTATTTTATCACCCTGCTTATTTAACTTAAATGCACAGTACATATGCAAAATGTCAGACTGGATGAAGCACAAGCTGGAATCAAGATTTCCAGGAGAAATATCAATAACCTCAGATATGCAGATGACACTATACTGATGGCAGAAAGCAAAGAAGAACAAACGAGCCCCTTGATGAAAGTGAAAGAGGAGAGTGAAAAAAGTTGGCTTAAAACTCAATATTCAGAAAACTACAATCATGACATCTGGTGCCATCACTTCATGGCAAATAGTGGGGAAACAGTGGAAACAGTGACAGACTTTATATTTTGGGCTCCAAAATCACTGCAGATGGTGATTGCAGCCATGAAATCAAAAGAAACTTGCTCTTTGGAACAAGAGTCATGACCAACCTACACAGCATATTAAAAAGCAGGGACATTACTTTGTCAACAAAGGTCTGTCTAGTCAAAGCTATGGTTTTTCCAGTAGTCATGTATGGTTGTGAAAGTTGGACTATAAGGAAGCTGAGCACCAAAGAATTGCTGCTTTTGAACTGTGGTGTTGGAGAAGACTCTTGAGAGACCCTTGGACAGCAAGGAGATCCAACCAGTCCATCCTAAAGGAGATCAGTCCCGAGTATTCATTGGAAGGACTGATGTTGAAGCTGAAACTCCAATACTTTGGCCACCTGATGAGAAGAGCTGACTCATTTGAAAAGACCCTGATTCTTGGAAAGACTGAAGATGAGAGGAGAAGGGGGCAACAGAGGCTGAGATGGTTGGATGGCATCACTGACTCAATGGACATGAGTTTGAGTAGGCTTCAGGAGTTGATGATGGACAGGGAAGCCTGGTGTGCTGCAGTCCATGGGGTGGCAAAGAGCTGGACTTGACTAAGTGACTGAACTGAACTGAACTGATTTCTAGTTCTCTTTTGAGTTTTTAAGCCGTGTGTTGTTGAAAATGTATTTTAAAATAATTATTTTGAATTACTGGGATTTATCATCTAATTTCTTTTGGGAGAAGATATTCTGCATTATTTCAGACATTTTAAATATATTCTGACATTTACTGATCTAACAAATCAAATGATCTTTCTTGGTGAATGTTCCATTTCAGCATGAAAAAAAATGTTATTTTGTGGTAGTGTGTTTTATAGATGTTATTTAGTTTCAGTTTATCTTCTATATCTCATTAATTTTCTATCTAATTTTTATGATTAACAAGATAAGTATTGACATTATCTGTATGTTTGTCTCTTTCTCTTTTCACTTGTCTCAGTGTATGCTTTTTCAGATGAATATGTTTAAGACTGTTATTTCTTCTTGATGAACTGTCCCTTTATGAATATGAAATATCTGTCTTCATTCCTGAAAACATTCCTTATTTTGAAATCTAAATATCTTGATACAGTATAGTCATTCCTGCCATTTTAGAATTAGTGTTTACACACTATAACTTTCTTCACTCTTTTAAATTCTATGCTTATTCATATTTAAAGTCTTAGCTTTTATACAGACAACATCCAGTTACATCTTGTTACTTATCTAGTCTTTTAAAGCTTCTGTTCTTTTTTTTTAATTTATTCATTTCAATTGGAGGCTAATTATTTACAATATAGTAGTGGTTTTTGCCATACATTGACATGAATCAGCCATGGGTGTACATATGTCCCCCATCCTGAGCCCCCTTCTCACTTCCCTCCCCATCCCATCCCTCAGCATTGTCACAGTGCACCACCTTTGAGTGCCCTGTTTCATGCATTGAACTTGGGCGGTGATCTATTTCATATGTGGTAATACACATGTTTCAGTGCTATTCTCTCAAATGACCCCACCCCCATGGCTGATTTATGTCAATGTATGGCAAAAACCACTACAATATTGTAAAGTAATTAGCCTCCAACTAAAAAAAAAAAGGCTTTAAAAGACTGGATTAGTGACAAAGTGTAAAGCTTCTGTTTTAATTGGATTTTTAGATCATTTCTACTTAATGCAGTTATTTAATTGGGTTTAAATCTTCACTTAAGGTTTCCCTGGTACCTCAGCTGGTAAAGAATCTGCCTACAATGCAGGAGACCCTGGTTTGATTCCTGGGTTGGGATCTGCTGTGGAGAAGGTTTAGGCTACCCACTCCAGTATTTTTGGTTTTCCTTGATGGCTCAGCTGGTAAAGAATCCACCTGCAATGTAGGAGAAAGTGAAAGTCATTCAGTCGTGTCCAATTCTTTGTGACTCCATGGACTACACAGTCCATGGAATTCTCCAGGCCAGAATACTGGAGTGGATAGCCTTTCCCTTCTCCAGGGGATCTTCCCAACTGAGGAATTGAACCAGGATCTCTTGCACTGCAGGCAGATTCTTTAAGCTAACAGGAATCAATGTGGGAGACCTGGGTTCAGTCCTTGGGTAAAGAGGTGGGAATACCAGACCACCTGAACTGCCTCCTGAGAAATCTGTATGCAGGTCAAGAAGCAACAGTTAGAACTGGGCTTGGAACAACAGACTGGTTCCAAATCGGGAAAGGAGTACATCAAGGCTGTATATTGTCACCCTGATTATCTAACTTATATACAGAGTACATCATGAGAAATGCTGGACTGGATGAAGCACAAACTGGAGTCAAGATTGCTGGGAGAAATATCAATAACATAAGATATGCAGATGACACCACCCTTATGGAACAAAGTGAAGAACTAAAGAACCTCTTGATGAAAGTGAATGAGGAGAATGAAAAAGTTGGCTTAAAACTCAACATTCAGAAGACAAAGATCATGGCGTCTGGTCCCATCACTTCATGGCAAATAGATTGGGAAACAGTGGAAACAGTGTCAAACTTTATTTTTTGGGGCTCCAAAATCACTGCAGATGGTGACTGCAGCCATGAAAAGAAAAGATGCTTAGCTCCTTGGAAGAAAAACTATGAACTAGACAGCATATTAAAAAGCAAAGACATTACTTTGCTATCAAAGGTCTGTCTAGTCAAAGCTATAGTTTTTCCAGTAGTCGTGTATGGATGTGAGAGTTGGACTATGAAGAAATCTGAGTGCCAAAAAATTGATGCTTTTGAACTGTGGTGTTGGAGAAGACTCTTGAGAGTCCCTTGGACTGCAAGGAGATCCAACCAGTCCATCCTAAAGGAAATCAGTCCTGAATGTTCATTGAAAGTACTGATGCTGAAGCTGAAGCGCCAATATTTTGGCCACCTGATGTGAAGAACTGGCTCATTTGGAAAGACCCTGATGCTGGGAAAGATTGAAGGCAGGAGAAGAAGGGGATGACAGAGGATGAGATGGTTGGATGGCATCACTGACTCGATGGACGTGAGTTTTAGTAGGCTTTGGGAGTTGGTGATGGACAGGGAGCCTGGTGTGCTGCAGTCCATGGGGTCGCAATGTGTTGGACACGACTGAGAGACTGAACTGAACTGAATATTCCATTACTTCCGGATTGAGAAAGGAGTATGACAATGCTGTCTGTTGTCACGCTATTTATTTAACCGGTACACTGAGCACATCATGAGAAATGTGGAGCTGGATGAGTTAAAAGCTGGAATTAAAATAGGCAGGAGAAACATCAACAACCTTAGATATGTGGATGATACCACTCTAATGGCAGAAATTTAAGAGGAACTAAAGAGCCTCTTGATGAGAGTGTAGGAGAAGAGTGAAAGAGCCAGCTTAAAACTAAACATTAAAAATCTAAGATCATGGCATCTGACCCCATTACTTCATGGCAAATAAAAGGGGAAAAAGTGGAAGTCATGACAGATTTTCTCTTCTTGGCTTCTAAAATCACTGCAGATGGTGACTGCAGCCAGGAAATCAGAAGACGATTCCTTCTCAGAAGGAAAACTCTGACAAACCTAGACAGTGTGTTGAAAACTAGAAACATTCCTGACAAAGTCCTTACAGTCAAGGTTATGGTCTTCCCAGGGGTCACCTAAGGTTGTGAGACCTGGACCGTAAAGAAGGCAGAGTGCTAAAAAATTGATGCCTTGGAACTGTGGTGCTGGAGGACTCCTGAAATTCCCCTGGACAGCAAAGAGATCAAACCAGTCAATCTTAAGGGAAATCAACACTGAATACTCATTGGAAGGACTGATACTGAAGCTGAAGCCCCAGTATTTTGGTTATCTGATGCAAACAGCTGACTTACTAGAAAAGTGCCTGATGTTGGGAAAGACTGAGGGCAGAAGGGGAAGAGGGTGTCAGAAGATGAGATAGCTGGATGGCATCATCGATACAATGGACATGAACTTGGGCAAACTTTGGGAGATGGTGAAGGAAAAGGAGGTCTGTCATGCTGCAGTCCATGGGGTTGCAAAGAGTCAGACACAACAGGGTGACTGAACAACAGCAATATTCTATTATCTAGATTGAAGAAACCACAGTTTATTTATCCATTCACCTACTGAAGGGATCTTGGCTGCTTCCAAGTATGATTAGTTATGAATAATGCTGCTATAAACATCGTTGTGCAGGTCTTGTGTGGACATAAGTTTTCAACTCCTTTGTATAAATACTGTGTGTGATAGTCATTCTGTCATTCCTGACTCTTTGTGAAAAATTAATTTTCATTTACTCCATTATAGCTGGAAGCAGAATTTTATTTCATTGTGTTTTTACATTTTATTAAATTAGTTATATAGTTAATTTGTTTGTAATATATTTGTTGGTTACTTGGATATGCTTTATTTGGAAGTTCTTTTTTCTGTCATATATTGTTAGGAGTTGTCTGTCTTAAGAAAAAAATATAATCTTATCTATTGATAAATTTAAGTGCTCTGCTATTTCTTTTGTGTTAACACATTGCTTTTGTTTTCATATGATATTGTTTGGTGGTAGGACATTCTTGATTTTAATGTGGTACAATTTATGTCAACAGTTTTATTTATGTTTAGTGCCCTTGTTTGTGTTTTGGGAAATTATTTTCTGCAACAGTATAATCATGGAATTATCATATGGAATCTTCTCAAAGAATTATTGTTTTTGCTATTTACATTCAGATCAACAGTCCACCTGGAATTTGTTTTTATGAATATTGTGGTGAAGTAGGGTCATGATTATTTCCATATCTTTCTGCTGGCACTGTTACTTAAGAAGACTACTAAATAAGAAGTTCTACTTTTGCTATGGAAAAAAGGTCCCTAAATGTTCAAACCTATTTCTAGACATTTTGTTCTATTCCACTGATTCCTTTGCCTATGCTTCTATCAAAACAATGAACTCTTTTTATTACTGTTTTGATAACTTGTAAATTAAGACTGCCTACTTTGTCTTTTTTTCAATGTTATTTTATCAGGCTCTATTTGACTCTACCTTTCCATGAATAGTTTGTAATTAGTTCTTAATTACATGTGAAATAGTATTTTGATTAAGACCTTATTGAATATATAGATTAGTTTAGGATAACATATTTAGATTTTTTGATTATTGAGTTTTTCAATCCATGTACCCATTTTACTGTTCTAGTTATTTGGGAACTCTTCAAATTCTCCCTATATTTATTTGATAGATATATTTCTGGATTGTTTACATTTTTACATTTACATTTCTGGATTATTCTTGGAAAAATATAAGATGACCTAAGTAAACCCTAAGGATATTAGTAGTCACCAGTATTTCCTATTTAATATTTGAGAGGCAGTGTTAAGTAGCACATTGTTCTTCAAATTGTGCTTTTGGGTGCTTCCTCTGAAGAAAGAAGGAAATAACTTGTAGATATGCTATTGTGAACCTCCTTCTTTTGCCACAATTAGAACTATCTTGATTTTATTAGAGTGGCTTTCACACCTCAGCTTCTAGGTAAGTCTTTTGAAGCAAGACTATATTTAAAGTGCTCAGTATCAAAATGTTTATTAGCTTTGGAATATAGGAAGCCTAAGTTTGAATCCCCTCCCCTTTTTTTAATGTATTAGTGTTGTGCTACTGAGTCATATAATTTCCCCTGTCAAATTTTAGTCTGCTCATATATAAAAGGGAGACAGTGAAAGTTACTTGCAATTATATTATCATTTTAAAATAAGAATTTGTATAGCATGTGGTACCAACAGTGTGAATGGTAACAACATTATTTTTATGATAAGGTGTAAATAGTAGAACTCTATGTGTTTAGTTGCTCAGTCGTATCTGACTCTTTGCAACCACATGGACTATAGCCTGTCAATGAGGATTCCCCAGGCAAGAATAGTGGAAAGGGTTGCCGTGCCCTCCTCCAGGGGATCTTCCCAACCCAGGGATCGAACACAGGTCTCCCACATTGCAGGTGGATTCTTTATCATCTGAGTCACCAAGGAAGCCTAAGTAGAACTCTAGAAATCACTTACTGTAACACATTCATTGTGTAGCCAAAAAACTGAAACACTGATACACTCATTCAACAGGTATCCATGGGTTGCTCACTTCATGCTAATAGGGATAAAGAGAAGTAGTGAAGGTGCTATTGTAGAAATGGTGCTCAGGGGAAAACTTTAAAATGAAGAAATATATTAACAGTAACTCCAAAGAAATGGTAATGTGAGTCATGCAAATGACTGAACAAGGATTGGAAACAGAAAGGACCCTATATCAAAATACTCCAGAGGAATAAATAGTTTGATAGGTTCAAGAATGGGCAAGAGAGCCATGAGCCATAGTGGAGGAAGCTATGCTATATGGAGAGTTTTAAGGAATGAATTTAGAGACATAAGCTTTGGCCATGTACTATAAGTGGTGTAGGTTGTATAGGGGAAACCCCCAGGGAGCTGTGAGCAAGTAAAATAATTTGATTTAGAAGTCTTGCGTTTAACCCGAAGAGCTCTGTAAAATTTCACCTCTCCTTTTAAATATAATGATAAAATTTATCAAGCCTAAATATGTGGATCATAATACTAACAATGTTATTTTGTTAAAAAAAATTAAATATGATGATGTTTTGTCCTTTGAAATAGTACTGAAAGTCCCTAATACCTACTTTGTTAACAAAGCACAAAGTGATTTAGCTTGCTTGTAAAATCAGTATGTTCTTTGCTATAGTCATAGTTAAAATTTGTCTAATTTCTTATAATTTATCTGAAAGATTAAAAATACTTTCTATTAATATGTATGTTTTACTTCTCTCAATTTTTTGTAGTATTGATATATATTGTTCTTTCTGTACATATGGATGCCTACTCAGATATCAATAATTTCCATTTAGCAAATTTTATTCATTTTTGCTCAAAACAATTACTTCAATTTAAATAAAATTATTTAAATGAAATTAAACTGCTGATATGCAGTAATCAAATTGAAAAACATTCTATAATGGACTCAAAACTTTGCTAGTATCTGTCCTGTGTAAATTGCTGGCCAGTATCACAAAAGGTTACTTAACCTTGATCTCATTCTCTGTTCAATAAAGTAGGTTAATGACAATATCTAGCCTCAAACATACTTCATACCCATAATATATTAGAAGGCACAATGGTAAACCTTACTTTAAACACAGTGTTCTGAAATACTTATTAGAGTCCAAACATTGAAGTTAGAGACTATTCACAGCATGCCTTAATTTTGTAATTAACAATGAATCAAAAGACACGATTAAGCTTCTGTGGCATGTCTATTCTTAATAAACCTCATGCTGTTAATGCTGAAAATTCTGTTGTCCTCTTAATATGTTTATAGATTTTATAGGATCAAATATAATAGTATATTTGAGGGATAGTTATTTCAACATTTTCTTCTTTTCCTTGCCATTGTAATTATTTAATATTCCCCTGAATGTTTTGTTGATGTGAAATATTGTCCAGCAACCATGGGACAATTTCAGTGTGCTTTTTCCTTTCCAATATGCTGATCTTTTCAGCATATGTTCAAATTTCCCAGGTTTTTGTTTGCAGACATATATGGTCAGTGTTTAATTTTGGCAGACTTCATTAGTTTTTCTTCATACTGACTTTTTTTTTTTTCTGTGAAGAACATCTACTTTTACAGGGTAAGCATTTTCAATCATGCAATGAAAATACTGCTGTATTAAATTCAGTCTAATGCTATCATGTTATTTAAATGCAAATGCTGACACCATCAAAATGCAGCAAAATTTTCTTGCTAAGAAAAAGATAGATATTAGAATGGAGTATTTGGCTAAAGTAGGTATATTTTAAGAGATTAAAAAAATGATTATGTCCATCTCATTGTCCACTAAATCAGGAAGAGAAAGTGATAACTAAAAATGTATGTCTTGCCATTCTTCTATTGATACATTCTTACACTGTTGATGACTTTAGAAAGCATTGCATAAAGAGAAAAGCAATATGAAATTCATAGATATAACCTTATCTTTGCTGAAGTAATCGCACTCTCAGAAATGCAGGTTAAAAGACAATTGAATGAAAGTCAAATCAAAAAGAAAAATAGAAACAAAAATTTCACTTATTAAAATATACATGTGGCATTTTTTCTATTGATTAAAAAATGGGAAAAGGAAGTAGTTTATTAAATTGAGATACCTGTGAGATGCTGCTGGTAAACCATTAAAGTTTGTGATTATTTAAGCTATATTGTAGCAGTAGTCCTTTAATATTATGGTATTAAAGAAAAAGCATCTTGAGAGTCCCTTGGACTGAAAGGAGATCCAACCAGTCCATCCTAAAGAAGACCAGTCCTGGATGTTCATTGGAAAGACTGATGTTGCAGCTGAAACTCCAATACTTTGGCCACCTCATGCGAAGAGCTGACTCATTTGAAAAGACCCTGATGCTGGGAAAGATTGAAGGTGGGAGGAGAAGGGGACAATAGAGGATGAGATGGTTGGATGGCATCACCAACTCAATGGACATGAGTTTGGGTAAACTCTGGGAGTTGGTGATGAACAGGGGGGCCTGGCCTGCTGCAGTTCATGGGGTCATGAAGAGTCGGACAGGACTGAGCAACTGAAATGAAACTGAATCAAAAACAACGTGAAGTGAAAAGTCAAGCATCAGTTCTCAGTTGTGTCCAACTCTTTGCAACCCCAAAGACTTTAGCCCACCAGTCTATAGGATTCTCCAGGCAAGAATACTTGAATGGATACCCAGTCCCTTCTCCAGGGGATCTTCTTGACCCAGGGATCAAATCCAGATCTTCTGCCCTGCAGGAAAAAAAAAAAAAGGTATGCATAAAATGAGCTTAAATACCTTTAACTGAGCATGTATATAGATTAAGATTGAGTGGCAGTGTAGGAAACTAGAAATAAGTTTTTAAATTTAAAAAATAATGTGTTTTAAATTATTTTAAAATATTTATTAATATTTTGATACAGTATGGATTTTAAATGGTTAAGTATTGTTTCATTGAAATACTGATAACAATTTATTTTGTGATTAATATACGTGGTCTAAAATTTAACAAGAAAATTAAGTAATACTAGACAACATATTAAAAAGCAGAGACATTACTTTGCCAACAAAGAACCATCTAGTCAAGGCTATGGTTTTTCCAGTAGTCATGTATGGATGTGAGAGTTGGACTACAAAGAAAGCTGAGTGCTGAAGAATTGATGCTTTTGAACTGTGGTGTTGGAGAAGACTCTTAAGAGTCCCTTGGACTGCAAGGAGATCCAACCAGTCCATCCTAAAGGAGATCAGTCCTGAGTGTTCATTGGAAGGACTGATGTTGAAGCTGAAACTCCAATACTTTGGCCACCTCATGAGAAGAGCTGACTCATTAGAAGAGACCCTGATGCTGGGAAAGATTGAAGGTAGGAGAAGAAGGGGATGACATAAGATGAGATGGTTGGATGGCATCACTGACTCAATGGATATAAGTTTGGGTAAACTCCGGAAACTGGTGATAGACAGGGAGGCCTGGTGTGCTGTAGTCCATGGGGTCACAAAAAGTTGCACACAACTGAGCGACTGAACTGAACTGAACTGGAATGAATTTTGACATAGCAAATGATATCACTGTCATTATTACAATATAAAACTTTAAAAATTATTTAAATCACACATATTTTCCACTTTGTACTTTCTTAGTTCAGCAAAGATGTTAAGTAAAATTAAAGCATATCAAAGTATAAAATCCATTTAAAACAAATTGTTAAATAATGAAAATACAACACCATGGTCTTGTTTATATATTTCTAGTTTGTTTTCCATGTGAATATCCAGCATTAAAAGTTATCCTTATTAACTCAAGGATTCTGTATTTTCCTAAAATCTTTCTATTTAAAAAAGGTGATGTTTCCAGCATTATTCACAATAGCCACAATGTGGAAACAACACGAATGTCCATTGATGGATAAGTGGATAAAGAAAAAGTGACATATACAAAAAAATAGAATAGTATTCAACCTTAAAAACAAAGTACTGGGACGACCCAGAGGGATGGTATGGGGAGGGAGGAGGGAGGAGGAGGGTTCAGGATGGGGAACACATGTATACCCGTGGCGGATTCATTTTGATATTTGGCAAAACTAATACAATTATGTAAAGTTTAAAAATAAAATAAAATAAAAAATAAATAAAAACAAAGTAAATCATTTCTTCTGTTACAAAATGGATGAAACTTGAAGTCATTAAGCTTAGTGAAATAAGCCAGTCACTGAACAAATACTGAATGATTCCATTTATATAAAGTATCTAAAATAGTCAAACACCTAGAATTAGAGAGACGTTTGTTGATTGTTAGGGTTGAGGGGAGAGGGAAACAGGGAGCTGCTGTTCAACAGGTATAAAATTGCATTTATGAAAGAAGAATAAATTCTAGAAATCTCCTGTACAGCATTGTCCTTATAGCTAACATTATCTTATCCACTTAATTTGTTAAGAAAATGGATTGTATAATATGTATTAATAATAAACACAATAAGAAAGAATTATGTGTTAGATTCAGAGAAGGCAATGGCACCCCACTCCAGTACTCTTGCCTGAAAAATCCCATGGACCGAGGAGCCTGGTGGGCAGCAGTCCATGGGGTCGTTAAGAGTCAGACACGACTGAGCGACTCACTTTCACTTTTCACTTTCGTGCATTGGAGAAGGAAATGGCAACCCACTCCAGTGTTCTTGCCTGGAGAATCCCAGGGAGGGGAAGCCTGGTGGGCTGCTGTCTATGGGGTCGCACAGAGTCGGACACAACTGAAATGACTTAGCAGAACCTATATAATATCATGCTGTGAAACATTATTTATTGAAATTTCTAATAAAATGTTTTCTGCAGTATTTGAACTCACTTGGACTCTTGCTGTAATTAATATTTATAAAATTTTCAACAGCTGCAGCTCCAAGAATTACAACCACCATGACCAGTACCATCAGTACCACAAGGCAGCTATTACCAAAATCAGTACATGTTTAAGTCCCATAAATGTTGCCCCAAAACATGTGAGTTAAATATTATTATCTCTGTTTTCTAAATTTGAGAGTATAAATTCAAGGAAATGTTAAATAACTGACCTAAAATGAGCAGTGAGACGTAGCATGGATGCAATGAAGATTTTCTGGTTGGAGGAGAACCATGCCCTGCACTGTTTCCACCGTTTCCCCATCTATTTCCATGAAGTGATGAGACTGTATGCAGTGATTCTTTTTTGAATGTTGAGTTTTAAGCTAGATTTTTTCACTCTCTATCACTTTCATCAAGAGACTCTTTAGTTCTTTTCACTTTCTGCCATAAGGGTGGTGTTATGTTTGTGTCTATTGATATTTCTCCTGGCAGTCTTGATTTGAGCTTGCACTTCATCCAGCCCAGCATTTTTTATGATGTAGTCTGCATATAAATTGAATAAGCAGTGTGACAATATACAGACTTGATATACTCCTTTCCCAATTTGGAACCGTCACTATGAACAAAGCTAGTGGAGTGATGGAATTTCAGTTGAGCTAGTTCAAATCCTGAAAGATGATGCTGTGAAAGTGCTGCACTCAATATGCCAGCAAATTTGGAAAACTCAGCAGTGGCCACAAGACTGGAAGAGGTCAGTTTTCATTCCAGTCCAAAAGAAAGGCAATGCCAAAGAATGCTCAAATTGCTGCACAATTACACTCATCTTACATGCTAGTAAAGTAATGCTCAAAATCCTCCAAGCCAGGAGTTAGCAATATGTGAACTGTGAACTTCCAGATGTTCAAGCTGGTTATAGAAAAGACAGAGAAACCAGAGATCAAATTGCCAATATCCACTGGATCATCAAAAAAGCAAGAGAGCTCCAGAAAAACATCTATTTCTGCTTTATTGACTATGCCAAAGCTTTTGACTGTGTGGATCACAATAAACTGTGGGAAATTCTGCAAGAGAAGGGAATACCAGACCACCTGACCTACCTCTTGAGAAACCTGTATGCAGGTCAGGAAGCAACAGTTAGAACTGGACATGGAACAACAGACTGGTTCCAAATAGGAAAAGGAATACATCAAGGCTGTATATTGTCACCTTGATTATTTAACTTATATGCAGAGTACATCATGAGAAACGCTGGGCTGGAGGAAGCACAAGCTGGAATCAAGATTGCCGGGAGAAATATCAATAATCTCAGATATGTAGATGACACCACCCTATGTCAGAAAGTGAAGAAGAACTAAAAAGCCTCTTGATGAAAGTGAAAGAGGAGAGTAAAATTTGGCTTAAAGATCAACATTGAGAAAACAAAGATCATGGTTCTGGTCCCATTACTTCATGGGAAATACATGGGGAAACAATGGCTGGCTTTATTTTTTTGAGCTCCAAAATTACTGCAGATGGTGATTTCAGCCATGAAATTAAAAGATGCTTACTCCTTGGAAGGAAAGTTATGAGCAACCTAGACAGCATATTAAAAAGCAGAGACATTACTTTGCCAACAAAGATCCGTCTAGTCAAGGCTATGGTTTTTCCAGTGGTTATGTATGAATGTAAGAGTTGGACTATAAAGAAAGCTGAATGCTGAAGAATTGATGCTTTTGAGCTGTGGTGTTGGAGAAGACTTTTGAGAGTCCCTTGGACTGCAAGGAGATCCAAGGAGTCTTTCTCAGTCCATCCTAAATGAGATAAGTCCTGGATATTCATTGGAAGCACTGATGTTGAAGCTGAAACTCCAATACTTTGGCCACCTGATGCAAAGAGCTGACTCATTTGAAAAGACCCTAATTCTGGGAAAGATTGAAGGCAGGTAAGGTGACGACAGAGGATGAGATGGTGGAATGCATCACCGACCTGATGGATGTGTGTTTGGGTGGACTCTGGGAGTTGGTGATGAACAGGGAGGCCTGTCGTGCTATGGTTCATGGGGTCGCAAAGTGTCGGACACAACTGAGCAACCTAACTGAACTGAACTGAACTGAAAACTGTTATTCCATGTCCAGTTCTAACTATTGCTTCTTGACCTGTATACAAATTCCTCAAGAGGAAATTCAGGTAGTCTGATATTCCCAACTCTTGAAGAATTTTTCAGTTTTTTGTGATCTACACAGTCAAAAGCTTTGGCATAATCAATAAAGCAGAAGTAGATGTTTTTTCTGGTATTCTCTTGCTGTTTCAATGATCCAATGGATGTTGGCAATTTGATCTCTGGGTCCTCTGCCTTTTCTAAGTCCAACTTGACCATGTGAAAGTATATGGTTCACATGTCGTTGAAGCCTGTCATAGAGAATTTTGAGTGTTATTTTACTAACGTGTGAGATCAGTACAATTGTGAAGTAGTTTTACCACTCTTTGGCTTTGCTTTTCTTTGGGATTGGAATGAAAACTGGCCTTTTCCAGTCCAGTGACCACTTAGTTTTCCAGATATACTGGCATATTAAGTGCAGCAATTTTAACTGCATCATCTTTTTAGGATTTGAAATAGCTCAACTGGAATTCCATCACTATGCTTTGTTCATAGTGATGCTTCCTAACACCCATTTGACTTCACATTCCAGGATGTCTCGCTCTTGGTGAGTGATCACACCATTGTGGTTATCTGGATCATGAAAATCTTTTTTGTATAGTTCTTTTGTGTATTCTTGCCACCTCTTCTTAATATCTTCTGCTTCTGTTAGGTCCATACGATTTCTGTCCTTTATTGCATGAAACGTTCCCTTGATATCTCTAATTTTCTAGAAAAGATCTCTAGTCTTTCTCATTCTATTGTTTTCCTGTATTTCTTTGCATTGATCACTGAGGAAAGCTTTCTTATCTCTCCTTGCTATGCTTTGGAACTCTGCATTCAAATGGATATATCTTTCCTTTTCTCCTTTGCCTTCAGCTTCTCTTCCTTTCTCAGCTATTTGTAAGGACTCCTCAGACAACCATTTTGCCTTTTTGTATTTCTTTTTGTTGGGGATGGTGTTGATCACTTCCTCCCATACAATGTCGTGAACCTCTGTCCACAGTTCTTCAGGCACTCTATCAGGTTTAATCCCTTGAATGTATTTGTCACTTCCACTGCGTAATCATAAGGGATTTTATTTAGATCATACCTGAATGGTCTAGTGGTTTTCCTTACTTTCTTCAGTTTAAGTCTGAATTTTGCAATAAGGATT
This sequence comes from Bos mutus, assembly GCF_027580195.1. Lineage (NCBI taxonomy): Eukaryota > Metazoa > Chordata > Mammalia > Artiodactyla > Bovidae > Bos > Bos mutus. Next base: position 81,524,972 of record NC_091622.1, read on the forward strand.
TCATGATCTGCACCACAGTCAGCTACAGGTCTTGTTTTGCTGACTGTATAGTGCTTCTCCTGTCTAATCAAAGCTATGGTTTTTCCAGTAGTCATGTGTGGATGTTAGAGTTGGACTATAAAGAGAGCTAAGTGCCAAATAATTGATGCTTTTGAACTGTAGTGTTGAGAAGACACTTGAGAGTCCCTTGGACAGCAAGAAGATCCAACCAGTCCATCCTAAAGGAAATCAGTCCTGAATATTCATGAAACTCCAATGTTTTGTCAACCTGATGCGCAGAACTGACTCTTGGAAAAGTCCCTGATGCTGGGAACAATTGATGGCAGAAGGAGAAGGGGACGACAGAGGATGAGATGGTTGGATGGCATCACTGACCCGATGGACATGAGTTGAGCAAGTCCGGGAGTTGGTGATGGACAGGGAGATTTGGTGTGCTGTAGTCCATGGGGTCGCAAAGATTTGGACATGACCAGTGACTGAACTGAACTGTACTGATAGCCTGCACAATGAGGCTAAGACTAAAAACATGAATTCAAGTATTGTATCCTGGCTATTAATCAGCTGGATATTTGTTACAGATTTATTTGTACCTAAAGATTTATTGAAGGTGAGTTGAGCTAATAATCATCCTAAATAGGTATCTGTCTGTTTTCTCTGTGTTCTCCTGAATCTAAAAGCATATAAAAGGATAAGAAATCTCTGAATATTCCATGACATATTTATTATATGGCAATGCACAAGTGCATTAGGCACAATTTTAGAGAATCCATCCCACTTTGAACGACATATGATTTATTAGAATGGTATTATACAGCTTGTGAAAATATATGGGTATACTCAAAAACACACTCCAAGCTAATCTTCTGAGAAAGATACATGATAGTTCTGTGCTGCCAAGATTTTAGCTACCACTTGAATTACCAGGGAATGGTAGAATCACACAGTTCTCACCAGAGCAGTGTGTTACTCCTGCCATTACCAGGAAGTGTTGTGCTAACATGGGAAAATGATGGTACAGCTACCAGTTTTAGATCTATGCTTCTTCTTCTCTAATATGCAGCAGCAAAATAAATGCTCACTCAGTGCCTCCTGATGTCCTTAAAACCAGAGAATGGGGTCTGAGACCTCTGAAATAGTTACTGGGCAGGATAGGGAAGGGAGGAAGGGAAGCAAATGCTGTCACTGATGCAATTGCCAGAGAAGACAGTAAAAGTAGCAGATGTTGGGCAGACTTCCACTTCACAGTGTTCTATTTCTGCTTTCTAAATATTTTGCAGATGAATTTGATAGGTGAAACTTCAAATATATCCATAAACTGAGTTATAAACTTTCTAGCATCTGGCTTCTGTAGTGTAAACTGCATACTAGGAAGAGGTTCGAATGAACAGAGTCAGCTGATTGACAGTACCTGTCAAAACAACGTTGCTAAGGAAGTTTGCCTATACTTGCTTTTGTGAGATGGTAGATACTGTGACAGAATTGGTTGGAACATAGTTGAGAATTTTGTATTGATATTTGTACCAAGTATATAAAATGCCTAACTGGTTTCATTACCCAAGAACTATTCCTTGCTATTTCAGTATCTCAGTAAACTATGGTTACTGGTTAGTTTGGTCCTGCAGAGATGACAAAATACTGTGCAGTTTTAGGATATGAAATCTTGACTGGAATATCAAAAATGAAAGTCAAATACTGGGAACTATGCTATTTTAAAGAATGCTAAACAAGTGGATGTTTCTTTGGAGGCTGGTGGAATGCATCACCGACCTGATGGATGTGTGTTTGGGTGGACTCTGGGAGTTGGTGATGAACAGGGAGGCCTGTCGTGCTATGGTTCATGGGGTCGCAAAGTGTCGGACACAACTGAGCAACCTAACTGAACTGAACTGAACTGAAAACTGTTATTCCATGTCCAGTTCTAACTATTGCTTCTTGACCTGTATACAAATTCCTCAAGAGGAAATTCAGGTAGTCTGATATTCCCAACTCTTGAAGAATTTTTCAGTTTTTTGTGATCTACACAGTCAAAAGCTTTGGCATAATCAATAAAGCAGAAGTAGATGTTTTTTCTGGTATTCTCTTGCTGTTTCAATGATCCAATGGATGTTGGCAATTTGATCTCTGGGTCCTCTGCCTTTTCTAAGTCCAACTTGACCATGTGAAAGTATATGGTTCACATGTCGTTGAAGCCTGTCATAGAGAATTTTGAGTGTTATTTTACTAACGTGTGAGATCAGTACAATTGTGAAGTAGTTTTACCACTCTTTGGCTTTGCTTTTCTTTGGGATTGGAATGAAAACTGGCCTTTTCCAGTCCAGTGACCACTTAGTTTTCCAGATATACTGGCATATTAAGTGCAGCAATTTAACTGCATCATCTTTTAGGATTTGAAATAGCTCAACTGGAATTCCATCATTATGCTTTGTTCATAGTGATGCTTCCTAACACCCATTTGACTTCACATTCCAGGATGTCTCGCTCTTGGTGAGTGATCACACCATTGTGGTTATCTGGATCATGAAAATCTTTTTTGTATAGTTCTTTTGTGTATTCTTGCCACCTCTTCTTAATATCTTCTGCTTCTGTTAGGTCCATACGATTTCTGTCCTTTATTGCATGAAACGTTCCCTTGATATCTCTAATTTTCTAGAAAAGATCTCTAGTCTTTCTCATTCTATTGTTTTCCTGTATTTCTTTGCATTGATCACTGAGGAAAGCTTTCTTATCTCTCCTTGCTATGCTTTGGAACTCTGCATTCAAATGGATATATCTTTCCTTTTCTCCTTTGCCTTCAGCTTCTCTTCCTTTCTCAGCTATTTGTAAGGACTCCTCAGACAACCATTTTGCCTTTTTGTATTTCTTTTTGTTGGGGATGGTGTTGATCACTTCCTCCCATACAATGTCGTGAACCTCTGTCCACAGTTCTTCAGGCACTCTATCAGGTTTAATCCCTTGAATGTATTTGTCACTTCCACTGCGTAATCATAAGGGATTTTATTTAGATCATACCTGAATGGTCTAGTGGTTTTCCTTACTTTCTTCAGTTTAAGTCTGAATTTTGCAATAAGGATTTCATGATCTGCACCACAGTCAGCTACAGGTCTTGTTTTTGCTGACTGTATAGTGCTTCTCCTGTCTAATCAAAGCTATGGTTTTTCCAGTAGTCATGTGTGGATGTTAGAGTTGGACTATAAAGAGAGCTAAGTGCCAAATAATTGATGCTTTTGAATTGTAGTGTTGGAGAAGACACTTGAGAGTCCCTTGGACAGCAAGAAGATCCAACCAGTCCATCCTAAAGGAAATCAGTCCTGAATATTCATGAAACTCCAATGTTTTGTCAACCTGATGCGCAGAACTGACTCCTTGGAAAAGTCCCTGATGCTGGGAACAATTGATGGCAGAAGGAGAAGGGGACGACAGAGGATGAGATGGTTGGATGGCATCACTGACCCGATGGACATGAGTTGAGCAAGTCCCGGGAGTTGGTGATGGACAGGGAGATTTGGTGTGCTGTAGTCCATGGGGTCGCAAAGATTTGGACATGACCGAGTGACTGAACTGAACTGTACTGATAGCCTGCACAATGAGGCTAAGACTAAAACATGAATTCAAGTATTGTATCCTGGCTATTAATCAGCTGGATATTTGTTACAGATTTATTTGTACCTAAAGATTTATTGAAGGTGAGTTGAGCTAATAATCATCCTAAATAGGTATCTGTCTGTTTTTCTCTGTGTTCTCCTGAATCTAAAAGCATATAAAAGGATAAGAAATCTCTGAATATTCCATGACATATTTATTATATGGCAATGCACAAGTGCATTAGGCACAATTTTAGAGAATCCATCCCACTTTGAACGACATATGATTTATTAGAATGGTATTATACAGCTTGTGAAAATATATGGGTATACTCAAAAACACACTCCAAGCTAATCTTCTGAGAAAGATACATGATAGTTCTGTGCTGCCAAGATTTTAGCTACCACTTGAATTACCAGGGAATGGTAGAATCACACAGTTCTCACCAGAGCAGTGTGTTACTCCTGCCATTACCAGGAAGTGTTGTGCTAACATGGGAAAATGATGGTACAGCTACCAGTTTTAGATCTATGCTTCTTCTTTCTAATATGCAGCAGCAAAATAAATGCTCACTCAGTGCCTCCTGATGTCCTTAAAACCAGAGAATGGGGTCTGAGACCTCTGAAATAGTTACTGGGCAGGATAGGGAAGGGAGGAAGGGAAGCAAATGCTGTCACTGATGCAATTGCCAGAGAAGACAGTAAAAGTAGCAGATGTTGGGCAGACTTCCACTTCACAGTGTTCTATTTCTGCTTTCTAAATATTTTGCAGATGAATTTGATAGGTGAAACTTCAAATATATCCATAAACTGAGTTATAAACTTTCTAGCATCTGGCTTCTGTAGTGTAAACTGCATACTAGGAAGAGGTTCGAATGAACAGAGTCAGCTGATTGACAGTACCTGTCAAAACAACGTTGCTAAGGAAGTTTGCCTATACTTGCTTGTGAGATGGTAGATACTGTGACAGAATTGGTTGGAACATAGTTGAGAATTTTGTATTGATATTTGTACCAAGTATATAAAATGCCTAACTGGTTTCATTACCCAAGAACTATTCCTTGCTATTTCAGTATCTCAGTAAACTATGGTTACTGGTTAGTTTGGTCCTGCAGAGATGACAAAATACTGTGCAGTTTTAGGATATGAAATCTTGACTGGAATATCAAAAATGAAAGTCAAATACTGGGAACTATGCTATTTTAAAGAATGCTAAACAAGTGGATGTTTCTTTGGAGGCTTAATAATTTATTCACTCATTAAAAAAATATTATCCACAAAATGACAGAATTTAATAAATTGTATCAGAAAGAGAAACAGAATTATGGCACTTAAATCATGCCTCACATTTGAAGAAATACAGTCTTTCACTTTAACATCCTAGGAATTGATACACTACTTAAATGCATTTTGTGCAGACAGCCTTTTTGGTTTACATACCTTTGTTTTCAGGTGTAGAAACTAAAGATAGTTATTAAAAGCATTATCTTTGCCTCATTTTAGTTTGTTGGTCATGTATAGATATGAGAGTTGGACTGTGAAGAAGGCTGAGTGCTGAAGAATTGATGCTTTTGAACTGTGGCATTGGAGAAGACTCTTGAGAGTCCCTTGAACTGCAAAGAGATCCAACCAGTCCATTCTGAAGGAGATTAGCCCTGGGATTTCTTTGGAAGGAATGATGCTAAAGCTGAAACTCCAGTGCTTTGGCCACCTCATGTGACGAGTTGACTCATTGGAAAAGACTCTGATGCTGGGAGGGGTTGGGGGCAGGAGGAGAAGGGGACGACAGAGGATGAGATGGCTGGATGGCATTACAGACTCGATGGATGTGAGTCTGAGTGAACTCCGGGAGTTGGTGATGGACAGGGAGGCCTGGGGTGCTGTGATTCATGGGGTCGCAAAGAGTCGGACACGACTGAGCAAGTGATCTTATCTGATATTGTTATTATTATTATATTATGATATAATATATAATTATTATATAATATATTATACTGTTCAAATTTTTAAATTTAATTGGCATTTAGGAGGAAAGAGGGGGAGGGTTCAGGATGGGGAACACATGTATACCTGTAACAGACTCATTTTGATATATGGCAAAACCAATACAATATTGTAAAGTTAAAAAAAAATAAAATAAAAAAAGAGAAAAAAATAATAAAATGTCTTTCTACACTGTCTAGAAATTTGATAACACTGTAGATACACTCATATTTTAGTTGTGATGCTGGTATTATCATTATGTATTATATATCTCAAAGATGTATTTTAGAGATATAAATTGAACATATTTATGTATACATATATTGAACTATAAGTAAATTGTATGATCTACTTTAAGTATTCTAGTGAAAAAAGAAGTATATGATTGAAAGTATAAGTGACTTTCTAGTTATTGCATCTGAATAAAGGATTCATTGAGATTCATTATAAATATCTCTCTACCTTTGTATATATTCAAAATTTACCGCAAAAAAAGATTTAAAGTCTTCAAAATTTAGAAGCATATTTTCACATTGAAAACAAAGTGCATTGTGTTTGCAGAATGGAAAAAAAATAATAACTAATCATATGGTTAAAATACATGTCTGTATAGTCAAAGCTATGTTTTTTTCCAGTAGTCATGTATGGATGTGAGAGTTTGACCATTAAAAAGGCTGAGTGCTGAAGAAGAATTGATGCTTTTGAACTGTGGTGTTGGAGAAGGCTCTTGAGAGCCCCAGGGACTGCAAAGAGATCAAACCAGTGAATCCTAAAGGAAACCAACCCTGAGTATTCATTGGAGGGATTGATGGTGAAGCAGAAGCTCCAATAGTTTTTCCACCTGATGTGAAGGGCCAACTCATTGGAAAAGACCTTGCTGCTGGGAAAAATTGAAGGTAGGAAGAAAAGGGACAACAGAGGATGAGACGGTTGGATGGCATCTCCCACTTGATAAACATTAGTTTGAGCAAACTCTGTGAGAAGGTGGACAAGGATGCTTGGTATGTTGCAGTCCATAGGGTAGCAAAGAGTCAGACATGAATGAGTGACTGAAAAACAGGAACAAAAATACATGTCTACATAGTTATAAAAGAATTTTCTTAATAAGATAAAAAGAAAATTTAAAAAAAAAGAGAAATATATGAAGTGACAAAAAGAATTGTATCAGATTTTAACTGGAAGCATTTTATTCTTTCCTAGTGATACTGAAAATAATGATGTCTTACATTATATAAAATAAAGTGCATAGACATGATTTCCATTTGTTGCTGCTGCTGCTAATAAGTCACTTCAGTCGTGTCCAACTCTGTGTGACCCCATAGAAGTCAGCCCACCAGGCTCCCCCGTCCCTGGGATTCTCCAGGCAAGAACACTGGAGTGGGTTGCCATTTCCTTCTCCAATGCAAGAAAGTGAAAAGTGAGAGTGAAGTTGCTCAGTCGTGTCCTACTCTTAGCGACCCCATGGACTACAGCCCACCAGGCTCCTCCGTCCATGGGATTTTCCAGGCAAGAGTACCAGAGTGGGTTGCCATTTGTAATGTGGCCTTTACAAAGAACTCAATACCTCATTTCAGTTCAGTTCAGTCACTCAGTTGTGTCCGACTCTTTGCGACCCCATGAATCGCAGCATGCCAGACATCCCTGTCCATCACCAACTCCCAGAGTTCACGCAAGCTCATGTGCATCGAGTCAGCTGCAACATCAGTCCTTCCAATGAACACCCAGGACTGATTTCCTTTAGGATGGACTGGTTGTATCTTCTTTCAGTCCAAGGGACTCTCAAGAGTCTTCTCCAACACCACAGTTCAAAAGCATCAATTCTTCGGGGCTCAGCTTTCTTCACAATCCAACTCTCACATCCATACATGACTACTGGAAAAACCATAGCCTTGACTAAATGGACCTTTGTTGGCAAAGTGATGTCTTTGCTTTTTAATATGCTATCTGGGTTGATCATAACTTTCCTTCCAAGGAGTAAGTGTCTTTTAATTTCATGGCTGCAATCACCATTTGCAGTGATTTTGGAGCCCAAAAAAGTAAAATCTGACATTGTCTCCACTGTTTCCCAATCTATTTGTCATGAAGTGATGGGACCAGATGCCATGGTCTTCATTTTCTGAATGTTGAGCTTTAAGCCAACTTTTTCACTCTCTTCTTTCATTTTCATCAAGAGGCTTTTTAGTTCTTCTTCACTTTCTGCCTTAAGGGTGGTGTCATCTGCATATCTGAGGTTATTGGTATTTCTCCCAGCATCTTGATTCCAGCTTGTGCTTCTTCCAGCCCAGCGTTTCTCATGATGTACTCTGCATATAAGTTAAATAAGCAGGGTGACAATATACAGCCTTGATGTACTCCTTTTCCTATTTGGAACCAGTCTGTTGTTCCATGTCCAGTTCTAACTGTTGCTTTCTGACCTGCATACAGGTTTCTCAAGAGGCAGGTCAGGTGGTCTGGTATTCCCATCTCTTGCAGAATTTCCCACAGTTTATTGTGATCCACACAGTCAAAGGCTTTGGCATAGTCAATAAAGCAGAAATAGATGTTTTTCTGGAAGTCTCTTGCTTTTTTGATGATCCAGCAGATGTTGGCAATTTTATATCTGGTTCCTCTGCCTTTTCTAAAACCAGCTTGAACATCTGGAAGTTCATGGTTCACATATTGCTGAAGACTGGCTTGAAGAATTTTGACGTTACTTGTCTTTATTTCCCCCCAAATAGATAGTCATTAAGTCAATAATCTTGTCTGGCTTATTCATCATTCCTTCCTTGGTGTGTTGTATGCCATTCCTGACATACACATAGTACCAGCTAAAATGTGAATAAGTGCTGGAAAAAAATTTTTGTCAACACAGGAATATTATATGGCCTGCTTCTGAGAAATAGTGACATAAGAAAGTGACACGAGTAAAAGGGAGGCAGTTCAGTTCACTTCAGTCACTCAGATGTGTCCGACTCTACAAACCAATGAACTGCAGCATGCCAGGCCTCCCTGTCCATTACCAACCTCCGGATTTACCCAAACTGATGTCCATTAGGTCAGTGATGTGATCTAAACATCTCATCTTCTTCAGTCCCCTTCTCCTCCTATCTTCAATCTTTCCCAACATCAGGGTCTTTTCAAATGAGTCAGCTCTTCACATCAGTGGCCAAAATATTGGAGTTTCAGCTTCAACATCAATCTTTCCAAAGAAAACCCAGGACTGATTTCCTTAGGGTGGACTGGCTGGATCTCCTTGCAGTCCAAGGGACTCTCAAGGGTCTTCTCCAACACCACAGTTCAAAGCATCAATTCTTCTGTGCTCAGCTTTCTTTATAGTTCAAATCTCACAGCCATACATGTCCACTGGGAAAACCATAGCTTTGACTAGACAAACCTTTTTGGACAAAGTAATGTCTCTGCTTTTGAATATGCTGTCTAGGTTGGTCATAACTTTCCTTCCAAGGAGTAAGTGTCTTTTAATTTCATGCCTGCAATCACCATCTGCAGTGATTTTGGAGCCCCCCAAAATAAAGTCAGCCACTGTTTCCACTGTTTCCCCATCTATTTGCCATGGGACCAGATGCTATGATCTTTGTTTGCTGAAAATTGAACATTAAGCCAACTTTTTCACTCTCCTCTTTCATTTTAATCAAGAGGCTCTTTAGTTCTTCTTCACTCTCTGCCATAAGGGTGGTGTCATCTGCATATCTGAGGTTATTGATATTTCTCCTGGCAATCTTGATTCCAGCTTGTGCTTCCTCCAGCCCAGGATTTCTCATGATGTACTCTGCATATAAGTTAAATAAGCAGGGTGACAATATACAGCCTTGACGTACCCCTTTTCCTATTTGGAACCAGTCTGTTGTTCCATGTCCAGTTCTAACTGTTGCTTCCTGACCTGCATACAGGTTTCTCAACAGGTAGATCAGGTGGTCTGGAATTCCCATCTCTTTCAGAATTTTCCACAGTTTATTGTGATCCACACAGTCAAAGGCTTTGGCATAGTCAATAAAGCAGAAATAGATGTTTTTTTGGAACTCTCTTACTTTTTCGATGATCCAGCAAATGTTGGCAATTTGAACTCTGGTTCCAGTGCCTTTTCTAAAACCAGCATGAACATCTTTCCAGATGTTCACAGTTCATGTGTTGCTGAAGCCTGGCTTGGACAATTTTGAACATTACTTTTCTAGCGTGTGAGGTGAGTGCAATTGTGCAGTAGTTTGAGCATTGTTTGGCATTGCCCTTCTTTGGGACTAGAATGAAAACTGACCTTTTCCAGTCCTATGGCCACTGCTGAGTTTTCGAAATTTGCTGACAGATGAGTGCAGCACTTTCACAGCATCATCTTTCAGGATTTGAAATAGCTCAACTGGAATTCCATCACCTCTACTAGCTTTGTTTGTAGTGATACTTTCTAAGGCCCATGTGACTTCACATTCCAGAATCTGGCTGTAGGTGAGAGACCACCCCATAGTGATAATCTAGGTCTGAAGATCTTTTTTGTATAGTTCTTCTGTTTATTCTTGCCACCTCTTCTTAATATCTTCTAATTCTGTTAGTTCCATACCATTTCTGTCCTTTATTGAGCCCATCTTTGCATGAAATATTCCCTTGGTATCTCTAATTTTCTTGAAGAGATCTCTAGTCTTTCCTAATCTATGGTTTTCCTCTATTTCTTTGCACTGATCGCTGAGGAAGGCTTTCTTATCTCTCCTTGCTATTCTTTGGAACTCTGCATTCAAATGAGTATATCTTTCATTTTTTCCTTTGCTTTTCACTTCTCTTCTTTTCTCAGCTATTTATAAGGCCTTCTCAGACAGCCATTTTGCTTTTTTTTCATTTCTTTTTCTTGGGGATGATCTTGATCCCTGTCTCCTGTACATTGTCACAAACCTCCGTCCATAGTTCATCAGGCACTCTGTCTATCAGATCTAGTCCCTTATATCTATTTCTCACTTCCACTGTATAATCATAAGGGATTTGATTTATGTTATACCTGAATCGTCTAGTGATTTTCCCCACTTTCTTCAATTTACGTCTGAATTTGGCAATAAGGAGTTCATGATCAGGGCCACAGTCAGCTCCCCGTCTTGTTTTTGCTGACTGTATAGAGCTTCTCTATCTTTGGCTGCAAAGGATATAATCAATTTGATTTTGGTGTTGACTATCTGGTGATGTCCATGTGTAGAGTCCTCTTTTGTGTTATTGGAAGAGGGTGTTTGCTATGATCAGTGCGTTCTCTTGGGAAAACTCTGTTAGCCTTGCCGTGCTGCATTCTGTATTCCAAGGCCAAATTTGCCTGTTACTCTAGGTATTTCTTGACTTCCTACTTTTGCATTCCAGTTCCCTTTAATGAAAAGGATATCTTTTTTGATGTTAGTTCTAAAAGGTCTTATAAGTCTTCATAGAACCGTTCAACTTCAACTTCTTCAGCATTACTGATTGGGGAATAGACTTAGATTACCGTGATATTGAATGGTTTGCCTTGGAAATGAACAGAGATCATTCTGTCATTTTTGAGATTGCATCCAAGTACTGCATTTTGGACTCTTTTGTTGACTATGATCGCTACTCCATTTCTTCTATGTGATTCCTGCCTGCAGTAGTAGATATAATGTTCATCTGAGTTAAATTCACCCATTCCAGTCCATCTTAGTATTGATTCCTAGAATGCTAACATTCACTCTTTTAATTTCCTGTTTTACCACTTCCAATTTCCCTTGATTCATGGACCTAACATTACAGGTTCCTATGCAATATTGCTCTTTACAGCATCGGACCTTGCTCTACCATCAGTCACATCCACGACTGGGTGTTGTTTTTGCTTTGGTTCCATCCCTTCATTCCTTCTGGAGTTATTTCTCCACTGATCTCCAGTAGCATATTGGGCACCTACCGACCTGGGGAGTTCATCTCTCAGTGTCCTATATTTTTGCCTTTCATACTGTTCATGGGGTTCGCAAGGCAAGAATACTGAATTGGTTTGCCATTCCCTTCTCCTGTGTACCACATACTCTCAGACCTCTCCACCATGACCCATGTGTCTTGGGTGGCCCCACATGGCATGGCTTAGTTTCATTGAGTTAGACAAGCTTTGGTCTCTGTGATCAGATTGGCACTTTGTCTGTGATTGTGGCTTCAGTCTGTCTGCCTTCTGAAGTCTCCTCTCAGCGCCTACCGTCTTACTTGGATTGATCCTGTCTTGGACATGGGATGTCTCATCATGGCTGCTCCAGCAAAGTGCAGCTGGAGAGACAGGAATTTATCAACTAAGAAGAAAGAGATCAAGACCAAAAACCAGGTATGCTCATCTAAGTGATGATTCTGTCTTGGGGGAAAACACAGCCCCTTCTCTATTCAGCACTAAGATTGCTATATTCATAGGTAAGAGTGATTCTAACTTCTGTCTGGAGCAGTAGATTCTGTGTTTATTTTCTTTTAAAATATTTGAGTTTTGAAACCATTATTATAAACTTTTGTAAGTTCATATACCCGACTGAATGACTGAACTGAAATTCATATATAGTTGGGAAATTATGAACAAGTTTTAAGGTTGCTTAAAGCCTGGGGTACACAAAGCCACAAAAAGCCTCAAATGACAATGATCTTAGCATAAATATGTAATATTTTGAAATTTTAAATCAAAAAGTTCCTTACAGTTTTTTTCAAAGGTGTTAACCTAATTTAACATTTTAAAGGAGATATGTATAGATAAATCAAAAGTAAAAAAAAAAAAAGTTATAAAATTTTAGACAAGATTGCTAACTTGAATGCAGTCTCAAGGATAACTGTATTCTTAAAAGTTTAGAGCATGAAGAGGAACTAAACAGCATCTTGATGAAGGAGAAAAAGGAGAGTGAACAAGCTGGGTTACAACTCAACTTTCAAAAAGCAAAGATCATGGCCTCCAGTACTATCACTTAATGGCAAATAGATGGAGTAAATATGGAAACAATGTCAGATTTCATTTTCTTAGGCTCCATAATCAATGAGGATGGTGATTGCAGCCACAAAATTAAGACACTGTATAAAAAGCCTGCTCCTTGGTAGAATAGCTATGAGAAACAGACAGTATATTAAAAAGCAGAGACATTACTTTACTAACAAAGGTTCTTATAGTCAAAGCTTTGGTTTTTCCATTAGTCATGTAGGGATGTGAGAGTTGGGACGTAAAGAAGCCTGTGTGCTGAAGAATTGATGCTTTCAAACTCTGTCGCTGGAGAAGGCTCTTGAGAGTCCCTAGGACAGCAAGGAGATCAAACCAGTCCATCCTAAAGGTATCAACTCTGGTCATTCATTGGAAGGACTGGTGCTGAATCTGAAGCTGCAATATTTTGGCCACCTGATGGGAAGAGCTGACTCATTGGAAAAGTCCCTGATGCTGGGAAAGATTGAGGGCTATAGAAGAAGGGGATGAGAGAGGAAGAGATGGTCGGAAGGCATCACTGACTCAATGGACATGAATTTGAGCAAACTCCAGGAGATAGTGAAGGACAGGGATTCCTAGTGTCCTGCAGTTCATGGGATTGCAGAGTCGGACTTGACTTAGTGACTGAACAACAGCAACAAAGTTTCTTCTTAGTGCTTAAAGTTTGAGATTTTTTAATGATCATAGCCCCTATTATTCTACTTCCATTCAATGTAATCATGCATTATGTTAGGTCTTACATCTTTTATACTATTAGAAGTGATGACAGTAACAGGGAATGAGTCAGAGATTCAGATTTAGGAAAACCACATCTGTTCTGAATTATATAATAGGGTTTCCAGAATGATTTTATTTTTAAATTGATTTCTTTTTATTATTCAGCTGGTTACTGAGTTGAAAATTTTGGAAAAGAAAATGAAATATATCTGACCTTAGGGAACACTGAATTGTAATTCTGTTTAAAAATAAAATTAGTTTAACAGAATGATTAAACTATTAAAATCATTTGATATTGAGTCAAAAGGAGCTGTTAGGTAATGGAGAACATAAAGGAGTAGGATATGTATTTCATATATATATATATAATTTGTTTTGATGTTGTTAACAGTGATAGAGGTCTGTATTTTAGTGACCCTTGTAATACAATCAAGATGTTTAGAGAAAAATATAATGGAGTATTTTTTCTCATTTAAATTAAAAAATATTAAGCAATTGCTAAATAAGGAAAGATGATCAATTTTTTGTTTTTCACAGAATTTCCATAATCAGGGAATGTTATAGGTGAAAATACCCTAGTAAGAATCTGATTAATCTGTGTCATTGGATACTCACTTTTGAGAAAATAGAATCTGTATTGGGAAGGGGGAGGAGCTGATGTATAATGAAGTAGATGCTGAGCCTTCCTCCCACCAACTGCAGAATCTAGTGGATCCAGCTGGTATCCCCTCTGAAGACTGGCAAAGAAGGATATGTTTGGTGGAAGAAAAATCCCCATATTGTCTTTTGGGGCTTCCAGTTTAAATAATAAATAGGGATATGCAGCAGCCACTGCCCGGTCCTTAGTCAGAATTTAATATTTAATGACTGTTCTTGTAGAAACCTGAGCATCTTAAAATCAAAATGCAAGGCGAATAAAAAAAAGTTGGGTTTTAATATACTGTGAGACAGCACAGGAAAAACCAAACATTTCCAATATCCTCTCAATTCCTCATCCCCAATATTGTCAGACCTGCACAATATTTTTATTCCTTTGCTCTTGCATGTTTAAAGATTTCTGAAACTTTACTGTGGTCTCTAAAAACTGAGCTGCTGCAAGCAGCAAAGGACACATTCATACTCTTTTTTCCCTCTCCATCTGAAAGTTTCTGCATATCAGGCTGCCTTGCAACTTATACAAGGTTTACCAAGTCACACCCCTTGCCACTTTATTTCAGTGTTGTGCTTTGCTTCCTGGGTTTTAATAGGAAACTGGCTAGTGCTTTGTCGTGCCATGGATCAATGCCCTAATTAGAATTTGAGACTACAATATCTTTTGTTTTTGCTTCCTATTGTTAACAAACACTCATTACAAAATGTTATTTGGTTGATTCTTATCTCAGCTAGTTAAGAAAATTCAAGGTAGCTGCTTTGTCCCAGAAAAAAGTTCTTACTCAGGATTTCAGAGACCTGAATCACTAAAGTATTTGTTGCTTAAGAAACTAAAAATGTGGAAATAAAGATTCAATGCCTGATTTTATCACCTAGCAGTTATACACACACACACACACACACATATATCATATATATATGTATATGTATGTGTATATATATATATGTATATATATATATATATATATATATATATATATATATATATTCTCTCTCCCGTATGAGGGAGAGAGAAAGAGAATTCAGTCACAGTACAGAGAGTCTCATATTTCCCTGAGTAATAACTGAATTCTATCTTTTTTGAGTGTGTAACGCTGTTGAAACAATAATACAATGTGTATCTATGCCAAAGGTAACTGCTCTGCCTATGATTGTGCTTATTTTTCTCCTGAGATTTTTGCAAATCAAAACATTCTCTTTGCCAGCAAAGTAACAGTTTCAATCAATTTCTCTTTTAGGTTCTGTAAGAGATACTGATTAAAATAAGGATGATTCACAGATGGAACATGAAGCCCATTGTTCCCCCTGGATATTAAAGGACAAACAAACAAGGTCTCTTCAGACTTCAATTTTCTGTCAGAGTGATCAGAGAACAGTAACTGAATGGCATCCATTAGGGAGAATCAAGCCCAGCTATGGCAATAGGTTTTGGTAACTGCCTGAGCGTATCTTATGGGAACTATGAAACTTTGACAAAACAGAGCTCTTTTCCTGTCATATAAGCCATCTGAATGCTGGCCTTTATTTAAGACTGAAATTTGGGTGATTAGCTATATGTTGAATTTTGGACTTGTTCTTTTCTATTATGTTCTCATTCTTCATCAAAGAGAAGTAACACCTTGCCTGTTTAGTATAGTTTGCAGCATTTTAACATCTGTCCCAGACTTTCTTCCTAATTGCACCCAACTCTAGGTGCTTCAATATATTGTTCCTGGTGCTCATATCTATTGATATCTACCTGGATGCTTTAACAATACCAGACATTTAGTCCAAATTCTGACTTTTCAGTGATGATCAATTGCTAGATTTATCACCACTACTTCAGTAAACTTCTCAAGTCTCTCTCTCTCCTTGCTTGCGCCTCCCCCTCCCCCCAACTTTGTCTCTCTCTCTCTCTCATTCTCTTCCTTTCATTTCCACTGAATTATTTTCATCCATAATCCCATGTGACCCTAATTATTTCAAGAGCTGCCTGTGTGTCTCTCTAACTCAGGTGGCCTACCCTTCAAGTTGTTTACACACTATAGTCAGAGTGGTCACTCAGAATTTCAACTTTTTTTTTTAAATTTTATTTTATTTAACTTTACAATATTGTATTGGTTTTGCCATATATCAAAATGAATCTGCCACAGGTATACATGTGTTCCCCATCCTGAACCATCCTCCCTCCTCCCTCCCCATACCATCCCTCTGGGTCATCCCAGTGCACCAGCCCCAAGCATCCAGTAATTGTGCATCGAACCTGGACTGGCGACTCGTTTCATATCTGATATTATACATATTTCAATGCCATTCTCCCAAATCATCCCACCATCTCCCTCTCCCAGAGTCCAAAAGACTGTTCTATACATCAGTGTCTCTTTTGCTGTCTCGTATACAGGGTTATTGTTACCATCTTTCTAAAATCCATATATATGTGTCAGTATACTGTATTGGTGTTTTTCTTTCTGGCTTACTTCACTCTGTATAATAGGCTCCAGTTTCATCCACCTCATTAGAACTGATTCAAATGTATTCTTTTTAATGGCTGAGTAATACTCCATTGTGTATATGTACCACTGTTTTCTTATCCATTCATCTGCTAATGGACATCTAGGCTGCTTCCATGTCCTGGCTATTATAAACAGTGCTGCAATGAACACTGGGGTACACGTGTCTCTTTCCCTTCTGGTTTCCTCAGTGTGTATGCCCAGCAGTGGGATTGCTGGATCATAAGGCAGTTCTATTTCCAGTTTTTTAAGGAATCTCCACACTGTTCTCCATAGTGGCTGTACTAGTTTGCATTCCCACCAACAGTGTAAGAGGGTTCCCTTTTCTCCACACCCTCTCCAGCATTTATTGCTTGTAGATTTTTGGATCACAGCCAACTTTGATTGTATGACCCCCCAATGCTTGAAAGACTCAAGTGACTTTGTATTGTTTTTAGTTTTGGCTCATTAAAAATGATATATAAAAATTCTTTATTCTTTGACTTAGAGTTGCATCTCCAGGTTTACCTCTCATTAATCTCTCAGCTCTACCTCCTGCCCTACTTAATGATTTACAATTCCACAATACAGTGCAGCCTCTCTCACCAGCACTCATTTACATATGACAGTCCTACTTGAAATTCCTTTCTGCTTGAATAACTCTTATCTACTTCAGATTTATTTTCACATAGTATTTCCTTAGGGATATTTTTTGCTTCTTTCTCTAGGACTAGATGGGGTGGCTCTCCTATGGCTACCCAAGTTTATGTTCTGTGTTTTACCCCTGCAGTAAAATTTATCAAGTTGTATTGTAATTATCCACTTTCTTGCTGTCCCATATTCTATGTAACAAACTCCTTCAAGGCAGAATCCTAGTACTGTTGGCTGTTGTATACTTAATTTCTTGAATGCAAAATAAATATTATTGGATAAGTAGAAGAAAATATTAATATGACTTTATTTATATATGTGATAAGATTATATTTTCTAATAAATGCTTATTTTTTTTCTCAGAGTTTAAAATTTGTAAGCCTACATAAACTTAGATGCAACTTTGAGAAATTGTATAGGAGAGATGGGAGAGATCTGAAATTTACTAAAATACTCACAATAAACTTTTCCAAATCTAAAAAGTGCATGGCAATATGAAAACTACATAAAACTGTAGAAGAAATGTAAGTTTCTTGCACAAGAAAGAGGTAAGTAAAAATAGGTGACAAAAAATATTCACCTGCTGTATATGATCTATTTCTAAAAGAATTCAGAATTGAGTGTTGATAGGACCTTGGGCCATTTCATGATGCAACTTTCCATGAAGGTATGAATCAATTCACAGGTGACTGATATGGGACATGTTAACAGTCATGTGTTTGAATAACATAGGGAAACTTACTTATCAATCTCCATTCCTAGATACTGAGAATCATATAAACTATAAATTTGGGAGGTAATAGGGAACTTAGCACATATGTTTTTAAGGCTTCTTAAGGCAGGCAGTTATGGAATCCTTTTTGTAAAGCATATACCTGGAATCAACTGGTTAACTCTTTTAGGAAAAACTGTAACTCCAATTAGGAATCTTCACTTCTGCGTCTTAGACTTTTTAGCTGTTATTCTTTTAAAAAAAGTCAAGTCACAAAAAGAATTACCCAAAGATCATAGAAATTAAAATTTTGATCACTGAATTTTTTTAGAGTGATTTAGCAGAATGAACAGCAGGTAGAAAAGGTTAACTTAATAGGAATAAGGTTAACTTAATAATGATCTAGTTTGGCTTCAAAAATCATCAATTAGAAATTCCAGCAGAGAACAGAGATCATGTAGAGTAGGGAATTACTCCAAAAAAGCAGGGAATTTTCTCCAAAGTAACTTAGACTTTATTGTTCTGAACTAAAAGCCAAGGAATATATATATATATGTTGAATTTCTACTCTTTGTCAAGTACTGAGGCCTATGACTTAATCATAGGTTTTTAAAATAAAATAAACAAACAAAGAAATATATTGCTGTTATTCTGGAACTTACAAAATAGTGGAGGAAGAGACAAATAAAAATTAATAAACATGTAATAAGTTATATAATTTTTAAAACTATGAGGAAATGGCACAGAAATGAGAGTTAATGAAAATGGGGATTGTGAGAATGATAGAAAGCTAAGGGTTAGACATAATGTAAAATGTGTAATGCCCTGAGATGAAGACTAACACAAGGGTTGGTACACTGTAGCTGAGTGATCTGAAGGAAAATGAGATAATAGGAAATGGGATCTGAATGGCTCCATGGCAAAACTTGATTAACTTCAGTTCAGTTCAGTTCAGTTCAGTCGCTCAGTCATGTCCAACTCTTTGTGACCCCATGAATCGCAGGACGCCAGGCCTCCCTGTCCATCACCAACTCCTGGACTTGACTCAGACTCACGTCCATCGAGTCAGTGATGCCATCCAGACATCTCATCCTCTGTCGTCCCCTTCTCCTCCTGTCCCTAATCCCTCCCAGCATCACAGTCTTTTCCAATGAGTCAACTCTTCGCATGAGGTGGCCAAAGTACTGGAGTTTCAGCTTTAGCATCATTCCTTCCAAAGAAATCCCAGGGCTGATCTTCAGAATGGCCTAGTTGGATCTCCTTGCAGTCCAAGGGACTCTCAAGAGTCTTCTCCAAAACCACAGTTAAAAAGCATCAATTCTTCGGCACTCAGCCTTCTTCACAGTCCAACTCTCACATCCATGCATGACCACAGAAGAAACCATAGCCTTGACTAGATGGATCTTTGTTGGCAAAGTAATGTCTCTGCTTTTGAATATGCTATATAGGTTGGTCATAACTTTCCTTCCAAGGAGTAAGCATCTTTTCCAAGTTAAAAACACAGTCAAATTCTGTAGCCCATTCAAACTGTTACTAAAATAGAAAAGGTAAAATATATAAATATTTTATAGATATTTAAATAGATATATTTATATAATAGATATATAAATATTTATATATTTATATATAAATATTTATTTATATTTATCTGCTGAACCAATGCAGATAAATTAGTAAATTTATCAATTTTGCATAGTTGACTATGTAATAGAATATATAATCATACCTTTCGATTGAAGTGCAAAAATATTTTGTGTCAGAGTTTAAGTGTATTTCCCATAGTTCTTTGTATTTGGATGTTTCATTGTTAACAGTTCAAGATAATGTTTCAGGAATATTTTAATGCTCTAAAAGTCTCAACTTACTTTTACTTATAATACCCCATTTTTATTGTACAACAATCTTTTTAGATGAGTTAGCTTCTTAGTTCTACAACAGAGGGAACTTTCAATCAGATAATTTAAGGAATTTGCCGAAGATTTTTAGTCTCCTATTCAATTCTATATTCAGCTACATTAGGCTGCCTCTTTAATAGGTTAACTAGATGACATCAAACACTTTAATAGGTTAGCTAGGGAGTGTGTTAGTCACTTAGTCATTTCCAACTCTTTACAACTCCATGGACTGTAGCCCACCAGGCTCCTCTATCCCTAGGATTCTCCAGGCAAGAAGACTGGAATGGATAGCCATTCCCTTCTAAGGGGGTTTTTCCAACCTCAAACCCAGGCCTCCTGAATTGTAGGCAGATTCTTTACTATCTAAGGCTATATACTGTGTTTTATATAAAATATGGTTGACAGATTAAGTAGATACTTTCTAATGACTCTTCAAATAAATCATGTGATTTCTAGTAAAGTATTTAAAATTTCAAGTATTCTATTTGATTTTCCAACTTTGAAATACCTATTTCACAATTAATTTGAAACTGGTTTTCTAAGCACTCTTTTTTTCTATATTTTCCATAAGAAAATTGTCCTAGTTCACATAATTGTCTTAGGCAGTGTATCCAGAAAGGTGTTGGTCAGGAACCCCAGCTTGATAGCAGCAAACATGAGTCATTCCTCTTCATCAAAGATCCTTGCAACAGTCATCCAGCAGATAGCTCAGGTACAAGGGGATGGAATCCAAACATTTCCTTGATTTAAAACCTCTGTGAGTCTCAGGAACTAGTAAGCATAAAAACTTCATACCCAAATGTAGGATCCTTGCAACGGTCATGTCAGTTACAAGAGTCACTGCCCTTGTGCTATGTTGCTGTGTTTAGTCTCACAGTTGTGTCCAACTCTTTGCAACCCCATGGACCTTAGCCCACCAGGATCCTCTGTCCAAGGGGATTCTCCAGGCAAGAATACTGGACTGGGTTGTCATGCCCTTCTCCAGGGGATTGTCCCAACCCAGGGGAAAACCCAGATCTCCTGCATTACAAGCAGATTATTTACTGTCTCAGCCACTAGGGAAACCCATCACTGCCCTTGGGAAAGCTCAAAGTTCAGAGTTTTTCTCACAGCCCAGAAGCCATAAAGCAGGAAATATTTTCACATAAATACTCTTGCTTAGTGCTACAACTTACATTTCTCTTGTGTCCCAGGGAGAATGCAAGAGTTAATCAAATGTTGACTAGGTTAACTTGCTGCAGAGGTAGGGGTTTTTCAGTTTTGTTCAGTTCAGTTGCTCAGTCGTGTCTGACTATTTGCAACTCCATGGGCTGCAACACACCAGGCTTTCCTGCCCATCACCAGCTCCCAGAGCGTACTCAAACTCATGTCCTTTGAATCGTTAATGCCATCCAACCATCTTATCCTATGTCGTCCCCTTCTCCTCCTGCCTTCAATCTTGCCCATCATCAGGGTCTTCTCCAAGGAGCCAGTTCTTTGGGTGGCCAATGTATTGGAGTTTCAGCTTCAGCATCAGTCCTTCCAATGAATATTTAGGATTGATTTCCTTTGGGATTGACTGGTTTGGTCTCCTTGCAGTCCAAGAGACTCTCAAGAGTATTCTCCAACATTGCAGTTCAAAAGTATCAATTCTTCAGTGCTCAGCTTCCTTTATGATCCAACTTTTACATCCATACATGACTACTGGAAAAACCATAGCCTTAACTAGACAAACCTTTGTCAGCAAAGTAACGTCTCTTCTTTTCAATATGCTGTCTAGGTTTGTCATAGCTTTTCTTCCAAGATGCAAGCATTTTTTAACTTCATGGCTGCAGTCCCCATCTGCAATGATTTTGAAGCCCAAGAAAATAAAGTCTGTCACTATTTCCACATCTATTTACCATGATGTGATGGGACCAGATGCCATGATCTTAGGTTTTTGAATGTTGAGTTTTAAGCCAGCTTTTTCACTCTCCTTTTTCACTTTCATCAAGAGGCTCTTTAGTTCTTGTTTGCTTTCTGTCATAAGAGTGATGTTATCTGTGTTTTTAATCCTTATTGATTCAGGGTGAGCTGTGCTTGTTTTGGACTAGTCACATGTTGTTTGCATCTCAAAGGCCCACTGGTAGTAGAAAAAGAACACCTTATATAGAGTTTTAGGCTTCCTATTCATCCATTCATCCAAAAAACAGCAATACTGAATATTTGCTATTTGCTAAAACCTCTTCTTGGCTAAGGGCATAGTCAGGGAGAAAATCATCACATTCTTATAGGGGGCAAAATAAGACTTTTGAGAGGAATATTATATGGAATGTCTGGAATAGATTATTTATACCTGCTGACTAAACATAGGATAGGTTTTATGTAAATTCTAGAGACAGATGCAAAACCATGAGTTCACAGAAATTGAAAGGTAAAAAGGTAATAGCGGATCTTGTGAGGAAATGGGAGAATGGTCTGGCTGAACAGGAGGTCCTAGCAGGGGCATTATTATATTCCGGTTCCTACTGTGAGAATTATGGCAGACCAGTTCTAACTGAAGGGCCACACACAAGCTCCATTCACAGAAGTCTGGGTGTGAGCATGCTTCCTCAACTACCCAAGTACATGTATGTGGGCTTGAAATAGTAAAGTTATTATATTACAGCTTAGAAAGTAAATTTGCCTCCAAAAAATCTTTTGATTATAGCTTCTAAAGATTCAAAGTGTCTGATTAGGGAAAACAATAAATAAATATGCATGGTTTTTCTGATGGGAATCTTTCATAGAAAATTGATGTTAAAAATATATATTATCATTTTCCTATAAAAACCATTGTTATTAAATATATAGAAATAATCCATAGGTGTTTGAATTCTTTCTTAAAAATCCTTTAAATAAAATATTTACATATATTTAAGACCACATATTCCAAATTTTTCAAATTTTCACAGATTTCTGTTAAAGGAACAGACACTGCTAAACTACTATAATGTCAATATGTAAAATTGAAACAGAAAATCTCTCTCTGCAAAAGGTTCAGTATTAGTCAATTTTATGCACAGAGACTTAGTTCTGCTTTAGTTACAAGTTGAGTGACAGAGTTTGCAATGTGTAGTCAATACTAAAAGACTTGAAATTCATTTCATAGGCCATAGACAGCCACATGATATTATTATAAGCAGATGGACAACATGATCAATTTCCATTTTTGAAAGCTTGCTTTGTTAGCAGTGTGAAAGAAGAATAGGAGATAAAACTACAAACTAGAACACAGTTCAATATGTGGACAAATTTATTGCTGACTAAGTACAACATAGTAGAATGATTAAGCCACATAAGTAAAGTAGTTCAAGTGTTGTGCCATTGGAGCTAAAAACTGTTTAAAAAGAAAAAAAGAAGAAACCCAAAAGTGGGAACATATTTTGGTGGAAGGAAAGTCTTATAGCTGGAGCTCTCTAAGAAGTTGAAGAAAAAGATGTTAACTAAATGAAAAAAAAAAATGGACTCTTTGGAATGATGGAATTAAGGATTACATGTTAAATGGATATCCTAATAATATAAAGCAGGCCTTTGCTTCTTTTAGTAGGAATAATATCCTTTACATCCACAAGGAAAGTATAGATATAGATAGGTAGATAGATAGATCAATAGATATATTCAACTCTGTGGTGGTGGTGAAGTTGCTAAATTATGTCCAACTCTTTGTGACCCCATGGACTATATAGCCCTCCAGACTCTGTTCATGGGATTTTTCTGGAAAGAATACTGGCATTGGTTGTCATTTTGTTCTCCAGGGAATCTTCCCAACCCAGGGAATAAACCCAGCTTTCCTGCATTCAATCGGTTTCTTTACCAACTGAGCCATCAGGGAAGCCCTGGATCAGCTATATATGAAATGAAAATGCAGGCATACTTTTTTGAATCCTGTGAAAGGATGGCAATGAAGAGACAATGAGGAGTAATAGGGATTGTGTTGAGCTGTACAGGATATGACATATCTAAAGTAAGCAAGAAGTACTTAAAGCCAGCTTATTTGGTTTATGCATTTAGTCACACAGAGAGGAGAGAATGATTCCAGAGTTTGCTCTATGTTAAAGCCACTGTAGTTCTGTTATTTTGACACAGAAATTGCCCACAGTTGAGGTCAAAGCTGAAATTCTGTAAGCTGATTGTAAATACATAAGAAAGATAAAATATATGACAATAACAAACAGAAACATGCCTATTTTGAAATTTAATAAATGAAAAAAGTTTATGTCAGTGGAGAAAAGGCTCATTTAGTATTCATGAAATTCCTTTAGTATTAACATTACAGAACCATAAGCATATTGCATTAATTGTATTACTTTTTGTTCAGTAAATAAAAATAATTACTAAAATATAACTAATATGTAGACTAATATTATCACTTTAGAAGAATTTCACATCTAAAATAATGACTCTTCTTTTCTCACATCTTTTTTTCACTCTTGTGTTGATGAGTTTGTTTGTAAAAAGAGGCACATCTTTGAAGTACTAATAATTATATGCTATGATGGAAAATATTACTTTAATATTTGGATATGTTTTGTAATGTATATAATCTATAATAGGGTTGATGATTTCCTGTAGAAAATTTGACCTCTAGAATTAATATAGTGTTTGTTTTCAAATTATATAAAAGTATGCATTAGTCCATCCATATACAGAAAAACAAATATTTCAATAATCCTAGCTGTGCAGCATTTTTTCTGTATATTGACTATAGATCTAATATGTATATATAATATATACTTATACATTTTATTCATTATTTTTATATTGCATATATGACACAACCCTTATGGCAGAAAGCAAAGAGGAACTGAAGAGCCTATTGATGCAAGTGAAAGAGGAGAGTGAAAAAACTGGCTTAAAACTCAACTTTTAAAAAATGAAGATCATGCCATCTGATCCCATCATTTCATGGTAAATAGAAGGGGAAACAATGGGAACAGTGACAGACTTGATTTTCTTAGGCTCCAAAATCACTGCAGATGGTGATTGCAGCCATGAAATTAAAAGATGCTTGCTTCTTGGAAGGAAAATTATGACCAACCTAGACAGCATATTAAAAAGCAGACATATTATTTTGTCAACAAAGATCCATCTAGTCAAGGCTATGGTTTTCCAGTGGTCATGTATGGATGTGAGATTTGGACTATAAAGAAAGCTGAATGCAGAAGAATTGATGCTTTTGAACTGTGGTGTTGGAGAAGACTCTTGAGAGTCCCTTGGACTGTAAGGAGATCCAACCAGTCAATTCTAAAAGAAATCAACCCTGAATATTCATGGGAAGAACTGATGCTGATGCTGCAGCTCCAAAACTTTGGGCACCTGATGTGAAGAACTGACTCATTGGAAAAGACCCTGAGGATGGGCAAGATTGAAAGCAAGAGGAGAAGGGAATGACAGAGGATGAGATGGCTGGATGGCATCACTGACTCAATGGACATGAGTTTGAGCAAACCTGGAGAGTTGGTGATGGACAAGGAAGCCTGGCATGGTGCAGTCCATGGGGTCACAAAAAGTCAGACATGATTGAGTGACTGAACTGAACTGAATATGGTTAATACTGACTGTAGAAAAAAAAATTAGAACTAGTGGATTTTAACCATTTATTGGATATTTAGAGGATCATGAAGTGAAGTAAGTTTAATTATTATTCCATTACTAAAACTTTAGATCATTTAAGCTTGTTCAAAAAGGTTTAAACAGTGATAGAATGAGGTGAGAGATGGGGAAAAGCAGATACACAGATCAGATTGCATAGAGTGAAGAAAGCTAATGTGAACATCTTAATAGAACTTTATGAGACACTATAAATATGAATTAGATTTTATCTAAATTTTATTGCTTTCTAATAATTCACATTCATTACCTTTTGTAGATGTGAAAAACGTTTTTAGCTTAGACTTAAAAAAAAAAAAAAAGATGGGACTGAATGCAGGCTGCCTAGGAACTGACTAGAAAGCTGACTACTTCTAAGTATTTCTCAGTATGACCAAATATAAATGAACTCTTATACAAAAGTTGTAGCTCATTACATATTATATATCACAAGATTTAATACTCAGTCACAATGCATTAAAAATAGTAAGGATTACAGGACAGACATACTGAAATTATGGAAATAAAAGAAGCCCTTCTTAGAACACTTAAGCCAATTAAGTGGTATACGGAAAATACATAAATAAATCCTGGCCACAAATTTCCAGGAATTAAAATAAGGCAAATAAATGGATATCAATAATGTCATTTAATATTTTAACTGTACTTATTTATAGAAAAAAGTAGCACAAAGCTATGATGCATTACTAATTACACAGAATATATAAATATTAGACTAAAAAAAAATAGAACTCCAGTTTCTGTTGTACACGCCTTTTCTTAGTGTTACACAATTTAAAAGATATACACATCATTTGTCCATTATTAAATTATATTCTCTATTTTTAAACATAAAGCACTGTTATAAAATGTATTCATGATGTAACATTGGAGGTGCAGAAAACTACATGAATTAGCTTTATTGTTTTGTATCTGTTCATCAACAATTTAGTCTGTTATAAACTGGAAAAAAATAGGGAAAATGGGGAGAAAGGTCTTAGGCCTGTCAGGATTAATTGCACTGCCAGTGTTGTTAATCTCTCTCTATTCAACAGAGTACAGAAAAGAAAACCCCTAAAACAAAATTAGATGAAACCTAGTCAAGATTCCCAAAAGCGCTGGTAGAATTATTGGTAAAGCCCTAATATCTACTCTTTAGGGATAATTTGTTAACATTTAAACTTCAGAATATCCTGAGAGGGGGCTTTTTTGAAAGCAAGCTGTGGACATCTGGAGTCAGGGTTTTGCATTAAGACTGTTAGGTGAAGTGTGGGTGGATGTTAGCATCTTTTTTCTTTAGAAATGTTTTGGAACGCTACTGTACAATACTCTGCAGAACAGGCAGATTCCTGTAATTATGCCACACAAACCCTCCCATTGCAGGCAATGGAGATTTTACACATAGAGCAAGTGAAAGGCTGTATTTTCAGGGACTGTTTCTTTAGTGAGTAGCAAGAATGGTGAAATAATAGGGTCTTTTATTTAGAGTTCCTTAGTTCAAAAAGCTCAAAGAAAGTGGTAGTCATGATCTCATTAACTAGCAAAGCAGCTCTGTAAGAAAACATAGAACCAATAACCATATTCTGCATATAGGGAAACTTAGAAAGTTATGTGTGAGACCCAATTATCTTTATGTCTGTATGTGATGGGGATAGAAACGGGAAGACAATGCTTTGAGACCACCTCCACTGCACAAAGCAATAGCTCAGCTGTCTCCCGGGCAGCTTTCTGCAGGTTTCTTGATTACACACGGTGGTTGTAGCTTGCCTTAGTTTCCTTCCTTGTCCACCTAGTAATTCCCACAAACCCAAAGACTTTCTTTTATATAAGATATATTTACAGTCATAATAAATTTTCTAAAGGTATTTTCCATATGTGCTTAAAAATGGTCTTTCCATCAAGGTGATATTTTAGTTTTATATATGTTGCCTAAGATGAACTGATGCCAAGATTTTGATTGGGTCAACAAAACTGTGGTAGTATTTTGCTGTGGTTATAATAAATCTCAAGTTAGGATAAAATCAAAGCTCTGAGAGAAAAAAAAAAAGAATTTAGAAAAGATTGTAGCATGTGCTTTATTGAGAAAGCCCAAGTTCATTCACTTTCCTGTGTATTTAGGAAAACACTTGTAAAATTACAAGTTAGTGATGATATCACTAAAGTCCTAAAGATGTAGATTAAATATGAAGCTTACTGATAGGCAGTTACATTCCATTAGTCCTAGAGAAGAATTAAAAACCTTCTTCAGATTTGATTAGCCCATGCTAAAATTTCCTATTTTTATCTACATTCTCCAGAACCAGTTTTCATGAAGTAGCAATGAATAGTACTGCTTTTTTAATATCCGTTGCTTTGTTTCCCAAGAAATCCTGAAATCCATAACTAGGTAAGTACTGCAAATGGGCTAATTCTCATATCTGAGAGTAAAATTTATAGAATCTCTATTTTAATAACAATGATTTTT
The DNA here is from genome assembly GCF_027580195.1 of Bos mutus. Classification (NCBI taxonomy): domain Eukaryota; kingdom Metazoa; phylum Chordata; class Mammalia; order Artiodactyla; family Bovidae; genus Bos; species Bos mutus. Next base: position 81,552,590 of record NC_091622.1, read on the forward strand.
CATCATTTGAAGTACTTGGGAATAATTTCCATATTCAACAGTTAACAGTACTGCAAATTTATAATTCAAAAATGTTTTGCTAAGATAAGTGCACTTGAATTTACAGTGAATGCTTACATATTATCAGCTATGATACTGAAATGCTATAGCTGAGTTTGTACACTAATAATAAGGTTTTTTGTCCCTGGAAAATTTATAATTTCTTTCTCAGTTTTCCTAAGTTATAAATGGAGATATTTAATAAGATTGTTCCATCCACAAGTCAAAGTTATTACACTAATTGTTTAACACTAGCATTCTATGCTTCAATAATTTCTTGTTTTTTGAAGAAAGCAAAGTAATGATTGCTTGATAAAGCTGAGAAGAAAAATGTTTAGGTAACTTTTCTCTTCACAGTGAGATGAAGAGAATTCAGTTAATTAAATGATGTTCAGGTAAAAATGTCCTAAGTGGTGAATGTGTCTAACCCTTTCTCTTCTACTGAAAGTCATTAAATGGACACCATAAAAGTACTGCTGCTGCTACTGCTAAGTCACTTCAGTCGTCTCTGACTCTGTGTGACCCCATAGACGGCAGCCCACCAGGCTCCCCATCCCTGGAATTCTCCAGGCAAGAACAGTGGACTGGGTTGCCATTTCCTTCTCCAATGCATGAAAGTGAAAAGTGAAAGTGAAGTCGCTCAGCCGTGTCGGACCCTCAGCGACCCCATGGACTGCAGCCTTCCAGGCTCCTCCATCCATGGGATTTTCCAGGCAAGAGTACTGGAGTGGGGTGCCATTGAAGCTAAATGGTTCATTCATGGTCACATGCTCCTATACAACAGAAGAATTTGACTCTATCCTCTGCACTACCCACCCAGACTCTAAAATTAATATGTCATTTATAGGTTCAGAAAATTATTCAAATCTTATTGCAAATAAAGTCTTAAGGATTGTACAGAGTCTGGAATTACTTTCTTGGATTCTCTTTTTTTCCTTTGGGAGGTGTCATAATTATCTTTTTCTCTGCTTTTAAAATAAAAGTGAAAATAACTTATCAGTTCAGTTCAGTCACTCAGTCATGTCCGACTCTTTGTGACCCCATGGACTGCAGCACGCCAGGCTTCCCTGTTCATCACCAACTCCTGGAGCTTACTCAAACTGCCTTTATGTACACTATGTAATCTGTGTATAGATTGCTATCTATAGTTGCTGTACACAGTTACTTTTTTCTCATACCTTATTGAATATCTAGGCTTCCCTGGTGGCTCAGATGGTAAAGCATCTGCTTGCTATGCAGGAAACCCCGGTTCAATCCCTGGGTTGGGAAGGACCCCTGGAGAAGGAAATGGCAACCCACTCCAGTACCCTTGCCTGGAAAATCCCATGGATGGAGGAGCCGGGCGGGCTAAAGTCCATGGGGTCACAAAGAGTCGGACACGACTGGGCGACTTCACTTTCTTTCACTTTTATTGAATATTATAAGCTTATTGAAATTCTTATTGAGAATCTCCACCAGAATTACTCCAATACGTGTGTATGGCACCCCTGATTTTACTCTCATTCTATTAAGCCAAAGAATGCAGATTTGAGGGGAAAAATTGCATGATACAACATATCCTTTAAATTCAACTTCACTTTTTTCGAAGAATGTTGTTAATATTAAATAAATTATATATATTATATATATATAAGTGTCTAACACATAGCTGCTGCTGCTGCTGCTAAGTCACTTCAGTCGTGTCTGACTCTGTGCGAACCCAGAGACGGCAGCCCACCAGGCTCCCCTGTCCCTGGGATTCTCCAGGCAAGAACACTGGAGTGGGTTGCCATTTCCTTCTCCAGTGCATGAAAGTGAAAGTGAAGTCGCTCAATCGTGTCTGATTCCTAGTGACCCCATGGACTGCAGCCTACCAGGCACCTCCATCCATGGGATTTTCCAGGCAAGAGTACTGGAGTGGGGTGCCATTGCCTTCTCCCTAACACACAGCATAAGCCAATAAATGTTTAGTTCCCTTCTGTCTTATTTGTAGGAAATCATAGCACAGTAAGTAACAGTCTAAATAAGTTCATCTAATAAACCTAAGACAAAAAGACTGTTGCAGTTTATTACAAGTGATAATTTTCATTAAATAACAAGTTTTAAAACTAAAATGTATTGACATATATGACTTTAACTGAAATGTAAGTTAGTTATGCATATTTTAAAAAGAAGAATGAAGGTATTTTCTATAATTTCATGTAAAATGAATATTGATGTTTATACCACATGATTTCAAGTGAGATGTGCTTTAAAAACTATACTACCCAAAATTATTATTTGAACCAAATTAAATTTAAAAGGCTCAATTATAAATGATGCACATATCTTTGTAATGAAATGTTACTGTAGGCTAACACCATGAGTCTGAACAACCACAACAAATCCCTTCTGATAACCAATTTTATATGAATATATATGTTTTTGTGTAAGCATCTTACATTGGTTATCTACATGCATGTTACATGTTGTCACAAAACCTAACCAACTAGAGCAACACATATATGCATATTTATTACCTCATATTTTCTTCCTCTAGGTTAGAAAACTAGACAGTGTTTTTCTGGATCCTTTCTTTATAACCTCTCACAAGGCTGCAATAAAGGTGTGGACCCAAGGTCTGTGCACTCATCCAAACTGTCAACTGGAGTAGATTGTGCTTCTAAGTTTATGCAGTAGTTTTTGGCAGCATTCAGTTCCTCACCGTTCCTTGCTTCAAGGACCTCTCCACAGCGAAGATTTTACTGCTTCATCAAGCCCAGTAGAAAAGAGACCATCTTCCAGCAAAATGTAAGTCATAAATCTTTTGTAAGGTAATCACAGAAGAAGCATCCAATATCTTTACTGGATTCTACTGGTAAGATGTCACTGTATCCAGCCCACACTCAAAGAGAAGGGATTTCATAAGGACATAAATACCAGGATGTGGGGGTTATTGAGAATTATAATTGGTGTTTGATAACTGCTTAAGACACTTCTTTAAAATGGTACTTTAAACATTTTCATGGTATCCAAAAACTTAAATGATAACTGAAGAGTTTGTTAGGTCTAAGAGATGATGCACAAAATTGAAGCATAATCTAGAAAAAGTATATCACTGAAATAAATGAATAGTAAACATTTATGACCTAATCAGGCTCATAATGCACAATCATTCTGTAAATAGTGTAAGATTTAATTGAGATACTTGAGGATCTGTTGGAGTTTACCCACTGAGGTATTATTATTATTATTTTTTTCATTTCCAGGGGATATATATGTTTTAAAAAGTGTGGATCTTTTTTTCTGAGTGCTATACATAAATCCATGGCTTTATTCATATCTGAGTGTGTGTACTGTGATACCTTCTTCAGTTCTTGTTTTAGCTCCCCTAGCTACTTGTTAAGGATTTCCCAGGTGGTGCTAATGGTAAAAAAACCTGCCTGCCAATGCAGGAGATGCAAGAAATACGGGTTTGATCCCTGGGCCAAGAAGATCCTCTCAAGAAGGAAATGACAACCCACTCTAGTATTCTTTTCTGGAGAATCCCATGGACAGAGAGAGAATCCCATGGAGCCTTGGTGAACCACAGTCCATAGTACGACCATAGGGTACCAAAGAGTCGGACATGACTGAGCATGCAGTATTGTATGTAGCCACTTGTTATATGCCTTAGACAAGGAATTTAATTTTCTTTTTTTCAGTTTCTTCATCCTTAGTTATAAAGATGCTTAAGATTTAGTTAACACACAAAATACATATTCAATTATGAATGAATGAAAAATTAAAATTACAATGATGATACCTTTATTTCATGCCACATATAATTTCTATAGTTGATGAACTGATTAATTTATGTATTCATACAGTTAATACCAAAGGTTTATTAATTTCCAATATAGTGCATTTGTTGTTTGTTTATATGCTATTATGTACTGTGAATATTGATGATGACATTACATTTTTGGTATTACGGTGATTGCCATTCTAGAGGCAGAAACATGATGCTATAGGAACACAGAGAAAGATACCTGGCTTCGTTTAGTGGCTTAGCAAATGTACAAAAAAATCTTGAATCACATCTTAAACGATGAGGAGTCCAGTGAATGAGGGGCAAAAGTTATCCCTGGTAGATTCTGGCACATGAAAACGTATCAGTGCATGGGAGCCATTCAAGTGTATATGACCTGTTCAGGAAAATTAAATTGCTTCTTATAACTGATGAATGAGTAATTGTGGAGATTCCATAGTAGATGAGTCTTGGGACTTATGAAAGGCCTTATGTGCTCATCAAGGAATTTTATATTTTATAAAACAGGACAAAGATAGGAAAACTTATGAATTTTCTTCAAGAAAGAAGACAAAATATTAATTCAGAATATTCTTTTTAATATTTCACATTAAGTATCTAGGAACATTTTTTCCAAAATTAAAGAGTATATATTAAGTGCTCTGAATTGGACTTGGCCCTAGCTGGCCTGACCTCTGTATATCTGCAGTAGAAGTTTTTGCTTAAGTCAGAGGTCAGTTTATAGAATTGGATATAGAGAATTATTAACATTGACTATTCAGCAGTATTTGAATAAATGTTCAGATAATATTTAGTCTTTGGAAAAATGAAGAGAGATAAATTTAAAGAATAGAAATTCCATATTTAAAAATTATTTTGAAATATTAAGTAGATTTCTTAACAAACATGAAAAAAACTATGAATGCTAGACTTAGCAAGGAAATGGAAGAATAACTATTCTAGTTTATAGTTAAGCAAAATCTGAATATATGGAAATTATTACTGTTGTATTATAGTTAAGCAAAAACTGAATATATGGAAATTATTACTGTTGTAATAAAAAGATAGGATAAAAGCTTCACAATAAATAAAATCTATACATGGTTTGGAAAAGGTATTAATAAGTGTGTGGGAGTTTGGGGAATTTAACAATCAAATTAGTGACTTCATGGTAGGTATTCTACTATAACTCAAAAAATACATTTAAGTATCTTAAAAATAAATAAAATGTGTGTATAACATTTTCTCTCCTTACCCAAAATAGGGAAAAGATTTTTATAAGGAAGCTGGAAACAACTACAACAACAACAAAAAAAGAAAAGTTTACTTTTAATATGAGCTTATGGGGACTCTGGGTCTTGGAAAACGAGAGAGAGAGAGAGAGAACATTTAGAACACCTGTTTACCCTTTTCTGATTCCAATTATCATTCAAAAATTATACAACCTTCTTTTTTTTTTTTAAATCTAATCATTCTTCCTAACTTTTGTGTACATTCTTTTGGTATGCTACACTTCCAATATTGTTTTTGTAATGGAGCTAAAGTTCTAGATAATAGTTCCACTTCAGTTCAGTCCAGTCACTCAGTCATATATGACTCTTTGCGACCCCATGGACTGCAGCACGCCAGGTAACCATATGGTTACCTGGGTCATGAAGATCTTTGTTTTATAGTTCTTCTGTGTATTCTCACCATGCCTTCTTAATAACCTCTGCTCTGTTCAGTCAGTTCAGTTCAGTTGCTCGGTCATGTCCAACTCTTTGCGACCCCATGAATTGCAGGATGCCAGGCCTCCCTGTCCATTACCAACTCCCAGAGCTTATTCAAACTCATGTCCATTGAGTTGGTGATTTCATCCAACCATCTCATCTTCTGGTGTCCCCTTCTCCTCCTGCCTTCAATCTTCCCCAGCATCAAGGTCTTTTCCAATGAGTCAGTTCTTTGTATCAGATGGCCAAAGTTCTGGAGCTTCAGCTTCAGCATCACTCCTTCCAATGACTATTCAGGACTGATCTCCTTTAGGATGGACTGGTTGGATCTCCTTGCAGTCCAAGGGACTCTCAAGAGTCTTCTCAAACATCACAGTTCAAAAGCACCAATTCTTTGGCTCTCAGCTTTTTTTATAATCAAACTCTCACATCCATATCTGACTACTGGAAAAACCATAGCTTTGACTAGACAGACTTTTGTTTGTAAAGTAATGTCTCTGCTTTTTAATATGCTGTCTAGGTTGGTCACAGTTTTTCTTCAAATGAACAAGCATGCTTTAATTTCATGGCTGCAGTCACCATCTGCAGTGATTTTGGAGTCCCCGAAAAAATTAAGTCTCTCACTCTTTCCATTATTTCCCCATTATTTGCAATGGACTGATGGGTCTGGATGCCATGATCTTACTTTTCTGAATGTTGAGTTTTAAGGCAACTTTTTCACACTCCTCTTTCACTTTCATCAAGAAGCTCTTTAGTTCTTCAATTTCTGGCATAAGGGTGGTGTCATCTTCATATCTGAGGGTATTGACATTTCTTCTGGCAATCTGGATTCCAGTTTGTACTTCATTCAGCCTGGCATTTCTCATAATGTACCCTGCATATAAGTTAAGTAAGCAGCATGACAATATACAGCCTTGACATACTCCTTTCCTGATTTGGAATTAGTCTGTTTTTCCATGGGCAGTTCTAACTATTGCTTCTTGACCTGCATACAGATTTCTCAGGAGGCAGGTCAGGTGGTCTGGTATTCCCATCTCTTGAAGAATTTTCCACAGCCTGTTGTTATCTACACAGTCAAAGGCTTTGGATAGTCAGTAAAGCAGAAGTAGATTTTTTTTTTTTCTGGAACTCTCTTGCTTTTTCAATGATCCAACAGATGTTGGGAATTTGATCTCTGGTTCTTCTGCCTTTTCTAAAACCAGCTTGAACATCTGGAATTTCACAGTTAACATAATGTTGAAGCCTGGCTTGGGGAATTTTTATCATTACTTTGCAAGTGTGTGAGAGGAATGCAGTTGTGTAGTAGTTGGAATGTTCTATGGCTTTGTCTTTCTTAGGGATTGGAATGAAAATGGACCTTTTCCAGTCGTGTGGCCACTGCTGAGTTTTCCAAGTTTGCTGTCATATTGAGTGCAATACTTTTATAGCATCATCTTTTAGGATTTGAAATATCTTAACTGGAATTCCATTACCTCCCCTAGCTTTGCTCATAGTGATGCTTCCTAAGGCCAACTTGACTTTGCATTCCAAGATGTCTGGCTCTAAGTGAGTGATCACACCATCATGGTTACCTGCATCATAAAGATCTTTTTTGTATAATTCTTCTGTGTATTCTCAACATGTCTTCTTAATAACCTCTGCTCTGTTCAGTTCAGTTCAGTTCGGTTGCTCAGTCGTGTCCAACTCTTTGCGACCCCATGAATTGCAGGATGCCAAGCCTCCCTGTCCATCACCAACTCCTGGAGTTCACTCAAACTCATGTCCATCAAGTTGGTGATGCCATCCAGCCATCTCAGCCTCTGTCGTCCCCTTCTCCTCCTGCCCCAATCCCTCCCAGCATCAGTGTCTTTTCCAATTAATCAACTCTTCGCATGAGGTGGCCAAAGTATTGGAGTTTCAGTTTTAGCATCAGTCCTTCCAATGAACACCCAGTACTGATCTCCTTTAGAATGGACTGGTTGGATCTCTTTGCTGATTCAGTTCAGTTCAGTTCAGTTCAGTCACTCAGTCGTGTCCAATTCTTTGCGACCCCATGAATTACAGCACTCCAGGCCTCCCTGTCCATCACCAACTCCCGGAGTTCACTCAGACTCACATCCATCAATTCAGTGATGCCATCCAGCCATCTCATCCTCTGTCGTCCCCTTCTCCTCCTGCCCCCAATCCCTCCCAGCATCAGAGTCTTTTCCAGTGAGTCAACTCTTCGCATGAGGTGGCCAAAGTACTGAAGTTTCAGCTTCAGGATCATTCCCTTCAAAGAAATCCCAGGGCTGATCTCCTGCTACTTCTGTTAGGTCCATACAGTTTCTGTTCTTAATTGTGCCCATCTTTGCATGAAATGTTCTCTTTGTATTTCTAATTTTCTTGAAGAGATCTGTAGTCTTTCCCATTGTATTGTTTTCCTCTGTTTCTTTGCATTGACTATTAAGGAAGGCTTTCTTATCTCTCCTTTCTATTCTTTGGAACTCTGCATTCAAATGGATATAACTTTCCTTTTCTCCTTTGCCTTTAGTTTATCCTCTTTTCTCAGCTATTTGTAAGGCCTCCTCAGACAACCAGTTTGCCTTTTTGCATTTCTTTTTTTTTGATCACTGTCTCCTGTACAATGTCATGAACCTCAGCCCATAGTTTTTCAGGCACTCTATGTATCAGATCTAATTCCTTGGGTCTATTTGTCACTGCCATGGTGTAATCATAAGGGATTTGATTTGGGTCTTACCTGAATGGTCTAGTGGTTTTCCCTTTCTTCAGTTTAAGTTTGAATTTGGCAATAAGGATTTGAGTCACAGTCAGCTCCTGGTCTTGTTTTTGCTGACTATATAGAGCTTCTCCATCTTTGCCTGCAAAGAATGCAATCAGTCTGATTTCGGTATTGACCATCTGATTATGTCCATGTGTAGAGTCTTCTCTTGTGTTGTTGGAAGAGGGTGTTTTTTTATTACCAATGCATTATCTTGTCAAAACTCTGTTAGCCTTTATTTTGTACTCCAAGGCCAATTTTGCCTATCATTCTAAGTTTCTCTTGACTTCCTACTTTTGCATTACCCCTATAATGAAAACAATATCTTTTTTGGGTGTTAGTTATGAAAGGTCTTGCAGGTCTTCATAGAACTATTCAACTCCAGCATCACTGGTTAGGGCATAGGCTTGAATTACTGTAGTATTGAATGGTGAACTAAATGGACTGGAATGGGTGAGTTTAACTCAGATGACCTTTATATCTGTTACTGTGGGCAAGAGGTTCTTGCCCATAGTACTTGGATAATCTCAAAAACAACAGAATGTTCGTTTCCAAGGCAAACCATTCATAATAATTTCACTTAAAATATACTTACATAAACAGTTTTGCTATAGTAAACAGAGAACTTGTATATATAGGGCATAATGTTTACTGGGACCCTAAAGGTTATGATATTGCTGAAAACCATTTATGTTAAATTCATGGTGACATTGGTTTCTATTATATATTATACACCTCATCAGAAAATATTTATTTAGTACTAAAGCAATAAAGTTATATATAAATTTGAAACACTCTCCCTGCCTTCTAGAATTAATGTCTTAAAGGACAAACTAACCAAAAATGGCTTAGGAAATCCTGTGGCATTATGCATTAGGATAAACTCTTGTTTACACAAAGATAAATCAAATTAATATAAGTAGAGTTTTATTTTGAGACAGTATTTTTGATAAAATTTTAAAACATTGTAAGTGTCTCTTTAAGATACAGAATCTATTGTCAATTCCTGATATAAATAGTCAACATTTTAAAAGTTCTAAGTTTACGTATTAGTGATCCATTCCTTCCCTAACGGTCTGTAGTTGTTTGGCTACCAGCAATAGTGGAGTAGTCACAAATCAACAATGGACAGCAGGGTTAAGGCAACTAATTAAATAGGTTGTTGCCGTCATAAAATCTACAACCACTAAGATGATTTCAAAGATTTTCTGAAGGCAGTTAGAAGAGATAAAACTCAAGTGTGAGCGATCAACATTAATTCTAATTGAATTGAGTTACATAAAAGGTGAGGGAACAGACTCAAAAGAAATACTCTGAGCTGTATGTCATACATTGTTTTTTTTAGATTTCCTACTCATAAACAGTGTATCACAGACCACAAGCTTTTGTGTAACTTGAATTCATCTACTGAAAAATCAGGATAATGCTCCCACTGCCCAGCCTTAGCAGATTCATAAAAGAAACACAGAATAAAAGTGATTATACAACAAATGCAAACATTCATGTAAAATATCAGCCTAGATTTTGGTGTATGTCATAAGAAAATTTATTTTTTTTCAGCATTCATTCAACTTCCCTGAAGTTATAATGAGCTTTGAATTCAATGTTAGGTTCTAATTTCCTTAAGTAGCTAATTTTTATGTAAAATCAATGTGAGCTTTACAATAGAATGCTTTTATTATGTAGTCCTAGGCCAGGAAGAAGACAGTGGCTATTTTCCTGGTATATTTTACTGAATGCACTAAGAATAATAAGTACCCACACTGAGATTTAAAAATCCACTTACAGCTTCTTCATCAAAGGCCAGAGGAATAGAAATCAAGTATTTCCAGACATACTGCTGCTGCTGCTGCTAAGTCACTTCAGTTGTGTCTGACTCTGTGCAACCCCATAGACGGCAGCCCACTAGGCTCCTCTGTCCCTGGGATTCTCCAGGCAAGAATAGTGGAGTGGGTTGCCATTTCCTTCTCCAGTGCATGAAAGTGAAAAGTGAAAGTGAAGTCGCTCAGTCGTGTCCGACTCTTAGCGACCCCATGGACTGCAGCCTACCAGGTTCCTTCATCCATGGGATTTTCCAGGCAAAAGTACTGGAGTGGGTTGTCATTGCCTTCTCCGTTTCCAGACATAGTCATCCCCTAAATAAACCTTGCAGTAATTAAAACCCTCTGATAAGAACTTTTCTTTGAACAACAAAAGAGGTAGAGCCAGGAAGTATTGAAACTTATAAACTTGTCTCGAATTTGACAAATACTTTGTGCAAAAAGATTCTAATGTTCATTAGATTGTATTTCCCCATTTACATTAAATCTTTCAATTCATATATTTAGAATATAACACTTATAATACAGTTTTAATAATAATCATTTAACAAATGATATGGTCAGTAAAAAATTTGTGCTAGGTAAATATATTTGGCAAACACAAAGCAACTATCTTTGCTACTAATTTTTGGAAAAAGAAAATACATAACACTTTTAAAATTTATTTGAGTTTTTTTTTGTTAAGTTTTATATTTCCCCAGACTTATAATATCTGTGTTAATCTTGATGACAAAATATCTTTGCCTTTAATTCAAATTAAGGTTTAAATAAGGTGATATTTTAGAAAAATATTTGACTTAGAGAGCATAGTGAATATTTATGTGGCAGAGCCTGATTTGGGCCTCCCAAGGCCAATTTCAGAAAGTGTTCACTGCTCAGATGCAGATGAGTGATTAGGTAACAGACTCCAATAGTCTACACCCTCAGGTTCTGCCTTGGTTTCCAAGCAGAGGTGCTTCTTTTCTTGGTTTGTGGGAAGGGGCCTCCTGGTCATGACTAAGGGGATGATGGTACAACGGCCCAGCTGTTCCTGTGCAGCATGGCATTCCTCTAATGCAGTCTTTGCTTCAGAGCTCCCCTTTAGGTTAGCATGTCTAAATTGATTCCTCAGAAATGGATAGAAAAAACCTGAGGGCAATTAACGGGAAATATAAAAATGTGAGGGTCAGAGTCTCTTTGGTAACTCACAAGAAACTTTCATGCAATGGATAAGAAGAAAATGATGAACATCAACTTCAGGGTTTAAGTTCAGAGTTCTAAGCTTAAAGATGATTGATTCTCAGCTTAAGTGAATCAATTATGCCAAAATCAGGTCTTTTACTTAGAAAACTTGTGCTGCTGACAGGTATGACAAGAGTAATTCAAAGATTTTGGTTTCTCATACTTTTTACACTCCTCTTTTCAGAAAGATCAAGTTTTTCCCCAACAATACAACAGGTACTCCTAAGCTACTCTCATCTATTCTAGTGGACAGTGGACTTTTATGAACAGAGTTAATTCATGTTCCAAAGGAATTGGATCACCCAGACATCATGTAAACAGCATACCGGTCTACTCTCTTGAGGAATCATGCTGATTGTAGAAGAGCAAGAGTTAGTTACAATATGGGAAGCCTTGTGAGACTAGCCTGATTCAAAGGGTGGGATTAAGCCCTATAAAAATTCAGGGATCTGCTGTTTCAATGAAATATTTACAAATCTGTTGGTCTGAAGCATGCCAGATATCCTTTACAAATTAAAAAAACAAATTGCACCATCTTACATTCTATACTGCAAGAATTAGACCCATTAACTCATGAATCCTCACATACACACACAAAGAGTTAACATTTCACACATGGGAATGCTGCCCTGAGTCATATACAAGGTAATGGGGAAGTCTCTGTGGTATATCTAGGTTATGAGTCAAACAGTCTTTCCTCATGGGCCATCTGCTCTAGCAACATATAATATTGTGTTGCAGGAGTCATAATAAAAAAACAATTGTGTTATATGCTTTTCATGGCAAGTCTTAGAGCAAGACTGAAAACACCAGCCCCTAAAACAAGGTTATGAAATCTGTAGAAAACAGCTACTGTAGAAAAGTGCTACTGTGACTGAGCATTGGGAGAGATGAAATACTCGACTATGAGACACCAAGTGGCTATGGATCTGAAACTGACCACTAGATTCTGTCCTTTTGAACCCATTAAATCATATATCTGGGTTGATCCTGCAGTAATCCTTTACAAAATGCAAATAGAATACTCAAGACAGAGCATATGCAGGATGAGAAGGTGTAAATAAGTTACATGAGCAGGTGGTACTCCATGTGACCTCCACACCATGTAACAAAGTTGTATAAATTCTCTTTCCTCAGCATATGCCTAGGGCTGTTCCATAGATGGTTCAGTATGATCAGATGCATAAGAGGAAGAAAAAAAAAAAAAAAAAACAACTCACCTTTGATTATAGATGGGTTTCTCAGTAGGTGGATATAAGCCCAAAGTGGAGAATGATGGTAGTATATGTTTGCATGTAAGTAGCCTTGAGAGACAATGGTGAAGTGAAAGTGTTTCCCCCCCGCCCTGAAATGGGACTTTGGAAGGTGAATCTGATCTTCCACACTGTGAAGTAGGAGAAGTATCTTAAGAATAAAATATATATGGTCATATAGGCAGTAGTGAGTAGACTGTCCAGATTGAAGCCTGAAAAGGATAGTAATGAAAGAATGGGAAAAAGAAGGTCCATGGTAGAGGCATGTGAAAAAAAAAAATACAGAAGTGTGCACAAAGCATGAAGGTCTTTGAATCATATGTTAACATCCACAAGAAAATATATATCACATACGAGTAGACAATATGACTTAGCCAGTTGATATTAACCAGCATTTTTCAGTGATCACTCTGGTGCTGACACAATGGGCACAAAAACAAAACAGCCACAGTCATTGATCAGAGGCTACTCAGGGGTCTTACATTGGACTTCCACATATCAATGCTAATTTATCAAGTGCTGTCAATGACTTTCCAGCAGCAGGTGATTCATTGTGAAAATTAAACCCCTTGGTAGCAGGATCAGTTTGTTGGGATTCTTCCAACATCAGGAGTTACTGAATTGTTCTCACAGAAATGAATTTATATTCTTCATATGGATTTGACTTTACTGTCTTCAAGAGCTCAACCAGAATATTTTGCTTGGGATGTTCAGAATGTCTGATCCACATGAAAAGGATCCCATACAGCACAGAGAAACCACTTACAAAAAAGGAGAATCTGGCAGTAGATTCATTCCTGTGGTGTCCTCTGGCCCTACTACATGCCATACCACCCAGTAGCTGCTAACCATATGGACCCCTGGAATGACTCACTGAAGATACAACTGAAGCACCAGTTTGGAGGCAATACCCTTAGAAGAAAAGATGGCATCCTCCAGGGTATGTGCATACATTGATTCAGAGACTTATATATAGTGTTATGCTCCATAGAGAATGAATTCATGAGTCCAGGAACAAAGGGGTTGAAGCAGTAGTCAGCACATGTACTGTTTCTCCTAATGTTTCACCTAAGGGCTTTGTGCTTCCCCTCTCTGCAACTCTAAAACTCCTGTCCCCCCGAGGAGGTATAAACTCATTAGGGTCATTGAACTACTAACAATAGCTTTGACCTGATCATTTTGAGCTGTTTATATCCAGTCAACAGCAGACAAGAGGAATCATTATCATGGGACACAAAATTGCAGGAGAAAGTAGGCCTTCTTTTACACAGCACAAGTAAAGAGGATTATGTACATAATTCAACTGAGTCATTTGGGTTCCTATGGGTGCTCTCTCAACAAAGGCAGCAGCTCTATCTCTGAGAAGTTGAAGAATATTAGGAGTTTAGGCCTCTCAGGAATGAAGGTTTTTTGTTTTGTTTTGTTTTAATAGCATCAGACAAACCAATTGTGATGGTAGCAGAGAGTGAGCAAAATTTGGAATGAATAAGTGTACCAGATATTTCCTCAGAAAGAATAGCCCACGTTTGAGGGGCTGTTTTTAAAATATACATACAAAAGTGGATCTGTGTTGTATAATTAAGGACTTGCCACTCAGCCACAGGAAATATGCTTAGTTGACAGTTTCTAGCTCTTAGTTTCATCAGGGTCCAAAACCGCTCTCTTCCAGGGGTATCCCTTTGGCCAATGTCTGATCAAGTAAATAGCAGTCTGATTCAATTTCATTTGTAGGTGTCACCCTTGCAGTGGTTAAGCAAGGAATCTATGCAGTGGCATAGTTATTCTACCCAACACTAGGACGCCAAGAGTCCAAGAAAATAAAGTCTGTCATTATTTCCATTGTTTCCCCATCTCTTTGCCATGAAGTGATGGGACTGGATGCCGTGATCTTAGTTTTTGGAATGTTGAGTTTTAAGCCAGCTTTTTAAATCATTTATTACTTAAAATAAAAATAAAAATTGAAGGTATAGAGGAGAGAGTGAAAATCTTATTCAAACTAGGATGCCTCTAGCAGGACTTTTCTTTAGAGCTCATGGCTGGGTTAGTAGAGACTCTATTAGGTCCTTTCTTGGTTTACAGTCCCTCTGTTTGATCACACTGCCTCCCTTTTCTCCTTTCACAAATTACCTCCTCAATAAACCTTTTACCTTACTAACTTTAACTGAACATTGGCTTCTCAAAACACTAATCTCAATGGCCTTTTATAATCAATTGATGTAAGTTTTCATTATTTCTTACAGAGAAGTTTTATGGTATTTTCATTCAATTATTCATTCTTTTTTTTCCAACATATTTTTCAGAATCCAAAGCATATAACTAGGGTTGGAACAAGGCAGTTTGTTATATACATTGATTATTCCCACAAGAATCTTACCCTTAAGAAATTAAAAATATGCATGATAAGACATATTTATAATCATAACTATGGTCATGATTGCCATTAAACATTTTTTTAAAAATTTCTTTTGAGCATTCAGTTTGGAAAGTCATTCTCTGTTGGCAAATATTAATAAAAGCAAGGATAATAAAGGACACGGCACCTGGTCTTGACCAGAAAGCAAGAATGAGATTTGGTGTGGAGGAAGGTACATCATGATCAATGTAGATAGAAGAAACAAGTATGGTTTATATCTTTTCACATATCTAGACATATCATGTAAATATAATTGGTCTGTGGTTTTACTGACTTAAGAATTACACATATAAACTATGTCTTTTAATGTGCCCAAATCAATAATTTATTCAATTCTGTTCAGTTCAGTCACTCAGTCGTGTCCGACTCTTTGTGCCCCCATGGACTCCAGCATGCCAGGCTTCCCTGTCCATCACCAACTCCTGGAGCTTTCTTAAACTCATGTCCATAGAGTTGGTGATGCCATCCAACCATCGCATCCTCTGTTGTCCCCTTCTCCTCCTCTCTTCAATCTTTCCCAGCATCAGGGTTTTTTCTAATGAGTCACTTCTTGGCATCAGGTGGTCAAAGTATTGGAGCTTCAGCTTCAACATCAGTCCTTCCAATGAGTACTAAGGACTGATTTCCTTTAGGATTGACTCATTTGATCTCCTTGCAATCCAAGGGACTCTCAAGAGTCTTCTCTAAAACCACAGTTTAAAAGCATCAATTCTTGGCGCTAAGCTTTCTTTGTGGTCCAGCTCTCACATTTATACATAACTACTGGAAAAACATAGCTTTGACTAGACAGACTTTTGTTGGCAAAGTAATGTCTCTGCTTTTTAATATGCTGTCTAGGTTGGTCATAGCTTTTCTTCCAAGGAACAAGAGTCTTTTAATTTCATGGCTTTAGTCACCATTTGCAGTGGAGTCCAAGAAAATAAAGTCTGTCATTACTTCCATTGTTTCCCCATCTCTTTGCCATGAAGTGATGGGACTGGATGCCATGATCTTAGTTTTTGGAATGTTGAGTTTTAAGCCAGCTTTTTAAATCATTTATTACTTAAAATAAAAATAAAAATTGAAGGTATAGAGGAGAGAGTGAAAATCGTATTCAAACCAGACCTAATTGGATTTGAAACTTTACTCTCCTTCTTACATTGTAAGATATCCTCTCATCTGGCCTCCTTGACTCCAGCTTTTTCTCTCCAATCCTTCTGCTATAGGACTGCCAAAACCTCCTTCCTATAACTTTTTTTGCATGTCACAGATGGCCCACTCTGCTAACATGTGTTTTTGACATAGTTATGTTGGATTATTCAATTATACCATGCTCTTTCAAATGATTTTTTTTTTTACCAACTTCTCTTGCTAAGTTTTAATTCTAAAGGTCTAAATTAATATTGGAAAAACTATTACCCTCTTTCTTCTTTATTTGGGTAACTCTATGTATTCCTATTCTTATGGATTCACTTTAATGTTATTTTCCTTGAATTAGTTGTTCCTTCTCTGAAGATGGGCTAAAAGTTCCTTCTCTATATTTCCGCAATCCTGTTGAACACATAACTGTCACCATTTACTTCTGGTAATTGTGTTGCTTTTTGTCTTCCCATCACACTAAATGGCAGAGACTATTTGTCCTGTATTTCTATATCTGTTTAAAGTCTTGTAGACTGATAGTTCGGAGAAGGCAATGGCACCCCACTCCAGTACTCTTGCCTGGAAAATCCCATGGACGGAGGAGCCTGGTAGGCTGCAGTCCATGGGGTTGCTAGGAGTCAGACACGACTGAGCGACTTCCCCTTCACTTTTCACTTTCATGCATTGGAGAAGGAAATGGCAACCAGTCCAGTGTTCTTGCCTGGAGAATCCCAGGGATGGGGGAGCCTGGTGGGCTGTTGTCTATGGGGTCGCACAGAGTCGGTCACGACTGAAGCGACTTAGCAGCAGCAGTAGCAGACTGATAGTTTGCAGGTGTTCAGAAAGAGTTGTTTGAATAAGAGCTCTAGAGTTTTCAGCATGTAGACCTTAGAAGCCATAAAAGTGTATAAGAAAAGAAGATGAAGAAGAAAAAAGAAATTGTCTAAAAGTTTTCTGATCAACATTTCAGTTTAGACACTCAGTTGTGTCTGACTCTTTGCGACCCCATGGACTGGAGCATGCCAGGCTTCCCTGCCCATCAGCTGGAGCTTGCTCAAACTCCTGTCCATCGAGCTGGTGATGCCATCCAACCATCTCATCCTCTGTCATCCCCTTCTCCTTCCACCTTCAATCTTTCCCAGCATCAGGGCCTTTTCCAGTAACTCAATTCTTCACATCAGGTGGCCAAATTATTGGAGCTTCAGCTTCAGCATCAGTCCTTCCAATGAATATTCAGGACTGATTTCCTTTAGGATTGACTGGTTTGATCTCTTTGCAGTTCAAGGGCCTCTCAAGAGTCTTCTCCAGCACCACAGTTCAAAAGCATCAATTCTTTGGCCCTCAGCTTTGTTTATATTCCAACTCTCACATCCAAACTCTCACAGTTGTTTTTGTTCTGATTAACAACACTGCTTAGATAGCAAGTAAGAAAAGCTTTGTGACTATTATTCAGCTTTTGACCCTGGAGCATCTAACACCCTTTCTTTCACTGGGGAATTTTTCAACAAATGAGTCTTACAGGGAGGAATAGCCGATATATCACTGTGAAGTGAAAAAGGCTAGATACAGCTGTTATTCCAGTCTTTTTTAAAGCAAAGAGGCTGATACATGATTTGGATTTAAATAGTCAGATTCCCCCCATCCTACTTTCAAACTTTGAAGCAGGAGCTAGTTTCAAAAGAAAAGCCAGTAGAGAGGACATCCAGTGGTGATGGCCTCAGAAGTGGTAGCACCCAGGTACCAGGTTCAGGAGTAGCAGCAGCAGCAGCAGCTCTAGAGGATTGACTCTCCTGAAGCAGCAGCTAAAGCAGTACTGGAAGCAGCAGGCCAATTGTGTCCTCATGGCCCTGGTTCTGGAATCCAATTTCCATGGGTCCAGGAGCTCCCTCATGTTTCTTGTTTCTGAGCATTCCCAAATTTGGTTCATCACCTTTCCAGTGACACTGTTAGTTACCAACTACTAAACAACTTTATGTTCTATGTAAATGGGTAGAATTATTCTATGTTGTTGCTTCAGAGAGACTGATATGGAGAGATGATATATAAGAATGGACCTAGATGAATGAGGAAATATAGAAAGTGTGGCCTTAAGAAAAGTCAAACACTTAGGAAGAACCCTCTTTTCCTCTTTTGATTTCAACTTTCACATCTAAATTTCTAGCTAGACCTGCTGGCTTATCCTCTAAATCATATCCTCCAAGTATACTTTATTTTCCATCTCCATTAATGTGACCTCATTCCAAGTCACATCTGTTGTTTATGTTTAGCAAATGTGTGTATGTTCTCTCTAGCTCCCAAATTAATTAGACTTTTTCATAAGCTAGTGACTGAAAAGTTTGGAAATCCAAGAGAGAGATTAGAAAGTTTTTACAAAAGCTTTATTTTCTGCTTAAGAAAACATTAAGTATTTAATCAGATATTAACTGCATTGGATTTTCAGCCATCTGTCTTTCTTCTGGCCTTGAAGTTACAGGAGAATTGCAAAAGCCTCTTTATCCCCCACTTTTTTCTATCTATGGAAAGCAGAGATACATAAATTCAATTGTTGTCAAATTCTCTGCAAAGAATTGGGTTACATTTTTTTCCTCTGTTGTGGTGACCAGGCTTCTTTAGTTGAATGATTGACAGTGATATCATATTACATTTTTTTTCCTTTTTCATTTTGAGCATGTAAAGACTGACTTCCTGTATTTCTTAGAGAAGAGACTGCAGTGTGCCATGCCTGGAAAATTCTCATAACACAGTTGATATATAAAGATCGGGGAACACTTTCTCTCCCAGTTATTACTTTTATAACTGGTTTACAAGAACATAAAGTAAACAACTTAAACTCTTCTCTCAGTGCTCTGAGAAAACTTAGAAAGTTCACCTCTTTGGAAGAAGCTATAATTGAATCTCTCTGTGCCTGTGAATTTCCATTTCTTTTTTATTTCTTTATTTTCAGTTTTTATTTTTTCTGGAATGTTTTAAATAGATTTTATTTCTTTAATAGTAGGTATCAGACTATCCTAATTTTCCATTTCTTCTACTGTCATCTTTAAGATGTAATTTTTTCCAGGAATTTGTCTATTTATACCCCATTGTCAAAATTTCACCATACATTTATAATGTCCCCTCTAGACATGCTTTTGATCTGAATATTTGCAGTGATATTAGACTAAGATCTTTCCCAATATTAAGTAATGTATCTTTTTTCTCTTGTTGTATCTATATTGGTAGACATTTATCAATTTTAATAGTGTTATTTAAAGCAAGTTTTGGCATCTTTTCTTTAACATATCATTTATATTTTATTAATCTCTGCTTTTATATTTATTTTTTTCAGGTTTACCACTATTAGAAAAACAAAATGATTTTTTAGTTTAATGAGTATGACAATATTCAAGCATTAATTTTAAATTCAGGCCTACAGTAAAATGGAAGGGACAACAGATGAGTGTGTCTGATCTCATTAAGAAAAGTTTTCTGAATTATTACATAAATTTCTGCTTCTATCTCAAGGAACAAATTATAATTAAATGAAATGTTCCAGGTAAGACAGATAATAAAATGTAGTCATTATTCATTGGCAATAGATCTAACTAAGGATGAGTCAAAAGATGGTGAGAACACCTGTTGAGGTAAGGAGCAAATAATCCCTGTACATCAAAAGAATAGTAGGGAGAAATATTTCAAATGGATTATCTCTGGGCTAGAGGGTGTATGGGTTGGAAATAGTAGAAAACATTTACTTTTAACTACCACTCATACAAAATCCTATAAGAAAACATTCAATAGCTATAAATTATGTAGAATAAGGATGTATAATAACGTTGAACAGTATTGATAATACATATATAGGTAGAATAATGTAACAAAGTAATTAGCATGACATTTTAAAAACTACAGATATGTACACATATATGCATACATATGAATAAACAACCATGTGCATAAGATTTTTAGAAGGCAATATATCAAATATATCCTTTATTTAGTTTTTTAACCCATTTGTCCTAAAATAATGCACTGTTTGCTTATGAATTAAAAATTGTTTCTGTACATATATATATAAAACACTGAAGTTTATAAACCTAAGCCAGTTATTTGAAAATCAAATGTTAATCTTTTTGATCCAAATTCAGATTAAAGGATTCTAGGCTGTATCATTAAAACAATCCTCATCTTTTCTGTATAAAGTAATATTTATGTTATATTTAATGCAGAATATTATATTTTCACATAAAGGATTTATTATGATATTAACTTTTTGAAATATTTCTGGACCAACAATGGTAGTGACTAAATTTATTGTTCAAAAATCTTATAAGATGAAATAATTTTAGTCTCTTTTGTTATTGTATCATGAACTCCACCATATACAAATGATAATAAATTCAAATATAAGAAAATGAATAATTGCCTGTATAAGCTCTATGTGAAATACTGGTTGAACTAAATAAATTAGCGAGAAATACAAAATGACCTGGTGAGAAGCCATCTGCATTTCTGTCCAACTCTTTAAAAGCATATCTCCTGCTGTCATTATCACAGTGTTCAATAACAATGTAACAGAAGCTTTATCTGGATGTACTTAATGCTCTCTTAATATGCTTCTATTGCTTCTTGAAATATTTCAGGGATAATTGTCTTTACTAGGCATAATTCCATATCTTCTCGGAATCCCACAATGTAGATTTTCACAACTTTCTTTAGAGACATAGTACATAAGTCTAAAATCAAGTCATTTACGCCAAAGAGCAAGAAATGAAAAATAATGAAAGTTACTTTTGATTCAAGCCAATGATTCATCTGATTGTGCTTATAGAGTTTATTATTTGACTGATTGATGAACCATTTTTCTATGGTCTACCCTTATTTCAGAAGATTCTTTGTATATTAAAATTTTAATATAATGAACACCCTCAGGTAGCTATCTCTAGCCTTAATAATAATGTTTTGCAAATTTGTTTCCTTTACAAAAGTTTGGATCATTCAATTCAGTTCAGTTCAGTCTCTCAGTCGTGTCTGACTCTTTGTGACCCCATGAACCGCAGCACGCCAGACCTCCCTGTCAATCACCAGATCCCTGAGTATATACAAACGCATGTCCATTAAGTCAGTGATGCCATCCAACCATCTAATCCTCTGTTGTCCCCTTCTACTCCTACCCTCAATCTTTCCCAGCATCAGGGTCTTTTCAAATGAGTCAGCTCTTCACATCAGGTGGTCAAAGTACTTGGAGTTTCAGCTTCAGCATAGGTTCTTCCAATGAACACCTGGGACTGATCTCCTTCAGGATGGACTGGTTGGATCTCCTTGCAGTACAAGGGATTCTCAAGAGTCTTCTCCAACACCACAGTTCAAAAGCATCAACTCATCAGTGCTCAGCTAGCTTTATAATCCAACTCTTACATCCATACATGACCACTGGAAAAACCATAGCCTTTACTAGATGGGCCTTTGTTGATGAAGTAATGTCTCTGCTTTTTAATATGCTGTCTAGATTGGTCACAACTTTCCTTCCAAGGAGTCAGTGTCTTTTAATTTCATGGCTGCAATCACCATCTGCAGTGATTTTGGAGCCCAAAAAAATAAAGTCAGCCACTGTTTCCACTGTTTCCCCATATATTTGCCATGAAGTGATGGGACTGGATGCCATGATCTTCATTTTCTGAATGTTGAGCTTTAAGCCACCTTTTTCACTCTCTTCTTTCACTTTGATAAAGAGGATCTTTAGTTCCTCTTCATTTTCTGCCGTAAGGGTAGTGTCATCAGCTTATCTGAGGTTATTGATATTTCTCCTGGAAATCTTGATTCCAGCTTATGCTTCCTCCATCCCAGCGTTTCTAATAATATAGTCTGCATAGAAGTTAAATAAGCAGGGTGACAATATACAGCCTTAACGTGCTACTTTTCCTATTTGGAACCAGTCTGTTGTTCCATGTCCAGTTCTAACTGTTGCTTCCTGACCTGCATACAGATTTCTCAAGAGGCAGGTCAGGTGGTCTGGTATTCCTATCTCTTTCAGAATTTTCCACAGTTTATTGTGATCCACACAGTCAAAGGCTTTGGCATAGTCAATAAAGTAGAAATAGATGTTTTTCTGGAACTCTCTTGATTTTTCCATGATCCAGCGGATGTTGGCAATTTAATCTCTGGTTCCTCTGCCTTTTTTAAAACCAGCTTGAACATCTGGAAGTTCATGGTTCACGTATTGCTGAAGTCTGGCTTGGAGAATTTTGAGCATTACTTTGCTAGTGTGTGAGATGAGTACAATTGTGCGGTAGTTTGACCATTCTTTGGTATTGCCTTTCTTTGGGATTGGAATGAAAACTGACCATTTCCAGTCCATGGCCACTGCTGAGTTTTCCAAATTTGCTGGCATATTGAGTGAAACACTTTCACAACATCATATTTCAGGATTTGAAATAGCTCAACTAGAATTCCATCACCTCCACTAGCTTTGTTCATAGTGATGCTACCTAAGGCCTACTTGACTTCACATTCCAGGATGTCTTGCTCTAGATGAGTATGAGTGATCACACTATCATGATTATCTGGGTTGTGAAGGTCTTTTTTATACAATTCTTTTCTGTATTCTTGATACCTCTTCTTAATATCTTCTGCTTCTTTTGGGTCCATACCATTTCTGTCCTTTATGGAGCCCATCTTTGCATGAAATGTTCCCTTGATATTTCTAATTTTCTTTCTTTTTAAATTTTATTTTATTTAACTTTACAATATTGTATTGGTTTTGCCATATATCAAAATGAATCTGCCACAGGTATACATGTGTTCCCCATCCTGAACCCTCCCTCCTCATACCATCCCTCTGGGTCGTCCCAGTGCACCAGCCCTAAGCATCCAGTATCGTGCATAGAACCTGGACTGGCAACTCGTTTCATATCTGATATTATACATATTTCAATGCCATTCTCCCAAATCATCCCACCATCTCCCTCTCCCACAGAGTCCAAAAGACTGTTCTATACATCAGTGTCTCTTTTGCTGTCTCGTATACAGAGTTATTGTTACCATCTTTCTAAAATCCATATATATGTGTCAGTATACTGTATTGGTGTTTTTCTTTCTGGCTTACTTCACTCTGAATAATAGGCTCCAGTTTCATCCACCTCATTAGAACTGATTCAAATGTATTCTTTTTAATGGCTGAGTAATACTCCATTGTGTATATGTACCACTGCTTTCTTATCCATTCATCTGCTGATGGACATCTAGGTTGCTTCCATGTCCTGGCTATTATAAACAGTGCTGCGATGAACACTGGGTACACGTGTCTCTTTCATTTCTGGTTTCCTCAATGTGTAGGCCCAGCAGTGGGATTGCTGGGTCATAAGGCAGTTCTATTCCCAGTTTTTTAAGGAATCTCCACACTGTTCTCCATAGTGGCTGTATTAGTTTGCATTCCCACCAACAGTGTAAGAGGGTTCCCTTTTCTCCACACCCTCTCCAGCATTTATTGCTTGTAGACTTTTGGATCGCAGCCATTCTGACTGGCATGAAATGGTACCTCATAGTGGTTTTGATTTGCATTTCTCTGATAATGAGTGATGTTGAGCATCTTTTCATGTGTTTGTTAGCCATCTGTATGTCTTCTTTGGAGAAATGTCTATTTAGTTCTTTGGCCCATATTTTGATTGGGTCATTTAAGAGATCTCTAGTTTTTCCCAATGTATTGTTTTCATCTATTTCTTTGCACTGATCACTGAGGAAGGCTTTCTTATCTTTCCTTGCCTTTCTTTGGAACTCAGCATTCAAATGGGTTATATCTTTCCTTTTCTCCTTTGCTTTTCTTTTTTTTTTTTTTTCTAGTACAGGATTCTTTTTTTTTTTTTTAAACTTTACATAATTGTATTAGTTTTGCCAAATATCAAAATGAATCCGCCACAGGTATACATGTGTTCCCCATCCTTTGCTTTTCATGTCTCTTCTTTTCACAGCTATTTGTAAGGCCTCCTCAGATAGCCATTTTGCTTTTTTCATTTCTTTTTCTTGGGGATGGTCTTGATCCCTGTCTCCTGTACAATGTCACGAACCCCTGTCCATAGTTCATCAGGCACTCTGTCTATCAGATCTAGTCCCTTAAATCTATTTCTCACTCATTTTTGGATGCTATTACTACTAAGTGCGTGTTAAAATATCCCATAAAACAGTAGAGGTCTAATTCTGTCATTTACCCTTATGTATTGTGGGATACTTCATGAGGAGCAGACAAGTGTAACTTGCTCAAACTCCCTGAGGAAATATTTTTTTCTGTTATTGTGTAAAGATGATTTTTTTTTTTAAATCACAAATAATGCAATATATTATGAATAGATAAAGAAATAAATATATTAAGATTTTTATATTCATCCCTAATCCAGCATCCTCCCAGGAGACTTTTGTTATTTTAATTAAATGACTTCCCATCTTTTACATTTTAAAAATGTTTCTGAGAATTTACATTTTCTTTTCACCATTGTAACAGGTTGTATTTATTATTTCTAATTTATTTTATCTGCAGATCTGTGTGTTTAAATTAGTAAATCAAGTGAAAGTGAAAGCTATAGTCTTTCCATCCTGTATGACTTTTTGTGACCCCATGGACCATAGCTCACCAGGCTCCTCTATCCATGGAATAATAAAGGCAAGAATAATAGAGTGGGTTGCCATTCCCTTCTCCAGGGGATCTTCTTGACCTAGGTATTGAACCTGGGTCTCCTGTGTTGCAGGCAAATTCTTTACATCTGAGCCATCAGGGAAGAAAGATTATTTCAAATTGCCATTTTGCAGCCCTGATTTACATTGTTATTATGATTGCCAGTGCATTAAGATTTACTTTTAGTACATTTTGTACTTTTCCTTTATTCAATTCAAAATTCTCTTTTTCCAATTTTCTCTTCTTTCTTACCTATTTTGGGGGAGGTGTTGAGGAGGCAGGAGTAATCAAAGGTTTTAATTTTATTCTTTCTTAGCCATTGGTTTGTCACTTATTTTATTTATATTTTTAAATTATATGTGTACTTAACAAATTTTCAAGAAAAAACAGAAATATTCAAAGAATTAAATATTAATTAATTTTAATTTACTTAAATACGTTTTTTGATTAATTAAGTTTATTAAATATTAAATTAAATTCTAATTAAGGAAATAAATGAATTAACTAATGGATGAAATAATGGATGTGGGATAGAATCACTGTATGAATGCTCAGTTTAGAAATGTTGTTTTTTGAGAGAAGGTATGCATTCAGTTATGTGTTCTCTTTAATCTGTGTAATATTTAAAATGTTTTGTCTTTCGTCTCTTTGCTGTTGATTACCTCAGGAAAATGGAAGAACATGAAACAAAACTTGTACTAGTTTCACTAGCATGCATGCCATTTAATTTACATTTGGTTCAAGAATAAAACAATTTTTTAAAATGTACTGTTGCCAAGTCATATTTTCTCCTATGGGATAAGAATAATGGTTGTTACATTTAAAAGTAAGAGGACTTCACATAAATCTAAGTTATGGCTAAGTTTTAAATTTTAGAACATGATATCAAGCATTTTATATCATGTATAAAAACTGGAAATTTTTATCTATTTATAATTTGTTTTTCAACAGTATATTTGCATTACATTATACAGCTTAATGTTCTGGAGTGTGAAGTCAAGTGGGGCTTAGGGAGCATTATTACAAAAATAGTGAAGGTGATGGATTCCAGCTGAGCTATTTAAAATCCTAAAAGATGATGCTGTTAAAGTGTTGCACTAATATGCCAGCAAATTTGGAAAACTCAAAAATGGTTATAGGACTGAAAAAGGTCAATTTTCATTCAATTTCAAAACAATTGCACTCATTTCACCTGTAGCAAGATTATGCTCAAATTCCTTCAAGCTAGGCTTACAGACGTACACGCTAAGTTAAAAAAAGGCAAAGGAACTGGAGCTCAAATTGCCAACTCCCTTGGTTCATAGAAAAATCAAGGGAATTCCCAGTAAAACATCTTCTTCACTGACTATGTTAAAGCCTTTGGTTATGTGGATCACAACAAACTGTGGAAAATTCTTAAAGAGATGGAAGTACCAAACCACCTTACCTGTCTCCTGTGAAACCTATATGCAGGTCAAGAAGCAAGTTAGTACCAGCCATGGAATAATGGATGATTCAAAACTGGGAAAGAAGAGTGACAAGGCTGTATATTTCCACCTTTGTTATTTAACTTCTATGCATCATACATCATGTGAAAAGCTGGGCTAGATAAATCACAAGCTGGAATCAAGATTGTAGGGAGAAATATCAACAACCTCAGAAATGTAGATGATACCACTCTAATCAGATCAGATCAGTCACTCAGTCGTGTCCGACTCTTTGCGACCCCATGAATCGCAGCATGCCAGGCCTCCGTGTCCATCACCAATTCCCGGAGTTCACACAGACTCACGTCCTTCGAGTCAGTGATACCATCCAGCCATCTCATCCTCTGTCATCCCCTTCTCCTCCTGCCCCCAATCCCTCCCAGCATCAGAGTCTTTTCCAATGAGGCAACTCTTCGCATGAGGTGGCCAAAATACTGGAGTTTCAGCTTTAGCATCATTCCTTCCAAAGAAATCCCAGGGCTGATCTCCTTCAGAATGTACTGCTTGGATCTCCTTGCAGTCCAAGGGACTCTCAAGAGTCTTCTCCAACACCACAGTTCAAAAGCATTAATTCTTCAGCGCTCAGCCTTCTTCACAGTCCAACTCTCACACCCATACATGACCACAGGAAAGACCATAGCCTTGACTAGACGAACCTTTGTTTGCAAAGTAATGTTTCTGCTTTTGAATATGCTATTTAGGTTGGTTGGTTGACCACATTTGACAGAATGTGGTCCACTGGAGAACGGAATGGCAAACCACTTCAGTGTTCTTGCCTTGAGAACCCCATGAACAGTATGAAAAGGCAAAATGATAAGATACTGAAAGAGAAACTCCCCAGGTCAGTAGGTGCCCAATATGCTACTGGAGATCAGTGGAGAAAAAACTCCAGAAAGAATGAAGGGATGGAGCCAAAGCAAAAACAATACCAGCTGTGGATGTGACTGGTGATAGAAGCAAGGTCCAATGCTGTAAAGAGCAATATTGCATAGGAACCTGGAATGTCAGGTCCATGAATCAAGGCAAATTGGAAGTGGTCAAACAAGAGATGGCAAGAGTGAATGTCGACATTCTAGGAATCAGCAAACTGAAATGGACTGGAATGGGTGAATTTAACTCAGATGACCATTATACCTACTAGCGGGCAGGAATCCCTCAGAAGAAATGGAGTGGCCATCATGGTCAACAAAAGAGTCCGAAATGCAGTACTTGGATGCAATCTCAAAAACAACAGAATAATCTCTGTTTGTTTCCAAGGCAAACTATTCAATATCACAGTAATCCAAGTCTATGCCCAAACCAGTAACACTGAAGAAGCTGAAGTTGAACGGTTCTATGAAGACCTACAAGACCTTTTAGAACTAACACCCAAAAAAGATGTCCTTTTCATTATAGGGGACTGGAATGCAAAAGTAGGAAGTCAAGAAACACCTGGAGTAACAGGCAAATTTGGCCTTGGAATATGGAATGAAGCAAGGCAAAGTCTAATAGAGTTTCGCTAAGAGAACGCACTGGTCATAGCAAACACCCTCTTCCAACAACACAAGAGAAGACTCTACCTGTGGACGTCACCTGATGGTCAACACTGAAATCAGATTGATTATGTTCTTTGCAGCCAAAGATGGAGGAGCTCTATACAGTCAGCAAAAACAAGACCAGGAGCTGACTGTGGCTCAGACCATGAACTCCTTATTGCCAAATTCAGACTTAAATTGAAGAAAGTAGGGAAAACCACTAGACCATTAGGTATGACCTAAATCAAATGACTTATGATTATACAGTGGAAGTGAGAAGTAGATTTAAGGGCCTAGATCTGATAGATAGAGTGCCTGATGAACTATGGAATGAGGTTCGTGACATTGTACAGGAGACAGGGATCAAGACCATTCCCATAGAAAAGAAATGCAATAAAGCAAAATGGCTGTCTGGGGAGACCTTACAAATAGCTGTGAAAAGAAGAGAAGCGAAAAGCAAAAGAGAAAAGGAAAGATATAAACATCTGAATGCAGAGTTCCAAAGAATAGCAAGAAGAGATAAGAAAGCCTTCTTCAGTGATCAATGCAAAGAAATAGAGGAAAACAACAGAATGGTAAAGACTAGGGATCTCCTCAAGAAAATCAGAGATACCAAAGGAACAATTCATGCAAAGATGAGCTCAATAAAGGACAGAAATGGTATGGACCTAACAGAAGCAGAAGATATCAAGAAGAGATGGCAAGAATACACAGAAGAACTGTACAAAAAAGATCTTCACAATCCAGATAATCACAATGCTGTGATCACTGACCTACAGCCAGACATCCCGGAATGTGAAGTCAAGTGGGCCTTAG
Source organism: Bos mutus (assembly GCF_027580195.1). Lineage (NCBI taxonomy): Eukaryota > Metazoa > Chordata > Mammalia > Artiodactyla > Bovidae > Bos > Bos mutus. The sequence goes on from NC_091622.1 coordinate 81,581,089, forward strand.
AAAGCATCACTACGAATAAAGCTGGTGGAGGTGATGGAATTCCAGTTGAACTATTCCAAATACTGAAAGATGGTACTGTGAAACTGTTGCACTCAATATTCCAGCAAATTTGGAAAAGTCAGCAGTGGCCACAAGACTGGAAAAGGTCAGTTTTCATTCCAATCCCAAAGAAAGGAAATGCCAAAGAATGCTCAAACTACTGCACAATTGCACTCATCTCACACGCTAGTAAAGTAATGCTCAAAATTCTCCAAGCGAGGCTTCAGCAATTTGTAAACCATGAATTTCCTGATATTCATGCTGGCTTTAGAAAAGGTAGACGAACCAGAGATCAAATTGCCAACATCCGCTGGATCATGGGAAAAGCAAGAGAGTTCCAGAAAAACATCTATTTCTGCTTTATTGACTATGTCAAAGCCTTTGACTGTGTGGATCACAATAAACTGTGGAAAATTCTGAAAGAGATGGGAATACCAGACCACCTGATCTGCCTCTTGAGAAATTTGTACGCAGGTCAGGACGCAACAGTTAGAACTGGACATGGAACAACAGACTGGTTCCAAATAGGAAAAGGAGTTCGTCAAGGCTGTAAATTGTCACCCTGTTTATTTAACTTACATGCAGAGTACATCATGAGAAACGCTGGACTGGAAGAAACACAAGCTGGAATCAAGATTGCCGGGAAAAATATCAATAACCTCAGATATGCAGATGACACCACCCTTATGACAGAGAGTGAAGAGGAACTAAAAAGCCTCTTGATGAAAGTGAAAGTGGAGAGTGAGAAAGTTGGCTTAAAGCTCAACATTCAGAAAATGAAGAAAATGACATCCGGTCCTACCACTTCATGGGAAATAGATGGGCGAACAGTGGAAACAGTGTCAGACTTTATTTTTCTGGGCTCCAAAATCACTACAGATGGTGACTGCAGCCATGAAGTTAAAAGATGCTTACTCCTTGGAAGGAAAGTTATGACCAACCTATATAGCATATTCAAAAGCAGAGACATTACTTTGCAAACAAAGGTTTGTCTAGTCAAGGCTATGGTTTTTCCTGTGGTCATGTATGGATGTGAGAGTTGGACTGTGAAGAAGGCTGAGCGCTGAAGAATTGATGCTTTTGAACTGTGGTGTTGGAGAAGACTCTTGAGAGTCTCTTGGACTGCAAGGAGATTCAACCAGTCCATTCTGAAGGAGATCAGCCCTAGCATTTCTTTGGAAAGAATGATGCTAAAGCTGAAACTCCAGTACTTTGGCCACCTCATGTGAAGAGTTGACTCACTGGAAAAGACTCTGATGCTGGGAGGGATTGGGGGCAGGAGGAGAAGGGGACGACAGAGGATGAGATGGCTGGATGGCATCGCTGAGTCTGAGTGAAGTCCGGGAGTTGGTAATGGACAGGGAGACCTGGCGTGCTGCGATTTATGGGGTGGCAAAGAGTCAGACACGACTGAGCGACTGATCTGATCTGATCTGATCTAGGTTGGTCATAACTTTCCTTCCAAGGAGTAAGCGTCTTTTAATTTCATGGCTGCAGTCACCATCTGTAGTAATTTTGGAGCCCAGAAAAATAAAGTCTGACACAGTTTTCACTGTTTCCCCATCCATTTCCCATGAAGTTGTGGGACTGGATGCCATGACCTTTGTTTTCTGAATGTTGAGCTTTAAGCCAACTTTTTCACTCTCCACTTTCACTTTCATCATGAGGCTTTTTAGTTCCTCTTTACTTTCTGCCATAAGGGTGGTGTCATCTGCATATCAGGTTATTGATATTTCTCCCGGCACTCTTGATTCCAGCTTGTGTTTCTTCCAGTCCAGCGTTTCTCATGATGTACTCTGCATGTAAGTTAAATAAACAGGGTGATAATTTACAGCCTTGACGAACTCCTTTTCCTATTTGGAACCAGTCTGTTGTTCCATGTCCAGTTCTAACTGTTGCGTCCTGACCTGCGTACAAATTTCTCAAGAGGCAGATCAGGTGGTCTGGTATTCCCATCTCTTTCAGAATTTTCCACAGTTTATTGTGATCCACACAGTCAAAGGCTTTGACATAGTCAATAAAGCAGAAATAGATGTTTTTCTGGAACTCTCTTGCTTTTCCCATGATCCAGCGGATGTTGGCAATTTGATCTCTGGTTCGTCTACCTTTTCTAAAGCCAGCATGAATATCAGGAAATTCATGGTTTACAAATTGCTGAAGCCTCGCTTGGAGAATTTTGAGCATTACTTTACTAGCGTGTGAGATGAGTGCAATTGTGCGGTAGTTTGAGCATTCTTTGGCATTGCCTTTCTTTGCGATTGGAATGAAAACTGACCTTTTCCAGTCCTTTGGCCACTGCTGAGTTTTCCAAATTTGCTGGCATATTGAGTGCAACACTTTCACAGCATCATCTTTCAGGATTTGAAATAGCTCAACTGGAATTCCATCACCTCCACTAGCTTTGTTCGTAGTGATGCTTTCTAAGGCCCACTTGACTTCACATTCCACGATGTCTGGCTGTAGGTCAGTGATCAAACCATCGTGATTATCTGGGTCGTGAAGATCTTTTTTGTACAGTTCTTCTGTGTACCACTCTAATGGCAGGAAGTAAACAGGAACAAAAGAGCTTCTTACTGAGGATGAAAGAAGAGAATGAAAAAGCTGGCTTAAAACTCAACATTCAAAAAATGAAGATCATGACATCCAGTCCCATCACTTCATGCCAAATAGAAGGAGAAAAAGTGAAGGCAGTGACAAATTTTATTTCTTGGGCTCTAAAATCACTGTGGACAGTGACTGCAGCCATGAAATTAAAAGACGCTTGCCCTTTGGAAGGAAAGCTATGACAAACCTAGACTGCATATTTAAAAGAAGAGACATCACTTTGCTGACAAGGGCCTGTATGGTCAAAATTATGGTTTTCCAGTAGTCATGAATGGATTTGAGATTTGGCCCATAAAAAGGCTGAGCACTGAAGAATGGATGCTTTCAAATTTGGGTGCTGGAAAAGACTCTTGAGAGTCCCTTGGACTGCAAGGACATCAAACCAGTCAATTGTAAAGGAAATCAACCCTGAATATTCATTGGAAAGGCCTATGTGGAAACTGAAGCTCCAGTACTTTGGCCACCTGATGGGAAGAGCTGACTCATTGGAAAAGTCCCTGATGCTAGGAAAGACTGAAGGCAGGAGGAGAAGGGCGTGGCAGAATATGAGATGGTTAGATACCATCACTGACTCAATGTACATGATTTGAGCAAGCTCCAGGAAATATAAGAACAAGGAAGCCTGGTATGTTGCATTTCATTGGGTGACAAGGAGTCAGAGACGACTTGGCAACTAAATAACAGCAACAAATAAAGCTTAAAAGAAAAAAATTATTTATAAAATATTCTTTAAGAATGGGGCAGTTTTGAATTAAGTTACAAAAAGCTGACGACTTCCATGTTCTTATATATGTTAGTCACTAAAGCTGGATTTCCAGGTCCAAGAAGAAAGTGCTATATGATTTTGTCATGTAACCAATTGACATAAATGTACAGGCATTAAGGGACCCATCATTTTAGGTACATAGCAGGATGAAGGCAATGGCACCCCACTCCAGTACTCTTGCCTGGAAAATCCCATGGATGGAGGAGCCTGGTAGGCTGCAGTCCATGGGGTTGCTAGGAGTCAGACAGGACTGAGCGACTTCACTTTCACTTTTCACTTTCACGCACTGGAGAAGGAAATTGGCAACCCACTCCAGTGTTCTTGCCTGGAGAATCCCAGGGACAGGGGAGCCTGGTGGGCTGCCGTCTCTGTGGTCGCACAGAGTCGGACATGACTGAAGCGACTTAGCAGCAGCAGCAGCAGGATCAAATATCCTGTCTTCCACAATGTAACAAGTTTTCCTGATTAGCTGAAAGACGACGTTATTACATCATTATGTATCTTTAATAGGAAAAATATTGCAGATAACTTTACTTTCAAGCAAATAAAATTTTGACACATAAATAGTTTTATGACTACTTCTGTGGGACAGAAGTGATGCCACAGAAGGTGAAAATGCACCTAAATATTGAAAGTCTTCGTATTAAGACATTTAGGGGAAATAATATTTACAACTCCAATTTATTAATGATTTAATTTTTGTCCAGTACTATGCTAAGCAGTTTACATGCAGAACACAAGGCTAATGTACACTGGAGTTAGAAGAAATTGAATTCTAAATCAAATTTCTCTTGATGTCAAAAGCAATGCATGCCACAATATAAAAGCTGTAGTGTAGTCAAGTATAAATTACATTTTGTACTTTAAATATTATTTTTCTATTTGTAAATTTATATCATTTTTTTTTAATTTGGCTTTCCATTTGTTTTTTAAAGTCATTTATTGTCTAGTCCTAATTCTCAGACAGATTTCCATGTCTATGTTCATCGATATCAGCTTAATTCACTCCTGCATTGTTACTTTTAAACCTTTGCTGGTCATGTTCTTGTTCCATGCTACTTTTTTTCTCTTTGGCTACTTGACTAAAACTTTAGATTCATTTTACTCTTGTTTCCTCAGTCTTAATCTACTACAACTGGAATTTCTAGGTATTATACATTAGCCTTTGGAGGCTGATTTTCTCTTTCTCTACTTTCAACATTCAGATTCATGGCTTGAAATATAGTATAAATGGATCTTGTGCTTACATTACTACCCTATGTAAATCATTTCTAATTTACACTTTCATATTTATCATCTAGCTTTTCATATGATCACTTTGATCCTTGGTTAATACAACATCTAGGTATTTGGTTTTTTTTTTTTATTATTCTGCTTAAGCTTTTTATTTTATCAAGTTGGTATTAAAGGATTCATATTGAGGGGTGGTTATGATATTTGCAAAGGATTTGAAAGTTTATTATAAGCAAGGGTAGAATTTCAAGCATGCAGAAGACAAAGTTTACTCCTAAGGCATTGGGACCACTACAGAGGCTTTTTTAATTAAGGAAAGTAATACAAAATCATTTTGTGAAAAAGGTCCTAAAAGTTGTATTCACAGTGCATTGACCAAGAAGGAAGAACAGAGCAAGTACAAATTTAGAACCTACTTCAGTAAACTTAATGTATAAATTGAGAATACAGAGCTAAATTTGTAGCACTAGGAATTAAAAAGCAGAAATCATGTGCGTGGTAATAAATAGAGAATATTTGGTTTATAATGTCATATTTACTAAGAGAGATGAAGAAGAGGTCATGATTGTTGAAAGTTTTCTGGTGACTGATTAAAATGTGTTTAATTTGGAATATCAGAAGGATAGGCATGAATTGGGGAGTGGGTGATGAATTCCATTTTAGATATATTGTACTTGAAGGTACTAAAAGTTGTTCCTGTGGAAATGCCTTGAAGTCAGTTGAAAATGAAGTGAGGAATCAAGTTTAATGATAGCAGTGTTGAAACTCATCCTCCTGAATGTAATAATAAATACTGTAAGATTGGTTGGATCCTTTTTTCCCATACATATACACATATTCATTCTACCAAACTCTCCTCACATCCAGGTTGCCACATAACATTGAGCAGTTTCCTGTATTATACAGTAGTCTTTGTTGGTTATCCATTTTAAATATAGCAGTGGCTACATGACCACCCCAAACTCCCTAACTATCCCCCCCCCCATCTTTCCCCCTGGCAACCATAAGTTTGTCCTTCTCTAAGTCTGTTATATACATGTACATGTATATGTGTGACTGATTCCCTTTGCTGTCCACCTGAAACTATCACAGCATTGTTAATTGGCTGTGCTGTGCTGTGTTTAGTTGCTCAGTCATGTTCAACTCTTTGCAACCCTATGAACTGTAGCCCTCCAGGCTCCTCTGTCCATGGGGATTCTCCAGATAAGAATACTGGAGTGAGTTGCCATGCCCTCCTCCAGGGGGTCTTCCCAACCCAGCAATCCATCCCATGTCTCCCACATTGCAGGCGGATTCTTTACTGTCTAAGCCACCAGGGAAGCCCAATAATACTGGAGTGGGTAGCCTATCCCTTCTCCAGGGGAACTTTGCGCCCCAGGAATCAAACTGGGATCTCCTGCATTGCAGGTGGATTCTTTACCAGCTGAGCTACTAGGGAAACCTATACTCCAACACAAAATAAAAGTTTAATTAAGAAGAAAAAGAAGATTGGTTGGATCTCTAGGAGAGAAAAAGTCAGTCAAAACATAAACCTGGAAAATGTTCTCACGCAAAGAGTGAGAGGCAAGAAAGGACAGAATCAAGGTGATGCCTACCACAAAGAGCTGTTCTGAGCTGTTTCTTACTTCCATGTAGAGACTGTGGACACATTAGTTAGAATTTTAATGTATACGGACATGGTTGGCAAATTGTCCTAGGTGTTTAGGACAGCTTAGTTGAAATAAAATGAAGTTTCCAGTAAGGAGCTAGAAATAGAAACAAGACAATGTGAATCCAGGGGAAGGGAATTTCCCTGAGTGGAAGCCTACATTGCAAATTCTGGCAGGAATATTAAGAAAATTAATGAAGAAAATATAGAATATGGCAATTAGATTGTCATTAGTGACTTTTGATATCAGAGGATAAGCATATTCAAATTTAGCAAAGTATTAAGAAGATAATATTCCTAGAATTTACAGCTGTAGCTTCAAAAAGTTCTTTTTTCTTTTTGTGGTCACTTTTAATATTTTGATATGGCATATACGTATCATTAAACTTTTATTCTCATTTGACTAACAGAGAAATTGTATCAGGGAGTCAAGATACATGTTTTACAAATGTTGAATTAAAGACCAGAATTTTTAAATCAGCATACTGCTCTTTGGATATCAAACTAAATGTTTTTTAATTGCCACCATGGCAAGTAGTTTTTCTTTATGATGTGATCAACTCATGCATGTAGTTAAATGGCATATAAACAACAATCAATTCAAATTAAATCATTCCATTTTTAGATATAAAACCTACCAAGGCATCTCATATCACATAATTGTATAATTCACTATAATTACATAATGCTTATAGCGTGCTAAAAAATTGATAGGCTGACATTAAAGCAAAATGACTTAAACCTATCTTAATCTGAAATGCAATGATCACATTACTAATAATAAGATTAGTGCTACATTTTGGAATTGTATCCGTTAGGAAATTTATGACTTTTCCCTTAAACAACTTTAACAACACTAAGAGGAAACCCCGGGAGAAAATGCACTAGCAAAATGTCTATTTATTTGTCACATGTTTTTAATATTTTATTAAAATTTCTTTCTTTCCAGTCTGTTGAGATTATAAATATATTTGGCCACAAAGAATGGCAATCTTTTTTTATAATTAGCCTCATCTTTAGTGATTTATTTAGTAATCAAATAAGCCAGATTCTGGAACTTTGATCACCACTTTAGGGTGAAAAGTCTGGCATTGCCAAAGGCTTGAAACTAATTAAAAAATGACAAAATTCCTGCTCCTGTTGCTGTGCATATTATAGCTAAAGTCAGAGGGGACATCTTAATTTAATATAACCCTAAGATTTCAAGGCAACACTTAGAACAATTTTTGCTGGCCCATGATATATATAAAATAGGCTTTTAATGAAAAGACTTTGCTTTTTAATCCTGAGCATAAAATATTTGCTTAAATAAAAGTTGCCCACAAGACACATGCCTGGAAACACGGTGGCCAGCTTCTCTGAGAAAGTAAAACCTATGCCAAGGCAGGTTTGTTCAGTGAGGAAGGTGCACGTGTAGGATTAGGCAGAGTGAAGTTCCCAAGCCCTTGGGTAGCAGTGTGCCTGCTGGGAGTATACAAAACATAAAGGCAAGATTATAATTTTAGGAACTTCCAGAAGCTTCCCAATTCTGGAATTCTAGAATTCCAGAAGCTTCCCAAACCCTTAACTGATACCTCTACCAAAAGAGTTTCAAATGCTTTTGCAAGAGGAAACAAAAAATATTTAATTCTAAGATTAAGTTTAAATACATATTTTTAGAAATTTACCTTACTTGATTTGATTTTATTCAAAGTATGTCTCAAAACATTAATCACATTTGGACTCACTATATTTTTACCACCAATAAGTTTATCTGTGAATCTTGAAAATACTCATTTTCTGCAGTTATCTAAGTTTAGTTAATGTGTCTTAATATTACTTTTTAAATGCTTTTCATTTATTATGAAAAATTTCACACAGATAACAAAGAATACTATTACTAGTATAAAGAATCCCAATGGATTCCTTTTAAACTTTTGTAGTATAATAGCAAAGCCTCCTGTATCTCATACATCGCCATATTTTTTAATGTAGATTTTAGATAGTATATTATTTCATCAAAAATATGTAAATATGCATTGCTAAAATGACTATTTTCAAAACAGAACCATAAAATTAATAATTAATTAAATGCCCAGTTTTCATATTACCAAGAACATCTTTTTTTTTTTTTCCCCAACCATTCATAGAAATCAGGGACAAATTAAGGCCCATGGATTACAATATATTTATATTTATTTAAATTATCTAATTACTTTTTAATCTGTAGCTTCTATTTCCATCTTTCCCCTTCCCCAGAAATTATTGTTCTTAATTAACTGTTTGTCCTTGGAATTTCCTCAAACAGCTACAGATTTCATTGCATTGACTTCATAACTCAACATCTTCCTTGGTTTTCTCTATTTTTCTCTAAGTTGGCAGTTAAAAACTAAATCACATATGAGTTTAATTTTGTGGAAAGTTTTTTTTAGGAGTTATTGTGTATTTCCATCAGTTTTTGGTGGACAGTGAGGCCTGGTGTGCTGCGGTTCATGGGGTCGCAAAGAGTCAGACACGACTGAGCTACTGAACTGAACTGAACTTGTGCATTGTGTTTAGTTTTACTTTATTTGGGATTTCACTCTTTTGTTTACTTGTGAGATGCATTTTAAAATACATGAACTAAAATCACTATAAAAATGAAGCTGTAAACACATTCGTTAGGAAATTTCTGATAATTTTGCGTTGTAATGCCCAAATTAAAACAATGATTCCCAAATTCATGAAAAAAAAGTAATTTCCACCTAGCTTCTCTCTAGGAACTGCTTTTATGGTCATTTATCATTTTTCACTCCTGAAATCCTTTTTGAAAACCTTCAAACCATAATAAATCTAAGAGATATGGAAAGAAAGTGGAATGAGTTGAAAGTATGAAGAGGTATGAGTAATCTTAGATTTAAGAATATATCTAAATAAACTAAGCTAATATATTATAAATTTTAATTTATAAATATATCTAAAGAAAAATATTTTTCACAATATTTCATACAATTTTAAGAATCAAACAACACTTAAAGCATGTGTTGTTTTTTCTCCTAGCAAGTCACTGTCCAAGAAATTTTGAGTAATATGAATTTATAAACTTTAGTTTGACTGGAATTTTATACTGAATTGTATGAAAAATTTTTTCTTGTCCACTAAAACCTCCCTATTATATCATAACAAATATATTTATAACACAACTTAATTCATTCACTCGTTAAAAGGGAAGTCAATCAGTAGTTAAATAGCTTTCATTGACTTACCAGCTATTCTGGATTTATGTTTAGAAGAATTTATGATTCTGTTGGCATTCCTCCTAATTTAGCTCAATAACTACACATACCAACACAAACTTCTGTTTTCATTGCAGTTATTGATTGAAACATATTTTAGAAATTGCCACTTTATTCCATAAGTGCATATTTTTACATATAAATCTTAGAAAAATGTCATTCATAATTACTATGGTGTTTATAATTCTTAAATGTTTGTTAATGTATAGCAGTGATCACTCTGTCATGAGAAATATTTGCACTTTACAAAAGTAAACTTCAATATAACCTCAAGCTGTGCTTCTAAAACTGGGGGATACAATGATTTTTCAGAAAGTGTCCAAAGCCAAGGGATAAAAATGATGTACATGTGGTGGAGTACTGATTTTACCTAGAGACTGGGTTAAAATATTAGAACATTTTTCCTGTTAAAAATCATCACAAGAATGGGCAAGTGAACTAGCATATAATAAATGTCAGACAATCTTGCACTTTATGGGGGTGTAAAATAATTTTTAAAAAATTTACAAAACTCAAGTGATTGAAATTGTGTGTGTGTGTGTGTGTGGTGTTGCTATTTGAAATTCAAAATCCAGTAATCTTAGTATAGAAATACATTTGAAGTGACAGGAATAAATTGGCAAATCTCAAGGAAAAGTTATTCTGTTGTCACTAGTGTCCCTAACTGTTCATTCTTTGTCAAATCAATCACAACCTCAAACTACGCACATTGATATGTTGAGTATCAGGCTTACACAACTCATTGAGTAAATATGTTTAAACTGTTTCTGACCTTATATTTGGATGAGTGAAAGTAAAATAGCCATTTTATTTGTCTCACTTATACTTAGAGTAATAACATTTATGAAGACAAGTTTAGTTCAGTTTAGTTCAGTCATTTCATCGTGTCCAACTCTTTGCAACACCATGAACTGCAGCATGCCAGGCTTCCCTGTCCATCACCAACTTTTTCATTCTCCTTGTTCACTTTTATCAAGAGGCTCTTTAGTTCTTCACTTTCTGCCATAAGGTGGTGTCATCTGCATACCTGAGGTTATTGATATTTCTCCCGGCAACCTTGATTTCAATTTGTCCTTCCTCCAGCCCAGCGTTTCTCATGATGTACTCTGCATATAAGTTAAATAAGAGGCAGTTCGGATGGTCTGGTATTCCCATCTCTTTCAGAATTTTCCACAGATGAAGACTAGTAAATATCCCAATTTTTAATGTCAAATTAACTGATGAGGATACCTTCAACCAAGTGTTGCAATTATTTTTTTTAATACAAGCTGTTTTCTGAATATGTTTTCTATAACCAGATCACAAAAATATTGATAGAAGAAAGATTGTTTGTTTCCTTGAGATAAAAAATGATAAAATCTATAGTTAAATTCATTCCATTAGCAGTTAAGTTTCTTCTTAGAAACATTTATTTGGAACTATTTCCTTGAAAGTCCAAGCTGTGAATGACAGGCCCTTTGACTTCACATCAAGAAAATATACTTTTTGTGATTTCTATCAAGAGGAACATTAAAGTGTGCCCTATGCCAACACTTTGGCATCACTCTGTGCATCTCTGTAGAAATTCTTTTGTTATAGATCAAAAGGAGTAGGATAAACATTTGTCATTGTTTCCACTTACTTGGAGAGTCTGTAATATTTCTGAAATATTACGATACCAGTATTTTGAAATTTCCCAATTGTTGAACATGACAAGACTATTAGTCTTTTTAATTGAACCAAACATCTAAAATTTGTAGTATTATATATAAACCTAAAACACATTAGAATGAGTAATTTGAAATATGTTTGGTTAAGGTTATATTATTTAAATTATATTACCAGAGTTAATAGAATGAAAAGTTTGCATTATCTTCGAGAGAAAAAGAAAAGCACTTTCAGAATATTTCTTCAAAGTCTTAAATGGTGAGGCTCCATCTACTCTACCTTTAGTGGTCTGTCATAGAAATGTCTCTTGAAACTATCTTTACCATGGTCTATGTTTTTATCTAGGAATTTTTTTTTTAACTTTGGGGAAAACTAAGTCCTTTGACATTACATAGCTTCTCTGAGATATTTGTGTGTGTGTGTGAGTGCCAGCTTGACTGAGTTAAGGGATGCCCAGGTAGCCAGTAAAACACACTTTCGTGATTTCTGGTGTGCTGTGAGAATGCTTCTGAAGGAGATTAGCTTTTGAAGTGGTAGACTGAGTAAAGAGATCCACTCTCACCAATGTAACTCACCCAATCCTTTAAGAGTTTAAATGGGACAAAAAAGGGAAGGAAGGATGAATTACCTTTCCTCTCCAGCTGTGAAAGTCCATCTTTTACTGCCTTTGGACATTGTAACTTCTGGCTGTCATGCCTTTGGAATTGGACTGAATTACACCACTGCCTTTTCTAGTTCTCCAGCCCATGTGAGCCAATTTCTACAATAAATTTTTATATTAGTTCTGCTTTTCTGGAAAACCCTGACTAATGCAGTCTCCTTTCTCCAGGTTTTTCAACTTTCATTAGACTCTGGGAGGCTCATTCTGGAAAGTAAGGGAGAGTGGATAAATAAGATTAATATATAATTCTAGAGCCCATGCAATTTTTATTATTTAATAATTAAGAGACTCAGGATTACTATTAGAGACAATATTTGTATTTTGACTTGAATTAGTTTTTTCTCAAAATAATTTAATTATCTGTGCGGTCTCTTAAGGTATTAAATATTTAAAAGCTAATTATATATTGGTAGCAACTGTTAGGTTGGTAATCATTACAGGAATTTGTACAATTATAGGTAAATCCCTATGAAAATTAGCAAAGACTTGATAGTGTATTACCTAAGCACAGAGAGTAAAAATGCAACTAAGGGGTAACATTGACTCCACAAGCATATTTTAGGGTCCTCTGTCTTTTTCACTGTCTGTATCTCTCACTCTCATAGCAGTAGCAGCCCAGGTTTAAGGATCTAAAACTATTTTATGATCTGGATGGCTTTGAAATTTTTCACTAGGCTTTGATAGGTGTGAGGAGTAGGGGGTGAGAAAGGATGAGATGGTTGAATGGCATCATTGACTCAATAGACATGAGTCTGAGCAAACTCCAGGAGATAGTGAAGGATGGGAAAGCCCTGCATGCTACATACAGTCCATGGGGTTGCAAAGAATCAAACATAACTGAGCAAAAACAACAAATGGTAAATTTATTGTGCTTTATTCTGTGGTGATGATAGTTTAGAATACTATTATCTCATTGCTTTTGCCACATATTTTAAACCTGTTTGATCAAATTATTTGATGTTACTGCTGAAAATCAGTTAGAAACTGTGTTTCTTACTTTTCTTAAACAACACTTTGTAAAAAGCTGCAAATATTGTTTAAAGGACTGAGCAGAGGATGGTATATAAGAGGAATTTATGGTCAATAAAGTTTATAGTTGAATCTAAATAATTAGAAGTTGGTTTATTAATCACTTACTTTCTAGAGTAATAATAAAAATAAAGGCTTTGGTCTATATAATATACATTTTTTAAAGTTTATAATCACAGTTTAGAGGGGCATAATTCTGTAACATTGAAAGACACTTACTTAATCACATATTGAAATTAAACTCTGAAAAATATGAATATAAAGGAAAGTGCAGACATACAGGATTTTGCCTTTTGATTTTTCTTAGGTCCATTATAGGTGAAAGCATAACTGAACCTTGGTCTGAAAAGTAGGCAAAGTAGGAGTTACAAGAGGAATCAAAGGAAAATTTCTCAACCTTCCAAATGTAGCCACTCACTGAGAGACACTCACTCTCTCCTTGTTTTATGTGGTGCCAGAGTGTTGCAAAATATTCCCTTCTTAGATATAGCTTTCTCCAGTGCATTTCACAAGAAACTGCATTTTAGATAAATGGGTTTCCCATTTTTCTTCTGCAATTTGGAAGATCACAAAATAATGGTTAATTTTGGGGAAAAAGTATTTTTGTCTTGGTTTACAGACTTTTTCCTCATTGTTTATGTTTTAAATTAATGGAACCACACACAAAAGATTTATAGAGTCAAAAGATAGTGGGTGTCGTATCAAATTAATCTGTGTGATTTATTACAAATCTGAGGATGACCCCTGATCATGCAGAGCCTGAGATCATGGCCATAATGGTTTATGTGCCACTACTTGATTCATTGACCTTTCACCCTGGGGGCTTTAAAGTCATTTTGTGGAAATCTTGAGGACACTATTATCCCCAACCAGCACTGCATTCCTTGCTTTTGGCATTTATCTTAAGCTGCCTTTTTTCAAAATATCCATACAGATAATGAAGTCTAATGGAAACAGATGATTAATAAATAGTTTATCTGGGCTTTAGTCAAATAAAATATTTTTTAAAGAATATATTAGATTTTAACAATTCAATGAGCATACATTTACAATTATGTAAGGTAAGTTTCAAAGATCTACTGTATGACATAGTTGTTCAGTTGCTAAGTCATGTCTGACTCTTTGCGACCCCATAAACTTCAGCATGTCAGGTGTATTGCATACTTAAAAATTTGTCAAGAAGGCAAATTCCCTGTTATGATGCAGGTATCATGGGTGAATGCTTTTTCCAAACTCCCCAAATTGTATGCACTGACTATCTGCAGTATTTTTGTACACTGATTATACCTCAATAAAGCTGGGGGAAAACAGAAACAGTACTTAAAGCTAACATGAAACCTTTATTGCCTTTTAGGGAAACAAAAAAAAGAGGAGGAAGAAGTGGAGGAAGAAGAGCAGGATAAGAAAATATTATTTAGAGTCAAATAAACTAGGTATTCATAAGGCCAAACAAATTACTGTGAGTGAAAACCTAGCCAACTGTAATTATCAAACTAATTATTTAGTATCAGATGGCTCATAAAAATGTATTTGGTTGAATTTTACATGTATCAGTGACCAAAGATTACCAACAACATACCTGCATTTGAATGCATTCATTGCAGTGGGAGAGAAGGCACATCATGTGCAATTGTGAGGTATCTTAGTTAGAGGATATTCAAAATAGTTTGGTATGGGATTTGGACTTATGTTACCAAGATTTAGGGGAGAATTTAAGGAAGCAAGGTTTTACTTTGTGTTGGATGTTACAAGAAAGTGGAGCAATTGTTTATATATCTTAATAAATCATATCCATAAGGAGGAAAAACTAAACCCAATTTAAAATATTTGAGGGTTTAATGAAATAAAAGATACAAAGGGATTAGTAATTCTTGTAGAGTTTGCTTATAATAATGATTTCTACAATTATTTCCTTCATTTATTTTTCTTAGAAGGTTGAAAAATACTTGGGTATTAAGTATTTCCTAAAAGATGGAGGATAAGGTGGTGTTTTCTGTGTCTTTGTGTGTAGCAATTACTCTTTTGCATGCACAGTGACCCCAACTTGACTGAAAGGAGAAATATGTTCTCAGAGTTTCACTCAAAAAGTGAAACTGAAAGTGCAAGTTGCTCAGTCATGTCTGATGCTTTGCGACCGCATGTACTATGGGGTACAGTCTGTGGAATGCTCCAGCCAGAATACTGGAATGGTGAGCTGTTCCCTTCTCCAGGGCACTCAAAGCCACATTAAATAAATGATGGTGTGGCATTTTAGATTTACGTTGCTTCAAGTTGCACCAAAACTAGAAATAGAATCACAGAAAGAGTAACTTAATAGATTTCAAAGAGACATTTAAGCAAAGCAAATCATATACATACATATGCCTGGGAGATGTAGCTCAGTAACATACCTTTAAGTGTATAATATTAATGACAGATTTCCCACTTATAATAGTAAAATGGGAGAAAAACAAATAAGACACAAAATTATGAAGTTATTTGTTTTTTTGGGTTTAGATTAAAATCAGGAAAAAAACAATTGAAACCAGACTTATAAACAAAGCAGGTCTCCTATCCTCTATTCTTTATTCCTTAGTATTTATTAATTTATTCATGCATGCATTCTGCAAATATATTTGAATACATGTAATGTAAGAGGAACAAATTTTATTTATTTTGTTTTGCTTGAACAAAATAGATTAAAGTCTCATGGAGCTTACACTTATCCTCAAACCTTTTTCGGCAACATTAAAGAAACCATTTTATGCCATGGTGGCTGACCTAGTAACAAAGGAAAAAAGAATGGAATATAGAAGAAAATTGCAAAGGTACAGCTTTCATTTCATTAAGCTCTTTTAAAATCGAAAGTACTTTAAAATACTAAAAATATTTTATAAATATTTTTATAAATTATCAGCCTAATTTGGGCTTTCTCTTTCCTTGTGGTCATGGGTATGTACTGCTCAGAATTGTACATATCAACCACTAACATCAGTTGCATCTACTTAAACTTATAATCAAAAGTTAAGAACATTTTAAACATGGCAAGGAGTACATAAATTTGAAAATTCTTTAAAGGAGGACAATTTCATGGACCACCACCTTATATAAAGCCTTTATCTATTATTATTTTTAATAGTACAACAATCTACAACCAACATCTCTGATATTTCCTGGGTTTATCCCCTTCCAATCAATTATTTAGTGAAAAAAAATCAATATCATTGAAGCAGTTGTATCAGCTCTTGCATAAAATTCTACATGATCTTTCTTGAATCTTCTGAATAAATTATACATCTCTACTCTTTGCTTATATCTTTTCATTTTTCTCTTTCACTCCCTATGTTCTGATCTGACTCATCTAGTTGGGAACTGGATTATCCTTATCTGAGCCCCAACACCCATATTTAGTCTGACTAGATCCAATGAGCACATCTGACTTAGTCTAGATTTTGGTTCTCCTGAGGTGTTTTCTCTACTTGAAAGGGCCTCCCCATCATCCCCTGTCCCAAAGGCAATGTTAAGGACTTCCCAACACTTTTATTGTTTCCCTCCCCTAGTACTTGCCATGGTTAAATGCATTTCTGTTCATATATCTGTTTTCTTTTAACCTGTAAGTTATTTGAGGTCTATTTGTTTTTCCAGTGCCTAGATTGTTCCTTGTGAGGCAATAGGTACAAAATACATATTTGTTGAATAAATGAATGAATTTTTTTAAAAATACCATCATACAATGCCATTAACACTCTTCTGTGCCAGGTCCACAAAAGCTGTTTCAGAATTCAGATCTGCTTTAGACACATAATCTGCTCATAAATGTAATATAGTGAAAATATTACATATTTTTAATATTTGTTACAACCCAGTGGATTCAGGAACAGCAATAAGTAATACAATAGATTAATAAGTTTGGAGCAATACATATGAATAGTCCTATAAGTGGATAAGTAAGTGCTAGTACTATCAAATTGGAATAAGTGAATACCAATAAACATATACATTCAGTTGGAGTTAGATTTTACTCTCAAGAATTTATAGTAGGTCAATTTGGCTGTCAGTTATCAAGATTGCTGGGAGAAATATCAATAACCTCAGATATGCAGGTAACACCACTCTTATGGCAGAAAGTGAAGAGGAACTAAAAAGCCTCTTGATGAAAGTGAAAGTGGAGAGTGAAAAAGTTGGCTTAAAGCTCAACATTCAGAAAATGAAGATCATGGCATCTGGTCCCATCACTTCATGGGAAATAGACGGGGAAACAGTGGAAACAGTGTCAGACTTTATTTTTCTGGGCTCCAAAATCACTGCAGATGGTGACTTCAGCCATGAAATTAAAAGACACTTACTCCTTGGAAGGACAGTTATGACCAACCTAGATAGCATATTCAAAAGCAGAGACATTACTATGCCAACAAAGATCCAACTAGTCAAGGCTATAGTTTTTCCTGTGGTCATTTATGGATGTGAGAGTTGGACTGTGAAGAAGGCTGAGCGCTGAAGAATTGATGCTTTTGAACTGTGGTGTTGGAGAAGACTCTTGAGAGTCCCTTGGACTGCAAGGAGATCCAACCAGTCCATTCTGAAGGAAATGAGCCCTGGGTGTTCTTTGGAAGGAATGATGCTAAAGCTGAAACTCCAGTACTTTGGCCACCTCATGCGAAAACTTGATTCATTGGAAAAGACCCTGATGCTGGGAGGGATTGGGGGCAGGAGGAGAAGGGGACGACAGAGGATGAGATGGCTGGATCGCATCACCTACTCGATGGACGTGAGTCTGAGTGAAGTCCAGGAGTTGGTGATGGACAGGGAGGCTTGGTGTGCTGTGATTCATGGGGTCACGAAGAGCTGGACATGACTGAGCGACTCAACTGAACTCAACTGAACTAGCTACCAAATAGATAGGTAGGTAAAAGCAAAAATCTTTGATTTCTAAGCTTTCCTGGATTTCAGAATTACAGAATAGGGATTTTTAGTGTATCGATTTTGCCATAGCCTAGTAATTACAATGTTTTATATGTTTTATAAATGTTATATGTTTAGTTTCTAGGTGTAAAAATGTATATCAGTCAGACTTTGTATGTTTTGCTCTCTAAGAGATATATTTTTCTTATGACTTATAAGGCCACCTGAAAGTTATCTAACAGTAAATTTACATTTTCATTAAAAATTAAAGTGACTATTCTGTATATGGTAGATGTATTAACTACTTTGCATAGTAGATGAAAATAGTTCAGAATTTTTCCTTCATTTATTGATATGGTAATCTATCACATAATACATATATACAGAGAAATACGTATATATATACACAAAAATAGATTGTTTTTTTCCTATTCTGTTTCCAGTATTTAATTTATTTCTTTCATTCATTTATTCACTAATTATATGCAATGAAAAGTAATTTATCAGACACACTAGTGCTCCTCACACATGTCACTCACTTGGAGCAGTTCCTGTCTTGTGGTATATTCACAGTGCAATTCTTAACCAGCTTTCTCCATACTGATTAAAGTTGGATTTGGTCACTAGAACCCTTGTAGTTAATTTATAGACTGGGATGGTTTTGCATCTGTGATTTTTGCAACTTATTCATTGCTATGGGGATATGGTACTGAAAATGCTTTGCTATAGTTAAAGATATAATTTTTTTTATTAAAAAGATTATCATCCTTATTAAAACCTTTCTACATGAGACTGAAGGACTTAAGCTGATTCTGCTTGCCCCATATATGTGGTTCCAGACCACCAGGCTGGTGGCTCAGATTTGTACATACTGAAATTTGATATAGTAGTTGAAAAGTGGCCAGCTAACAGGGAATTGCAGTAATCAACTTGTTGGTGAAAAAAAATCAATGTACTGAACAGACTTTCAATCTTATTATAAGACCAACACAAATAAAGACAGGCAGTTGCCCTCCTTTACCAGCAGCAATGTGGAAAGGAGGAGAGAAAAGAAAAGAAAACTGACTTCATAGCTCTACAGGAAAGGATATCATTCAAAAGGCCACTAAATACCTACATAAAGCCTAAAATTATGAAATTGAAATTTGCTATTTCTGCCAAAATGTAAAATGAAATGATTTTATTATAAAGCCATTTAAATGAATTAATAGAATTTTGTTATTTGTATGAGTTGACTTATAATAAATGTGATTATGTTACAAAGTTACATAAAACCCAGGAAAAGTGGAAAGTGTACAGATATTTAAATATAGGTAAATACTAGTGAGTTACATAAACCTTTTCAAATATGAATATCTAGAATAGCTTGTGTGTTAGAAATTAAACCAGGTCAGATTTGGGACCTTTCTTTCATTCACCAGCATACTTTGTTTCTAGGAGAAAAACGGAGGAAGAATTAGGTGAGGGAGGATCAGAGGAGGAAAAAAAAAAAAGAAGAAGCAAAGAGGAAAGAAGAATTATACACAAAACATTGTTGACTACTCTCTTGGGGGTGGCTAAGGCCTAAATCAATCTAGGCTGCTCTTGAAATGCAGGCATACGTTTCCAAGCATTATATTAAAATTTCATGATCAATAACGCTGAAAGCTGCAGAACATACAAGCAAAATAAGTGCTGACAATTCACAAGCATCTGAATTTAATAAAATGTCATCCTCCAGCCTCAGCAGTTGTGCCATGAGGAGATGGCCATCCTGATTAGAATCTGTCAGATGAATCTCCATTTGTCAAGTAATAATAAACTCAGGATAGTACATTTTGTTTCAGGTTGTGTTTATTCTCCAAAATATAGCAGTCAATTCATATTCTAATATAATTCTACTGTTTTCAACATCAAGTCAACAAATCAAACAAAGACCTTGTTTTCTCCCTGAGGGAAAAGATCCAATATTTACATTCTTTAATTCTGGAGGATTTCCTCTCTCCATTAAGCAGCTTTGGTTCCAGGGCCTCTGTTTATGTATTCACACATCAGTCATCTGGTTTTTGTGGAGCTTCCTCATCTTTGGAGTCTTACTTGTTATTTATTATGAGCATGCT
The DNA here is from genome assembly GCF_027580195.1 of Bos mutus. Classification (NCBI taxonomy): domain Eukaryota; kingdom Metazoa; phylum Chordata; class Mammalia; order Artiodactyla; family Bovidae; genus Bos; species Bos mutus. Next base: position 81,600,950 of record NC_091622.1, read on the forward strand.
CAGTCATGTCCAATTTTTTGTAACACCATGGACGTGTCCAACTTACCACAAGGCTCCTCTATCCATGGAATTTTCCAGGCAAGAATACTGGAATGGGTTGCCATTTTTTTCTCTGGGGAATCTTCTTGACCCAGGGATCAAACCCACATCTCTTGTGTCTCCTGCATTGACAGGTGGATTCTTTACCACTGAGCTACCTAGGAAAGACATGGAAAATGTTACCTTTTGTACTTACTAAAAAAGTTGATACCCTTTTATTTAAGACATTCTTTGTAGAACCAGGCACTAAGAGATATGTATTTAGAAAACTAATGTTTTGGCCTAAAGGAAACTTCCACTTATTTGGAGGATAACTTATAATGCCAGATTAAACCTGAGAAAAGCATGATGATCTAGGAGATATCATATGTGATTGTCCAAAATATTATTTGTGCTGTCCTTTTTATTATTGAATAAATGTCTTGAGAAAGAATGAAAAAGAACTTGGTAAAGTTGTTTTTTTTTTTTTTAATATGTGCCTCACAAACCTGCTGTGTCACTCTTTGTTTTTATCTATTGTCAAATATTGCTATAATCTTGTACTTATTATTGTCACAGGATACCAGAATAGTCCTTAGAAGTATATTAAGTACTTGGAGTTACCCTTAAGTTGATATACAGCCTCTCATCATTCTGTCCATAATTATCTTTCTACCCAGTTTATTCTCTTCTCTTTAGTCAGGGGTTTATTAAATTATGCATTCATTTATTTCATTCAATTAATCAATATTCACTGATAATTCATTTATCAGAACCAATGTTCAGAACCTAAAAGATCCCTTGCATTGACTATTGCTGAAAGTTTTTGACGTTTGCTGTATCATTCTGCTTATATTTAAAACCCTTTCATTGTTATCTTATCTGTTCCACTATGGTTAAAGCTCCATTTAGAAAATAAATTTAGTAATTTGTAAGGGTGTAAAAGTCTAATTAAAGCTATGGTTTTTTTCAGTTGTCATGTATGGATGTGAAAGTTGGACTATAAAGGAAGCTGAGAGCCAAAGAATTGATGCTTTAGAACTGTGTTGTTGAAGACTCTTGAGAGTCCCTTGGACTGCAAGGAGATCAAATCAGTCAATCCTAAAGGAAATCAGTCCTGAATATTCATCGGAAGGACTGATGCTGAATCTGAAACTCCAACACTTTGGCCATCTGATGTGAAGAACTGACTCATTGGAAAACACCCTGATGCTGGGAAAGATTGAAGGAGGGAAGAGAAGGGGACGACAGAGGATGAGGGGTTGGATGTCATCACCGATTCCATGGACATGAGTTTGAGTAAGCTCTGGCAGTTGGTGATGGACAGGGAAGCCTGGTGTGCTGTAGTCCATGGGGTCACACAGTCAGACACGACTGAACGACTGAACTGAACAGAACTTAAAATTTGGATTACTCAGAATAGTTTCAAACAGTTGTTTGAAGATTATGAGAACATTTTTAGCTATGAAAGCTGTGAATTTTTGAAAAGAAAGCTTTAAGTATTTTTTTTTATTTTAATTTAAAATATGGGGTTCACTTAATGTGATTTATAGTCAGCCAATAGCATATATGTTTTGAATAAACATTCCAGAATGAAAAATAAATATTATCAGTTGAGTCATTCAGTTGTGTCAGACTCTTTGCAACCCCATAAACCACAGTATGTCAGTCCTCTCTGTCCATCACCAACTCCAGGAGCTCACCCAAACCCATGTCCATTGTGTCGGTGATGCCATGCAACCATCTCATCCTCTGTTATCCCCTTCTCCGACTGCCCTCAATCTTTCCCAGCATCAGGGTCTTTTCAAATGAGTCAGCTCACTGCATCAGGTGGCCAAAGTATTGGAGTTCATCAGTCCCTTCAATGAACACCCAGGACTGATCTCCCTTAGGATGGAATGGTTGGATCTCCTTTCATTCCAAGGGACTCTCAAGAGTCTTCTCCAACACCACAGTTCAAAACCATAAATTCTTTGGTGCTCAGCTTCCCTTATACTCCAACACTCACATCCATACATGACTACTGGAAAAACCATAGCCTTGACTAGATGGACCTTTGTTGGCAAAGTAATGTCTTTGCTTTTTAATATGATGTCTAGGTTGGTCATAACTTTCCTTCCAAGAAGCAAGCATCTGTTAATTTCATGGCTGCAATCACCATCTGCAGTGATTTTAGAGACCACAAAAATAAAGTCAGCCACTGTTTCCACTATTTCCCCATCTATTTGCCATGAAGTGATGGGACCAGATGCCATGATCTTTGTTTACTGAATGTTGAGTTTTAAGACACCTTTTTCACTCTCTTCTTTCACTTTCATCGAGGGGCACTTTAGTTCCTCTTCACTTTCTGCCATAAGGGTGGTGTCATCTGCATATCTGAGGTGATTGATATTTCTCCCAGCAATCTTGATTCCAGCTTGTGCTTCTTCCAGCCCAGTGTTTCTCATGATGTACTCTGCATATAAGTTAAATAAGCAGGGTGACAATATATAGCCTTGATGTACTCCTTTTCCTATTTGGAACCAGTCTGTTGTTCCATGTCCAGTTCTAACTGTTGCTTCCTGACCTGCATATAGGTTTCTCAAGAGGCAGGTCAGGTGGTCTGATATTCCCATCTCTTTCAGAATTTTCCACAGTTTATTGCAATCCACACAGTCAAAGGCTTTGGCATAGTCAATAAAGCAGAAAGAGATGTTTTTCTGGAACTCTCTTGCTTTTTCCATGATCCAGCGGATGTTGGCAATTTAATCTCTGGTTCCTCTGCCTTTTCTAAAACGAGCTTGAACATCTGGAAGTTAATGGTTCACATTTTGCTGAAGCCTCACTTGGAGAATTTTGAGCATTACTTTACTAGCATGTGAGATGAGTGCATTGTGCAGTAGTTTGAGCATTCTTTGGCATTGCCTTTCGTTGCAATTGGAATGAAAACTGAACTTTTCCAGTCCTGTGGCCACTGCTAGTTTTCCAAATTTGCTGGCATATTGAGTGCAGCACTTTCACAACATCATCTTTTAGAATTTGAAATAGCTCAACTGGCATTCCATCACCTCCATTAGCTTTGCTCATAGTGATGCTTCCTAAGGCCCATCTGATCACTGAGGAAGGCTTTCTTATCTCTCCTTGCTATTCTTTGGAACTCTGCATTCAGATGGGTGTATCTTTCCTTTTCTCCTTTGCTTTTCACTTCTCTTCTTTTCACAACTATCTGTAAGGCCTCCTTAGGCAGTCATTTTGCTTTTTTGCATTTCTTTTTCTTGGGCATGGTCTTACTTCCTGTCCTGTACAATGTCGCGAACCTCCGTCCATAGTTCTTCAGGCACTCTGTCTATCAGATATAGTCCCTTAAATGTATTTCTCACTTCCAATGTATATTCATAAGGGTAATTTAGGTCATACCTGAATGGTCTAGTGTTTTTCCAACTTTCTTCAACTTAAGTCTGAATTTGGCAATAAGAAGTTCATGATCTGAGCCACAGTCCACTCCCGGTCTTGTTTTTGCTGACTGTATAGAGTTCCTCCATCTTTGGCTGCAAAGAATATAATCAATCTGATATTGGTGTTGACCATCTGGTGATGTTCATGTGTATTGTTTTCTCCTGTGTTGTTGGAAGAGGGTGTTTGCTATGACCAGTGCATTCTCTTGGCAGAACTCTGTTACCCTTTGCCCTACTTCATTCTGTACTCCAAGGCCAAATTTGCCTGTTACTCCAGGTGTTTCTTGACTTCCTACTTTTGCATTCCAGTCCCCTATAATGAAAAGGATAACTTTTTTGGGGGTGTTAGTTTAAGTAGATCTTGTAGGTCTTCATAGAACCTTTCAACTTCAGCTTCTTAAACATTACTGATTGGGGCATAGACTTAGATTACCATGATATTGAACGGTGTGCCTTGGAAACAAACTGAGATCATTTTTTCATTTTTGAGATTGCATCCAAGTACTGCATTTCGGACTCTTTTGTTGACTATGATGGCTACTCCATTTTTTCTAAGGGATGCCTGCCCACAGTAGTAGATATAATGGTCATCTAAGTTAAATTCACCCATTCCAGTCTATCTTAGTTCACCTATTCCTAGAATGTGGATATTCACTCCTGCCATGTCCTGTTTGACCACTTTCAGTTTGCCTTGGTTCATGGATCTAACATCACAGGTTCTCATACAATATTGCTCTTTACAGCTTTGAACCTTGCTTCTATCACCAGTCCCATCCACAACTGGGTATTGTTTATGCTTTGGTTCCATCCCTTCCTTCTTTCTGGAGTTATTTCTCCACTGATCTCCAGTAGCATATTGGGCACCTACTGACCTGGGGAGTTCATCTTTCAGCGTCATACTTTTTTGCCTTTACATACTGTTCATGGGGTCCTCAAGGCAAGAATACTGAAGTGGTTTGCCATTCCCTTCTCCACTGGACCACATTCTGTCAGACCTCTCCACCATGACCCGTCCATCTTGGGTGGCTTAGTTCATTGAGTTAGACAAAGCTGTGGTCCATGTGATCAGACTGGCAAGTTTTCTGTGATTGTGCTTTCAGTTTGTCTGCCCTCTGATACCCTCTCTCAGTGCCTACTGTCTTACTTTAGTTTCTCTTACCTTGGACGTGAGGTATCTCTTCATAGCTGCTCCAGCAAAGTGCAGCCACCATCCCTTACCTTGGACCTGGGGTAGCTCCTCTCAGCTATGCTTGTGCACTGTCGCAGCCACTGTGCTAATTTCTCAAAAACAGGAAAAAGTGACACTCTGATGGGGTCTGGGAATATGAACCTTTGGAATGTGTTGTGTGAAAAATGTACCAAGAATAGAAAAGTGAGAGGAGTTGCAAGTATGCCATGACTAATGAAGAGAAGGAAAACAGAAAACTGCATTACTGAAAATAAACTTAAGTTGTACCTTATTCATTTTTTTTGATGAAAATGTGCTCTATTACATTCAAGAGGGTTGCATTTTGAGTTTTCCCTTCTAGAATATAACCAAGTCTAATTAATCAAGCATATCATGTTAGGATTATTGCTGAAGTTGAAGTTCCAGTACTTTGGCCATCTGATGCAAAGAGCCGACTCATTGAAAAAGACCCTGATGCTGGGAAAGACTGAAGGCAAAAGGAGAAGGTGACAAAGGATAAGATGGTTAGATAGCATCATTGACTCAGTGTACGTGAATCAACTCTTGGGAGATAGTTGAGGATAGAGGAGCCTGGTGGGCTGCAGTACAAGGGGTCACAGAGTTGGACACGGCTTAGCAAATGATCAACATATTAGAAAGTGCATACTTCTATTTTTTATGAGAGGTATTTGATATTATGCTAATTTCAGAAGTTCTTAATATGGATGTGTTTCAACTAATTCACATTTTGCTAAGTCAATCAACAAGCTGAAATTTTTTGGTTGTGTCTTTTTGTAATGCATGGGACACTAGTAAACCTGTTGTTATCCACATTTTCCTTCATTTTTGCTTGTATTAAAAATAGTAAGGAGCAGAGCATAGGACTGAAACCTTAACTCTAAAAACAGTTCTTGCTGTTACCGTTCTGTTATGTATTGCTGGTGAAATGAAAACCAAAGTTGATAACTATAAATTCTTCATTTATCAACCCCTTCTCTTCACAAACATTTTTATTTGCTGCCCTTTTTCAGTAGAGGTGACTGCCATCAGTGACTAAAAAGACAGAGTAATAATAAAAAATCTTCACTAGTACCTATAATAGATGACTCTGTGATAGTTTGTGAGTCTCAAATGGAAGACTTGCTCCTTGAATGAAAGTTTAACAATTTTATTATTAAAAGAATATAGCAAGAGTTTGAGTGTTAAGCTAGGAAGAGTAGTTTAAAACACTGAAATTTATAAACATTAAAATTTTAGCAACAAAGCTTATTTAGGTAAAGACAAACTGCATATATACTTAAATTATAATTGTACATTTTCAGTTCAGTTCAGTCACTCAGTTGTGTCCACTCTTTGTGACCCCATGAATTGCAGCACGCCAGGCTTCCCTGTCCATCACCAACTCCTGGAGTTCACTCAAACTCACGTCCATCGAGTCAGTGATGCCATCCAGCCATCTCATCCTCTGTCGTCCCCTTCTGCTCCAGCTCCCAATCCCTCCCAGCATCAGAGTCTTTTCCAATGAGTCAACTCTTCGCATGAGGAGGCCAAAGTACTGGAGTTTCAGCTTTAGCATCATTCCTTCCAAAGAACACCAAGGGTTCATCTCCTTTAAAATGGACTGGTTGGATCTCCTTGCAGTCCAAGGGACTCTCAAGAGTCTTCTCCAACACCACAGTTCAAAAGCTTTGATTCTTCGGCGCTCAGCTCTCTTCACAGTCCAACTCTCACATCCATACATGCCTACTGGAAAAACCATAGCCTTGACTAGACGGACCTTTGTTGGCAAAGTAATGACTCTGCTTTTTAATATGCTATCTAGGTTGGACATAACTTTCCTTCCAAGGAGTAAGCGTCTTTTAATTTCATGGCTGCAATCACCATCTGCAGTGATTTTGGAGCCCAAAAAGATAAAGTCTGACACTGTTTCCACTGTTTCCCCATCTATTTGCCATGAAGTGATGGGACCAGATGCCATGATCTTCGTTTTCTGAATGTTGAGCTTTAAGCTAACTTTTTCAATCTCTTCTTTCATTTTCATCAGGAAGCTTTTTAGTTCCTCTTCACTTTCTGCTATAAGGGTGGTGTCATCTGCATATCTGAGGTTATTGATATTTCTCCCGGCAATCTTGATTCCAGCTTGTGTTTCTTCCCGCCCAGCATTTCTCATGATGTACTCTGCATGGAAGTTAAATAAGCAGAGTGACAATATACAACCTTGATGTACTCCTTTTCCTATTTGGAACCAGTCTGTTGTTCCATGTCCAGTTCTTACTGTTGCTTCCTGACCTGATTATAGGTTTCTCAAGAGGCAGGTCAGGTGGTCTGGTATTCCCATCTCTTTCAGAATTTTCCATAGTTTATCGTGATCCACACAGTCAAAGGCTGTGGCATAGTCAATAAAGCAGAAAGAGATGTTTTTCCGGAACTCTCTTGCTTTTTTGGTGATCCAGTGGATGTTGGCAATTTGATCTCTGGTTCGTCTGCCTTTTCTAAAACGAGCTTGAACATCTGGAAGTTCACAGTTCACGTATTGCTGAAGCCTGGCTTGGAGAATTTTGAGCATTACTTTACTAGCATGTGAGATGAAATGCAGTACTGGGATGCAATCTCAAAAATGACAGAATGATCTCTGTTCATTTCCAAGGGAATCCATTCAATATCACAGTAATCCAAGTCTATGCCCCAACCAGTAATGCTGAAGAAGCTGAAGTTGAACGGTTCTGTGAAGACCTACAAGACCTTTTAGAACTAACACCCAAAAAAGATGTCCTTTTCATTATAGGGGACTGGAATGCAAAAGTAGGAAGTCAAGAAACACCTGGAGTAACAGGCAAATTTGGCCTTGGAATATGGAATGAAGCAAGGCAAAATCTAATAGAGTTTTGCTAAGAGAATGCACTGGTCATAGCAAACAACCTCTTCCAACAACACAAGAGAAGACTACCTGTGGACGTCACCTGATGGTCAACACTGAAATCAGATTGATTATGTTCTTTGCAGCCAAAGATGGAGGAGCTCTCTACAGTCAGCAAAAACAAGACTGGGAGCTCACTGTGGCTCAAATCATGAACTCCTTATTGCCAAATTCAGACTTTAGTTGAAGAAAGTAGGAAAAACACTAGACCATTCAGGTATGACCTAAATCAAATCCCTTATGATTATACAGTGGAAGTGAGAAATAGATTTAAGGGACTAGATCTGATAGAGTACCTGAAGAACTATGGATGGAGGTTCATGACATTGTACAGGAGACAGGGATCAAGACCATCCCCATGGAAAAGAAATGCAAAAAAGCAAAATGGCTGTCTGGGGAGGCCTTACAAATAGCTGTGAAAAGAAGAGAAGCGAAAAGTAAAGGAGAAAGGGAAAGATGTAAGCATCTGAATGCAGAGTTCCAAAAAATAGCAAGACGAGATAAGAAAGTCTTCCTCAGCCATCAGTGCAAAGAAATAGAGGAAAACAACAGAATAGGAAAGACTAGAGATCTCTTCAAGAAAATTAGAGATACCAAGGGAACATTTCATGCAAAGATGGGCTCAATAAAGGACAGAAATTGTATGGACCTAACGGAAGCAGAAGATATCAAGAAGAGGTGACAAGAATACACAGAAGAACTGTACAAAAAAGATCTTCACGACGCAGATAATCACAATGGTGTGATCACTCACCTACAGCCAGACGTTCTGGAATGTGAAGTCATGTGGGCCTTAGAAAGCATCACTACAAACAAAGCTAGTAGAGGTGATGGAATTCCAGTTGAGCTATTTCAAATCCTGAAAGATGATCCTGTGAAAGTGTGCACTCAATATACCAGCAAATTTGGAAAACTCAGCAGTGGCCACAAGACTGGAAAAGGTCAGTTTTCACTCCAGTCCCAAAGAAAGGCAATGCCAAAGAATTATACGTTTTAATTACATAATAAAGTACATTTAAATTGGACTTAATTTTCAGGGTTTGATGAAGGTAGGAAAAACACAAGATGGACTATTAATTTTTGTTCCTAAACATCTCTTTCTTTGCTTCTCTTTCTCATTCTTCTTTTTCCAATTATTGTAAATTTGTGTGGATATGGTTTTTTATACACATTCTCTTTGTATTTCAATCCATAGCAATACTTATTGGAGAAGGCAATTGCAACCCACTCCAGTACTCGTGCCTGGCAAATCCCATGGACTGAGGAGCCTGATAGGCTGCAGTCCATGGGGTTGCTATGAGTCGGACACGACTGAGCGACTTCACTTTCATGCATTGGAGAAGGAAATGACAACCCACTCCAGTGTTCTTGCCTGGAGAATCCCAGGGTTGGGGGAGCCTGGTGGGCTGCTGTCTCTGAGGTCACACAAAGTCGGACACGACTGAAGCGACTTAGCAGCAGCAGCAGTAGCAGCAGCAATACTTACACTTTTCCAAGCCAACTCTAACTTTCATACTGAGAGAAGCAGAGTTATATTACTAGCTGTATCTGCAAACAGGTCACAAAATTCACACAGCTTTGCTGAATTCAGAGTAACTTTTCAATTATAATGGCTATCTGCTTAGATACATATAACTTACTCTTCCAGGTTTACATGAAAATATCCTTTCCTGATTTTCATGGATATAATTTAATTAATAAACATCACCCATCATATGATTTAATCTATGTGAGTAATCTATCACTTATTACACAGAAGGCTAAATTTTAAAGTTAAAATTTTATGATACCAAAAGTCAATAAATACAAGTTAGGTTAAGCAGAAGTGTATATCAATTACAGCAATGTGGGAGAAAACAAACAATGTGGGACATATTTAGTGCTTTATAGTACAAACCGTGCACACTTTTCTTATTCTTTCTTCAATGAAGAGAAAGGATGTTAACTTCAGTGAGTAGAAAAACTATATTCAAACATTTGTTGTCCATAGCATCTTCTAAAGCCAAATTGAGTTGAGGTAAAACTGAAAAGGTGGAAATATGTATACAAGACAACAATATAATGTTATTGAAATAGATAACTTGATTTTTATTTTCTCATCGGTTTTATTTCAGATTATATTTATACAGATTATTTTTCAGGTAAGAAAAGACGAGACAGCAAAAGAGACACTGATGTATGTAACAGTCTTATGGACTCTGTGGGAGAGGGAGAGGGTGGGAAGATTTGGGAGAATGGCATTGAAACATGTAAAATATCATGTATGAAACGAGATGCCAGTCCAGGTTTGATACACGATACTTGATGCATGGGGCTAATGCACTGGGACGACCCAGAGGGATGGTATGGGGAGGGAGGAGGGGTGAGGGTTCAGGATGGGGAGCACATGTATACCTGTGATGGATTCATTTTGATATTTGGCAAAACTAATACAATTATGTAAAGTTTAAAAATAAAATAAAATTAAAAAAAAAAAAGACAATTCAATATATTTGTGAAAACAAAAGCTATTTATCTGGAGCAAAAATTTAGGAATTAAACAACATGTATAATATCATATATGAAACAAGTCACCAGTCCAAGTTTGATGCATGATACTGGTTGCTTGGGGCTGGTGCACTGGGACGACCCAGAGGGATGGTGCGGGGAGGGATGAGGGAGGGGGGTTCGGGATGGGGAACATGTGTATACCTGTGGCGGATTCATACTGATGTATGGCAAAACCAATACAGTATTGTAAAGTAATTAACCTCCAACTAAAATAAATAAATTTATATTTAAAAGAAAAAAATAAAAATTAACAGAAACTAAAAAAACAAAGAACAATGCAAATAAATAGAGGAAAGCAACAGAATGGGAAAGACTAGTGAGCTCTTCAAGAAAATTGGCAATATCAAAGGAAAATTTCATACAACGATGGACACAATAAAGGACAGAAATGTTATGGGCCTAACAGAAGCAGAAGAGATCAAGAAGAGATGGCAAAAATACACAGAACTATACAAAAATATCTTAATGACCCAGATAATCATGATGATGTGATCACTCACCTAGAGCCAGACATCCTGGAGTGTGAAATCAAGTGGGGCTTAGGAAGCATTATTACTGAGCAAAGCTAGTGAAGGTGATGGAATTCCAGCTGAGCTATTTAAAATACTAAAAGACAGTATTCTTCAAGTGCCACACTAAATATGCCAGCAAATTTGGAAAACTCAGCTGTGGCCACAGGACTGGAAAAAGTCAGTTTTCATTTTAATTCCAGAGAAAGGCAATGTCAAAGAATACTCAGACTACCATACATTTGCACTTATTTCACATGCTAGCAAGGTAAAGCTAGGGCTTCCTTGGTGGCTCAGAGGGTAAAGAATCTGCTTGCAAAGCGGGAGACCTGGGTTTGATCCCTGGATTAAGAAGATCCCCTGGAGGAAGGCACAGAAACCCACTGCAGTATTCTTTCTTGGAGAATCCCCATGGACAGAAGAGCCTGATGGGCTACAATCTATGAGGTCACAAAGAGTTGGATATAACTGAGCAACTAAGCATCCAGAGCACAAGTTTCAGCCATACATGAACTGAGAACATCCAGATGTACAAGCTAGATTTAGAAAAGGCAGGAAAACTAGAGATCAAACTTCCAACATCCATTGGATCAAAGAAAAAGTGTGGCAGTTCTAGAAAAATATCTACTTCTGCTTCATTGACTAAGCTAAAGCCTTGGACTATGTAAAAGTGAAAGTAGCTCAGTTGTGTCTGACTCTTGGCGACCCCAAGGACTATACAGTCCATGGAATTCTCAACCCAGGGATCAAACCCAGCGCTCCCACATTGCACACAGATTCTTTACCGGTTGAGCCACACTGTGTGTGTCACAATAAACTGTGGAAAATTCTTAAAGAGATGGGGATACCAGACCACATTACATGTCTCCTGAGAAACCTATATGTAGGTCAAGAAACAACAGAACTGGACATGGAACAACAGACTGGTTCAAAATTGGGAAAGGAGTATATAAAGGCTGTACATTGTCAGCCTTACCCTGCTCATTTAACTTCTGTGCAAAGTACACCATGGGAAATGCTGCCCTGGATGAATCTCAAACTGAAATCAAGATTGCCAGGAGAAATGTCAACAACCACAGATATGCAGATTTTACCACCCTAATGGCAGAAAGTGAATAGGAACTAAATAGCTTCTTGATGAAGGTAAAAGAAGGGAGTGGAAAAGCTGGCTTAAAAGTCAGCATTCAAAAAACTGGGACCATGGCATTTGGTCTGATCACTTTATGGCAAATAGATGGGAAACAATGGAAACAGTGACAGATTTATTTATTTTGCTCTGAAATCACTGGATGGTGACTACAGTAATAAAATCAAAAGACACTTTCTCCTTAGAAAAAAAGCTATGACCAACATAGACAGTGTACAAAAAGCAGAGACATCACTTTGCCAACAAAGGTCCATAGAGTCAAAGCTGTGGTTTTCCAGTAGTCATGTATGGATGTGAGAGCTGGACCACAAATAAAGCTGAGTATGGAAGAACTGTTGCTTTTGGGCCATGGTGCTTGAGAAGACTTGAGCGTCCCTTAGATAGCAAGGAGATCGAACTAGCCAATCTTAAAGGAAGTCAAACCTGAATATTCATTCAAAGGGCTAATATTGAAGCTGAAGTTCCAATACTTTGGCTACCTGATGCAAGGAGATGACTCATTGGAAAAGTCCCTTATTCTGGGAAAGATTGAGGGCAGGAGGAGAAGGTGATGACAGAGCATGACATGGTTGTATGGCATCATCAACTCAATGTACATGAGTTTGAGCAAGATCCAGGAAATAGTGAAGGACACGGAAGCCTGGTGTGCTGCAGTCCATGGGCTCACAAGAAGTTGGACATGATTTAGTGAGTGAAAAACAGCAATAAAAATGAGAAAATAATGCTCACTGATCAAAACGAATGAGGATATACATCACAAAATAATTGTGTGGTGTCTGGAAAAGGAGAGATTTCTGAGAAAAGAAAGGAAACCTAGGACTAACAAAATGGATGGCATTATTGAGATATCTTTCCCAATGATCTTTTTGAGGATCGTTTTGAAACAAGGTACATATACACATTTAGTGAAGTGAAAATATTAATCACTTAGTTGTGCTGGACTCTTTGTAACCTCATGGACTGTAGCCCACCAGGCTCCTGTGTCCATGGGATTTCCCAGGGAATACTTGCACTGCTTTTGTTCTTAAAATTGGAGGCTCAGTAAGAGTTCTTTCAAATGTCATTGTCTCTAGTGGGCAATAAGAGTTGTACTCATTTCACATCTCTTTCTCCATTGCCTTTTGCCTTTCACTCTGAGGCTATAGATGGATTAAAGGAATAATGGTAGCATGAGGCCAACTATTTTGCTTTTAAGTTGCCACTCATAAAGTCCATAATGGTAATTTAAATTTGTTGCTGTTTTAGTTTTAGTTATTTATTTTCAAAGTTAAACCATAAGAAGATAAACCTTACATAATTTTGTATAATTTTACATTATCATTAGATATCATTTGTCTGTGCCTCTAATTTGTTCCTGATCATATGCAATATGACTTACCTGAGAAGCTTATTTAATCCCTCTGAACTCTATGTGATAAACAATTTTACCATTACTATTTGGAATTACCAGCTCTTATTACAAGAGAAAAAAAGAAGGTGAGAGTTTTTATAGCATGGCATTTGGTCCAATCACTTTATGGAAAATAGATGGGAAACAATGGAAACAGTGACAGATTTTATTCATTTATTTATTTTGCTCTGAAATCACTGTGGATGGTGACTACAATAATAAAATTAAAAGACACTTTCTCCTTAGGGAAAAAAAAAAAGCTATGACCAACATAGTGTACAAAAAGCAGAGACATCACTTTGCCAACAAAGTGTACATATACACATTTAGTGAAGTGAAAATATTAATCACTTAGTTGTGCTGGACTTGTGACCAGAGTGAGAAATGAACCTTTTGATATGTCAAAAGCAAACTAGCAAAAACTCGTGCTTTTAAAAACATATATGAAGGATAGGACAATAAAGGGGAAAAATAGGACCAAGATTATTTTTACTTTGATTTGTAAAAAATAATCTAGCTATTAAAAAAAAAAATCCTAGAACTCCCATGGATTCCATTATTTGTACTTGATTTTGAGCAGAACTTTGAGATAAGTGGAAAATATGTTTAACTTAAGCTTCTTCAGTTGAAATTAACCATCTGTGATCTCCTCTATACATTATCTAGAAAATTATCTGTATAGTGAAATAAAACTGGTTTAATATTTTACTTTGAACCTTTTAATAAGTTTGAATACAATATGGAAAAAAAAATCTAAAATATATCTCAAAATTTACCTAGATGTTTATAAGTAGAGTAAGGGCAAGATGCATACTGTATTCTAGAGTTAGAAAATCTGACTTCAAATCTCTCTGTCACTTATAGCTGTATGATATTAAGCAAGCTATTTCACCTCTCTAAAAGCCCATTTCCTCATTATCAGAGTGGGTAAGCTCTTATAGAGTCAGAGGGTATTATATAAATTAGCACATATATTACTCATACTGCAATGCATGACATACAATAACGTATATGATAACAATAACACTTAACCAAGTGAGCATTAACTGTTATTGTTATCATATATGACACAGAAAGCAAGGCACAAGCTAGAGACTTTAAAATAAAAATGCACTGAAATAGTTTACTTAACATTCAAATTAACATTTTATTCTCAATTTCCATATAAACAATTTCCGGAGGGAAAATGATCTATGGAAGTGATCAATGAAATGTTTACAGCCACTTGGAAACCTAAGAGTAACACTGAGCAATTTAATGTGCAATATTGTATAAAGGCACTGATTTAATCTAAAACTTGTTATATCTTTCACAGGCACACATACCTGTGCACATATATGACAGGATGGGAGCAAAGCTTTATTTATTTATTTTTTATTTTATTTTTAAACTTTACATAATTGTATTAGTTTTGCCAAATATCAAAATGAATCCACCACAGGTATACATGTTCATCACTCCGATATGAATGTTATAGACCACCAATAGAATATCTTGACCCTTTCAGAAATACATCTTAATCCAGCATCGCTTAACAGGTATATGACTCCAGTTTACTTATTTCCTAAATGCTTTATGAAAAAGTCTTTTAAAATGTGTTATTCCCTCTACACTATTTGATAAATGAAGATTAAATACTAATAACTAATAATTAACTTCTAGGTGACAAAATATCTCATGTTGTTGAACACTTACAAACAGTGCTAAGGTTTATATGCTTACTTAGTCAGATCTCAGGGGGATCACTAGAAATCCAATGAAATGAAAATTAACTACATTGTTTTAATCTTAATATATAATGGTTTCTCCTTCTGTTCATTTCAGTTCAGTCTCTCAGTTGTGTCCGGATCTTTGCGACCCCATGAACCGCAGAATGCCAGGCCTTCTTGTCCATCACCAACTGCTGGAGTCCATCCAAATCCATGTCCATTGTGTCGGTGATGCCATCCAACCATCTCATCTTCTGTTGTCCCCTTCTCCTCCTGCCCTCAACCTTTCCCAGTATCAGAGTCTTTTCATTTGAGTCAGCTCTTCACATGAGGTGGCCAAAGTACTGGAGTTTCAGCTTCAACATCAGACCTTCCAATGAACATCCAGAACTGATCTCCTTTAGGATGGACTGGTTGGATCTCCTTGCAATCCAAGGGACTCTCAAGAGTCTTCTCCAACACCACAGTTCAAAAGCAGCAATTCTTCTGTGCTCAGTGTTCTTTACAGTCCAACTCTCACATCCATACATGACCACTGGAAAACTATAGCTTTGACTAGATGGACCTTTGCTGGCAAAGTAATGTCTCTGCTTTTGAATATGCTGTCTAGGTTGGTCATAACTTTCCTTCCAAGGAGTAAGTGTCCTTTAATTTCGTGGCTACAATCACCATCTGCAGTGATTTTGGAGCCCCTAAAAATAAAGTCAGTCACTGTTTCCACTGTTTCCCCATGTATTTCCCTTGAAGTGATGGGACCGAATGCCATGATCTTAGTTTTCTGAATGTTGAGCTTTAAGCCAACTTTTTCACTCTCCTCTTTCACTTTCATCAAGAGGCTCTTTAGTTCTTCACTTTCTGCCATAAGGGTGGTGTCATCTGCATATCTGAGGTTATTGATATTTCTCCAAGCAACCTTGATTCCAGTTTGTGCTTCCTCCAGCCCAGTGTTTCCCATGATGTACTCTGCATATAAGTTAAATAAGTAGGGTGACAATATACAGCCTTGACGTACTCCTTTTCCTATTTGGAACCAGTCTGTTGTTCCATGTCCAGTTCTAACTGTTGCTTCCTGATCTGCATACAGATTTCTCAAGAGGCAGGTCAGGTGGTCTGGTATTCCCATCTCTTTCAGAATTTTCCACACAGTCAAAGGCTTTGGCATAGTCAACAAAGCAGAAATAGATGTTTTTCTAGTTTCTCCTTAGTGTAACCATTTCAAGCGAGGTGGTTTGTGATCATTAATTAAATAATTGAATGCAAATTAGACCCTTTTCTCCCGAAGGAAAAGGCTTAATTTTCAGATATTCAATAACTATTGTCCACTTCTTGCATTTGTGGTTTAAGTTGAACTCCCTACCAATTAGCTGTGTTATTCTGTGGTAAAAGAATCATTCAGACAGGAGAAAGAAACCATCTAATCACTCTTCCTCACAAAAGCAAAACCATGAAGACTGAACATGTAATATATAAATCCTTAAGTACTCATGATTTATAAACCATCTATTTTCCAAGAACCTCAGAAATGTTGCATTAGTTGTGTAGTCTAGGCTGTGGTAACAAATATTGTGACCAAAATATTTCAGTGGCTCTTAATAGAATATCTGCATAGGTATGCAGGTCACTGAGGGCTATTATACTGAAAGTCTTTCAGGCATTCAGTTTGCTAGACGTTTTGCTACCTTCTGCGTCGATTTTCAATGTCAACCTGTTCATATCTGCATAATCAAACCTAAGTTGTCAAGTCAGTTTCCAGCTGAAGGAAGAGGGAAGAGAAAGGATGAGAGCGCATGGTAGATTTTTGTGTTCCACTGTGGCACCTAACATGTCTTTTCAAATGCATTGCCCTATGTTCAATCACAAGGCCATACTTGAAATGTAACTTGAACAAATATAATATGGATGTGCACCCCAAAATAAAGACACATTGGTTTTGATGAAGTACTAGAAATCATTTGTGGAGAATGTATTTATCTGAATATACCCATTAAAGGAAGGGACTTGAATATTCTATTGATTAAAAGAAAAAAAAAAAAACTCAAGTAAAAAATTAAAGAGAAATGAGAATAATTAGGAGAACACTATGAAGCAGGATGCTCTCATTAGACAATGAATATTCTGTATTTGTACTTTCCGGCCTCCAGAACGGATCCATCCCAGGACCATGCATTGCATTAAATGATAACAGGATACAACTGCCAGTGAATGACAGGTGAAAAGGTGGGGAGATCACATTGGGGATGATCACAGACATTCAGAATGCTATTTATTTCTTCATTCTTTAATGGAGGAGGAGGTAAGATGGCAAGTAGAAGAATGTGAGCTTACTCCTTTTTATGGAAATACCAAAATCACAACTAACTGCTGAACCAGCACTGACAAAAAGTACTGGTACCTACTGAAAAAGATACCCTACCTATAGCCAAAGACAATGAAGAAGCCAAAGAAGGATAATAGGAGGGGTGTAATCTTGATAAAAATCAAATCCTATTCATGCCAGGTGGGCAACCCACATATTGGAAAACAGTTATACCACAGATGTTCTCCTACAGGAATGGAAGTTCTGAGCCCCAGTGAGACCCCATACTGAGGGTCTGGCAATAGGGGAGGCACCCCAGAGGATCTGGCTTTGAAGGCTAGGAGGGTTTGAGTGCAAGGATTCCACCTGATTGATGGCATCACTGACTCGATTGATATGAGTTTGAAAAAGCTCTGGGAGTTGGTGATGGACAGCAAAGCCTGATGTGCTGCAGTTCATGAGGTCGCAAACTATCAGACATGACTGAGTGACTGAACTGGGCAAATAGAAACTCCACTTTTGGAGGGCACACACAGGGTCTTTTGTGCATCAAGATTCAGGGGAAAAAAAGCAGTAACCTCATAAGAGATCGAGCCAGACTTGCCTGCTAGTATTGGAGGATCTCTTTCAGAGGCAGGAGGCAGCTATGGCTCACAGCAGGAACAAGGAAAGTGGTTGCAGCATTTCTGTCAAGTACTCATTGGCATGAGCGCTCTTGGAGCCTGCTATTTCCTCACCATGACCTGGCCCCAACCAACAGGTTGTACACTCCAGTGCAGAGACTCCTTAGACCAAACTACCAATAGGGCAAGAACACAGCCTCATCTTTCAGCAGACAAGCTGCTTAAAGTCTTCCTGAATAAACAGTTAACTGATAAACACATCCCCTATCACAGTTATGCTCACTAGAAAGACAAGACCCAGTTCCACCCACCAGTGGGCAGGTTATCAGTCCCTCCCACCAAGAAAGCCTGGAAAAGCCTTTTAGATCATCTCATCCACCAGGGGGAAGATAGAAAAAACAAGAACTGCATCTCTGCAGCTGGAACTACAGAAACCACAATTACAGAAAGTTGGACAAAAATGAGATTACAGAGGGATATGTCCCAAATGAAGGAACAAGATAAGACCCCAAAGAACAACTAAGTGAAGTGGAAATAGGCAATATATCTGAAGAAGAATTCAGAGTAGTAGTAGTAAAGATGATCTAAGATCTCGGAAAAACAATGGAAGCACATATTGAGAAGACACAAGAAATGTTTAAAAAAGACTTGGAAAAGCTAAAGAATAAACAGTGATGAACAATACAATAACGGGAATGAAAAATGCACTAGAAGAAATCTTTAGCAGAATAACAGGCAGAAGAGTGGAAAAGTGAGAATGGTGAGAAAGTGAGAAAGACAGAATTGTAGAAATCACTGCTATAGAACAGAATAAAGAAAAAAAGAGAGAGATAAAATGAAAGTGAAAGTTGCTCAGTTGTGTCCCACTCTTTGCAACCCCAATGAAATATGCAGTCCATAGAATTCTCCAGGCCAGAATACTGGAGTGAGGAGTCTTTCCCTTCTCCAAGGATCTTCCCAACCCAGAGATCAAACCCAGGTCTCCCACATTACAGGTGGATGCTTTACCAGCTGAGTCACAAGGGAAACCCTGCGTTTCCCCAGATTATTTACCAATTGAGCTATCAGAGAATACTTAAAATAAAGTGAGAATAGTGTAAGCCTTCTGGGACAATATTAAGTGTACCAAAATGCACATTTTATAGGTCCCAGAAGGAAATAAAGAACTTGAGAAAGTATTGGAAACATATTAGCTGAAAACTTCCCTACATGAAAAAAGAAACAGACATACAAGTCCAGGAAGCACAGAGAGTCCCAGACAGGATAAACCTAAGGAGGAACACATAAAGACATATTATAGTCAAACTGAAAAAAAATGAAGCTAGAGAAAAAATATTAAAAGCAACTAAGGAAGAATAACTGAAAAAGAAGATAGGATAAGTGAGATGGAAGATAGAATGGTGTAAATAAATGAAGCAGACAGAAAAAAAAAAAAAAAAAAAGAATTAAAACAAATTAGGACAACCTCAGAGACCTCTGGGATAATGTTAAATGCCTCAACATTTGATCAAAGGAGTGCCAGAAGAAGAAGAAAAAGAGAAAGGGCATGAAAAAATACTTGAGGAGATAATAGTTGAAAACTTCCCTAAAATGGGGAAGGAAATAGCCACCCAAGTCCAAGAAACTCAGAGAGTCCCAAACAGGATAAACCCAGGGTGAAAAACCCCAAGACATATTTTAATCAAATTAGCAAAGATAAAACTCAAAGAACAAATATTAAAAGCAGCAAGGGAAAACAACAAATAATATGCAAGGGGATTCTCATAAGGATAACAGCTGATCTCTAATATAAACTCTTCAGGACAGAAGGGAATGGCAGGACATACTTAAAGTGATGAAAGAGAAAAACCTATAACCCAGATTACTGTACCAAGCAAGGATCTCGTTCAAATATGAGGAGAAATCGAAAGCTTTACAGACAAGCAAAAGTTGAGAGAATTCAGCACCACCAAAACAGCTCTTCAACGAATGCTAAAGGATCTTCTCTAGACAGGAAACACAGAAAGGGTGTAAAAACTGGAAACCAAAACAACAAAGTAAATGGCAATGGGATCATCAGTTCATTTCAGTTCAGTTCAGTTGCTCAGTCGTGTCCAACTCTTTGTGACCCCATGAACTGCAGTACGCCAGGCCTCCCTGTCCATCACCAACTCCCGGAGTTCACTCAGACTCACGTCCATCGAGTCAGTGATGCCATCCAGCCATCTCATCCTCTGTCGTCCCCTTCTACTCCTGCCTCCAGGAGTCCCTCCCAGCATCAGAGTCTTTTCCAATGAGTCAACTCTTCACATGAGGTGGCCAAAGTACTGGAGTTTCAGCTTTAGCATCATTCCTTCCAAAGAAATCCCAGGGCTGATCTCCTTCAGAATGGCCTGGTTGGATCTCCTTGTAGTCCAAGGGACTCTCAAGAGTCTTCTCCAACACCACAGTCCAAAAGCATCAATTCTTTGGCGCTCAGCCTTCTTCACAGTCCAACTCTCACATTTATACATGACCACAGGAAAAACCATAGCCTTGACTAGATGGACCTTTGTTGGCAAAGTAATGTCTCTGCTTTTGAATATGCTATCTAGGTTGGTCATAACTTTCCTTCCAAGGAGTAAGCGTCTTTTAATTTCATGGCTGCAGTCACCATCTGCAGTGATTTTGGAGCCTCAAAAAATAAAGTCTGACACTGTTTCCACTGTTTCCCCATCTATTTCCCATGAAGTGGTGGGACCGGATGCCATGATCTTCGTTTTCTGAATGTTGAGCTTTAAGCCAACTTTTTCACTCTCCACTTTCACTTTCATCAAGAGGCTTTTTAGTTCCTCTTCACTTTCTGCCATAAAGGTCGTGTCATCTGCATATCTGAGTTTAGTGATATTTCTCCCGGTAATCTTGATTCCAGCTTGTGTTTCTTCCAGTCCAGCAATGGGATCATACTTATCAATAATTACCTTAAATGTAAATGGGTTGAAGATCCAAACCAAAAGACAGACTGGCTGAATGGATACAAAAACAAGACCCCTATATATGCTGTCTACAAGAGAGCCACCTTGAAACAAGGGACACATACAGACTGAAAGTGAAGGGCTGGAAAAAGATATTTCATGCAAATGGAGACAAAAAGAAAGCAGGAGTAGCAATACTCATATCACATAAAATAGATTTGAAATAAACGCCATGAAAAGAGACAAAGAAGGACATTATGTAATCATCAAAGGATCAATCAAAGAAGAAGATATACCAATTATAAATATATATGCACCCAACATAGGAGCACCACAATATCTAAGGCAAATGCTAACAAGTATGAAAGGAGAAATTAACAGTAACACAATAATAGTGGGAGACTATAATACCCCACTCACACCTATGGATAGATCAACTAAATGGAAACAGGAAACACAAACTTTAAATGATTCAATGGACCAGTTAAACCTAATTGATATCTATAAGACATTTCACCCCAAAACAATGAATTTCACTTTATTTTCAAGTGTACACCGAACCTTCTCCAGGATGGATCACATCCTGGGCCATAAATCTAGCCTTGGTAAATTCAAAAAAATTTAAATAATCTCAAGCATCTTTTCCGATCACAATGCTGTAAGATTAGATGTCAACTACAGGAAAAGAATTATTAAAAATACAAACATATGGAGGCTAAACAACATGCTTCTGAATAACCAACAAATCACAGAAGAAATCAAAAAAGAAATAAAAATATGTATAGAAACAAATGAAAATGAAAACACAACAATCCAAAATCTATGGGATTCAGTAAAAGCAGTGCTATGGGGAAGGTTCATAGCAATACAAGCTTACCTCAAGAAACAAGGGAAAAATCAAATAAATAACCCAACTCTACACCTAAAACAACTAGGAAAAGAAGAAATAAAGAATCCAGGGTTAGTATAAGGAAAGAAATTCTAAAAATTAAGGCTGAAACAAATGAAAAAGAAACAAAGGAGATGATAGCAAAAATCGACAAAGCTAAAAGCTGGTTCTTTGAGAAGATAAATAAAATAGACAAACCATTACCCAGACTCATCAAGAAAAAAAGGGTGAAGAATCAAATCAACAAAATTAGAAATGAAAATGGAGAAGTCACAACAGACAACACAGAAATACAAAGTATCATAAGAGATTACTATTAGCAACTATATGCCAATAAAATGGATGACTTGGAAGAAATGGACAAATTCTTAGAAAAGTATAACTTTCCAAAACTGAACCAGGAGGAAATAGAAAATCTTAACAGACCCATCACAAGCATGGAAATTGAAACTGTAATCAGAAATCTTCCAACAAACAAAAGCCCAGGACCAGATGGCTTCACAGCTGAATTCTACCAAAAATTTAGAGAAGAGCTAACACCTATCCTACTCAAACTCTTCCAGAAAACTGCAGAGGAAGTTTTCTTCCTCTGTAAACTTCCAAACTGATTCTATGAGGCCATCATCACCCTAATACCAAAACCAGACAAAGATTATACAAAAAACAAACAAACAAACAAAAACTGCAGGCCAATATCACTGATGAACATAGATGCAAAAATCCTTAACAAAATTCTAGCAAACAGAATCCCACAACATATTAAAAAGATAATACATCGTGACCAAGTGGGCTTTATCCCAAGGATGCAAGGATTCTTCAATATTCACAAATCAATCAATGTGATACACCACATATTAACAAATTGAAAGATAAAAACCATATGATTATCTAAATATATGAAAAGAAAGCCTTTGACAAAATTCAACCTCCATTTATGATAAAAGCCCTCCAGAAAGCAGACATAGAAGGAACATACTTCAACATAATAAAAGCCAACATTACCATCAATGGTGAAAAATTGAAATCATTTCTCCTGAAGTCAGGAACAAGACAAGGATGCCCCTTCTCACCACTACTATTGAACATAGTTTAGGAAGTTTTTGCCAGAGTGATCAGAGTAGAAAAAGAAATAAAAGGTATCCAGATTGGAGAAGAAGTAAAACTCTCACTGTTTGCAGATGACACGATCAAAGGATAAATACAAGAATATATAACAATTATCAATATCTAAGGCAAATGCTAACAAGTATGAAAGGAGAAATTAAAGTCAACAGTGGAGACTATAATACCCCACTCACACCTATGGATAGATCAACTAAATGGAAACAGGAAACACAAACTTTAAATGATTCAATGGACCAGTTAAACCTAATTGATATCTATAAGACATTTCACCCCAAAACAATGAATTTCACTTTATTTTCAAGTGTACACCGAACCTTCTCCAGGATGGATCACATCCTGGGCCATAAATCTAGCCTTGGTAAATTCAAAAAAATTTAAATAATCTCAAGCATCTTTTCCGATCACAATGCTGTAAGATTAGATGTCAACTACAGGAAAAGAATTATTAAAAATACAAACATATGGAGGCTAAACAACATGCTTCTGAATAACCAACAAATCACAGAAGAAATCAAAAAAGAAATAAAAATATGTATAGAAACAAATGAAAATGAAAACACAACAATCCAAAATCTATGGGATTCAGTAAAAGCAGTGCTATGGGGAAGGTTCATAGCAATACAAGCTTACCTCAAGAAACAAGGGAAAAATCAAATAAATAACCCAACTCTACACCTAAAACAACTAGGAAAAGAAGAAATAAAGAATCCAGGGTTAGTATAAGGAAAGAAATTCTAAAAATTAAGGCTGAAACAAATGAAAAAGAAACAAAGGAGATGATAGCAAAAATCGACAAAGCTAAAAGCTGGTTCTTTGAGAAGATAAATAAAATAGACAAACCATTACCCAGACTCATCAAGAAAAAAAGGGTGAAGAATCAAATCAACAAAATTAGAAATGAAAATGGAGAAGTCACAACAGACAACACAGAAATACAAAGTATCATAAGAGATTACTATTAGCAACTATATGCCAATAAAATGGATGACTTGGAAGAAATGGACAAATTCTTAGAAAAGTATAACTTTCCAAAACTGAACCAGGAGGAAATAGAAAATCTTAACAGACCCATCACAAGCATGGAAATTGAAACTGTAATCAGAAATCTTCCAACAAACAAAAGCCCAGGACCAGATGGCTTCACAGCTGAATTCTACCAAAAATTTAGAGAAGAGCTAACACCTATCCTACTCAAACTCTTCCAGAAAACTGCAGAGGAAGTTTTCTTCCTCTGTAAACTTCCAAACTGATTCTATGAGGCCATCATCACCCTAATACCAAAACCAGACAAAGATTATACAAAAAACAAACAAACAAACAAAAACTGCAGGCCAATATCACTGATGAACATAGATGCAAAAATCCTTAACAAAATTCTAGCAAACAGAATCCCACAACATATTAAAAAGATAATACATCGTGACCAAGTGGGCTTTATCCCAAGGATGCAAGGATTCTTCAATATTCACAAATCAATCAATGTGATACACCACATATTAACAAATTGAAAGATAAAAACCATATGATTATCTAAATATATGAAAAGAAAGCCTTTGACAAAATTCAACCTCCATTTATGATAAAAGCCCTCCAGAAAGCAGACATAGAAGGAACATACTTCAACATAATAAAAGCCAACATTACCATCAATGGTGAAAAATTGAAATCATTTCTCCTGAAGTCAGGAACAAGACAAGGATGCCCCTTCTCACCACTACTATTGAACATAGTTTAGGAAGTTTTTGCCAGAGTGATCAGAGTAGAAAAAGAAATAAAAGGTATCCAGATTGGAGAAGAAGTAAAACTCTCACTGTTT
The DNA here is from genome assembly GCF_027580195.1 of Bos mutus. Lineage (NCBI taxonomy): Eukaryota > Metazoa > Chordata > Mammalia > Artiodactyla > Bovidae > Bos > Bos mutus. The sequence goes on from NC_091622.1 coordinate 81,625,474, forward strand.
GCAGATGACACGATCAAAGGATAAATACAAGAATATATAACAATTATAAATATATATGCACCCAACATAGGAGTATTCAACACATAAGGCAACTGCTAACAACTATAAAAGTCAACAGTAACACAATAATTTTGGGGGACCTTAACATCCCACTTTAGTCAATGGAAAGATTATGGAGACAGAAAATCAATAAGGAACCATGAGCCCCAAATAAGATATTAGACCAGATAGACTTAATTTATATTTATAAAAAATTTAATGCAAAAGCAGCAAAATACACATTCTTAAGTACACAAGGGACATTCTCCAGAATTTATCACATTGTAGGAGACAAATAGAGCCTCAGTAAATTCAGGAAATTGAAATACATTAAGCGTATTTTCTGACCACAATGTTGTGATTAGAAATCAACTACATCAGAAAACAACAACAACAACAACAACAAAAAACAACCTGTAAAACACAGAAACACATGGAGGCTAAACAATGTACTACTAAGCAACCAATGGATTACTGAAAAAAATCAAAGAGGAAATAAAGAAAATACCCAGAGACAAATGACAACATACAGATGATCCAAAACTATCAGTTCAGTCCCTCAGTCGTGTCTTACTTTGCGACCCCATGAACTGCAGCACACTAGGCCTCCCTGTTCTTCACCAACTCCAGGAGTCCACCCAAACCCATGTCCATTGTGTCAATGATGCCATCCAACCACCTCATCTTCTGTCGTCTCCTTCTCCTCCATCCCTCAGTCTTTCCCAGCATCAGGGTCTTTTCAAATGAATTAGCTCTTTGCATCAGGTGGCCAAAGTATTGGAGTTTCAGCTTCAACATCAGCCCCTCCAATGAACACCCAAGAGTGATATCCTTTAGGATGGACTGGTTGGATGTCCTTGCAGTCCAAGGGACTCTCAAGAGTCTTCTCCAACACCACAGTTCAAAAGCATCTATTCTTTGGTGCTCAGTCCAACTCTCAAAACCATACATGACTATTGGAAAAACCCTAGCCTTGACTAGATGGACCTTTGTTGGCAAAGTATGTCTCTGCTTTTTAATATGCTGTCTAGGTTGGTCATAACTTTCCTTCCAAGGAGTAAGCGTCCTTTAATTTCATGGCTGCAATCACCATCTGCAGTGATTTTGGAACCCAGAAAAATAAAGTCAGCCACTGTATCCCCATCTATTTTCCATGAAGATATGGGACCGGATGCCATGATCTTAGTTTTCTGAATGTTGTGCTTTAAGCCGACTTTTTCATTCTCCTCTTTCACTTTCATCAAGAGGCTTTTTAGTTCCTCTTCACTTTCTACCATAAGCGTGGTGTCATCTGAATATCTGAGGTTATTGATATTTCTCCCGGCAATCTTGATTCCTGCTTGTGTTTCATCCAGCCCAGTATTTCTCATGATGTCCTCTGCATATAAGTTAAATAAGCTGGGTGACAATATACAGCCTTGACCTACTCTTTTTTCTGTTTGGAACCATTCTGTTGTTCCATGTCCAGTTCTAACTGTTGCTTCTTGACCTGCATACAAATTTCTCAAGAGGCAGGTCAGGTGGTCTGGTATTCCCATCTCTTTCAGAATTTTCCACAGTTTATTGTGATCCACACAGTCAAAGGTTTTGGCATAGTCAATAAAGCAGAAATAGATGTTCTTCTGTAATTCTCTCACTTTTTTGATGATCCAGCGGATGTTGGCAATTTGATCTCTGGTTCCTCTGCCTTTTCTAAAACCAGATTGAACATCTGGAAGTTCACAGTTCATGTATTGCTGAAGCCTGGCTTTGAGGATTTTGAGCATTACTTTATCAGTGTTTGAGATGAGTGCAATTGTGCGGTATTTTGAGCATCCTTTGGCATTGTCTTTCTATCCAAAACTATAGGATGCAGCTGAAGCAGTTTTAAGAGAGAATTTTATAACAATAAAATCCTGATTATTTGTAACGATAAAGTTAATAAACCTTTAGCTAGACTCATCAGGAAAAAGGGAGAAGGCTCAAATTAATGAAGTTATAAATGATAAAGAAGTTCCAGTGAATACCATAGAAAAACAAAGGATCATAAAAAACTACTGCAATCAATTATATACCAGTAAAATGGAGAGCCTTAAAAAACGGACAAGTTCTTAGAAAGGTACAATCTTTCAAGACTGAATGAGGAAGAAACAGAAAATATTAACAGACCAACCACAAGTACTAAAATTGAAACTGGAAGTATAAAACTCCCCCCAAACAAAAGTCTAAGACCAGATGACTTCACAGTGAATTCTCTCAAGAATTTAGAGAAGAGTTAACACCTATGCTTCTGAAACTATCCCAAGAATTGCAAAGGAAAAAAATATTCCCAAAATCATTAAATGAAGCAACCACCAAAACCAAAGATACCACAAAAGAAAATTACAGGCAAATATCAGTGATGAACATAGATGCAAAATTTTTCAACAAAAAACTAGCAAATCAAATCTAGCAAAACATTAAAAGGATCATACACCATGATCAAATGGGATTTATCAGAGATGAGAGGATTTTCGATATCTGAAATTCAATCAGTATGATACAAATGGAAGAATAAAAACAATATGATCCTCTCAATAGATGCAGTTACAAAATCTGATACCCACTTATGATAAAAAGTCTCCAGAAAGTCAGAATAGAGGGAACCTTCCTCAACATAACAAAGACCATTTAACACAACCCTACAGCTAACATCATACTCAGCTAACATTATACAACCCTACAGCTAACATCATAAAAGCTGAAAGCATTTCCCCTAAGATTATGAACAAACAACAATGTCCACTCTCATGACTCTTATTCAACATGATTTTGGAAGTCCTAGCCACAGCAGTCAGAGAAGAAAAGAAAAGTCATCCAAGTTGGAAAAGAAGGCTAAAACAGTCACTGCAGATGACATGATGCAATACAAAGAAAATCCTAAAGATGCTATCAGAAAAATACTTGAGCTCATCAGTCTGGTCAAGTTTCAGGATACAAAATAAATACACAGAATTCTCACATTTTTGTATAGCAAAAATGAAAGATCAGAAAGAGAAATTAAAGAAAACAATCCTGGGGCCTTCCCACGTGGCTCAGTGGTAAAGAATCAGGCTGCCAGTGCAGGAGACATGGGTTTGATCCCTGATCTATTTAAACCCTACATGCTGTGGAGCAACTAGGCCCATGAACCACAACTATTAACCCTCTGCTCTGGATCCCAGGAGCCACCCACATGCTGTAACTACCGAAATCCATGTGTCCTAAATCCCCTCTATACAGCAAAAGAAACCACTGTAATTTGAAGTCCACACACTGCAATTAGAGAGAAGCCCTCACTCGCTTCAATTAGAGAAAAGCCGATGTAGCAACAAAGATTCAGCAGAGCCTAAATAAATAAATAAAATTATTTTTAAAAAATCCATTTACCATTGCATCAAAAATAATAAAATACTTAGGAATAAACGTGTCTAAGGCAATAATGGATCTGTACTCCAAAAACTATAAGATGTTGAAAGAAATCAAAGATAACATAAGTAGATGGAAGATATACACTATTCTTGGATTGGAAGAACAATATTGTCAAAATGACTATACTCTTCAAGGCAATTTACAAATTCACTGTAGAACTATCAAATTATCATTGGCATTTTTCACAAAACTAGAAAAAAATTTAAGATTTGTATGGATACACAAAAGACATCGAATAGCCAAAGTGAACTAGAGAAAGAAAAACAGAGCTGTGGAATGAGGCTACTGGACTTCAGAGACTACAGACTACAAAGCTGCAGTCAGCAAAACAGTGTGGCACTGGAACAAAAACAGACATATAGATCAATGAAACAGGATAAACATCCTAGAAATAAACCTAAAAATCTATGGTTAATTCATATAAAACTAAGGTGGCAGGATTATAAAATGGAGGAAATACAGTCTCTTCAATAAATGGTTCTGGGAAAACCAGATTGCTACATGTAAAAAAAAAAAAAAAAAAAAGAAGAAGAAAGAAACTAGAACATTCTTTAACAACATGCACAAAAATAAACTCAAAATGGATTAAAATCCTAAATTCAATACCAGATACTAAGATACTATAAAACACTTAGAGGAAAATATAGGCAGAGCACTCTTTGATGTAAATTGCAGCACTATCTTTTACAATCAATGGAAATGGAAATAAAAATGAACAAATGGGACCTAATCAAACTCAAAACTTTTTTCACAGGAAAGGACACCATAATCAAAACAAAAAGACAATCCACAAAATGGGAGAAAATATTTGCAAACAGTGAGGCTAACAAGGCATTAATCTAGAAAATTTACAAACAGCTCATGTGACTTCATAGGAAAAAAACAAACAATCCAATCAAAAAGTGGAAAGGATACTTAAGTTTCTCCAAAGAAGACTTATAGTTGACCAAGGGGCACTTGAAACGATGCTTAGCATAGCTAATTATTTGAGAAATGCAAATTAAAACTACAATGAGATATCACTTCACAATTGTCAGCATGGCCATCATTAAAAAATTTATTGAGGAGGGTGTGGAGAAAAGGGGAGACTCCTACTTTGTTGATGAGAATGTAAATTGGTATGGCCACTGTGGAGAACAGCAGGTTCCTTAAGTAACTAAATATAGAGCTTCCATATAAACCAGCAATCCCACTTCTGGGCATATATCCAGAGAAATTTCCAGTTTGAAAAAATACATACATTCCAATGTACCATTTGATTATTTGCAATAATCAAAACAAGTTGTTTTTGTTGGTCATTTGCTAAGTCATGTCTGACTCTGCAACCCAAATGACTGCAGTATACCAGGCTCGTCTGTCCTCCACAGTCTCCCAGAGTTTGTTCAAATTCATATCCATTGCGTCACTGCTGTTATCTAACCATCTCATCCTCCATTGTGCCCTTCTCCTTTTGCCTTCTATCTTTCCCAGCATCGGGGCCTTTTCCAATGAGCTGGCTCTTTCTATCAGGTGACCAAAGTATTGGAGCTTTGGCTTCAGTATCAGTCCTTCCAATGAATATTCAGGGTGGATTTCCTTTAAAATTGACTGGTTTGATCTCCTTGTGGTCCAAGAGATTCTCAAGAGTCTTCTCCAGCACCACAATTAAAAATGATCAATTCATTGGTGCTCAGTCTTCTTTATGGTCCAACTCTCATATCTATACATGACTACTGGAAAAACCATAGCTTTGACTGGACAGGCCTTTGTTGGCAGAGTAATGTCTCTGCTTTTTAATATGCTTTCTAGGTTTGCCATAGCTCTTTAGCTAGTGTCCTTTAATTTCATGCTGCAGTCACCAACTGCAGTGATTTTACAGCCCAAGAAAATAAAATCTGTCACTGCTTCTGCTTTTCCCTCTTCTATTTGTCATGAAGTGATGCGACCTGATGCCACGATCTTAGTTTTTTGAATGTGGAGTTTCAAGCCGGCTTTTTACTCTCCTCTTACACTCTCATCAAGAGGCTCTTTAGTTCCTCTTAACTTTCTGCCATTGGAGTGGTATCAAGACATAGAAACAACTAAATGTTCATGGACAAATGAGTGGATAAAGAAGACTTGGTACTTGTATACAATGGAATTTTACTCAGCCATAAACATGAATGAAATAATTGTAGCAACATGCATGGGCCTAGGGATTATCATAATAAGTGAAGACTTTCAGACAGAAGACAAATATCATATGATACCACTTATATTTGGAATCTAAAAAATGATACAGATGAACATTTTTACAAAATAGAAATAGAGTCACAGATGTAGAAAGAAAACTGACAGTTATTAATGCCTGGGGTAAAAAAGAGGATGGGGGCTAAATTAGATTTAGATTGACATATATACACATTACTGTATATAAAATAAATGACATATAAGGGCCTACTGTGTATGGAACTTTATTCAATACTCTATAATAGTCTATATGAGAAAATAATCTAAAAAAGAGTATATATATATATATATGTATCTCTATATATATCTGCTTCATTCTGCTCTACAGCAGAAAATAACACAACATTGTTAATTAACTATACTCAAATAAAAATTTTAAAAAAGGATTTTATCCAGTGTTCATCGCAGTGCTATTTACAATAGCTAAGACATGGAAGCAACTTAAATATCCATCAACAGATAAATGGATAAAGATTTGTCCAATGGAATATTACTTAGCCATTAAAATGAATCAAATACTGCCATTTGCAGTAATGTGGATGACCTGAAATTTATTATGCTAAGTGAAGCAAGTCAGACAAAGAAAGACAAATATTATATCTCTCATATGCAGAATCTAAAAAAAAAAATGATAGAAATGAATTTATTTTTAAAACAGAAACAGACTAACAGACTTAGAAATGAGTCTGGTTATGATGAGGGAAGGGGAGGGTGTGAAGATCATAAATTTAGAATTAATAATTACATACTGCTATATTTAAAATAGATAACCAACAAGGCAATATTACATAGTACAGAGAACTCTACTCAATTATCTGTAATAACCTAAATGGGAAAAGAATTTGAAAAAGGATAGATACATGTATCAGATCAGATCAGAACAGATCAGTCGCTCAGTCATGTCCAATTCTTTGCGACCCCATAAATCGCAGCACGCCAGGCCTCCCTGTCAATCACCAACTCCCGGAGTTCACTCAGACTCACGTCCATCGAGTCAGTGATGCCATCCAGCCATCTCATCCTCTGTCATCCCCTTCTCCTTCTGCCCCCAATCCCTCCCAGCATCAGAGCCTGTTCCAATGAGTCAACACTTCGCATGAGGTGGCCAAAGTACTGGAGTTTCAGCTGTAGCATCATTCCTTCCAAAGAAATCTCAGGGCTGATCTCCTTCAGAATGGACTGGTTGGATGTCCTTGCAGTCCAAGGGACTCTCAAGAGTCTTCTCCAACACCACAGTTCAAAAGCATCAATTCTTCGGTGCTCAGTCTTCTTCACAAGACAGCTCTCACATCCATAAATGAGCACAGGAAAAACCAAAGCCTTGACTAGACGGGCCTTTGTTGGCAAAGTAATGTCTCTGCTTTTGAATATGCTATCTAGGTTGGTCATAACTTTCCTTCCAAGGAGTAAGCGTCTTTTAATTTCATGGCTGCAGTCACAATCTGCAATGATTTTGGAGCCCAAAAAATAAAGTCTGACTTTCAACTGTTTCCCCATCTATTGCCCATAAAATGATGGGGCCAGATGCCATGATCTTCGTTTTCTGAATATTGAGCTTTAAGCCAACTTTTTCACTCTCCACTTTCACTTTCATCATGAGGCTTTTTAGTTCCTCTTCACTTTCTGCCATAAGGGTGGTGTCATCTGCATATCTGAGGTGATTGATATTTCTCCCAGCAATCTTGATTCTAGCTTGTGTTTGTTCCAGTCCAGCGTTTCTCATGATGTACTCTGAGTATAAGTTAAATAAGCAGTGACAATATACAGCCTTTACGTACTCCTTTTCCTATTTGGAACCAGTCTGTTCTTCCAAGTCCAGTTCTAACTGTTTCTTCCTGCCCTGCATACAAATTTCTCAAGAGGCAGGTCAGGTGGTCTGGTATTCCCATCTCTTTCAGAATTTTCCACAGTTTATTGTGATCCACATAGTCAAAGGCTTTGGCATAGTCAATCAAGCAGAAAGAGATGTTTTTCTGGAAGTCTCTTGCTTTTTCGATGATCCAGTGGATGTTGGCAATTTGATCTCTGGTTCCTCTGCCTTTTCTAAAACCAGCTTGACCATCAGGAAGTTCATGGTTCACATATTGCTGAAGCCTGGCTTGGAGAATTTGAGCATTACTTTACTAGAGTGTGAGATGAGTGCAATTGTGTGGTAGTTTGAGCATTCTTTGGCATTGCCTTTCTTTGGGATTGGAATGAAAACTGAGGTTTTCCAGTCCTGTGGCCACTGCTGAGTTTTCCAAATTTGCTGGCATATTGAGTGCAGCACTTTCACAGCATCATCTTTCAGGATTTGGAATAGCTCAACTGGAATTCTATCACCTCCACTAGCTTTGTTCATAGTGATGCTTTCTAAGGCCCACTTGACTTCACATTCCAGAGTGTCTGGCTCTAGGTCAGTGGTCACACCATCATGATTATCTGGATTGTGAAGATCTTTTTTGTACAGTTCTTCTGTGTATTCTTGCCACCTCTTCTTAATATCTTCTGCTTCTGTTAGGTCCATACCATTTCTGTCCTTTATCGAGCCCATCTTTGCATGAAATGTTCCTTTGTTTTCTCTGATTTTCTTGAAGTCATCTCTAGTCTTTCCCATTCCGTTGTTTTCCTCTCTTTCTTTGCACTGATCGCTGAAGAAGGCTTTCTTATCTCTTCTTGCTATTTTTTGGAACTCTGCATTCAGATGTTTATATTTTTTCTTTTCTCCTTTGCTTTTCACTTCTCTTCTTTTCACAGCTATTTATAAGGCCTCCCCAGACAGCCATTTTGCTTTTTTGCATTTCTTTTCCATGGGCATGATCTTGATCCCTGTCTCCTGTACAATGTCACGAACCTCATTCCATAGTTCATCAGGCACTCTATCTATCAGATCTAGGCCCTTAAATCTATTTCTAACTTCCACCATTATATCTACTACTGCAGGCAGGAATCCCTCAGAAGACATGGAATAGCCATCATGGTCAACCAAAGAGTCCGAAATGCAGTACTTGGATGCAATTTCAAAAATGACAGAATGATCTCTGTTCATTTCCAAGGCAAACCATTCACTATGCCCCAGCCAGTAACACTGAAGAATCTGAAGTTGAATGGTCTATGAAGACCTACAAGACCTTTTAGAACTAACACCCAAAAAAGATGTCCTTTTCATTATAGGGGACTGGAATGCAAAAGTAGGAAGTCAAGAAACACATGGAGTAACAGGCAAATTTGGCCTTGGAATATGGAATGAAGCAGGGCAAAGACTAATAGAGTTTTGTCAAGAAAAGGCACTGGTCATAACAAACACCTTCTTCCAACAACACAAGAGAAGACTCTACACATGGACATCACCAGATGGTCAACACCAAAATCAGATTGATTATATTCTTTGCAGCCAAAGATGGAGAAGCTCTATACAGTCAGCAAAAACAAGACCAGGAGCTGACTGTGGCTCAGACCATGAACGCCTTATTGCCAAATTCAGACTTAAATTGAAGAAAGTAGGGAAAACCACTAGACCATTCAGGTATGACCTAAATCAAATGACTTATGATTATACAGTGGAAGTGAGAAGTAGATTTAAGGGCCTAGATCTGATAGATAGAGTGCCTGATGAAGTATGGAATGAACTATGCAATGAGATACATGTATAGGATAAATAAATCTCTGCTGTACACCTAAAACTAACACAACATTGTTAATCAAGTATATATAAATATAAAATTTTTTAAAAATTGTTTTAAAGAATTAAATGTAATTAGAGGAGTATGTACTCAAACTTTCATCAACTGGATTTGCTTCAGCCTGGCAGGGTAGGTTTTTATAAGTATTTCCATACATCTTAACTCCTACTGTTTTTATTCTATCACTGAGTTTTATTAACATGTGAAAACTAACTAAGGAAAAATAGGTGTGGATTAACCGTGGATGTACCTGCCTTCTCTTTGAAATTTTCTAGAATTCTGTGATAAAAGTAAAATAAATTTTTACAATGAATAATAATATTCTAGAGGACCTGTAATATACTGAAAGAGTTAACACTACACTTCAGATATACTTTTAAATGTTAATGCTAAGCTATTCTAATTATGAACATCTAGTAATAAGATGAGATGGCATCTAGGACTTGTTGTTGTTCAGTCACCCAGTTGTGCCCGACTTTTTGTGACCCCATGGACTGTAGCACGCTAGGCCTCCCTGTCCTTCTTCATCTCCTGGAGTTTGCCCAAATTCATATTTATTGCATCAGTGATACCATCCAGCTATCTCATCCTATGACACCCTAGTTTCCTTCTGCCTTCTGTCTTTCCCAGCATCAGGGACTTTTTCAGTGAGTCATCTGTTCACATCACATGACCAAAATACTGGAGCTTCAACTTCAGTATCAGTCCCTCCAGTGAATATTCAGAGTTGATGTTCTTTAAGATTGCCTGATTTGATCACGTTGCTGTCAAAGAGACTTTCAGGAGTCTTCCCCAGCACCAAAACTCGAAGGCATCAGTTCTTTGATGTTCTGTCTTCTCTACAGTTTTCCTCTCATAACCTTACATGACCATTGTGAAGACCATAGCCATGACTACAGAGACCTTTTTCAGCAGAGTAATGTCTCAGCTTTTCAATACACTGTCTAAGTTTATCATCGTTTTCCTACCAAGAAGCAATTGTCTTCTGATTTCATGGTTGCAGTCACCATCTGCAGTGATTTTGGAGCCCAAGAAGAGGAAATCTGTCACTGTTTCTGCCTTTCCCCCTTCTATTTGCCATGCAGTAATGGGGCCTGATGCCATGATCTTAGTTTTTTTTTTTTTTTTTATGTTTAGTCTTAAGCTGGTTCTTTCACTATCAAAATTAAACATAATATTATACAGGAGGCAGCAAACAAAATAATCCCAAAGAAAAAGAAAAACAAGAAGGCAAAGTGATTATCTGAGGAGGCTTTACGACTAGCAGAATGAAGAGAAGTGAAAAGAAAATGAGAGAGGGAAAAGTACATCCAATTAAGCAGAGTCTCAAAGAATAGCTAGAAGAGACAAGAAGGCCTTCTTCAATGAATGTGCTTACTCACTTCAGTCATGTCCAATTCTCTGCAACCCTATGGACCATGGCCTGCCAGGCTCCTCTGTCCAAGGGATTCTCCAGACAAGAATATTGGAGTGGGTTGCTGTTTCCTTCTCAAAATCTTCCATGCTGCTAAGTCGCTTCAGCCGTGTCCGACTCTGTGCAACCCCATAGACGGCAACCCACCAGGTTCCATCATCCCTGGGATTCTCCAGGCAAGAAGACTGGAATGGGTTGCCATTTCCTTCTCCAATGCATGAAAGTGAAAAGTGAAAGTGAAAGTGAAGTCGTGTTAGACTCTTCGCAACCCCATGGACTGCAGCCCACCAGGCTCCTCCATCCATGGGATTTTCCAGGCAAGAGTACTAAAGTGGGGTGCCATTGCCTTCTCTGTAAATCTTACATGGACAGTGTTTAACAACAGAAGAAAACAACAAAAGGGGAAAGACTAGAGATCTCTTCAGGAAAACTGGAAACATCAAGGGAACATTCTGCCCAAAGAGGGGCCCAATAAAGGATAAAAATGGTAGAGACCGAGTAGAAGCTGAAGAGATCAAGAAGAGATGGAAAGACTACATAGAAGCCTTGTATAATAAAAATCTTAATGAACCGGATTACTATGATGGTGTGGTTAGTCACCCAGAGCCAGACATTCTGGATTCCAAAGTCAAGTGGGCCTTAAGAATCACTGCTGTTAATAAAGCTAGTGGAAGTGATGGAATTCCAGCAGAACAATTCCAGTCCTGAAGTAGGATGCCATCAAGGTTTTGCATTCATTATGTCAGCAAATCTGGAAGACCCAGCAATGGCCACAGGACTGTAAGAAGTCAATCTTCATCCCAATGCCCAAGAAGGATAGTACCAAAGAATGTGCTAACCATTAGACAATTCCATTCATCTCCCATGCTAATAAAGTCATGCTTAAAATCTTACATTCTAGGCTTCAACATTATGTGGACCAAGAACTTTCAGATGTCCAAGCTGGGTTTAGAAAAGGAAGAGGAACTAGAGATCAAATTGCAAATATACACTGGGTTATAGAGAAAGCAAGGGAATTTCAGAAAAGAATATCTATCTCTGTTTCATCAACTACACTAAAGCCTTTGACTGTGTGGATCATGACAAACTGTGGAAGGCTCTTAGAGAGATGGAAATGCCAGAGTATCTTGTCTGTCTCCTAAGAACCTGTATGTGGGTCAAGAAGCAACAGTTAGAACCCTGTATGGAACAGTTGTTTGTCAGTTGCTTCATTTGCTATTATTTTCTCCCATTCTGAAGGCTGCCTTTTCACCTTGCTAATAGTTTCCTTTGTTGTGCAGAAGCTTTTAAGTTTAATTAGGTCCCATTTGTTTATTTTTGCTTTTATTTCCAATATTCTGGGAGGTGGGTCATAGAGGATCCTGCTGTGATGTATGTCGGAGAGTGTTTTGCCTATGTTCTCCTCTAGGAGTTTTATAGTTTCTGGTCTTACGTTGAGATCTTTAATCCATTTTGAGTTTATTTTTGTGTATGGTGTTAGAAAGTGTTCTAGTTTCATTCTTTTACAAGTGGTTGACCAGATTTCCCAGCACCACTTGTTAAAGAGATTGTCTTTAATCCATTGTATATTCTTGCCTCCTTTGTCAAAGATAAGGTGTCCATATGTGCGTGGATTTATCTCTGGGCTTTCTATTTTGTTTCATTGATCAACATTTCTGTCTTTGTGCCAGTACCATACTGTCTTGATAACTGTGGCTTTGTAATAGAGCCTGAAGTCAGGCAGGTTGATTCCTCCAGTTCCATTCTTCTTTCTCAAGATCGCTTTGGCTATTCGAGGTTTTTTGTATTTCCATACAAATTGTGAAATTATTTGTTCTAGCTCTGTGAAGAATACCATTGGTTGGAACAAAGGATTGTTTCAAGATCAAGAAATGAGTACAACAGGGCTGTCTACTGTCACCCTATTTGTTTAATCTATACACTGAGCACATCATGAGAAATCCTGGGTGGATGTGTTACAAGCCAGAATCAAGATAGGTGGGAGAAACATCAACAACCTCAGATATGTGGATGATGCCACTCTAATGGCAACTAGGCCTAGTCTCATTGAATGTGGGAGAGAATCATCTAATAATAAGTCCTTAGTTTTGCACTGAACTCTGCAGTTTAATTTTGTGCAGGGCTCTACAAATTCTTTGACAAGTGTAACTTGATTTTTATTAAACCCGGTATGATGACAAAGCTGGTATTGCTCCAAAAAGCAGCTTCTACATGCAAAGAAAACAGAGCCTATACGGTAAATAACCTGCTTAATATTAAAAACAAGCAAACTTCTTAGAAAGAGACACACATGCACATCCAACACCAAAAGTAAATATGAGTGGAAAAAAAGGAAAGTGACAAAAAATAATCAAGCCTTCTGATGTGCAGCTCATTGGATACAATTGCATACACATTGTATGATGTGTTTAAGTTAGAGTCACCTGAATACAGGATTCCAAAATTTAATAGTTCAAAACTGTACACCTTATCTAAGTTGTAACTGCTTTGTTTTCAATTTTTTTATTGACAATGGTCCCTTTCATTTACTTTTTCAAGCAGCACATTTTACCCTAGTTTTCAGCAGCATTCTATCAGATTTAAAGCTGTGTCATGTCTGCCACTGAAGGGCTTCCCAACAGGAAATTATTACAATATTATTACCATAGGTGAAAGATAGTGAGCTAAAGTAATGAGGAGAGTGAGGCAGTGGTGGAGCCCTCACTCTCTGCATCTCTGTAGTAGGTAAGCTAACATAGGAAAAAGAAAAAAAACAACAGGGAAATGTTCAAAATATCCCCCCAAAATGTAATGCCAGAAATAATAATACTGGGCTTCCCTGATAGCTCAGTTGGTAAAGAATCTGCCTGCAATGCAGGAGACCCTGGTTCAATTCCTGGCTAAGGAAGATCCCCTGGAAAAGGGATAGTCTACCCACTCCAGTATTCTTGGGCTTCCCTTGTGACTCAGCTGGTAAAGAATCCACCTGCAATGTGGGAGACATGGGCTCAATCCCTGAGTTGTGAAGATCCCCTGGAGAAAGGAAAGGCTACCCACTCCAGTATTCTAGTATGGAGTCCATGGGGTCACAAAGAGTCGGACACGGCTGATCGACTTTCACTCACTCACACCTGAGTTAAGTTTGTATCTAAAATCAAGTACAGGGGTATAGCTTTGGCTTAATGGACCTTTCTCAGCAAAGTAATATCTCTACATTTTAGTATGCTGTCTAGGTTTGTCATTGCTTTCCTTCCAGGGAGCAAGTGTCTTAATTTCATGGCTACAGTCACCATCCACAGTAATTTGGAGCCCAAGAAAATAAAGTTTGTCACTCTTTACATTTTCTCCCCTTCTATTTGCCATGAAGTGATGGGATCTGATGTCATGATCTCAGTTTTGTGTTTTTTTTTTTTTAAATGTTGAGTTATAAGCCAGCTTTTTCATTGTTCTCTTTTTTAATCTCATCAAGAGAACATTTAGTTCCTTTTCACTTTCTATCATTAGAGTGGTATCATCTGTGTATCTGAGGTTGTTGCTATCTCTGGGCAGTCTTGATTCCAGCTTGTGATTCATCCAGCCCTGCAGTTTGCATGTGGTACTCTGCATAGAAGTTAAATAAGCAGGGTGCAATATACATCCTTGTCTTACTCCTTTCCCAATTTTGAAACAGTCAATTGTTCTATGTTCATTTCTAACTGTTGCTTCTTGACTGGCATACAGGTTTCTCAGCATACAGATTAAAGTGGTCTGATACTCCATTAACTCCACTGGGTCTGTTCAGCCAGTGCTCCAACTCTGCGGAATGAATAACCTTGAAGATATCAAGCCTGCTAAGACAGATCTTTAATTGTCAGAAATCACTGACTTTGAAGAAGGGGTACTGATTACAGATCACTGAGGCTAGGTCAGTCAGCTCATCTGGAAATTCTAAAAAGTTTTTCTAGGTTGATATGTTCAGAAAATCTAGTGAAGAATATATGATAATTCTAGGAAATTAAAATACTTTAGAGAATTTTTTAAAGACAAGCTTATTCTAGGACTGCTCCTACAACAGTTTTCCTTGAATGAATCTCATGAGTTATCCAAGTAAATCAAGCCAAAGCTTTGGATAATAGCTAGCATATCTGAAATGCTGCTTTCATTTAATACTCAAGTTTATAGGTTATAACCTTTTGTCTATTAATTCATGTCTATTGAAAAAGAACTGTTTGCTTAGTAGCTTTTATGTCTTTGTTCTGTTAAATTTGCCTCTTACAACCTACTGATAACTAGCACTTAAAAGAGTGTTCATGGTTTCTTTGTAAAATTGATTGTTTTAGATTACATTAGACCTAAATTGGAGTGAAAAGTGGCAAATGGAAATGCGAGTCTAAAATTAATGCATCCACATTAGTCTGGATTTTAAAGCTTAACTATTCCTCCTATGTTCTGTGTAAAAGCCAGCAATAACAAAAACAGAAACAAAAGAAAGAAAGAAAGAAAGAAAAGTGTCTTATATATGACGGGAGGTGTGCAGCAGGTAGTACTCTCCAAAACAATGTAACATAGATATTGCCCAAAATTCTGGGCATATAACGTATTGCATTTACCCCATATTTATTTATTTATGTTAAACACAGAATTAAACTTATATTAAATGTCTCAATATTTCTGATATTTCTGTGTTACATATGTAGAAAAGACAGATTTAAATATATTTAATGGTGACAAAACAAAGTTTAATTTTCCCCCTGCCAGTTCTAAGGAGGAAAAAAAAAAAAAAAAGCACAGCCTTGAACTAACACCTATAGATTTCCTAAACTGTATTATTGCTATTCTTATCATATTCCATTTCTATCACAATAAATCCATTCTTGCTGCTGATGCTAAGTCACTTCAGTCATGTCCGACTCTGTGCGACCCCATAGATGGCAGCCCACCAGGCTCCCCTACACCTGGGATTCTCCAGGCAAGAACACTGGAGTGGGTTGCCATTTCCTTCTCCAATGCATGAAAGGGAAAAGTGAAAGTGAAGTCACTCAGTTGTGTCTGACCCTCAGCGACCCCATGGACTGCAGCCTTCCAGGCTCCTCCGTCCATGAGATTTTCCAGGCAAAGACTATTGGAGTGGGGTGCCATTGCCTTCTCCAAATCCATTCTTAGTTAACTCCTTATTCTGTTAGCAATTAACACAATTTATCAGTCATGAGTATGCAACAAAAATAACCCTTGACAGATTTTTTTCCATCCTGGTTATGAAACCAGACTTCATTTTCCCATATGGCATTCCAACTGCTGGCACACGTGTTTTATTTCAATTGGCATTGACTGCCCTATTACTGTCTTTCATTGCCTTTTCTTATCAGTATGTGTCCAAATTAACTATTTTTGACACTTAAAGCAGAATCATTCAATCATTACATTTTTAAAATGATGAGAACTTTTGAGGAATTGAATGAGTTTTAAGCAAAAAACTAAAATTAGATGTAGGCTGCATGGAAATCCATATCATTCTGCATTTAATGCCTAAAACATATAAAACTTTTTAATTGCTACAGACAATATCTTGCAGTGGAAACATGGAAAATAAAGTTAAATGTAAAGAACAGGAGAATTGCAAAAGGAGGTGTGAATTTATTCCAGTACTGTTGAAAGCAAGCTCTGTAATCACTGATAAGCCACATAGCCCTTCTGTGTCTCAGTTTACTTGTGTGTGTGTGTTTGTGTGTGTGTGATGTCTGCTTTGTGTACTTACCTCAGAGAGAATTGAGGAAGACAGGTGAAACATTTCTGAAACCAAAAGACAGACTGGCTGAATGGATACAAAAACAAGACCCCTACATATGTTGTCTACAAGAGACCCACCTCAAAACAGGGGACACATACAGACTGAAAGTGAAGGGCTGGAAAAAGATTTTCCATGCAAATAGGGACCAAAAGAAAGCAGGAGTAGCAATACTCATATCAGATAAAATAGACTTTAAAACAAAGGCTGTGAAAAGAGACAAAGAAGGTCACTACATAATGATCAAAGGATCAATCCAAGAAGAAGATATAACAATTATAAATATATATGCACCCAACACAGGAGCACCACAGTACGTAAGACAAATGCTAACAAGTATGAAAGGAGAAATTAACAATAACACAATAATAGTGGGAGACTTTAATACCCCACTTACACCTATGGATAGATCAACTAAACAGAAAATTAACAAGGAAACACAAACTTTAAATGATACAATAGACCAGTTAGACCTAATTGATATCTATAGGTCATTTCATCCCAAAACAATGAATTTCACCTTTTTCTCAAGCGCACATGGAACCTTCTCCAGGATAGATCACATCCTGGGCCATAAAGCTAGCCTTGGTAAATTCAAAAAATAGAAATCATTCCAAGCATCTTTTCTGACCACAATGCAATAAGATTAGATCTCAATTACAGGAGAAAAACTATTAAAAATTCCAACATATGGAGGCTGAACAACACGCTGCTGAATAACCAACAAATCACAGAAGAAATCAAAAAAGAAATCAAAATTTGCATAGAAACGAATGAAAATGAAAACACAACAACCCAAAACCTGTGGGACACGGTAAAAGCAGTCCTAAGGGGAAAGTTCATAGCAATACAGGCACACCTCAAGAAACAAGAAAAAGTCAAATAAATAACCTAACTCTACACCTAAAGCAACTAGAAAAGGAAGAAATGAAGAACCCCAGGGTTAGTAGAAGGAAAGAAATCTTAAAAATTAGAGCAGAAATAAAGGCAAAAGAAACAAAAGAGACCATAGCAAAAATCAACAAAACCAAAAGCTGGTTCTTTGAAAGGATAAATAAAATTGACAAACCATTAGCCAGACTCATCAAGAAACAAAGGGAGAAAAATCAAATCAACAAAATTAGAAACGAAAATGGAGAGATCACAACAGACAGAAATACAAAGGATCATAAGAGACTACTATCAACAATCATATGCCAATAAAATGGACAACGTGGAAGAAATGGACAAATTCTTAGGAAAGTACAACTTTCCAAAACTGGACCAGGAAGAAATAGAAAATCTTAACAGACCCATCACAAGCATGGAAATTGAAACTGTAATCAAAAATCTTCCAGCGAACAAAAGCCCCGGTCCAGACGGCTTTCACAGCTGAATTCTACCAAAAATTTAGAGAAGAGCTAACACCTATCCTTCAAACTCTTCCAGAAAATTGCAGAGGAAGGTAAACTTCCAAACTCATTCTATGAGGCCACCATCACCCTAATACCAAAACCTGACAAAGATCCCACAAAAAAGAAAACTACAGGCCAATATCACTGATGAACATAGATGCAAAAATCCTTAACAAAATTCTAGCAATCAGAATCCAACAACACATTAAAAAGATCATACACCATGATCAAGTGGGCTTTATCCCAGGGATGCAAGGATTCTTCAATATCCGCAAATCAATCAATGTAATACACCACATTAACAAATTGAAAAATAAAAACCATATGATTATCTCAATAGATGCAGAGAAAGCCTTTGACAAAATTCAACATCCATTTATGATAAAAACTCTCCAGAAAGCAGGAATAGAAGGAACATACCTCAACATAATAAAAGCTATATATGACAAACCCACTGCAAACATTATCCTCAATGGTGAAAAACTGAAAGCATTTCCTCTAAAGTCAGGAACAAGACAAGGGTGCCCACTTTCACCATTACTATTCAACATAGTTTTGGAAGTTTTGGCCACAGCAATCAGAGCAGAAAAAGAAATAAAAGGAATCCAAATTGGAAAAGAAGAAGTAAAACTCTCACTATTTGCAGATGACATGATCCTCTACATAGAAAACCCTAAAGAGTCCACCAGAAAATTACTAGAAATAATCAATGACTACAGTAAAGTTGCAGGATATAAAATCAACACACAGAAATCCCTGGCATTCCTATACACTAATAATGAGAAAACAGAAAGAGAAATTAAGGAAACAATTCCATTCACCATTGCAACGGAAAGAATAAAATACTTAGGAATATATCTACCTAAAGAAACTAAAGACCTATATATAGAAAACTATAAAACACTGGTGAAAGAAATCAAAGAGGACACTAATAGATGGAGAAATATACCATGTTCATGGATTGGAAGAATCAATATAGTGAAAATGAGTATACTACCCAAAGCAATTTATAGATTCAACGCAATCCCTATCAAGCTACCAACAGTATTCTTCACAGAGCTAGAACAAATAATTTCACAATTTGTATGGAAATACAAAAAACCTCGAATAGCCAAAGCGATCTTGAGAAAGAAGAATGGAACTGGAGGAATCAACCTACCTGACTTCAGGCTCTACTACAAAGCCACAGTTATCAAGACAGTATGGTACTGGCACAAAGACAGAAATATTGATCAATGGAATAAAATAGAAAGCCCAGAGATAAATCCATTTTTACATATGGACACCTTATCTTGACAAAGGAGGCAAAAATATACAATGGATTAAAGACAATCTCTTTAACAAGTGGTGCTGGGAAATCTGGTCAACCACTTGTAAAAGAATGAAACTGGACCACTTTCTAACACCATACACAAAAATAAACTCAAAATGGATTAAAGATCTAAACGTAAGACCAGAAACTATAAAACTCCTAGAGGAGAACATAGGCAAAACACTCTCTGACATACATCACAGCAGGATTCTCTATGACCCACCTCCCAGAATATTGGAAATAAAAGCAAAAATAAACAAATGGGACCTAATTAACCTTAAAAGCTTCTGCACATCAAAGGAAACTATTAGCAAGGTGAAAAGACAGCCTTCAGAATGGGAGAAAATAATAGCAAATGAAGCAACCGACAAACAACTAATCTCAAAAATATACAAGCAACTCCTACAGCTCAACTCCAGAAAAATAAACGATCCAATCAAAAAATGGGCCAAAGAACTAAATAGACATTTCTCCAAAAAGACATACAGATGGCTAACAAACACATGAAAAAGATGCTCAACATCACTCATTATCAGAGAAATGCAAATCAAAACCACTATGAGGTACCATTTCACACCAGTCAGAATGGCTGCGATCCAAAAGTCTACAAATAATAAATGCTGGAGAGGGTGTGGAGAAAAGGGAACCCTCTTACACTGTTGGTGGGAATGCAAACTAGTACAGCCACTATGGAGAACAGTGTGGAGATTCCTTAAAAACTGGAAATAGAACTGTCTTATGATCCAGCAACCCCACTGCTGGGCATACACACTGAGGAAACCAGAAGGGAAAAGAGACACGTGTACCCCAATGTTCATCGCAGCACTGTTTATAATAGCCAAGACATGGAAGCAACCTAGATGTCCATCAGCAGATGAATGGATAAGAAAGCTATGGTACATATACACAATGGAGTATTACTCAGCCATTAAAAAAGAATACATTTGAATCAGTTCTAATGAGGTGGATGAAACTGGAGCCTATTATACAGAGTGAAGTAAGCCAGAAGGAAAAACATAAATACAGTATACTAACGCACATATATGGAATTTAGAAAGATGGTAACAATAACCCGTTATGCGAGACAGCAAAAGAGACACTGATGTATAGAACAGTCTTATGGACTCTGTGGGAGAGGGAGAGGGTGGGAAGATTTGGGAGAATGGCAATGAAACATGTAAAATATCATGTAGGAAACGAGTTGCCAGTCCAGGTTCGATGCATGATGCTGGATGCTTGGGGCTGGTGCACTGGGACGGCCCAGAGGGATGGTATGGGGAGGGAGGAGGGAGGAGGGTTCGGGATGGGGAACACATGTATACCTGTGGCGGATTCATTTTGATATTTGGCAAAACTAATACAATTATGTAAAGTTTAAAAATAAAATAAAGTTGGAAGAATAAAAAAAAAAAAGAAAAAAAAAATGCACAACTGAGTACCTTTTGGTATATTCAAAGTGCTGCGCAACCATCAGCACAATACTATTTCAAAACATTTCCATTACCTCAAAAGAAATATCTGTAGCATTAATCAGTAACTGCTTTTTAATTTGTCACTTTTCTTCTTACCAAGGACTATTTTTTGTTGTTGTTGTTCAATGGATTCCCTCTTCTGGAGATTTGATGTAATTGAAAGTATGCAACTTGTAGCCTTAATGTCTATCTTTTTTATTTAGTATGCTTTTTTTCAAATTTTATTTATACAAAAACATGTATCAGAACTTCATCCTTTTTATGGATGAATAATAATTCCTGAAATGGATATGCTTAATATTGTTTATCTATTAAACAAGTGATATTCAAAGCATTTGACTTCTTTCCACTTTTTGATTAACAATGATACTATGAACATTTCTACATAAAATTTTTGCTGCAGCTGTGTTTAGTTGTCTGATTATATGCTTAGGAGTTAAATTTCTGAGTCATATTGTGACCACTTTTTTTTTTAAATAATTGGGACAGCAAAAACCAGAAATGCTATCATTATTAGCTTGGAATTTTTTGAATAATAGCAGACCTCCATGATTCTGTTTCTTTTCATTTAGTTTGTATTAGGAAAAAAATAGTGCAACTTTAGGAAAAATATAATTTTTAATTAAATTTTAATGTATGTAGAAGTTCTACTGTTCTAATTCCCTATTCAAGTGTATTAAAGTCAATAAGTTTTGGGAAAATATTTGATGTCCTGAAGTGGCAAGACTTTTACAATTTTCTTTTGATAAAGTCTTTAAGATTATTTAATAGTCTTGGTAACAAGTGACAAGATAATATGATATGAACAATATTTGTAAAAATTCAACCAAAAATTAATGGTTGTCTAAATGCTCACCAGGGCCTTCCTTGGTGGCTCAGATGGTAAAGAATCCACTGCAATTCTGGAGACCTGGGTTCAATCCCTGGGTTGGGAAGATCCACTGGAGAAGGGCATTCAACCCAATCTGGGATTCTTGCCTGTGCCCCATTGACAGAGGTGTCTACAAGTTGCAGTCCATGGGGTTGCAAAGAGGGGGACATGACTGAACAACTAACCACAGCACAAAAACTCATTATCTGTGATAAAATATTGGAACAAAAGAAAAATAAGATAGATTTAAGATAAAATATTATAAAAGAAGACAATATAACCTAGAACATCCCTAGTAAAATCATTGCCTTTTGTAATGCCTCTTTGAGATGACTGGTAAAGATACACTTGTGCACAAAGAGCTTGGTACACATGAATGGAATCTGCTCACTGAACTCTGTAGCTAGTGAAGATGGGCAAAGATTATTTAAGAAGCTGTGCACATCAAGAACAGTACTTAATTATTAATAAAGCCTAATAAAATCCACCCATGGAAGTCACTATCCCTTTGCAGCATAGTATATTCTACAGTTACTTAATATCTGATTTGCAAGCAGCTAAGCATCTAGGCAAGCAATTAAGCATCGAGGTATAACCTAAATCAAATCCCTTACGATTATACAGTAGAAGTGAGAAATAGATTTAAAGGACTAGATCTGATAGACAGAGTGCCTGATGAACTATGGACAGAAGTTTGTGACACCGTACAGGAGACAGGGATCAAGACCATCCCCAAGAAAAAAGAAATACGAAAAAGCAAAATGGCTGTCTGAGGAGGCCTTACAAATAGCTGTGAAAAGAAGAGAAGGAAAAAACAAAGGAGAAAAGGAAAGATTTACCCATTTGGATGAAGAGTTCCAAAGAATAGCAAGGAGAGACAAGAAAGCTTTCCTCAGTGATCAATGCAAAGAAATAGAAGAAAATAATAGAATGGAAAGACTAGAGATCTCTTCAAGAAAATTAGAGATACCAAGGGAACATTTCACGCAAAGATGGGCTCAATAAAGACAGAAATGGTATGGACCTAACAGAAGCAGAAAATATTAAGAAGAGGTGGCAAGAATCCACAGAAAAACTGTACAAAAAAGATCTTCATGACTCAGATAATTACAGTAATGTGATCTCTCACCTAGAGCCAGACATCCTAGAATGCAAAGTCAAGTTGGCCTTACAAAGCATCATTACGAACAAAGCTAGTGATGGAATTCCAGTTGAGCTATTTCAAATCTTAAAAGATGATTCTGTGAAAGTGCTATACTCAATATGCCAGCAAATTTGGAAAACTCAGCAGTGGCCACAGGACTGGAAAAGGTCAGTTTTCATTCCAATCCCAAAGAAAGGCAATGCCAAAGAATGCTCAAAGAACCACACAATTGCTCTCATCTCACACTCTAGTAAAGTAATGCTCAAAATTCTCCAAGCCATGCTTCAGCAATACGTGAACCGTGAACTTCCAGATGTTCAAGCTGGTTTTAGAAAAGACAGAGGAACCAGAGATCAAATTGCCAACATCCACTGGATATTCAAAAAACAAAAGAGTTCCAGGATAAGCTCTATATCTGCTTTATTGACTATGCCAAAGCCTTTGACTGTGTGAATCACAATAAACTGTGGAAAATTCTGAATGAGATGGGAATACCAGACCACCTGACCTGCCTCTTGAGAAATCCCTATGCAGGTCAGGAAGCAACAGTTAGAACTGGTCTTAGAACAACAGATTGGTTCCAAATAGGAAGAGGAGTATGTCAAGGCTGTATATTGTCACCCTGCTTATTTAACTAATATGCAGAGTACATCATGAGAAATGCTGGACTGGAGGAAGCACAAGCTGGAATCAAGATTGCTGGGTGAAATATCAATAACCTCAGATATGCATATGACACCACTTTTATGGCAGAAAGCAAAGAAGAACTAAAGAGCCTCTTGATGAACGTGAAAGAGGAGAGTGAAAAAGTTGGCTTAAAGCTCAATATTCAGAAAACTAAGATCATGGCATCCGGTCCCACCACTTCATGGCAAATAGATGGAGAAACAGTGGAAACAGTGTCAGACTTTATTTTTTGGGCTCCAAAATCACTGCAGATGGTTACTGCAGCCATGAAATTAAAAGATGCTAACTCTTTGGAAGGAAAGTTATGATGAACTTAGATAGCACATTAAAAAGCAGAGACATTACTTTGCCAATAAAGGTCAGTCTAGTCAAGGCTATGATTTTTCCAGTAGTTGTCTATGGATGTGACAGTTGGACTATAAAGAAAGCTGAGCGCTGAAGAATTGATGCTTTTGTTTTTTTGTTTTTTTGTTTTTGTTTTTTTGAACTGTGGTATTGGAGAAGACTCTTGCGTCCCTTGGACTGCAAGGAGATCCAATCAGTCCATCCTAAAGGAGATCAGTCCTGGGTGTTCATTGGAAGGACTGATGTTGAACCTGAAACTCCAATACTTTGACCACCTAATATGAAGTGCTGACTCATTTGAAAAGACCATGATGTTGGGAAAGATTGAGGGCAGGAGGAGAAGGGGACGACAGAGGATGAGATGGTTGGATGGCATGATCGACTCAGTGGACATGGGGTTTGGGTAAACTCTGGGAGTTGGTGATGGGCAGGGAGTCCTGGCATGCTGCGGTTCATGGGGTCTCAAAGAGTTGGACATAACTGAGTGACTGAACTGAACTGAAGCATCCATTTTGTCACACCATACTACGAAACATGCAGTATTCAACATAGCATCTGACGGTTTCCAGATACATACAGTCTTCCTAAGTGCTTTAAGTGCCATATTTTGTTTAGACTTAATATGAGTTTTACGGTTATTCTTGAAGCCACATCCGTATGTGTTCTCCTCAGTAAAGACTAAATTTGTAAGGGAGAAGAATAGAAAGTTTATCCTTGAAATGAACAATTTTACAACCTTGTCTCCTAAGGAAATGGGAACATCATGAATGATCTCTTTTCTCCTTGTTACTGTCTCCTGACCTGCTTGGGTAGCAAGTACCTGGGAAGCAGTGAAGACATAGAATTTTTATTTTATTTTACTGATTATTCTCTGATGTCACCTGCTGATGGTCTCTTGTTTCTAAAAGTCAAACTGGAAGCAGTGAATCCTCATCTAATTTAAATATTTCCTTCATAATCTTAAATGTACAATTTCCGCTAGCTGAGTCCTAAATTGTATCATTTCATGCCATGGCTTAGTCTGCTAATAATATACAAAATGGGAAAAAGTAGATATAAGAGGAATAGGTTAGCTAGTCAATCAGTAGATTCAAGAAAGAAAGCTTGAGCAAATTGACAAGACCATTGTTTCCTAATATGATGCTTTGAAAGTTTCTACCAAGTTTAAGAATCAGGGTCTTCTTTCATTTACTTTTAAAAAGTAATCTATCTTGATAGGACTTAGCTACTACCTAATATTCAAAGTTGGCTTAAAGCTCAACATTCAGAAAACTAAGATCATGGCATCTGATCCCATCACTTCATGGGAAATAGATGGGGAAACAGTGGAAACAGTGTCAGACTTTATTTTTCTGGGCTCCAAAATCACTGCAGATGATGACCGCAGCCATGAAATTAAAAGACGCTTACTCTTTGGAAGGAAAGTTATGACCAACCTATATAGCATATTGAAAAGCAGAGACATTACTTTGCCAACAAAGATCCATCGAATCAAGGCTATGGTTTTTCCTGTGGTCATGTATGGATGTGAGAGTTGGACTGTGAAGAAGGCTGAGCACCGAAGAATTGATGCTTTTGAACCGTGGTGTTGGAGAAGACTCTTGAGAGTCCCTTGGACTGCAAGGAGATCCAACCAGTCCATTCTGAAGGAGATCAGTCCTGGGATTTCTTTGGAGGGAATGATGCTAAAGCTGAAATTCCAGTACTTTGGCCACCTCATGTGAAGAGTTGACTCATTGGAAAAGACTCTGATGCTGGGAGGGATTGGGGGCAGGAGGAGAAGGGGACGACAGAGGATGAGATGGCTGGATGGCATCACTGACTCGATGGACGTGAGTCTGAGTGAAGTCCGGGAGTTGGTGATGGCCAGGGAGGCCTGGCGTGCTGCGATTCATGGGGTTGCAAAGAGTTGGACGCGACTGAGCGACTGAACTGAACTGAACTGAATATTCAAATGAAATAAAGTAAAGCAAATAAACCAACAAATTGTGCAATGATGTAATAAATCATAAACACACTAACCCAATGCAGTAATCAAGTGTCTCATTGAAGATTGTGAGAATAAGGTGTCCAGATACATTTATGACAGAAGATGAGGTGAGAGTTAACTGGAGCAAACTACAAGCATGTCCATGCTTCATTAATTCATGAATCTAATCTGAAACTTCAGCACCATTCCAATAAAAAGAGAAATGACCCTATTATCCCTTGAAAACATGGATTACATTACAACACGTTTCCTATAAAAATGGGAATTTTTTTCATTACTTAACACTAAAGTGCTGAAACCATTAGTATACCCTTTTAGACTTAAAATAAACATGTGTTTTATGTGCATGTACCTCCCAATGGAAATCACAAGTGGTGTCACATTGCACTGTGGATCCATTAGTAACATAATGGTATCCAACCACAGGTCTTGCTAATGGTTATATTGGAAATCAGTTTTTTTTTTTTTTTAATTCAAAAAGGAAGGATGGAAGGAAGGGAGGAAAGGGGAGGGGAGTAGGAAACAAAAGTTTCTCTCTCTTGCCCTTTAAAAAAATTAAATCAAATTATTTTAATTGGAGAATAATTATAATATCCTGCCATATATCGACATGAATAAGTACACTGTCAGCTTAAAAATGTGTTTCTGCTGAGTAGTTCAGATGTGATGCCTCAAGAAAGAAATGAGTGAATCAGAAGATACAATACTTTGAAAAGTGTGCAAGAATTAATAAAGGGCATGGCCTATGTAATCTCACTGAATAATTTTTTTTTTTCTCACAAGACAAAAGAGAACTATAACACTTTAAAATTGGGGCATGTGGACTTAATTTGTAATGAATATCTCAGGACGTACTAAAATCTGTTTGCATAAATGATATACAAAAAAAAAAAGCTAATTGGTTCCTTAGTGTGAATTACAATATCATTCTTCTGGAATATCACTTTAATTACTAGAAAGCAAAGAGAAGTCAAAATTTATAGTTGTGAAAGAGATGAACAATTCTATTATTGGAAAAATAGGAAAAACAATTCTATGATCAGGTTTCAAGCTTTGAAATAACTTGTGTTAGAATTATGTCTCATTTTACTTACTATATTTTGGTAAGATATGAACATAAGAGACAAGACACATTATTAAAATATATCACACTGTAAGTAAAGCCCTGATCTCTCTGACTGCTAATATGGCAGACTTAAAAGGGAATTTGTTGAAGAGAAATCTGGCTTACAGATACTGTTTTTTAATGTGAAGCCAGCTTTTTTCCAAGAAACTTAACTGCATTCTTGGTTACTGTTAGTGTCCTGAGGCCACCGGGCTCCATTAAATCTCTCTCCCTTTTTTTATAGAGCCCTGCTGAGAATAGTGATTCTGATCATTATTTTCTTAGGAAAATATAGGCATATGTTCACTCATTCTGCCATGTTGCACTTAAGTGATTAAAAATTCATGTTCCAAGTAAAAAGCTGTTAAGGAGCTAATTATTTATTCTGTTTACAAGATACACCCCAACTGGTTAGGCAAAGTGGATGCTGGGGGCTGAAGAAAGCATTAAATATATTTAGGGTGAGAAGGCCAACCTGACTCCTGGTGGGTATATTACCAAGTGATACACATTGAAAGAGTGACTTAAGCAAGCAAACCACCTATTAAATAAATGAAGTATTCATTTTAGGAAGATCTGGAATATCTTTTATCTCTTAATAACCCCCCTGCACAAAATCTTAGAAATTCATTGTCAGAGAAACTCAATTCATTATGTATCCCAAACTTGGTTGTTGAATGGAAGTACATTTTTAAATTGAATACATATAGACATAGGTTTCTCAAAAAAGAATGATCAGGAAGTAAAAAGAAATGGACTTAAGAGGGAGGGGAACAAATATTATATATTTAAAAAATCATAAACCAAAAATATGTACACTAAACTGGTAAAGAATATATTTAGAATAAAATTGCAAATGATCACTAAAAACTACTTCTGAAAGCCATTTTTATAAATCCATTGAAATTATTAATATGGTTATAAATTGATACCTGATGCAAAACTTATAAAGAAACTAATTTATATTCTATAAAATTAATTCAGTAACTGTCAATTGCCATATTACTTTTATTTGCATAAAGGATATACAGGCTGTGGAAATAATGATAATAAAGTGTACTGTGGAGTACACATTAATATATGGTAGAGAGTCTGTCACTGGACATTCAGAAACTCTGTTCTTAAGAGAAAAGTACATGAAAGAAAATGTGAGCTTGAAAAGGTGATTGCAAAATCTGAAACACTTAGATGATCACTTAATGAGTTTTCATTCTTTCCTGAAACTTCAGTTAGAATGTTATCTATCATGGGACTAAGATTTATGTACCAATAGTGTTAGATATTTCTAAATGAACATATGAACAAATGTTTATTGACAGTGTTTAAAAATAGGTCATTGTCATTAATAAAATAGACTGGATTCATAAACCACACAAATAATTAGCAACATTATAGAGTTATATAGTAAAATTTAAAAAAATATCTTAAAGAGATGAGAATACAAGACCACTTTACCTGCCTCCTGTGAAAGTTGTATGGAGGTCAAGAAGCAACAATTAGAACCAGACATGGGACAAGGGACTGGTTCAAAATTGGGAAAGGCATATGTCAAGGCTGTATGTTGTCACCCTGCTTATTAAACTTATATGCAGAGTACATCATGTGAAATGTCGGGCTGGATGAAGCAGAAGCTGGAATCAAGATTACTGGGAGAAATATCAATAACCTCAGATACACAGATAGCACCACCCTTATGGCAGAAAGCGAAGAAGAGTCAAAGAGCCTCTTGATGAAAGTGAAAGAGGAGAGTGAAAAAGCTGGATTTAAACTCAACATTCAAAAAGCCAAGATCATGGCACCAGATCCCATAATTTCATGGCAAGTAGATGGAGAAACAGTGGAAAGAGTGACAGACTTTATTTTGGGGGCTCCAAAATCACTGCAGATGGTGACTGCAGCCATGAAATTAAGATGCTTGCTCCTTGGAAAAAAAGCTAAGACAAACCTAGACAGCATATTAAATAACAGAGACATTACTTTGCCAGCTAGGTCCATCTAGCCAAAGCTATGGTTTTTCCAGTAGCCATGTACAGATATGAGAGTTGGACCATAAAAAAGGCTGAATGCAGAAAAATTGCGCTTTCAAACTGTGGTTTTGGAGAAGACTCTTGAGAGTCCCTTGGACTGCAAGGAGATCAAACCAGTCAGTCTTAAAGGAAATCAACCCTGAATATTGGAAGCACTGATGCTGAGGCTAAAGCTCCAATACTTTGACCACTGACGCTAAGAGCCGACTCATTGAAATTAAAAAAAAATCTGATGCTGGGAAACATTGAAGGCAGGAGGAGAAGGGGACGACAGAGGATGAGATGGTTTGATGGCATCACCACCTCAATGCACATGAGGTTGAGCACACTCCTGGATATGCGAAGGATAGGCAAGCATGGCGTGCTACAATCCATGGGGTCACAAAGAGTTGGACACGACTGAGTGACTGAACAAGAACAAATATAGTAAAACATACTTACATAAATCATAATGATAATTCTTAATTTGATTATGTTTTTAATAATTTAAGACACTGTCTTAGATTATAATTTGGGGCATTTATTAGCATTACATACATATTTTCTAGTCAAAGGAATAATATGGAATAGATGTCATCATACCTGATTTTCTCTTGGATCCTACAATTTAAGGAAGCCACTTTTTGTTATTTCTGACAATATATCAAATGATATAATAAGCCATAAAGTTATGGCTTAAAAAATTGCATCCATGTTTTTTGACAAGTATCCCAATATTTTAGTCATTGTGAAATTCTTAGGTGTGGTATGACTTATTTCCCAGCAATGACCAGGCTAATCAACATAATTTGAAAATATATTAGCTAAAATTATAATGTCTAATATTCTAATTTTTTTGTATCTATTTAACATTGCTCTATTTAGTTATTAGCTTTTTATCCTCTGTCCATATGTCTTTAGAATTTGCAAAACATTTATCAGTTCAGTTCAGTTCAGTCACTCAGTTGTGTCTGACTCTTTGCCACCCCATGAACTGCATCACGCCAGGCCTCCCTGTCCATCACCATCTCCCAGAGTTCACTCAAACTCACATCCATTGAGTCAGTGATGCCATCCAGCCATCTCATCCTCATTGTCCCCTTTTCCTCCTGCGCCCAATCCCTCCAGCATCAGAGTCTTTTCCAATTAGTCAACTCTTTGCATGAGGTGGCCAAAGTACTAGAGTTTCAGCTTTAGCTTCATTCCTTCCAAAGAAATCCCAGGGCTGATCTCCTTTAGAATGGACTGGCTGGATCTCCTTGCAGTCCAAGGGACTCTCAGGAGTCTTTTCCAACACCACAGTTCAAAAGCATCAGTTCTTCTGTGCTCAGCTTTATTCACAGTCCAACTCTCGAATCCATACATGACAACTGGAAAAACCATAACCTTGACTAGATGGACCTTTGTTGGCAAAGTAATGTCTCTGCTTTTGAATATGCTATCTAGGTAGGTCATAACTTTTCTTCCAAGGAGTAAGCATCTTTTAATTTCATGGCTGCAATCACCATCTGCAGTGATTTTGAAGCACCCAAAAATAAAGTCTGACACTGTTTCCACTGTTTCCCCATCTATTTCCCATGAAGTGATGGGACCAGATGCCATCATCTTCGTCTTCTGAATGTTGAGCTTTAAGCCAACTGTTTCACTCTCCTCTTTCAGTTTCATCAAGAGGCTTTTTAGTTCCTCTTCACTTTCTACCATAAGCGTGGTGTCATCTGAATATCTGAGGTTATTGATATTTCTCCCGGCAATCTTGATTCCTGCTTGTGCTTCCTCCAGCCCAGCGTTTCTCATGATGTACTCTGCATAGAAGTTAAATAAGCAGAGTGACAATATACAGCCTTTACGTACTCCTTTTCCTATTTGGAACCAGTCTTTTGTTCCATGTCCAGTTCTAACTGTTGCTTCCTGACCTGCATAGAGGTTTCTCAAGAGGCAGGTCAGGTGGTCTTTATTCCCATCTCTTTCAGAATTTTCCACAGTTTATTGTAATCCACACAGTCAAAGGCTTTGGCATAGTCAATAAAGCAGAAATAGATGTTTTTCCGGAACTCTCTTGCTTTTTTGAATATCCAGTGGATGTTGGCAATTTGATCTCTGGTTCATTTACCTTTTCTAAAACCAGCTTGAACGTCTGGAAGTTCACGGTTCATGTATTGCTGAAGCCTGGCTTGGAGAATTTTAAGCATTATTTTACTAGCATGTGAGATGAGTGCATTGTGCAGTAGTTTGAGCATTCTTTGGCATTGCCTTTCTTTGGGATTGGACTGATTAAATGATTATCTCCTATTAATGTACATTTTATATTGCCATTTTTCATTCTTTAAAACTGATGCCATTGCTTATGTAATTAGATGAAATGTGTAACAAATAAAAATATCAAAATAATATTTCTGTTTTTATAAAGCTACATGCTTTATACTGATTTCATAATCATATAAAACAGCAGTTAAATCTCACCAAATTCATGCCACCATCTGTTTTTGTAAGTAAAATTTTATTGGAACATTGTTTTACAAAGGCCTCATGCAACACATCTTGTGAAAGAATCTATAGATGTAAAACCTGGGAATACATGGCTTTCTGCTCAGGGCGATTTCAGGCATGCCAGATCTGGCAATTCCTTATGCAACTTGATCTTTCAACTATATTTTTTGAATATTTCTTAGTGCTTGGTAAGGAAAAATTAGAACATATTCTGCAGCAGATTTATCCTAATTTGATTCCAGTGAGGAACGGAAAATCCCCACTTAGAATTATTATTCATATATATGAAATTATATTTACATATACTTATGCACGCATGCACGCGCACACACACACACACACACACACACACATATATACATGTTTATACACACATAAGTTCAGATAAGTTCAGTTCAGTAGCTCAGTTGTGTCCGACTCTTTGCGACCCCATGAATCGCAGCACGTCAGGCCTCCCTGTCCATCACCAACTCTTGGAGTTCACTCAGACTCACGTCCATTGAGTCGGTGATGCCATCCAGCCATCTCATCCTCTGTCGTCCCCTTCTCCTCCTGCCCCCAATCCCTCCCAGCATCAGAGTCTTTTCCAATGAGTCAACTCTTCGCATGAGGGGGCCAAAGTACTGGAGTTTCAGCTTTAGCATCATTCCTTCCAAAGAAATCCCAGGACTAATCTCCTTTAGAATGGACTGGTCGGATCTCCTTGCAGTCCAAAGGACTCTCAAGAGTCTTCTCCAACACCACAGTTTAAAAGCATCAATTCTTTGGCACTCAGTTTTCTTCACAGTCCAACTCTCACATCCATACATGACCACTGGAAAAACCATAGCCTTGACCAGATGGACCTTTGTTGGCAAAGTAATGTCTCTGCTTTTCAATATGCTATCTAGGTTGGTCATAACTTTTCTTCCGAGGAGTAAGCGTCTTTTAATTTCATGGCTGCAGTCACCATCTGCAGTGATTTTGGAGCCCCTGAAAAATAGTCTAACACTGTTTCCACTGTTTCCCCATCTATTTCCCATGAAGTAATGGGATCAGATGCCATGATCTTAGTTTTCTGAATGTTGAACTTTAAGCCAACTTTTTCACTCTCCTCTTTCAGTTTCATCAATAGGCTCTTCTTCTTCACTTTCTGCCATAAAGGTGGTGTCATCTGCATATCTGAGGTTATTGATATTTCCCCCAGCAATCTTGATTCCAGCTTGTGCTTCTTCCACCCCAGCGTTTCTCATGATGTACTCTGTATAGAAGTTAAATAAGCAGGGTGACAATATACAGCCTTGATGTACTCCTTCACATACACATATACATATGCATATCTGTATACATTCTATACTTGCATTGGGACTTTTCATATAGAAATTATCTATGTATGCACATGTATACATATATAATATATATATATATACACACACACTTTCCAAATGAACATCTACTCATATCTACATACTTCCAGTGAAATATGCTTCAGGACACAGACATATAGAAACTATATGTTTATATACGTATGTAAATATATAAGCATGACCCTAAGCACCTCGTACTGGAAGTGTATGAGTCATGGGGAAATAAGAGTTTAAAGTTTATAAAGCTTGGTGGTGGTTTATTTATTTATTTTTCCATTGGATATATATATATATATTTTTTTTTTTTTCCACTTTACAATATTGTATTGCTCTTGCCATACATCAATATGCATCCGCCATGGGTGTACACGTGTTCCCCATCCTGAACCCCCCACCAACCTCCCTCCCCATACCATCCCTCTGGGTCATCCCAGTGCACCAGCCCCAATCTTCCTGTATCCTGCTTCGAACCTGGACTGGCGATTCATTTCATATATGATATTATACATGTTTGAATGCCATTCTCCCAATTCATCCCCCGTCCCTCTCCCACAGAGTCCAAAAGACTGTTCCATACATCTGTGTCTCTTTTGCTGTCTCGCATACAGGGTTGTCGTTACCATCTTTCTAAATCCCGTATATATGTGTTAGTATATTGTATTGGTGTTTTTCCTTCTGGCTTACTTCACTCTGTATAATAGGCTCCAGTTTCATCCACGTCATTAGAACTGATTCAAATGCATTCTTTTTAATGGCTGAGTAATACTCCATTGTGTGTAGTACCACAGCTTTCTTATCCATTCATCTGCTGATGGACATCTAGGTTGCTTCCATGTCCTGGCTATTATAAACAGTGCTTCGATGAACATTGGGGTACACGTGTCTGTTTCAATTCTTAGACCTGGGAGGTGCATGCAGCCCAGGGCCGGCCTTGGTGGTGGTTTAGTTGCTAAGTCATGTCTGACTATGTGAGCCCATGAACTTTAGCTGCCAGGCTTCTCTGTCCATGAGATTATCCAGGTAAGAATACTGGAATGGGTTGCCATTTCCTTCTCCAGGGGATCTTCCCAATTCAGGGATCACACCCGGGTCTCCTGAGCTGCAGGCAGATTCTTTACCAACTGAGCTACAAGGGAAGAGCTTGAAGCTAGTCTATGGAAACTCCTCCAGTATTCAGATATTCAAAGTTATAAGTGAAAAAATTTGGTTCTTGTAATAGTTTAGTTAAAATAAAGTTTTTTCTGGTTAGGAATATACTTGATTGTGCAGCATATATCAATATAATTATAAATGCTTTATACACCATTTTGTGCTGTGTATGTGCATGTTAAGTCACCTCAATTGTGTCCGACTCTTTGAGACCCTATGGACTGTAGCTTGCCAGCCTTCTCTGTCAATGGGATTTTCCAGGCAAGAATAATGGAGTGGGTTGCCCTGCCCTCCTGCAGGGGATCTTCCTGACCCAGTGATCGAACCTGCATCTCTTATGTTTGCAGGCAGGTTCTTTACTACTAGCATCACCTGGGAAGCTCCCTTCTTGGGAAGCCCCACATCAGTTTACCAGTAGTAAATAATGCATTTTGCTAATAGTGAATAATAATACTACAGGAAATATTGGTTTATCTTTCCCTTTTCACTTTCCAAAACTTTCAATTTAAAATTTAAATTACACTTTTTATAATTACAATTTATAAAGTTACTGTCAAATGAAGAGGTTATCAAGTTATACAGATTCAAATTGTAGGGGGCACTGACTTAGAGAAACAAAATAATGGTTATGGTGGGGAGTGTTAGGGGAAGGGATGGATTTGGGAGTTAGGGATTGGCATGTACACACTGCTACATTTAAAATAGATAACCCTCAAGTACCTACTGTATAACACAGGGAACTCTGATCAATAATTTGTGATAACCTAAACGGGAAAAAATTTTTGAAGAAGAGTGGAAACATATATATGTGTAACTGAATCACATTGCTGTACACCGGAAACTAACCCAACATTGTTAATCAACTATTCTCTAATATAAGATAAAAAAAAAGCAAAAAGTTAAAAAACAAATAAACAAACAAACAGTGCCCTAAAAAAAAGTACAGGGGCAAAGTGTTACAAGAGATGTGTCAGGAACTTAATATAAGTACTATGTTGTTTTTCTGGATTTTGAGTTGTTAATCAACAAGTCAAACCTCAAACTATTATCAGACCTTTGGAGAACAAAGATGCCACCTCTGTGAGATTGGAAGAATAGACAAATACTTGCATGGGGAGAGAAGTTATTAATCCATGCATCTTGTAAGATAGTATTTCTCTTACTTGAATACTCTTGTTTCCAAGATTGAACAATTTTGCATTCACTGTTTAGTTTTGCATTCATTTTAGTTTTCTTCAAACAGCAAATTTGACTGGACTAAATGAAAAATTATCATTTAAAGCTAGATGTGAATCATCAGATCATTCTTTTATTTATTCATTTATTTAAATTTATTTCTTATGGCCGGTAAAAGAATAGGGCAACTTGAGATCAATAAGGAAGGAAGGAATTGTTAGGAAATAGCAAAGGAAGAAAGAACAAATAGCAAAGGTAGAGAGGAAGTATCAACAAAGACAAATTTACCAGCAATCATTTTGCCTAACTTCATCCTTCAGCTTAGAATTCTGGAACCTCCATGGTAATAACCTTAAATGTAAGTGCATTAAATGCTCTATCCACAATACTTTAAGTTAGAAGCCTGGTGAATAGAAAAGATGTACCTATTTTGTGAAAAATAGGTACAAAATTTTGTATTAATATTTTGTGCAAAATATTAATAGGTATTAATTGGGTATTAATAGGTATTAATTAATTTTGTACCTATTAATAGGTATTCATTTTGTATTAATTTTTTGTGTTAATTTTGTATTAATTTTGTGTTAATTTTTTGTGCAAAATATTAATATGCCTTGTATATTCCTAGAGTCATTTCTAGGGAAGTTAAATCATGGGCAGCAGTAAAACTTCTGAGTCTGATCAGTTATCACTTATACAGATGAAGAATTTGAGGCAAATTATATATCTTATTTAGGTTCTCATAACAAGCTGGGGACATAACAAGGATAAGAGCTGAAATCTTTTTGTTCTGGTGCTTGAGTTGCAATTCTTAGCCTGGGCAGGGGTCCTCCACTAGTACATTTCCCTCAGGCTTAACCCCAGTTGCATCACCTTTTCCCATTTTTATCCCTTTTACTAAACTGGCACAAATCTTCCCTTAAAAATTTCTTACACCAGTTATTCCTTAGTTGATAATAGTACCAAAAATCTTAGGTTATTTGCTTTAGACTTGTTTTTAACTTTACAAATGTACAAACTGGAATGCAGATGAAAAGTTGATGAGGGTTATTGCTTTGGACATAAAATTTTTTTTGGTGAAAACTGCACAGTATCTAAGCTCTTGGGAGACATAATAAAAAGAGACTGAATTATACTCTAGTATATTTCCAGACCTTCCAAGTCTCTTCAGGAGAACATTTTTTCCTTTTTAAAAACTAACATTTTTAC
The DNA here is from genome assembly GCF_027580195.1 of Bos mutus. NCBI lineage: Eukaryota > Metazoa > Chordata > Mammalia > Artiodactyla > Bovidae > Bos > Bos mutus. Next base: position 81,661,662 of record NC_091622.1, read on the forward strand.
TTTACACTCCTCAATTATTAAAGGAAGAATTTTTCTTATTAGGTGAAATCAGAAATAGGTAATATTAAAGTGAAGTTTGCAATTTGTGGTAAATAATAACTGAATATATGTATTTATATTTCTTTATAGCATATTATCAGGATGTCAAATATATCAATGTAGTGTAGAAACAGAATACTAATCAAGTTATTTTAAGTTGAATCAGAATATAATGTAGAAAAAAATAACCCATGAAACTAATTATTTGGAATACATTCCAAAGTAAAACTATGTAAAATATCCTTATTTTTCAAAATATGGGAAGACTATATGCTTACTCCTTAGAAGGAAAGTTATGGCCAACCTAGACAGCATATTAAAAAGCAGAGACGTTACTTTGTCAACAAAGGTCCGTCTAGTCAAGGCTATGGTTTTTCCAGTAGTCATGTATGGATGTGAGATTTGGACTATAAAGAAAGCTGAGCTCAGAAGAATTGATGTTTTTGAACTGTGGTGTTGGAGAAGACTCTTGAGTCTCTTGGACTGCAAGGAGATCCAACCAGCCCATCCTAAAGGAGATGAGTACTGGGTGTTCATTGGAAGGACTGATGTTGAAGCTGAAACTCCAATACTTTGGCCACCTGATGTGAAGAGCTGACTCATTTGAAAAGACCCTGATGCTGGGAAAGATTGAGGGCAGGAGAAAAAGAGGACAACAGAGGATGAGATGGTTGAATGGCATCACCGAGTCAATGGACATGAGTCTGGGGTAAACTCCGGGAGTTGGTGATGCACAGGGAGGCCTGACGTGCTGCAGTTCATGGGGTTGCAAAGAGCTGGACACGACTGAGCGACTGAACTGAACTGAACTGATACGCCTATCCAAAACAACTGTGTCTCACTGAAAAGTATTTCTCAAGTACCCATGATGCGTTTTTTACCCCTGTTTTAGAAATAATGACACATTCTTTTGACTATCTTTGTGATGAAAATTCTGCACTCATTGGTAATGAGTTTTGGAAACTATCAAAATTGTAGAGTCACGTCCAATGAATATTTTCTTTCTTTTTTTTAATTTAAATTTATTTATTTTAATTAGAAGCTAATTACTTTACAATATTGTATTGGCTTTGTCATACATCAACATGAATCCGCCACGGGTGTACACATGTTCCCAATCCTGAAGCCCCCTCCCACCTCCCTCCCCATCCCATCCCTCTGGGTCATCCCAGTGCACCAGCCCCAAGCTTCCTGTATCCTGCATCGAACCTGGACTGGCGATTTGTTTCTTATATGATATTATACATGTTTCAATGCCATTCTCTCAAATCATCCCCCCCCTCCTTCTCCCACAGAGACACAGATGTATAGAACAATGAATGTTTTCTTGCTAAATAGCCTATAACCATTAGTTCTGAAACACTGGATATTTATTTACAGGATTCTGCAAGTAATTTATTAAAGAACCCACCCCCATACCAAACTATAGGACATTAAGCAAAAACATTATTATTAAATGGGGCTGTAGGTTTGAAAAGTTGCTACCTTAAGGCAAGAATTTAATGTCAGTTTTGCTGAGAAACAGAACAAACAAAAACTGGTTTTGTTATAGGCAATTTGAAATAATAATGCACATGAGTATCATGGGTTTCATTGTGCCCATGATAAATTTTGCTCATAACTGTTCACCTCTCAGTTTATGTTGATGCTATATTTCTTTCTGAAAACAGAAACACATTTACTTTTCATTTCAGTATTTATTAGTGTAAAATAGAAACAAAAATTCCCATATATCCCTACACCTTTGTAATATGCCCACTAAAGTTTAGGTGCCTCAAAATAGGGGAAAAATTTAAACAAGACCAAAATCAAATAAATCAATCAAAGATTCTACAAGTGCTGTTTTTCAAATTGACTTTTGCCTAAGTTACTATTACCAGTAAAAAATTTATAAACTCTATATAAATCTGTATGAAAATTATATATATATGTTTATCTATACAAGAATTTTTTATATATGACTTCCTTTAATGGGGAAAATTAAAAGACTATTCATAGCAGTGGAAGTCAGTGAAATATACAAAATATACCAGGAATTTAGGTAATTTTACTCTGAAGTATCAAATGACTTATTGCAGTCTCTTCTGTTGTTTCTTCACACATTAATACATTTGCAGGCCTCTCAGAGAGTCTGCAGTTACTTTTGGCTATAGATGTCTACCATTTCTGATATATTGCAATTTCTTTCCAATTGGAAGTTTTTCTTAATTGCAGTGAATAGTTAAATATTTTAAACAAAAATAAATAATTCCCAAATTAAATGGATAAAGTGAAAAGAATAATAATAATAATGCATATTTCAAATAATTGTGAAAATTCCAACAATCTAATAATTGGGATGAGATTTTTCTGTTTTCTGTCCTCTAAGAAAACTCTCTGATACCTTGCCATGGGAATCTGTGTGCATGTAGACATATGTGTTTGTTTATATGTATGTGAGTATGTATTTTAGTTCCTCTTAAAAAATAGGCATTACTTAGTGGTGGTGGTGTTTAGTCATTAAGTTGTGTCCAACTATTTTGTGACCCCATGTACTGTACTCCAGGACCCAGCGACCCCACAGAGACTGAGACAGAACTGTGTTTGAGTGTCTACTGTGGAGGTATGGGTCAGCAGTGTACTACTGCAGGGGTAGGGGCTGTGGGTGCAGCAGACCTGGGTATGGCATAAGCCCTCCTGGAGGAGATCACCATTAACCCCACCATAGAGCTGCCAGAACTTACACAGTACTGGGAAAACAGACGTGGCAGGAACAAACAGAACATTGCATGCACCAGGACCCAGGAGAAAGGAGCAGTGACCCCATAAGAGACTGACCCAGACTTGCCTTTAAGTGTCCAGGAGTTTTCAGTGGAGGTGTGGGTCAGCAGTGGCCTGCTGCAGGGTTGGGGGCACTGAGTGTAGCAGTACATGCATGGCATCTTTGAGGGAAGTCATCATTATCTTCATTACCTCCACCATAATTTGGCCCCAGGAAATGGTTAAACAAGAGATGGCAAGAGTGAATATCGAGATTTTAGGAATCAGTGAACTAAAATGGACTGGAATGGGTGAATTTAACTCAGATGACCATTATATCTACTCCTGTGGGAAAAAGTCACTTAGAAGAAATGGAGTAGCTATCATAGTGAACAAAAGAGTCCAAAATGGAGTGCCTGGATGTCAAAAAGGACAGACTGATCTGTTTGTTTCAAAGGCAAACCATTCAATATCACAGTAATCCAAGACTATGCCCCAACCAGTAATGCTGAAGAAGCATAAGCTGAATGATTCTATGAAGACTTACAAGACCTTCTAGAACTAACACCCAAAAACGTTTTCATTTTCATTATAGCGGACTGGAAGGAAAAAGTAGGAAGTTAATAAACACCAGGAGTAACAGGCAAGTTTGGCCTTGGAGTACAGAATGAAGCAGGGCAAAGGCTAATAGATTTTTTCCAAGAAAACACACTGGTCATAGCAAACATCCTCTTCCAAAAATACAAGAGAAGACTCTACACATGGACATCACCACACGGTCAATACTGAAATCAGAAGGACTATATTCTTTGCAGCCAAAGATGCAGAAGTTCTGTACAATCACAAAAACAAGACCAGGAGTGAACTGTGGCTCAGATCGTGAACTCCTTATTGCCAAATTCAGACTTAAATTGAAGAAAGTAGGGAACACCACTAGACCATTCATGTATGACCTAAATCAAATCCCTTAAAATTATACAGTGGAAATGACAAATAGATTCAAGGGATTAGATCTGATAGAGTGGTTAATGAACTATGGACGGAGGTTCCTGACATTGTACAGGAGACAGGAATCAAGAATATCTCCAAGAAAAAGAAATGGAAAAAAAAAAAAAGGCAAAATGGTTGTCTGAGGAGGCCTTAGAAATAGCTTAGAAAATAAGAGAAGCAAAGGGCAAAGGAGAAAAGGAGATATACCCATTTGAATGCAGAGTTCCAAAGAATAGTGAGGAGAGATTAAAAAAAAAACATTCCTCAGAGATTAGTGCAAAGAAGCAGAGGAAAATAGTTGAATGGGAAAGTCTAGCGATCTCTTCAAGAGATTAGAAATATCAAGGGAAAATTGCGTGCAAAGATGGGTTCAATAAAGGACAGAAATGGTATGGACTTAATAGAAACAGAAGATATTAATAAGAAGATTTGGCAAGAATACACAGAAGAACTGTTCAAAAAATATCTCCATGACACAGATAATAGTGATGATGTGATCAGTCACTTAGAGCCAGACATCCTAAAATGCAAAGTCAAATGGGCCTTAGGAAGCATCATTTTGAACAAAACTAGTAGAGGTGATGGAATTCCAGTGGAACTATTTCAAATCCTGAAAGATGATTCTGTGAAAATGCTACACTCAATATGCCAGCAAATATGGAAAACTCAGCAGTGGCTACAGAACTGGAAACAGTCAGTTTTCCTTCTAATCCTAAAGAAAGGCAATGCCAAAGAATGCTTTAACTACCACACAATTGCACTCATCTCACACACTAGGAAAGTAATGCTCAAAATTCTCCAAGCCAGGCTTCAACAGTATATACACTGTGAACTTCCAGATATTCAAGCTGAATTTAGAAAAGTCAGAGGAACCAGAAATCAAATTGCCAATATCCGCTGGATCATCAAAAAAGCAAGAGAGTTCCTGAGAAACATCTACTTCTGCTTTATTGACTACACCAAAGCCTTTGACTGTGTGGATCACAACAATGTCAGGAAACTTCTGAAAGAGATGGGAATACCAGACCACCTGACCTGCCTCTTGAGAAATCTGTATGCAGGTCAGGAAGCAACAGGTAGAACTGGACATAGATCAACAGACTGGTTCCAAATAGGAAAAGGAGTATGTCAAGGCTGTATATTGTCACCATGCTTATTTAACTTCTATGCAGAGTACATCATGAGAAATGCTGGGCTGGATGAAGCACAAGCTGGAATCAAGATTGCTAGGAGAAATATCAATAACCTCAGATATGCAGATGACACCACTCTTATGGCAGAAAGTGAAGAACTAAAGAGCCTCTTGATGAAAGTGAAAGAGGAGAGTGAAAAAGTTGGCTTAAAACTTAACATTCAGAAAACTAAGATAATGGCATCTGGTCCCATCACTTCATGGGAAATAGATGGGGAAACAGTGGAAACAGTGTCAGACTGTGTTTTTTGGGCTCCAAAATCACTGCAGATGGTGATTGCGGCCATGAAATTAAAAGATGCTTACTCTTTGAAAGAAAAGTTCTGACCAACCTAGATAACATATTAAAAAGCAGAGACATTACTTTGCCATCTAGTCATCTTAAGGGTCATCTAGTCAAAGCTATGGTTTTTCCAGCAGTCACGTATGGATGTGAGAGTTGGATTCTAAAGAGAGTATGGATTCTAAAGAACGCTGAGCACTGAAAAAAAAAAAAAAAAGAATTGATTCTTTTGAACTGTGCTGTTGGAGAAGACTCTTGAGTCCCTTGGACAGCAAGGAGATCCAACCAGTCCATCCTAAAATAAATCATTCCTGAATATTCATTGGAAAGACTGATGCTGAAGCTAAAACTCCAATACTTTGGCCACCTAATGTGAAGAGCTGACTCATTTGAAAAGACCCTGAAGGTGGAAAGAGAAGGGGACTACAAAGGATGATATGGTTTAATGGCATCACTGACTCAATGGACATGAGTTTAAGTGAACTCTGGGGGTGTTGACCAACTGGGAGGCCTGTAGTTCTGCAGTCATGGGGGTGCAAAGAGTCACACATGAACAAGTGACTGAACTGGACTGTAGCCTGCCAGGTTTCACTGTCCATGAGTTTTCCTAGGAAAGAATGCTGGAGTAGGTTGCCATTTCCTTCTTCAAGGGATCTTCCTCCCCCAGGGATGAAACCTTTGTCTCCTACATCAGCAGGCAGATTCTTTACCACTGAGCCACTTGGGAAGCCCCAATCATTATTTAGGCATTAGCTATTTGTCCTTGACACTCATGATCCATAAATGTCATGGTAAATGAGAGGTGCATGACCTTAATTCAGTCAAATCTCATAGGTCATGATATAGCCAAGAAATTTTGCAGTTAAAAGTAGCTACTCCCCAGCATGAATGCAAAAAAGAAAGGAATTCTATGCTTTAATGCAACTGGAGGATTGGAAGTTGGACTAATGAATCTTTTTCAGAAAGATGTATTTTTTAAATGTTCTTCCTGCAGCTTTGAACGTTATTCATGCACTAGAAACATAATGATGATTATTCAATATGACTAGATGACTAGATTTAAGCATGCAAAAAAACCTATTTAGATCTCTCATAATTCTCCATAAGCCATATGACTAAATAGCATTTTAAAAAGTGAGAAAACAATATCTCAGTCTTGTAAGCCTCACTAAAGAAATGTATAATAAATTTTCACAGAGAGTTTTCTTGGGTTGCTAATGCATACTGGTTTTATTAATTTACCAACAGAGTTTGCCTAGTTGTTCCCACCTTAAAGAAGATTATAATAGTAGAAACAGAATGAGTGCAGGAAAAGTCAGGATAAAGAAGTGCCAAGTACATATACTTTTTGGTTTTGTTTGCTTTTTAACATGGTCAACAATTTCAGAATGTCAGTCACACTTGAGAGGTGTTACAAGTTCTCTGTTCCTGAGAAATATCACCTTAATAAACAATCCAACTGCACTTTCTTAGCATCTCCTCCTACTGCTCCTTTCTTTCTTTGTTTTAAGTTGTTGCTTTAAATATTGCTGAGTGTGTGTGTGTGTTTATGTTAAAGAGATTGAAAATGTTGTACTTTACCTTTTTTCCTTAACTAGGCATCCATTCTAACGATGTAACTTCAGGATGATATATAGCATTTTATCTCTGGCAACCTGCTTTTTATGTCTAGTCTTCCATCATTTTCTCGAGGAGCCCTAACACTCTTAGAGGGAAACTTGTAGGGAGAGGCTATCTCTGGATGAAACCTCATTTTTTAACTTAAATTATAAATTGAGCTCTGTTAATGCAGCTTGATTGTCAGTAGGGGTTAGTCAAATTTAAGCTGAATAAATTAACATGAATTTCATACTAGAAAGACAGAGATAATCTTTTAACTTTCTTTTAATTCTGAGTTATATCCACCTGTTTTTATATAAGGAAAAGTAGAAAGAACAGGGAGTAAACAAACAACCCTTTAAAGCAAAATTATAACCTTGAATTGCTAATAAGAACATAATAGTTCACATTTCATGTTACAAAATTAGAATTCAAGTGTATGTCACTAAACTAGTATACCACTTTTGTGAGCAATGCACTGCCATTATTGTTAATGTGTTGCCTGAACAGAAATAATTCATTACTTAATTTCTACTTTCAATGGTGTTACGATTTAACTAAAAATACATGTTCAGCCAAAAGCTGGTTAAATAAAAATGTTTATAAGTATTTAATAACATACAGCAAATTGCATTATTTAGAATGAAGGACAATATTGTAGGAGGAGAGAAAGATGATCACAGAAGACTTGCAATTCATTGAACAATCAGTAATCTCTATGAGACCACCAAACTATGTCTATCTCATTCTCTATGGCATTTTCTCAGTGCTTTTCCCATCAGAGAAGATAAATACGAAAAAAATAACCTGACAATTTCTTAGGGTAATTCTGACCATCAGAAGCTAGTTTGTGTAATTATTTAAAGGATTATAAAGTTAAATTTGGGCTCATTTTCTATTTCAGCAGAGGCATGGAGATTACTACTATCAAATTACACAATTAGTTGTTATCAAGTCACTTTGGAGGACCTGCAAAATCCAAATACTGTATATATAGCTCAAAATTCATCACCCAAATTGAGATAATAAAAGACTGATGATGGCTTATGTGCCAACTTTACTGGAATGAGGGATATCCAGCTAGCTGGTTTTGGAGCATGGCTGTGAGGGTGTTTAAGAAAGATATCACCATTTAAAGTGGTGGACTGAGTAAACAGATAGCCCTCCCCAATGTTGATGGTCATATCCAATTCATTTAGGGCCCAGATAGAACAAAAAGTCAAAGAAAGTTGACTCACTCTATTGCTGTCATATTGAGCTAGAAGATGGATCTTCTACTGTGCTTAGAGATCCTGAATCTGTGGCTTTTAGATCAAGACTGGAATCTACACCATGAACTTTCTAGCTTTCAGGCCTTCAAATTTTACCGTTGGCTCTCCTGGGATCTCCAGCTTGCAGATGGAAGATGGTGGGACTTTTCAATCTCTACAATAGGTGAGACGGTACCTTATAATATTTCCTCATGTGTGTATTAATATATTCCATTGGCTCTATTTTTCTGGAGAACCCTGACTAATACATGACATAAAAATGAATGGTTTGGCCAAGCCATGGTGGGAGCAGGTATGCGTGTCTCTGAGCTATCCAGCTCCATTCTTGTCTCTGTCACAACATCCATACCCTCCATTGCCATGACTGAACAGATGATGCACATGGCACCCTCAAGGGCCACAATGACTGGATGACCCAGATTCGCTACTACTCCCAGTTTCCAGACATGATATTCTCTGCCCCTGGGGACAAGACCATTGTTATGTGGAAGCTGACCAGAGATGAGATGAACTATGTTTTTCCAGAGTGTGCTCTTTGGGGTCACTCTCACTTTGTTAGTGGTAATCTCCTCAGATGGCCAATTTGCCGTCTCAGGATCTGGGGATGGAACTCTTTACCTCTGGGATCTCACAATGGGCACCAAGATGCACCACACCAAAGATGTGCTGAGTGTGGCCTTTTCTGACAACTGGCAAATTGCCTCTGGCTCCTGAGACAAAACCATCAAACTATGGAATATTTCAGGTGTATGTAAATATACTTTCCAGAATGAGAGTCAATCAGAGTGAGTGTCTTGTGTCAGTTTCTTGCCCAACAACAGCAATCCCATCATTCTTTCCTGTGGCTGGGACAAACTGGTCAAGGTATGGAACTTTGCAAACTGTAAGCTGAAGCCCAGCTACATCGGCCACACAGGCTCCCTGAACATTGTGACCATCTCTCCAGATGGATCTTTCTGCGCTTCTGGAGGCAAGGATGGATAGGCCATGTTGTGAGATCTGAATGAAGGCAAGCACCTTTATACACTAGATGGTGAGAACATCATCAGCGCCCTGTGCTTCAGTACCAACCACTATTGGCTCTGTGCTGCCATGGGCCCTAGCATTAAAATCTGGGACTTGGAGGCAAAATCACTATAGATGAACTGAAGCAAGACATTATTGGTACCAGCAGCAAGACAGAGTCTTCCCAGTGTATCTCTCTGGCTTGGGTCTGCTGATGGCCAGATACTGTTTGTTGGCTACATGTACAGCCAAGTGTGCATGTGGCAGGTAACCATTGGCACCTTCTAGAAACAAACATAGAAGAGTTTAAAAATTTTTTAAAAAGAAAAGAAAAAAGTTGGCTTTCTGGAAAAAAAATGAATGGTTAGGAAAGGATATTATATATTTTGGTTTGGAGGGGATTTTATGACTATTTTTGTTTTCATTCTATTTGGATAGAACTATGTATCTGTTCAGGGTAGTGTATATTGATGAATGTAATTATGGAGGAAAATGTTATTTATCCCTCTTTAACCCCATGCTGAAAATGTGGAGCTCAAAATGGGACTACTCTTAAAATGTAATATGAGTTCTTTGCAGTTGGAAGGGACTGAAAAGGGAAATTTAATGAACTAGTGTGGTGTCTGGAAACCATACAGATTGAAATAAAGATAGTTTTGCTGAGGAGCTGGAATTCTTCAAGTTTTTTAGGCCAAAATGACATGTGAAAAATTTCAAAGTTTCAAACATAAAGTGCAGGGCTAGAGGGATATACACTGCAAGAGGCAGTCTATGCAGAAGGTACTACCTGAAAACCATGTGCCAAGACAGAAAATAGAAGGCAATATTTTTTTAAAACCTAGTTGACAGTAGACATTTTTAGTCAAGGAAACAGCAGGTGCTAAACCTAAAAATTGGACTGCTCTAGAAAAACAGGTTTTTACCTGTAACTGAGTGGTAGGGAATCCATCTGCAATGCAGGAGTCACAGGTTCGACCCCTGGGGAAGGAAGGTCTCTTGGAGAAGGAAATGGCAACCCATTCCAGTACTCATGCCTGGAAAGTCCTATGGACAGAGGAGGCTTGCAGGCTACAGTCCACACAGTCTGAAAAGAGTCAGACATGATTTAAGTGACTAAACAACAACAGGAAAACATATCCACAACAGCTCTTGAGAGAAAATCAGTTGTGAGCATATAAACAAACAATAATGTGTTAGAACATTTCATGATAGTACCAGCAAGTTATAACCTTCCTGATTCTCTAAAGACAAGATACAGAAGTGTAGGTTTAAGTCTGGCAAAGAAAAATATAGAAAATCACTTTAATCAGATAGTATAGATTTCTGTCTACTAAGATCCAGACAGAACAGGAAGGAGAAATGCAAAGAGTAAACGTCTTTTAATTTCATGGCTGCAATCACCATCGGCAGTGATTTTGGAGCCCAAAAATAAAGTCTGACACTATTTCCACTGTTTCCCCATCTATTTTCCATGAAGTGGTGGGACCAGATGCCATGATCTTAGTTTTCTGAATGTTAAGCTTTAAGCCAACTTTTTCACTCACCTCTTTCACCTTCATCAACAGGCTCTTTAGTTCTTCTTCACTTTCTGCCATAAGGGTGGTGTTATCTGCATATCTGAGGTTATTGATATGTCTCCCAGCATTCTTGATTCCAGCTTCTGCTTCCTCCAGCCCAGCATTTCTCATGATGTACTCTGCATAGAAGTTAAATAAGCAGGGTGACAATATATAGCCTTTACGTACTCCTTTTCCTATTTGGAACCAGTCTGTTGTTCCATGTCCAGTTCTAACTGTTGCTTCCTGACCTGCATACAGGTTTCTCAAGAGGCAGGTCAGGTGGTCTGGTATTCCCAGCTCTTTCAAAAATTTCCACAGTTTATTGTGATCCACACAGTCAAAGGCTTTGTCATAGTCAATAAAGCAGAAATAGATGTTTTTCTGGAACTCTCTTGCTTTTTTGATGATCCAGTGGATGTTGGCAATTTGATCTCTTGTTCCTCTACCTTTTCTAAAACCAGCTTGAACATCTGGAAGTTCACGGTTCACGTTTTGCTGAAGCCTGGCTTGGAGAATTTTAAGCATTACTTTACTACTGTGTAAGATGAGCAGAATTGTGCGGTAGTTTGAGCATTCTTTGGCATTGCCTTTCTTTGGGATTGGAATGAAAACTGACCTTTTGCAGTTCTGTGGCCACTGCTGAGTTTTCTAAATTTGCTGGCATATTGAGTGCAGCACTTTCACAGCATCATCTTTCAGGATTTGAAATAGCTCCACTGGAATTCCATCACCTGCACTACCTTTGTTCATAGTAATGCTTCCTAAGGCCCACCTGACTTCACATTCCAGGATGTCTGGCTCTAGGGGAGAGATCATACCATTGTGATTATCTGGGTCATGAAGATCTTTTTTGTACAGTGTTTCTGTGTCTTCTTGCCACCTCTTCTTTATATCTTCTGCTTCTGTTAGGTCCCTACCATTTCTGTCCTTTTTTGATCCATCTTTGCATGAAATAAATGTATTAGATATTATATAATATATGTTATAATATATATTATATAGCAATTATATAGTATATAATATATGTATTCAGTTCAGTTCAGTCACTAAGTCATGTCTGACTCTTTGCAACCCCATGAATCACAGGACATCAGGCCTCCCTGTCCATCACCAACTCCCGGAGTTCACTCAAACTCATGTCCATCAAGTCGGTGATGCCATCCAGCCATCTCATCTTCTGTTGTCCCCTTCTCCTCCTGCCCCCAGTCCCTCCCAGCATCAGGGTCTTTTCCAATGAGTCAACTCTTCACATGAGGTGGCCAAAGTATTGGAGTTTCAAGAAATAAATGAATGTATTTAAGAATGCATTACATTGTTTGCTTTTCTAGTAGGTGCTAATGTGACAGTTGTATTTTAAACCCTTCCCCCAAAAGGGCGAGTTAGTAAAAAGTGTTTGTTTTAGGTATATAACTGCTCTATACATTTCATTTCATTTTTGAAAGTGATTTCTCCTTTTAAAAAAGACTTTAGATAGTCACATAATGCAAAATATGTGTGTGTGTGTGTGTGTATGGGTACACACAAATGGGTACACACAAATAGGTACACACAAACGTTTTCTATGAGCTGTTCTGTATTGGAGTAATTCCCTGATGTTTTGAATGTAAGAGTGTTGCCTTTAACTTAATATTAACACAACGTTGCACTATTAAAGTCTGCTTTCCAGGTCAGTTAATTAAATTGTTAGATTTCCTATTTTTAACTTATTCTTTTTTTTAATAATAGTCTTTTTTCAAAACTTTTTATTTTATATTGAAGTATATCCAATTAACAACATTGTGATATTTTCAATGGACAGCAAAGGGACTCAGCCATAAATATACATGTATCCATTTTCCCTGAAAACACTCCCCCATCCAGGCTGCCAAATAACATTGAGCAAATTTCCCTGTGCTATGCATTAGGTCCTTGTTGGTTATCCTTTTTATGTATAGCAGTGTGTATATGTGATTGCAGACTCCCTAACTATCCCTTCCCCCAATCCTTCCTCCTGGAAACCAAAAGTTCATTCTCTAAGTCTGTGAATCTCTTTCTGTTTTGTAAATAAGTTCACTTCTACCATTTCATTTTCCAAGGATGTCATATGACATTTCTCCTTCTCTTTATGATTTTCTTAATTCAAATGGCCAAATCCATGTCTCTGAAGTTCTCATCCATTGCTCTTAGCAGGCTACCGAAGTTGCGAAGTTACTGATGAAGGTTTTTACAGCATATCAAATATGGGCAAAAAAGCAAAATGGCTGTCTGAGGAGGCCTTACAAATAGCTGCGAAAAGAAGGGAAGTGAAAAGGAAAGAGAAAAGGAAAGATACACCCATTTGAATATAGAGTCCAAAGAATAGCAAGCAGAGATAAGAAAGCCTTCCTCAGCAATCAATGCAAAGAAATAGAGGAAAACAACAGAATGGGAAAGGCTAGAGATTTCTTCAAGAAAATTAGAGATACCAAGGGAACATTTCATGCAAAGATGGGCTCAATAAAGGACAGAAATGGTAGGGACCTAACAGAAGCAGAAAATATTAAGAAGAGGTGGCAAGAATACACAGAAGCACTGTACAAAAAAGATCTTCACCACCCAAATAATCATGATAGTGTGATCTCTACCTAGAGCCAGACATCCTGGAATGTGAAGTCAAGTGGGCTTTAGGAAGCATCACTATGAACAAAGCTATTGTTCCAGTTGAGCTATTTCAAATCCTGAAAGATAATGCTGTTGAAGTGTGCACTCAATATGCCAGCAAATTTGGAAAACTTAGCAGTGGCCACAGGACTGGAAAAGTTCAGTTTTCATTCCAATCCCAAAGAAAGGCAATGCCAAAGAATGCTCAAACTACCACGCAATTGCACTCAAGTCACACACTAGTAAAGTAATGCTCAAAATTCTCCAAGCCAGGCTTCAGCAACACGTGAACCGTGAACTTCCAGATGTTCAAGCTGGTTTTAAAAAAGGCAGAGGAACAAGAGATCAAATTGCCAGCATCCACTGGATCATCGAAAAAACAGGAGAGTTCCAGAAAAACATCTATTTCTGCTTTATTGACTATGCCAAAGCCTTTGACTGTGTGGATTACAATAAACTGTGGAAAATTCTGAAAGAGCTGGGAATACCAGACCACCTGACCTGCCTCTTGAGAAACCTATATGCAGGTCAGGAAGTAACAGTTAGAACTGGACATGGAACAACAGACTGGTTCCAAATAGGAAAAGGAGTACGTAAAGGCTGTATATTGTCACTCTGCTTATTTAACTTCCATGCAGAGTACATCATGAGAAATGCTGGGCTGGAGGAAGCACAAGCTGGAATCAAGATTGCCGGGAGACATATCAATAGCCTCAGATATGCAGATGACACCACCCTTATGGCAGAAAGTGAAGAAGAACTAAAGAGCCTGTTGATGAAGGTGAAAGAGGTGAGTGAAATAGTTGGCTTAAAACTTAACATTCAGAAAACTAAGATCATGGCATCTGGTCCCATCACCTCATGGGAAATAGATGGGGAAACAGTGGAAACAGTGTCAGACTTTATTTTTGGGGGCTCCAAAATCACTGCCAATGGTGATTGCAGACATGAAATTAAAAGACGTTTACTCCTTAGAAGGAAAGTTATGACCAACCTAGACAGCATATTAAAAAGCAGAGACATTTCTTTGTCAGCAAAGTCCATCTAATCAAGGCTATGGTTTTTCCAGTAGTCATGTATGGATGTGAGAGTTCGACTATAAAGAAAGCTGAGTGCAGAAGAATTAATGCTTTTGAACTGTGGTGTTGGAGAAAACTCTTAAGAGTCCCTTGGACTACAGGGAGATCCAACTAGTTCTATCCTAAAGATCAGTCCTGGGTGTTCATTGGAAGGACTGATATTGAAGCTGAAACTCCAGTACTTTGGCCACCTGATGCAAAGAGCTGACTCATTGGAAAAGATCCTGATGCTGAGAAAGATTGAGGGCAGGAGAAGAAGGGTACGACAGAAGACGAGATGGTTGGATGCCATTACCAACTCAATGGACATGGGTTTGCATGGATTCTGGGAGTTGGTGATGGACAGGGAGGCCTGGTGTGCTGCATTTCATGGGGTCACAAAGAATCGGACACGACCAAGAGACTCAACTCACCTGAACTGAAATGCTGACTCTGAGATGTTTGGCTTTTCCAGTGAAAATAAAAATAAACATAAGAAAATAGAATAGTCATTGGACATTTTATAAAGAACACAATTTCTTCTGGGAAAACAATGAAATTATCAGAAAGTAATTTAATATTCAGATTTAAATAATAACCATGGAATGTGATATTTTACTATCTTCTTTTGAATTATTCTATTCATGTGTTTTCATACATTCATGTGTTTACCTCCTAGATGGACTAGGATACTGGCAATTATTAGTTTTATTAGTTTTCTTTTTTAAATGTTTATTCATATGTTTATAGATTTTCATAAATAATCTGCTAATTTTCCAATGAAAATTTAGAATTTTTCAGTTTGCCCTGACAATAGAAGACCTTTTCCAAATGTTTTCAATACATTGGACTGTCAAAATTTCATCAAGAACAACTGACAATCAGCAATAAAATCAACTTTAATTTCTCCAAAATTATCTGGTTCTTTCCTGACTCCCCAGATAGTAGCAACTTAAACATTTCAATTAGTTGTTAGGCTTGGAAGGATAACAAGCTTTCTTTGAACTCCCAGATTCCATTATCCCAGCTGATAGAAGCATACACTCATTCTTACACAGTGAAATTAATCACTGTTTCACTATTTTGCTGACTTTCTTGCTGACCGTGAGTATTGCAGGATGTATCTTGTATGTCCACACACTTTGCAAGCAGAAGCACTTAATGACTTTGTTCCAGACTGTTTTCAAGGACATTTATATAGATAGCATCCTTGAAAGATTACGATAACATCTCCTTTCAATTCAAAGGACAGGTTTTCTTTAAGTATAAGAAAGATAATGTCTCCATTGGAGCAAAGGTCAGGTAGGATTATTGAACATTATATAAACTCAGGGTTTCTCTCCCATTTATAGCACACTGTTTGTGTGTTTTTCTTCAGAAAAATGAAGATGGCTCTTCATACTTAACAGCCAAAGTACTTCTGAATATAATGTTGGTTTACCTTCCTAAGATCTATGAAATTATCAGGATTGTTTCATCTATTTCACTGCTATGGACATAGCCTCAGGAAGAGTAAATTATATTCTAATTATAAAGTAAATTATCTGGGTGTTAATCACAGCTATTTCACCTTCCCAAAACTCAGTACTTAAATTAAATTTGGAATTTCATTGTAATAAATACACATACATGAACTAGGTAATTAAAAGTTAAAACTCTTTTCTTCCTTTCAAGCAGTCACTTAATTTTTAACCTCCAAGCTAACATCTCTGCCAGTTCTTTTTTATTGAGGAGATAATTTAGACTCATACAAGTATATATTTAAATTTAAATACTTTTATAATTGGGCTTCCCTACTAGCTCAGATGGTAAAGCATCCATCTGCAATGAAGGAGACCTGGGTTCTATCTCTGGGTAGGGAAGGTCACCTGAAAAAGGAAATGGCAAGCCTCTCTAGTGTTCTTGCCTGGATAATTCCATGGACAGAGGAGCCTGGCGGGACACAGTCCATGGGGTCACAAAGAGTTGCTATGACTGAGAGAGTAACAGACATATTTTAATAATAATATTAGCATTTAATATACTCAGTTATTCACCTGTCTTCTTTTCACTTAATTATATATTTACATATTGTTATTTAAAAAAAGAATTCGTTCAGGAAAGCACTCTGGGCATTTTGAATTAAAAAAAATAAAAAGGTTCAGGAAAGAAAAGTTTTGATTTTAAATTCATAACTGTTCCAATTTTTTTTTTTTTTTTACTTTCTAACGCTGGTTTCTTGTTTTAAAAATTAGGCTCTATACAACTAAATAACACAAAGCATTTTCCTTGTTTTTCTGATGGGTATGATTCAATTAATATGAACACTTATTAGAAAAAGAGGGGAAAATGCACAGGAGTTTAATGAATACATGGCTCCTGATATTTCATAAGATATCCAGGTTTGTTTTGTTTGATTGTTTCTGCCTTTAAGCAGTTCTCAATTTGAGTATTATTTGCAAAAATATAATAGTTTAAATCATAATTAGTTCACAATTGAAGTAGGAACTTATTCATATTTGAAACCAAAAGCTTGATATGGGAGAAATAATACAACAGAGGTGGGAGTGTGCTGGAGACAAGACCACTAAAAAAAAAGGAAAGTAAACTAAGGTATAATTCTGATCGTGTGAGTTAGAGACTCATTCAGAGTCCAGGTCTGCCAACTACCAGCAATACAAACAGTTTTGTTTTTGTGCAATTAGTATGTATTTTATAATTTAAAAATGTTAATTATCAAAAACATTCCTTGTTTCATAGAGTTTTGAAGATCAAATGAGAACCCTGATGAAAGTACATAGCATAGAGCTTTTTACTTGGAAGTTCAAATAGTAAGTATGTGTACGAAGTTGTATCTGTCTCTTTTTGATCCCATGAACTGTAGACCACCAGACTCCTCTGTCCAAGGAATTTTCTAGGCAAGAATACTTGAGTGAGTTGCCATTTCCTTCTCCAAGAGTTCCATGTTTTTAACATCACCAGAAGATTGTTTCCTTGAGAAAACTACATACAAATTTTGTGCTATTGCCCTGTTATAGGCAAAGACTAATTATTTATCCTAAAAAAATGGTATCTGAGCCCTGGAAAATTAACATGATTAGCATGAAGACACTGTGATGACAACCACTTTATTTAGTTCAGTTCAGATCAGTTCAGCCACTCAGTCGTGTCTGACTCTTTGGAACCCCATGAACTGCAGCACGCCAGGCCTCCCTGTCCATCACCAGCTCCCAGAGTACACCCAAACCCATATTCATAGAGTCAGTGATGCCATCCAATCATCTCATCCTCTGTCGTCCCCTTCTCCTCTTGCCCTCAATCTTTCCCAGCATCAGGGTCTTTTCAAATGAGTCAGCTCTTCGCATCAGGTGACCAATGTATTGCAGTTTCAGCTTCAACATCAGTCCCTCTAATGAACACCTAGGACTGATCTCCTTTAGGATGGACTTCTTGGATCTTCTTGCAGTCCAAGGGACTTTCAAGAGTCTTCTCCAACACCACAGTTCAAAAGCATCAATTCTTGGGCACTCAGCCTTCTTTATAGTCCAATTCTCACAACCATACATGTGATGTGGTTTTTCCACTGGAGAAACAAGAGCCTTGACTAGATGGACCTTTGTTGGCAAAGTAGTGTCTCTGCTTTTTAATGTGCTGTCTATGTTGGTCAGAACTTTCCTTCCAAGGAGTAAGCATCTTTTAATTTCATGGCTGCAATCACCAGCTGCAGTGATTCTGGAGCCCAGAAAAATAAAGTCAACAACTGTATCCACTGTTTCCCCCATCTATTTGCCATGAAGTGATGGGATCAGATGCCATGATCTTAGTTTTCTGAATGTTGAGCTTTAAGCCAACTTTTTCCACTCTCCTCTTTCACTTTCATCAAGAGGCTCCTTAGTTCTTCTTCACTTTCTGCCTTAAGGGTGGTGTCATCTGAATATCTGAGGTTATTGATATGTCTCCCAGCAATCTTGATTCCAGCTTCTGCTTCTTCCAGCCCAGCGTTTCTCATGATGTACTCTGCCTTAAATAAGCAGGGTGACAATATACAGCCTTGACATACTCCTGTTCCTATTTGGAACCAGTCTGTTGTTCCATGTCCAGTTCTAACTGTTGCTTCCTGACCTGCATATAGGTTTCTCAAGAGGCAGGTCAGGTGGTCTGGTATTCCCAGCTCTTTCAGAATTTTCCACAGTTTATTGTGATCCACACAGTCAAAGGCTTTGGCATAGTCAATAAAGCAGAAATAGATGTTTTTCTGGAACTCTCCTGTTTTTTCGATGATCCAGCAGATGTTGGCAATTTGATCTCTTGTTCCTCTGCCTTTTCTAAAACCAGCTTGAACATCTGGAAGTTCACGGTTCACGTATTGCTGAAGCCTGGCTTGGAGAATTTTGAGCATTACTTTCCTAGTGTGTGAGATGACTGCAATGGTGCGGTAGTTTGAGCATTCATTGGCATTGCCTTTCTTTGGGATTGGAATGAAAACTGACCTTTTGCAGTTCTGTGGCCACTGCTGAGTTTTCCAAATTTGCTGGCATACTGAGTGCAGCACTTTCACAGCATTATCTTTCAGGATTTGAAATAGCTCAACTGGAATTCCATCACCTCCCCTAGCTTTGTTCATAGTGATGCTTTTTAAGGCTGACTTGACTTCACAATCCAGGATGTCTGGCTCTAGGTGAGTGATCACACCATCATGACTATCTTGGTTGTGAAGATCTTTTTTGTACAATTCTTTTGTGTATTTTTGCCACCGCTTCTTAGGTCACTCAAATCATCTCGTCAGTCAATTCAGAATAAGAAGTTTCCAATAGTTCAGATTTATAAGTCATCAGTATGAAAACAAGTAATAATAATATGATACCTTTGATTGTATCAGGCCAGGTTTCCATAAATGTTCAATTGTATCCTTCTAATCAAACACTTATATTTAAAGTTTTCACATGATTAGTAAAAAACAAAATCAGAGAATTAAATGAGTAACTATCAGATAAGTTACTTCTATCCTTGTCTTTCTAATAAAATGTGAATTTCAGTTCTAGTTCTTAGGTTTAATCCTACCTCACTCATGGGTGATTTGGTGTTTTATCAACTTCTACCCAAAAGCATGAAGAAGTAAGGTAGAGTGAAACTCTTGTATATCATGCTAAGTATTGATATTAATTACCAATAAATTATTGGAAAAGAATGAAAAGTGAGCCAGAGAAATGATGTCAATTTTTTTGTTTGCCTTTTGTGACATGGTGATGTGACTGCTAGTATCTCTGAACAATTCAGCAAATAAGTTTCTAAGATACTAGATTTATATGTTCATGAAGAGAAGAAAAGCATAAGTTTTCCTGCAATAAGCAAATGGCAAACAAACATAGTTAACTAATGATTCATCCATGATTCAAAATTCTTGTTTTTTAACCCGGAAGAATTGTGTTTTTCCTTATTCTGTGGTGATGGTTAATCCCTGAACACTCCATGATACTAAGCTGTTATTCTTTGAAGAATGTAGCAAACTATCTTTCTTTGGGTCAATAGTCTTCAAAGAAAGTTTACTTTATCTAGTAATACTGCTGCTTCTTTCCTAAATCTCAGCCTTGAAGCATCTGGATATATATAAAATCCTCATTTGTTGTCCTAACCTGTTTTAGTACTGTAGCACACAGAAAAGCTTGCATTTTTTCCATACCAAGACAAGAATAAGATCTTTGCTAACTCTTCTTTGTAAGATGAAAATCACATTGTAGTAGACACTGATCTTGAATTAGACATTATTTTTTTGTTTCAATTATGGAAAATTGCTATAAAGTGAAATATGAAATGCTAACCCTAAAACCATACATTGAGGCCAAAATAAACTTTATGACTCTCCAAACCTTTTTATCACTAAAATTTCTAATGGTCTTTTATGTTGTTTATTGACACAAAATGTTCATTGGAACACTTTTCTTGTTTTTTAGGTTAGTCAATCAAAATATATAAACAAAATAGAAGTTCATGGAAATGTATAACAATAGAAAATTGGTTAATGTAATGTGTTGGTTACCCATAAATAGAATCATAGAGACATTTAAAATGTGTACAAAATCATCAATAATATTAGAAATGTTCACATTTTCAGGTTAAGAGAAAACTTATAATATCAAATTATGTATGTGAAATACTTCAGTCATGTAAAATATTGTACAAAGAAAGATGGAAATTTGACAAAAGTCAGTACTGTGGTCACTGAATGTGGTTCTTTGGATGGCTTTAATTTCTTTTACACATTTTTCTGCATTTTATAATGTGCATATTTTACTCATATAATCAACTCTCAAAACTGCTTATTTCGGGCATATTTTTGAAAGCAATTTAGCTGTAGGTTTTCATAAAAATTTACAAGTTAAATGATTAAGCACTTATCATTTAAAAAGGTTGTACTATGTAACATTCCAATAATTTTATCAAATTAAACTCTCTATTAGCAGAAAAGGGTGAAAGTGCAAAAACTTTTGAAAGGACAATTTAAATTTCTACAATTTTTTTAACTCTGTTCTGACATTTGTTTTAGCCTTCCATTTTGATTAAGCACCTGTTTTTCTCAGCTTTTCTGCTAATCTAATGAGAACTGGTGGAAAATGAGTATAGCCTTTTCTTTTTTTGATCACACTTGATGTATAGATTTGTCAGGTATAGAATTGTATGAGCTTAAACTCTCTCTTATTAACCATTCTGAAATCCACTGCATCTAGGAATTAGGTTCAGTTAATAACCTACTGACATCTAAGGTAAAATTCACAGTCACTATATATGCATGTCAAAATCTATTAAAACAAGTGAACAAAGGGTTTACTCTACAAAGCTTAATTAAACAAGTGGATTTTCACCAAGCTTATTTCAGAGGAATGACTGTATCTAAATGGTGATAAAAGTATTTCCATTAAAAATCTGTCATTCAAGTTATCCCAGTCTATATTGTATTAGAGAATTTTTCTGTTTTCTGCAGCTATGCCATCACGTTTATATTTATGCAAGGGTTACATATTTTCTACTATATTCTACATATATTTAGGCCTAAATTCATGGTAAATTTAAGTCCACAAATAGCTATAAAAGGCCACTTTTTACCAGGTACTCAACAGAATATAATGAACACAGACTAGAAGTTTGATACTGATCACATTCAACTCAGAAAAGTAGTTACGGTAATTTAATTCATTGGTGTCTCATGACAACTATTGGGAGTATTCAACATAATTAATCTCTCCTGTTACTTAAAGTAACCATGGAACAGCCAATGGAAAATTGAAGTAGAACAAATCTTTTTGCTAGCATTGACTTTCATGTGCTAATCTGTTGTTCAGTATGTATTTAATTAATATTAGCTGTGTGCACACTGTATATACCATGCTGGGAACTGGAGAAGCACACAGTAGTCCTGGCCTCCAAGTGTTTACTACTGAATGCAGATATCTGTAATTAAAAAGTCATTATCAAATTCTGAATTTAATGCCAAAGGAACCATCTAAGCTTCTATATGAGCACTGAATTATTATTATTTTTTTTTTTTTGCATAGACTTTCTGAAGAAAGACATACTTAAGGAAATGTTATCTACTTTCAATCATAGAGGGTGCATAGAGTTGACTAGTAGTCAGGAAAGGGACAATTAAGCAATTGCCAAAACATTTCTGTCAGAGGAAGAGCATATATTAAGATAGAGATAAGTTGTTCATGATACCCAAAATAGATAGAAAGGCTAACATATAAGATAAAAGGGAAACAATAAGAACAGAGTCATTTGTTTTAAATATCTGCTACATTGTATAAATTTAGAGTAATACTATGTTTGATAATTTCATATTATAACATTTGCAAAATTATTTACCTAAATTCAATGTTTCTTTTGTGTTCGTATATAACCAGGCAGGATGCTGTATCACTTCATCTGTTTAAAAAGTAATTGACATACAAGAAATTTAATATCACCTGACCTTCACCCATCAACCTCATAGATAATTATGCTTAGAGGTATTAAAAAAAAAAAATCTGAAACCAGATTATCTGACTAAACTTTGTATTGTTTCATTAAAATACCCTCTTCTGTCTCAAAAGTGAATCAAAACAAAACAAAACAAAAATTAAAGCACACATGGGCACACACACATACACACAGATAGAACTATTAAATTCAGCCTGAACTGAAAACTCAGTAACTTTGCATTGGGTTTAAATTACACATAATTGTAATGCTAGAATGTACAGACTTAACTGCTTTCATTTTTATAACTGAACCCAACTTGACTTTTAAGCTTTCAGTTACTTACTAGTCATAAAATTTATTCTTGCCAATTCAAGGTCCTTCAGTTCAGTTCAGTTCAGTCACTCAGTCATGTTCGACTCTTTGCGACCCCGTGAACCACAGCACACCAGGCGTCCCTGTCCATCATCAACTCCCGGAGTTCACCCAAACTCATGTGCATTGAGTTGGTGATGCCATCCAGCCATCTCATCCTCTGTTGTCCCCTTCTCCTCCTGCTCCCCATCTCTCCCAGCATCCTTAGTCACTTCTAATTTAAATTACAGTGTCCCTTGGTTAATATTGAAGTCCAAAGTCATAAAGTCTTTATATCTTTGGTGAATATTGAAGTCTTTGGTTAATATTGAAGTCCAAAGTCATTATATCTTCCCTTCTTTTCTGGTGGACACCTAAGTCCACAGACAGCTTACTTATAAATCTGACATCTAAGGCAATGCTTCTAGAACATTTAGCATGACCTTGGCCTGCTGACCTGAACTGTGGATTAGAATCCCTCCTATTTAGTGTGTGTTTGTCTGACTCTGCTTGCATCCACAGTTGACAACCAAATTTCCAATATGTGGTACCCCTAGCAGGGCTAGAAAGAATTATTCTTTTGTGCATTAAAAGATAAGCTGATGCATATTAAAACTTTTAAGAGTTTGAGTAAAAATCAATTCCAATGTGTCAGTAGCAACTAGACTTGATTAGGAGAACTTGCACAGTAGTCAGGAGAAAGGTTTATATACAGGAGGTGCAGATACAAAGAAAGGAAATTATTTGATTGGCTAAAGCTTAAAGCTAAGTTGATTGTGACAGATCATCCTTAAGCTTCTATTCCATAAACTTGAGGTATTTACAGAATTAGGTTTTGGTTGGCTTACATAGGCCACCACTATATTACAGCCACCTCAGTCTAATGGTCTCCTTATTTAGTTAATGTAATAGGTGTGAGACATTCAGCTATTCCTCCTAAAAGTTTCAAAATTTCCTCCATATTTCTCAGATAGTGGGTAAAACTTCCCTCAATGCTATATGCATAGATATCTCACTCATCCTCTATCCCTGTGGTGCTAAATGATTTGCTGTCTCCCTCTCTTACAATCTTGGAAATTAGTCAGAATTGCCATGTACTTTGGAATCACCTCAAGTTACCTGTGGCTTCTGTTGTTTCTGATTCACTTTGGGAATAAGAACTGAGGCGTAGGGACTTGAGGGCTTCCCTGATGGCTCAGTGATAAAGAAGTCACTTGCAAGGGTGATGCAGCTTTGATCCCTGGGTTGGGAAGCGTCCCCTAGAGAAGGGAATGGCAACCCACTCCAGTGTTATCGCCTGGGAAATCTCATAGACAGAGGAATCTGGTGGGATATAGTCCATGGGGTGGCAAAGTGTCAGACATGGCTGAGTGACTAACAGAACAACACAACAACGATGCAGACATGGTTCATGTTTCTTCTCTCTGTGAAAGTTAAAAAAAAAAAAGAGGTTTTATGCAACCATGAATATGTTTTCAATCTTATGTTAACTGTGCTCTAAAATTCCTAGGGTATATGCTCTTGCTATTGCAAACCAAGATTTTTAGATTTTAAAAAGCTGTTTTGTCTTCTCAAGCACCCAATCCTTAAAATTAAAATGCTAACTTTTTAAGAATATGTCTCTGAAAAGCATTTAAAATAATTCCTTTACATGTTCAAATGAATTTGTTCTAAGCTGTATCTGACAAGCTTCACAAAGCAATGGACATCAATAATTTCTTAATTATAAAAGTGAGGGCAATAGAAAAAAATTTAGAAATTAAAAAATATTGACTCAGATGAAAAAATTGTCTTTATGTACCTGCTGCTTTAATATTATTGTAATATATTTACAATGATTAGATCATTATAGAATACATGAGCTATAATAAACTTTAACACTTTATGAAAGCTTAAGTAATTGGTCAATTAACTATTATAATGACTAGTCAAATACATTATTTAAAATATAAAGGCACAAATCCTTATATAAATGAGAGATTTTGTATAACACATATTACCATATAGTTTAAAAAAACTAGCTTTTCCATATACCAATGACTAATCTAAAACATTTCATTAGACAATGCATAATTTTATATTTAATATATATTTAAAATTATATATTAAAATATAAAAATATATATTTAATATATATATAAAAAAAAATATATATAATATAAAAATTATAACTCAAATACATGAAGAGAAAATTAGGTCCTAATATGACCTAGAGAAAAATTGGTGCTAAATATGGATAGGCAATTTAGGTTAAGGTGAAGGCATAATGAAATTTAATTTCATTGTCAAACTAGGTTTTCTCAGTGATTGCTAGGTCATGTGGTTGTTCCTTTTTAAGTTTTTTAGGGAAACTCCATTCTGTTCTCCCTAGTGACTGTACCAATTTTCATTCCCACCATCAGTGTAGGAGAATTCCCTTTTCTTCACACCCTCTCTAGCATTTATTATTTTTAGGTATTTGATCATGGCCATTCCAACTGGTGCAATGTGATATCTCATTGTAATTTCAATATGCATATCCTTTGTTTTAAAATTTTCAAGGTTTATTAAGGTACAGTATTGTGTGAGCTATTGCTGTATAGGGTTATAACTAACAGAAACTTAAGAGGTCTGAAGCAAACTATTACTGGCTTGGATTTGGAGGCCCATTGATATCAGAGCAAGTATCTCTGCAATTCTCTGAGCCTGTCTTTCTAAACTCTAACATCATGGTTACAGGATATTCACTATTGTTCTAGAAGTTTAATTTATACTAAAGGCAGGATAAAGTAGAAAGGTACCATGTTCAAGGTACAACTCATCTATAATCAGCACAGTAAAAGTTTCAGAGGATACTTCTTTCCAGCAGGTTTCTGCTTAAATCTAACAAAGTTTAGGCCTGAACTAGGTCACACAGCAACCTCTAGCTCCAAGGGTATTGGGAAAAATAGAAAATTGGTTGGCATAATTGACTTAATTCACTTCAGTTCAGTCAGTTCAGTCGCTCAGTCGTGTCCGACTCTTTGCGACACCATGAACCGTAGCACACCAGGCTTCACTGTCCATCACCAGCTCCCGGAGTTCACTCAGACTCACGTCCATCGAGTCAGTGATGCCATCCAGCCATCTCATCCTCTGTCATCCCCTTCTCCTCCTGCCCCCAATCCCTCCCAGCATCAGAGTCTTTTCCAATGAGTCAATTCTTCGCATGAGGTGGTCAAAGTACTGGAGTTTCAGCTTTAGCATCATTCCTTCCAAAGAAATCCCAGGGCTGATCTCCTTCAGAATGGACTGGTTGGATCTCCTTGCAGTCCAAGGAACTCTCAAGAGTCTTCTCCAACACCACAGTTCAAAAGCATCAATTCTTCGGTGCTCAGCTTTGTTCACAGTCCAAACTCTCACATCCATACATGACCACTGGAAAAACCATAGCCTTGACTAGACGGAATTCACTATTTTGGGATAGAAACATTAATCAGGGTTCTGTTAAACCAGAGAATAAGAGGGAATGGATATCAGTCTGCCACACATTACAAAGCTCCTCTCCTGATTACCTAAATTGATGAGGTATAACCTATTTGATGAGTTAAAGATATGACCTAAGGTGACATAATTTCCTAGAAATGTTAAATCCAATGCCTTAGTGTCACTCCATCCAAAGAATCAGTCTTCATGTCTCTTTTGTGAAAATTTTAGAAACTTGGTGATCACATTTGCCACCAAAAGTTCTGCTGCTGTTGGAAAATGATATCATCATCTAAAACAGGCCTGCCAGTAATCTGAAGACAGTGCTACTGGCCATAGGATGCATGGTTTCCAGTGCCTTTTTTGTTACAACAGTTAAATTCTGCAGTGGTCACTGCAGTCTTTGTGTATGTTATGGTACAGGAATATGAGATAGTCTGAGTGTTATAAGCCATCAATCTCTGGAGTACAAAAACAAAAAAAAACAAACAAAAATCTATCTGAGTTCCCAAAGTTCTAGTCTTCAGCTTTTTCAGTTCTTAAATGTATACCCATTTTCTCAATGCTGCCAAGGGCCTGGAGTTGAGGACTCCTATGTACAAACTATGCTCAAAACAAATCTTTGCCTAAATTCTGGTACAAATTCTCCATCTAAACTTTTCTATGTCTTTTGGTACATTTCTTCTCAGTGAAGTCCATCATTTGATGTCAGTCAGGGCTACATCAGTTTATTAATTTCAAGTACCAGGAGTCAAGAGTTGGTGTTATGTTCATTTTCTTTTAAAGAGATGTCTATGTTCCTTATGCACATTGACCCATATTCTCCCTAAGACATCATCTATCCTTAAAACAAATTGATAAGAGGTGATAGGTAGCCTGGGAGTGAACTGACCCTTCATACTTACAGAACAAAGAGCTAGACCAGAGTTCATATTCAGCCAGGAAAAAAACAGCATATCCACAATTGTTGGCAAAATATTTATGCATTTCTCAGTGTCCTCACTGTTGTACCCTTGATCTCTTCGACACCTCTGTAATTCTCACTGTCAAGCATGTAGTATGCTGTCTCTTGACACAACAAAGTTTCTACAGCACCCAGCTCCACTTCTATGGCTGATACTAGTTCTAATTGGTCCTTGCTATTATGTCTGTGGCTCCAAACCATTTCCAGTATTATACCTGTCTCTATCCCAAGCTCAAAACTATGAAGTTATGCACTTATCCCATAAAAATGGGGATGAACTAGTGTTATATGTGTATAACTGAAAGGTATATCTTTTTTCCCATAGAAAGAAGTCTATTTCCAATTTTTAAAATGCTGCCAGAAATTTTAGAGTAACTGTTACTACTCTCTAGACTCCCCAACTGGCACCATGCTATATAGTTAAATATTCCATTGCTGAGATTATACCTAATTATTTCCCCAAATGCAACATTTACCTAGTCCAATGGCCACAGATGACATAGTAATATGCTTTTATTTTTTTAAATATAAATTTATTTATTTTAATTGGAGGCTAATTACTTTACAATATTGTGTTGGTTTTGCCGTACATCAACATGAATCCACCACGGGTGTACATGTGTTACCCATCCTGAACCCCCCTCCCACCTCCCTCCCCATACCATCCCTCTGGGTCATCCCAGTGCACCAGCCCCAAGCATCCTGTATCCTGCATCGAATCTGGGAACCTGGACTGGAGATTTGTTCCATATATGATATTATACATGTTTCAATGCCATTCTCCCAAATCATCCCACCATCTCCCTCTCCCACAGAATCCAAAAGAGTGTTCTATGCATCTGTGTCTCATGCTTTTAAATGGTATCTTCCTAACAGACAATGTTTATATATATAAACAATATGAGGATGTAAATGCAAAGTATACCTTTCTTAAATATCACTAATATTCAAAAGCTTAGAAGATGAAAGTCAACAATTATTTCCCTTGTACAGGCTAAATAGATTATGAATTCTATCTTCTAATCTCATAAGTCCCCTAAACAAGATCTTCAAATCCATTGAGGATTACTGAATTTTCTCCTACTACACAATTTTTTGTATTATTTTGTCTTTTGTAGTCCTGAGTACTAAACTTAAGAGCTTATTTTCCTTGAATTTTTCAAAGATATTTATAAATTAATTTTCAAGTTCTCCCACTGGCTCATTCTTTCCTGGTGACTCTTGACTGTTTATACTCCATTGGTGGAGTTAAAATTATACTAGATGTCCTGTCTAAGCCACTGAACACTATTTGATCTCATTCACTGTGATTCTTACCCAGTCCCCAACCTAAATTGAGGGAGAGCTTTCTAAGGAATAGTTCTCTATTTTGTTAATATTTATTCACTGCAATAACTAGTTCAGTGGTTTATGCTTAGCAGGGATTTTTACAAAGTGTTAATAAATCACATATTTTATGTTTCTGTTTTTACTTTTCACTTTATGTTTCATGAAATAATTAGAAAGTTTTAATTATTTTAATATTGTGCATGCTCAGTTATGTCTGACTCTGTGACTCCCATGGACTGTACCCTGCCAGGCTCTTATGTCCTTGGAATTTTGCAGGGAAGAATACTAGAGTGAGTTGCCATTTCTTCCTCCAGGGGAATCTTCCTGACTCAGGCATCATACCCACATCTTTTGTGTCTCTTGTATTGGCAGACAGATTTTTACTATTGCATCACCTGGGAAGCCCAATTATTTTAGCACAGTTATCATCAAATATAGAAATTCTATGAAACACCACTTATAATTCATTATATTGCAACAGGATCAGACTTTAAGAATTTATTTAAATACTGCAGTATTACATTAGTGAGTATATATAAATTTGTTCTTATTTCTATCTTCACTGAAAGAATTGTCAATAAGTTGGTTTAGAAATTTTTAAAATTCACATATTAATTTTCCACAATGGAACTGATATGAGAGTCTCCCTTTCATATTCAATTAAAATTGAATTGAGCCTATTAAATGTGGCAGCTTTTATAATTAATATAAAACATTTAATTTATGGCTGCTCAAAGCTTTCAACAAAGAAGCAGGCAGTGTAAACTGAATCTATTCTTTTTCCTTAAGGATGAAGAAGCATTGTAGGATGAAAGCCAAGGGATACCTATTAGGTTACAAAAGGACTAGAAAGCAAAATTGCTAAACTAAAATTGGGTAAGTTAGACCTAAGAAGAGAAAAATCAAAGAAGAAATTCTATTGCAAAGGGCTCATTTGCAGTAGTCCCCGGAAGCTAACACATATTTTAATATGTGCTATCTTGTGGCCAATGCTTTCAAGAACAAGAGGAGAGACTGCAGGTGATATCTGGGCTAATGCCTCAATCGGGGACATCTCTGAAGGGTGCCTTGTGGGATTTCCTCAAGCCTCTGTTGCAACTGCATCACAATTCAACTTCCCCTTCTTCCCACTGCTGCAACATTACTATTACCCCGCTGTTGTTCCTGGGAACACTACTAAATATACCTTGTGCATCCAAATCTTAGAGCCTATTTCCCTGGGAACCCAGCTGTTGCTAGTTGGTAGAAGTCTTTTTAGGAATCAGAACCTAAAATGAAATTTTGAAACTGGATTATCAACAGCTAGTCCAGAAGTGAGGAGCCTATCACTGACCCAAATTAGAGAATCATAGCCATTAACATGCTGTTAGACCACAATTGTTAAACTATTCAACAGCGATAACCTTGGATAGAATTAATATGAAAGAGATTGTACAGGCTTGTATGCATTATCTCAGGTTTTAAGAGACAGAGGATGTCATAACTATAAGACTAGTTTATGCAGAAGCATGAATGATTTTGCTTATTGGTCAAGCCTGGGAACAGGAAGATGAAAAATCTGGGACATAGACTTCATAAATAGACATACAGATGGAGTTATGGGAGAGGTATGACCTTTTATGGTGCTGTGTCCCTAGTTAAGTAGAGTCCATATGCCTGAAACCAAGTGGTAGCCATATGAATTTTCATTATTAGTCTCACTCTCAAATATCATCTAGATTATTTGTACTTCCCTGACCCTGAAACTCTAATCTCGCCATTCTAGATGTTGCCATTTTTAGAAGTTGATTGCTTACAGGAGTCTATTGCTGTCACTGAATCACTTTGAACTCTGTGACAAAAGCCCCTGTGTCAATTAGAAGAGGTATTATGCTTTCAAAGATAAGGATAATTGACCATAAGATAAAATAGGATTGCTCTAATATAATGGGGGCTTGGAAAATAGAATGTATACCATATTAATCCCATGGGTCACTATTTGACTTACCCTGCCTAATTTTGATGGTTAGTGAGCAAATGATCACCAGTGATCTAGGAAGAACATGAAGATCAAAAGACTCAGGCCTTTTAAGTATTCAAATTGGGTTCTTCTCAATAGGTAAGCCACCTAGACTAGCAGAGATTTTAGTCAACAGTGAAGGAAATTTAACAGCTGCCATCATGAGATTGGCTGTGATGGGGATATTTTGGTCAATGTTACCCTTATGAATAATCCAGAAAAGAAGTCAGCTGGAATCCTGGAGAACATATTCCCAGATCAGGTGAAGTTCTTATACAAAGGAAATTGATTCTCACTAGTCAAGAAAGAGACTGTATTGAACATTGTACATTCATCTACGATCTACTTTCAAGTCCAAAGCACTCATACACTATCTGGCAGGACTGATGGTTGCAAAAAATCACAGAAGGGACTCAAGAAATTTCCCATGGTCAAAGATAGTAGCTTCCCTACAGTTACAACCTCTCTCAGGGACAGCTCACTTCCAAATACTGGTCCATGCAGAGGTACAAAGACCCAACTTTCCTGCCTCCATTTGGGATATCTCTGATCTGCCATCTGCTAAGGCCTCCATTGCATTTGTACTGCAATTCAAACTCTTCGTCTGCCTAATCCAGCTTTCCTCAATCATAAATGGGATGGACAAGTGACAGAATGGCAATTAAGAAAGTGTACATTTGATCACAAGCTAGTCTTCACTGAGGATCTGCGTATCCTTTAAAACATATCCTTTTCTGAATATTTCATAGAAAAGTCACTATATACTTCCAGGTGTATATATATCCAGTTTGAAAATACTGATCTATTTTGTCCACTCTTAATTGCTCTTTACATTTGTAATCCTTTATAATCGTTATAAAACATTTTGTGAAAAATAAAGTAAAACATTAGGTAGAATTAGTCCTGGAAAATGTTGTTTATATTTTTTAAATATTTTATCAGATATGGCCATTTATTTATTTGTTATGTCCTCCATTAAGTGTCAGAAATTTGCATTTATTCAAAGATTATATCAAGGTATCACAACATTTTCTATCTATAATCAGTCAATATCACTTTGAAATGAACATATAAAGAATGTGTGTAGAAAAGATATGCATTCTATTGAACTGGATGTCATTTGAAGTAAAATTATCAATGAAAGAACATAAAGATGGCATTATTCAAGCAACTTGTTTTTTATAAACCCAATCCTTTGTTGTTGCTTTAGGGGAAAGACTAAGGCAACTCAGGCAGCAGGATGATATTAGGTATGATTGGAATCTCACTAGGCAGATGTGCAGTCACTGTAAATGCAGATAATGTTCTTGTTTAGTAGAGAATGTTTATAATTTCTCATGTAATAAATGACAGCCTGTGACAGATTTCTTCCAGATAAAGGTCAAATTTCACACTAGCCTGTCATAATTGATCTTTGCACAAAAATAGAAATGGGAAAGTCCCAAGAATTTCTATAGATATGGCTTTCTCCCTTTCTTCTCTGAAGAATGTTTTCTACATATACCTTAAGGATTTAATACTTTCTTATTCTTCCTACATTATAACAACACATTTTCAAACAAGTAATATTTGTAAGTAAATTTTGCAAGGATATTTTACAATATATATTGTTTAAATGAAGATGTCCAATGTTTCTGGAGGATTAGCACACAATGAATTGTCAGTCAACCTTATAAATAAAAGTCATAGTTATCCTCAGAATTGTAACAAACATTTAAAGGTCATCTGGTGTAGCTATTCTCAACTGGGGCAATTCCTGGTAAAGACCAGTGATCCTACTGATACTGTTGCTGCTGTTTAGTAGCTAAGTAATGTCATATCATATAAAAAATAGTAGAGGTCCCCACCATGATTATATAGCCTATGGGATCAGTAGTATTGTGATTGAGACGCCTGATCTAGTGTAAGCTTAGAATTTTAGGTGATATTTAAGATACATTTTCATTAGAATCATTTCAGTTTTCAAGTGCTTCAGAGATAAAGTTCTTCACCAACTTCAGAAAACAAAGTTTCATTATATTGCCACTTTAATAATAAGGAACTCGGTAATAATTCTAGAAAGATATTTTAACTGGCATAAGTCTATGATTTCTGAGTCATTTATCTATGCTATTTAACTTTGGAAATAAATATAAGTAATGTAAAAATATATCAATGATATAGCTAGTAATTTAGGGCAAGATTTTTGTTTTGTAAACCCATCATAATTTACACAGATTTATAAAAACTCTCCTGCCCAGATCTATTCAATCTGTAAAAAAAGAAACATAGGGTTTTTGTGACATGTATGATGTTAATATTAGTTCTTTCAGTTCAGTTCAGTTGCTCAGTCATGTCTGACTTTGCGACCCCATGGACTGCAGCATGCCAGGCCTCCGTCAATCACCAACTCCTGGAGTTTACTCAAACTCATGTCCATTGAGTCAGTGATACTACCCAAGAATCTCATCCTCTGTTGTCCCCTTCTCCTCCTGCCTTCAATCCTTCCCAGCATCAGTCTTTTCAAATAAGTCAGTTCTTCGCATCAGGTGGCCAAAATATTGGAGTTTCAGCTTCAACATCAGACCTTCCAATAAATATTCACTACTGATTTCCTTTAGAATGCACAGGATGGATCTCCTTGCAGTCCAAGGGACTCTCAAGGGTCTTCTCCAACACCAGAGTTCAAAAGCATCAAGAATTGAATTTATTAGTTCTTTACTTTTAAAAAATGTAATTGTACTCTTTATTTTCTCAGCATTCATTAATATTCTTTTATGTTTTTAGGGTTTATTTCTTTTTATGAGCACCATACAGGTATATGGTTTATTTTATAGTATTCATATTATTATCTGTTTTTATGTACCTATATATTTAATTTTTCCTCATTTTGCCTACCTTCAGATTTTAAAAATATAACATAATTTATAAAAGTATCTTCCCTTCTAATAACTTGTTGTATATATATACATACATATATATGTACATAAATATATATATGTATATATATATATATATATTTATACACACACACCTATATGTATTTAGTTTTGTTTATTATTTTAGTTAGTCACTAAGTTGTGTTGCACTCTTTGTAACACTATGGACTGTAGCCCTCCAGACTTGCCTGTTCATGGAGTTCTCCAGGCAAGAATACTGAAGTGGGTAGCCATTCCCTTTTCTAGGGGATCTTCCCAACCCAGATATATGTACATGTGCTGTGCTTAGTCGCTCAGTCTTGCCTGACTCTTCAAGCCCACAGACTATAGCCTGCCAGGCTCATCTGTCCGTGGGGATTCTCCATGTAAGAATACTGGAGTTGGTTGCCATGCCCTCCTCTTATATGTGCATGTGTGTGTGTGATTTTACTATTTCAGAGATTAAAACATTTATCTTTCATCTGTTACAGTTCTAATGTGAAATTGTTACTTCACTAATACTGCTAGAAACTCAGAATATTTCTTTCCATTTATTCTTCTATATTCTGAGTTATTGTAATGTATTTAAATTCACAAAACAAAAGTGTTATTTTGTACTTTGTTTACATTATTATTGTTTTTTTGTGTTTATTCCACTTTTTTCCCCCCATTGTTCTCTTTAACCCAAATGGCTGTTTCCATGTGGGGTCATTTCCTTCAGTCTTAACAAATTACTTTCAAATTCTCTTAGTCCAAGCTGTATGATAACAAATGCTTTCAGGGTTTCATTCCAGATGTTTTATTTTAGCTTTATCTTGAAAAACATTTACTTGGGTGTAGAATTCAAGATAGGTGTTTATTTCTTTTAGCACTTAAAGAATACCACTCCATTGTATTCACATTTCCATTTCTGCTGAAAGAATATTTGCTATCCTGATATTACTCCTTTGAAGATAATGCACACTCTTCTCTGGCTGCTTTTAGAATATTCAATTTGTTTGATTTCCAGCAGTCTTACTGTTGTATATCTTTAGGTATAGTTTTCTCAGAACTTATTTTTGCTTGGAGTTTGCAGAGACTCTTAAATGTATCACCAGAGGTCTTCAGTCAGTTTCCAGAAATTTTTTCATTCCATATTATCATTGTCCCTTTTCTTTCATCCTCCTGACACTCAAATTGCTACTATTTTAGGCTTTTATATGCTATTCCATCAGTATTTAATGTTGTTTTATAAAGTTTCCATTTTTTCCCTTGTGCTTTAGTATCTATTCTATGGGTATAATTTATTGGCATATTTTCAGTTTACAAATCTTGAATTCAAATATGGCTGATCTCTTATTAAACTGATTTAAAAATTAAATATTAAACAAATATTTAAAAATTTTAGAATATAGTTTTAATGGAACTTAAAAATCTGATGAAATTATTCAACTTTATTATTCTATCTCATTCTCTGCTTGTTTTTAAAAACATCTGTGTCATATTATTGTCTGCTTCATTTTATCTTGTTCTTAGTCATACAATTCCATCTTTTGTCATATGTAGTAACTATAATATGGAATGTCAGAGATACTATGTATTAAAAATTCACTAGTTAATGGATCTTCTTCCAGAGACCAGGGCAATGTAGTCTTGGTTGATAATCTTAATTTTGTGCTCATAGAGGGTGGATCTGGTAGAACTTGGCATATTAGTTAATATTTAGGTCTTTTTCTTTAATTGACAAATAATTGATTAGAACATTTTGTATATATACATGAATTATACAGGTAAAGTTACATATTTAAGGTATATTTTATTTAAACATCTATAAAATATATAGACATAATCCGGTGTATGCCGAAACCAGTAATGCTGAAGAAGCTGAAGTTGAATGATTCTCTGAAGACCTACAAGAAGTTCCAGAACTAACACCCAAAAATGGATGTCCTTTTCATTTTAGGAGACTGAATGCAAAAGTAGGAAATCAAGAGATACCTGGAGTAATGGGAAAATTTGGCCTTGGAGTACAGAATGAAGCAGGGCAAAGGCTAACAGAGTTTTGGTAACAAAACACACTGGTCATAGCAAAAACCCTCTTCCAACAACACAAATAAGACTCTACACATAGACATCACCAGATGGTCAATATTGAAATCAGGTTGATTATATTTTTTACAGCCAAAGATGGAGAATCTCTATACAATCAGCAAAAATAAGACTGGGAGCTGACTGTGCCTCAGAAAAAGAAATCCTTATTCAAATTCAGATTTAAATTAAAGAAAGTTGAGAAAATGATTAGACCATTCATATGTGAACTAAATCAAATCCCTTAGTATTATACAGTGGAAGTGACAAATAGATTCAAGGGGTTAGATCTGATAGACAAAGTGCCTGAAGAACTATGCACAGAGGTTCGCAACATTGTACAGGAGGCAGTGATCAAGACAATCCTTCAGAAAAACAAATGCAAAAAGGAAATATGGTTGTCTGAGAAGGCCTTAGTTTTTCCAGTGGTTATGTATGGATGTGAGAGTTGGACTGTGAAGAAAGCTGAGTGCCGAAGAATTGGTGTTTCTGAACTGTAGTGTTGGAGAAGACTCTTGAGAGTCCCTTGGACTGCAAGAAGATCCAACCAGTCCATTCTAAAGGAGATCAGTCCTGGGTGTTCATTGGAAGGACTGATGCTAAAACTGAAACTCCAATAATTTGGCCACCTCATGAGGAGTTGACTCATTGGAAAAAACTCTGATGCAGGGAAGGATTGGGGTGGGAGAAGAAGGGGATGACAAAATATGAGGTGGCTAGATGGCATCACTGACTCGATGGACATGAGTTTGAGTAAATTCCGGGAGTTGATGATGGACAAGGAGGCCTCGTGTGATGCTATTCATGGAGTCGCAAAGAATCGGACACGACTGAGCAACTGAACTGAACTGAACTAAGGAGACCTTACAAACAGCTGAGAAAAGAAGAGAAGCTAAGGCAAAAGAAAAAAAGAATGATACACCCATCTGAATGCAGAATTCAAAAGAATAGCAAGGACAGATAAGAAAGTCTTTTTCAAAGATCAGTGCAAAGAAGTAGAGGAAAACAATAGAATACGAAAGACTAGATATCTCTTCAAGAAAATTAGAGATACCAAGGAAATATTGTATGCAAAGATGGGCACAATAAAGGACAGAAATAGTATGGATGTAACAGAAGCAGAAGTTATTAAGAAGAGGTGGCAAGACTACACAGAAGAACTACACAAAAAAGATCTTCATGACCCAGATAACCACGATGGTGTGATCACTCACCTAGAGCCAGACATCATGGAATGTGAAGTCAAGCTGGCCTTAGGAAGCATCACTACAAACAAGGCTGTATATCCTCACCATGCTTATTTTATTTATATGCAGAGTACCTCATGCAAAATGATGGGCTGGATGAATCACAAGCTGGAATCAATATTGTCAGAAGAAATATCAATAACCTCAGATATGCAGATGATACCACCCTTATGGCAGAAAGTGAAGAAGAATGAGGAGAGTGAAAATGTTTGCTTAAAACTCAAGATTCACAGAACTAAGTTCATGGCATCTGGTCCCATCACTTCATGGCAAATATGGGGAAACACTGGAAACAGTGAAAGACTGTATTTTGAGGGGGCTCCAAAATCACTGCAGATGGTGACTGCAGCCATGATATTAAAGGACAATTGTTCCTTGGAAGAAAAGCTATGACTCTACCAGACAGCATATTAAAAAGCAGAGACATTACTTTGCCAACAAATATCTGTTTAGTCAAAGCTATGGTTTTTCCAGTAGTCCCAGTCCCATATGGATGTTCAGTTCAGTTCAGTTCAGTCACTCAGTTGTGTCTGACTCTTTGCGACCCCATGAATCATAGCACATCAGGCCTCCCTGTCCGTCACTAACCCCTGGAGTTTACTCAAACTCATGTCCATAGAGTCAGTGATGCCATCCAGCCATCTCATCCTCTGTCATCCCCTTTTCCTGCCCCAAAATCCCTCCCAGCATCAGGGTCTTTTACAATGAGTCAACTCTTCCCATAAGGTGGCCAAAGTATTGGAGTTTCAGCTTTAGCATCAGTCCTTCCAATGAACACCCAGGACTGATATCCTTTAGAATGGACTGGTTAGATCTCTTTGCAGTCCAAGGGACTCAAAAGAGTCTTCTCCAACACTACAGTTCAAAAGCATCAATTCGTTGGCACTCAGCTTTCTTCACAGTCCAACTCTCCCATCCATACATAACCACTGGAAAAACCATAGCCTTGACTTGACGGACCTTTGTTGGCAAAGTAATGTCTCTGCATTTCAATATGCTATCTAGGTTGGTCATAACTTTCCTTTCAAGGAGTAAGAGTCTTTTACTTTCATGGCTGCAATCACCATCTGCACTGATTTTGGATGTTAGAGTTGGAATATAAAGAGAGCTGAGAGCTGAAGAATTTGTGCTTTTGAACTATGGTGTTAGAGAAGACTCTTGAGAGTCCCTTGGATTGCAAGGAGAGCCAACCAATCCATCCTAAGGGAAATCAGTCCTGAATATTCATTGGAAGTTCTGATATTGAAGCTGAAACTCCAATACTTTGGCCACCTGATGTGAAGAACTGACTCCTTGGAAAAGACCCTGATGCTGGGAAAGATTTAAGGCAGGAGGAGAACTGGAAGACAGAGAATGAGATGGTTGAATGGCATCACCGACTCTATGGACATGAGTTTGAGTTAGTTTTGGGTGTTAGTGATGGACTGGGAAGTCTGGTGTGCTGCAGTCCATGAGATTGCAAACAGTCAGACACGACTGAGCTACTGAACTGAACTGAAAATGTGTAAATATTTATTTTTTTATTTATAAAGTGAAATATATAAGAATTGTACATATATACACATTTCTCGTTCAAGTATTTTATTAGTATTTGATAGTAGTATGGAAGAAGATGTAAACATAGGTGAGCCTTAGAATTGCAATGCTAAACTGAATCAAGGAAGAAGTCAAATAGAATATTTCTTTAAATATTTAAATTCCAGAAATAAATTTAAAAATCATTGCATGTCTGATTTACATCTCTAACTAATTCCTATATTATATCAGTGAGGAATAATTGTTCAGTAAGATAATTTTCTATCTATATATCTTATTTTTCTACATATCCATTGATGCATCTCTCTCAATCTATATACTTTTACATATGTCTAGTACAGAGTACCCTATAAGCAAAGTAATAGGCTGAATTATAAAGCATAAATTCAGACTTCTTAGAAAACAAAATTTTTCATTTAAAATTTAGAATAAGTAGGACAGTCTAAAAATTATATAACTATAGACTATTTAAACACTCTTGAACCTCCACACACTATAATACTATAATATTGCCTTCTTAGAACAATCTCTTCTTTTATCTCTAGGAATCTAACTGGTCCCAAGCTTGCCATATCCCAGAGGCATTAGTTCATAAACAATTCTCCTGAAAATATGCTTCCCTTGTGCCTCAGACAGTAAAGAATCTTCCTGAAATTCAGGAGACCAGAGTTTGATTCCTGGTGTAGAAAGATCCCCTGGAGAATGGCATAGCAACTGACCCCAGGATTCTTGCCTGGAGAATTCCATGGACAATGGAGCCTGGTAGGTTGCAAAGGAGTCCATGAGGTTGCAAAGAATCAGTACCAACTGAGTGACTAACACAATGTTTGTCCTGAAAATAAAAATCTAAGAATTCATAACCTCATAAAATTTGTTCTACCAGTAAATATTGCATTGTCTTATCTTTTCAACTATTTTTTTTCAAACATCATCAGTTCAGTACAGTTGCTCAGTCATGTCCAACTCTTTGGGACCCTATGAATCGCAGCACACCAGGCCTCCCTGTCCATCACCAACTCCCGGAGTTCACTCAAATTCATGTCCATCGAGTTGGTGACACCATCCAGCCATTTCATCCTCTGTCATCCCCTTCTCCTCCTACCCCCAATCCCTCCCAGCATCAGAGTCTTTTCCAATGAGTCAACTCTTCGCATGAGGTGGCCATACACATAGTCAAAAACTATTCACCCACTATCAGTTCATATAAACCCTTCCTTTATGTGGAATTGTATTCCATAATTTTCTATTCATTAAAAAACAAAAATCAAAAACAAAAAACATTAATCTTCATAGATAATACAAAAATTCAGAAATGATGAAAAATTACAACCTGTTTTCAAGTACTATTGAAGGTATCCCCATAAAAGACAATAATACAAGGCTAAATAATGTAATTGTCTTATTGATGTCCAAGGGAAGTGGAAGCACAAATAAAGGAAAGGATTTAAAGCTGGATGATCTGGAAATGCTAGGTGGAAGGAATGGTTAATTTAATCTTGTGACATAAAAAGTATTTACCTTGATGTAAAGGTAAATTCCTTAGTTCATGTAATTCTTCTCATTACTTAATTTATACCATCTCCAAACTTAACTACTGGAATGGGCAAATTTAATTCAGATGACCATTATATCTACTACTGTGGGCAAGAATCCTTTAGAAGAAATGGAGTAGCCCTCATGGTCAACAAAAGAATCCAAAATGCAGTACTTGCATATAAGCTCAAAAATGACAGAATGATCTTTGCTCATTTCCAAGGCAAACCATTCAATATCACAGTAATTCAAGTCTATGCCCCTGTCAGTAATGCCGAAGAAGCTGAAGTTGAACGGTTCTATGAATCCTACAAGACCTTCTAGTACTAACACCTAAAAAAGATGTCCTTTTCATCATAGGGGACTGGAATGGAAAAATAGGAAGTCAAGAGATACTGGAGTAACAGGCAAGTTTCACCTTGGAGTACAAAATGAAGCAAGGAAAAGACTAATAGGGTATTGCAAAGAGAATGCAAGGGTCATAGCAAACACCCTCTTCCAACAACACAAGAGACAAGTCCACACATGGACACCACCAGATAGTCACTACTGAAATCAGATTGATTATATTCTTTGCAGCCAAGATGGAGAAGCTCTATACAGTCAGCAAGAACAAGACTGGGGGCTGACTGTGGCTCAGATCATGAACAGCTTATTGCCAAATTCAGACTTATATTGAAGAAAGTAGGGAAAACCACTAGACCATTCATGTATGACCTAAATCAAATCCCTTATGATTATACAGTGGATGTGACAAATAGATTCAAGGGAGTAAATCTGATAACAAAGTACCTGAAGACCTATGGTTGGAGGTTTGTGCCATTGTACAGGAGGCAGTGATCAAGAAAATCCTCAAGAAAAAGAAATGCAAAATGGTGCCTGAGGAGGCCTTACAAATATCTGAGAAAAGAAGAGAAGCAAAAGACAAAGGAGAAAAGGAAAACTACGCCCATCTGAATGCAGAGTTCAAAAGAACAGCAAGGAGAGAAAAGTGAGATTCCTCAGTGATCACTGCAAAAAAATAGAGGAAAACAACAGAATGGTAAAGACTAGGGATCTCTTCAAGAAAATAAGAGATACCAAGGGAATATTGCATGCAAAGATGGGCACAATAAAGGACAGAAATAGTTTGGACCTAACAGAAGCAGAGGATATTAAGAAGAGGTGGCAAGAACACACAGAAGAATTATACAAAAAAGATCTTCATGAACCAGGTGACCACAATAGTGTGATCACTTACATAAAGCCAGATATCCTGGAATGTGAAGTCAAGGGAGCTTTAGGAAGCATCATTACAAACAAAGCTACTGGAGGTGATGGAGTTCCAATGGAGCTATAATCCCAAAGAAATGCAATATCAAATAATGCTCAAACTACCACACAATTGCACTCATCTCACATGCTAGCAAAGAAATGCTCAAAATTCTCCAAGTCAAGGTTCAACAGTACGTGAACCGTGAACTTCCAGATGTTCAATCTGGTTTTAGAAAAGGCAGAGGAACCATAGATCAAATTGCCAACATCTGCTGGATCATCGAAAAAGCAAGAGAGTTCCAGAAAAACATCACTTCTGCTTTATTGACTGTGCCAAAGCCTTTGACTATGTGGATCACAACTAACTGTGGACAATTCTTCAAGAGAGGGGGATATCAGACCACCTGAAGTGCCTTCTGAGAAATCTGTGTGCAGGTCAAGAAGCAACAATTGGAACTGGACATGGAACAAAAGACTGGTTGCAAACTGGGACAGGAGTACGTCAAGACTGTAAATTGTCTCCCTGCTTATTTAACTTATATGCAGAATACATGAAATGCCAGGCTGGATGAAGCACAAGCTGAAATCAAGATGGATGGGAGAAATATGAATAACATCAGATATGCAGATGACACCACCCTTATGGCAGAAAGAGAAGAACTAAAGAGCCTCCTGATGAAAGTGAAAAAGGAGAGTGAAAAAGTTGGCTTATAATTCAGTATTCAAAAAATTTAGATCATGGCATCTGTCCCATCACTTCATAGAAAATAGATGGGGAAACAATTGAAACAATGATAGACTTTATTTTTGGGGGCTCCAAAATCACTCCAGCCATGAAATTAAAATACGCTTGCTCCTTGGAAGAAAAGCTGTGACCAAGATAGCATATTAAAAAACAGAGACATTACTTTGCCAAAAAAGGTCCATCTAGTCAAAGCTATGGTTTTTTTAGTAGTAATGTATGGATGTGAGATTTGGACATAAAGAAATATGAGTATCAAAGAATTGATAATTTTGAACTGTGGTTTGGAGAAGACTCTTGAGTGTCCCTTGGACTTCAAGGAGATCAAGCCAGTCAATCCTATGGGAAATCCATCCTGAATATTCATTGGAAGAATGGACTTTGAAGCTGAGGTCCAATAGTTTGGCCACATGATGCAAAGATTGACTCTTTGGAAAAGACCCTGATCCTGGAAAGATTGAAGGCAGTAGGAGAAGGGAACGACAAAGGATGATATGGTTGGATAGCATCACCAACTCAATGGACATGAGTTTGAGCAAGCTCTAGGAGTTGTTGATGGACAGGGAAGTTTGGTGTGCTGCAATCCATGGGGTAGCAAGCAGTCAGACGGGTCTGACTGGCTTAACTGAATTTACCTGAAATTAACTACTTATGCTAATTTACATCTTTTGGCAACCACTGTATGATTACTTGTATGGATTAATGGTTATAATATGGAGTTTTGAGTATTTGTGTACATATATATATATATATATATACATAGTATATCTGTGTTTTTATCTATTTATTTTACTTGCAAAGGAAAGACATTTTTCTTGTTACCAGATTTCTTTGTTTTTTAATAAAATACTTAGTAACATTTAAATCTGTTGTTGAATAATTGATAGAACTGCATTCAGTTCAGTTCAGTCGCTCAGTAGTGTCCAACTCTTTGAGACACCATGAACCGTAGCATGCCAGGCCTTCCTATCCATCACCAACTCCCGGAATCCACCCAAACCCATGTCCATTGAGGTCGGTGATGCCATCCAACCATCTCATCCTCTGCCGTCCCCTTCTCTTCCTGACCTCAGTCTTTCCCAGCATCAGGATTTTTTCAGATGAGTCAGCTCTTCGCATCAGGTGGCCAAAGTATTGGAGTTTCAGCTTCAACGTCAGTCCTTCCAATGAACACCCAGGACTGATCTCCTTTAGGATGGACTGAGAAAGACTCCTTGGATCTCCTTGCAGTCCAAGGGACTCTCAAGAGTCTTCTCCAACTCCACAGTTCAAAAGCATCAATTCTTCAGTGCTTGGCTTTCTTTGTATTCCAACTCTCACATCCATACATGGCCACTGGAAAAACCATAGCCTTGACTAGATGGACCTCTGTTGACAAAGTAATGTCTCTGCTTTTGAATATGCTGTCTAGGTTGGTCATAATTTTCCTTCTAAGGAGTAAACATCTTTTAATTTCATGGCTGCAATCACTATCTTCAATGATTTTGGAGCCAGAAAAACAAAGTCAGTCACTGTTTCCCCCATTTATTTGCCGTGAAGTGATGGGACCAGATATCATGATCTTAGTTTTCTGAATGTTGAGCTTTAAGGCAACTTTTTCACTCTCCTCTTTCACTTTCATCAAGAAGCCCTTTAGTTCTTCTTCACTTTCTGCTATAAAGGTGGTGTCATCTGCATATCTGAGGTTATTGATATTTCTCCCAGTAATCTTGATTCCAGCTTGTGCTTCCTCCAGCCCACAGTTTCTCATGATGTATTCTGCATATAGGGTAGATAAGCAGGGTGACAATATACAGCCTTGATGTACTCCTTTTCCTATTTGGAACCAGTCTCTTGTTCCTTGTCCAGTTCTAACTGCTATCTCCTGATCTGCATACAGTTTCTCAAGAGGTATTCCCATCTCTTTGAGAATTTTCCACAGTTTATTGTGTTCCATACAGTCCAAGGCTTTGGCATAGTCAATAAAGCAGAAATAGATGTTTTTCTGGA
This sequence comes from Bos mutus, assembly GCF_027580195.1. Taxonomy (NCBI): domain Eukaryota; kingdom Metazoa; phylum Chordata; class Mammalia; order Artiodactyla; family Bovidae; genus Bos; species Bos mutus. The sequence goes on from NC_091622.1 coordinate 81,705,303, forward strand.
ATTCTCTTGCTTTTTCCATGATCTAGTGGATGTTGGCAATTTGATCTCTGGTTCCTCTACCTTTTTTAAAACCAGCTTGAACATCTGGAAGTTCACGGTTCATGTATTGCTGAAGCCTGGCTTGGAGAATTTTGAGCATTACTTTACTAGTGTGTGGGATGCGTGCAATTGTGCGGTAGTTTCAGCATTCTTTGGCATTGCCTTTCTTTGGGATTGGAATGAAAACTGACCTTTTCCAGTCCTGTGGCCACTGTTGAGTTCTCCAAATTTGCTGACATATTGAGTGCATTCAGCATTATGCAAAAAGAATATTGATGTATGGAATTCAATTCATAGTAAAGAGTAACTGGTATCAGGTATTTTCTTGAGAAAAAGTTTTCTAGGATACTTCAGGGAAAGAAGTATACCTTCATTTACAAAGGTGAAAGGTATATAATATATCATGCTCTATAAAGACACGGGTAGTAGAGAAATAATATAAACTAAGCAGCATCATTGAGCCTAGTGTATCTGGTTAAGTCCTTCTCTGCAGGATTACATTTCTGCCTCCGATAAAATGAGAACCATTTGCTTCATGAATACCTATTCCTATCCTATATTCATTTTATTAAATAATATCAATTTCATTTTATATCTAGGTAAATTCAAATGCTTCTGTAGTTGGAGAAACTGAAAACCTGACATGTAAATGTATGACTGAGGACATTAAGTGGTAGAGTGAATTGCTGGTCCCATTACTCTTGGTTGATATAATTTTTTAACTGTATTATTAGAAAGACCTTTACATCAAGAATAATTTAATATCAAGAGGATTCTCCTATATCAGTGCTGAAGAAAGCAAAAGTTTGCTAAAGTAGGCTCTTCCTTGGTGATTTCATTTATACAAGGAACATGCTTGTTTTCTGATTACTCCCAGGATCCCAATGCCTTATCCATTCCTGGGGACAAATCAAAGAAGAAAAATGGAAGGTCACCTTTGGGTCACCGCTATTCAGTTTGCTGTGCCAGGCTGAAAACCCAGGCCGTTAAATATGAAAATCCACTCATTGTCTCAGGCCTGATTGTATCCTGTCTTTCAGATCAGACTCACCATAGTCATAGCAACCCTAATGGGCGGATGTGCATTGGACCACATCATTTGCAGGGTGTCTTTAACTGAGAAAAGTTTTGTTGAAAATATGTGTGATTAATGCCTTCAACTATTATCTCTAATTGAACAGACATGAAAGAAGGTCACTTTGTTGGCCCAGATAAGCCTATTGCATGGCTATTAAAGGCATATTCAGCCCTTGCTGAATTAATCTATTATTGCTTCTTGTCTTTGGTAACCATAACATGTTGTTGGAAGGCTGTGCAAAATTTGAGTAACTGTTTGAAACACAGCTCCAGTAATCCTCTAGACATGGGCATAAGAAAAGAGGGAAAAGCTGTTTAGTGCATAATTGAATGTGCTGTGCTGTTTGCACTAGCATTAAGCAGTGATAGTTTATTTTAATGTGTTTATATCAGTGATGCATCACCTTAACATCATCAGCCACTCAGCAGGATTCACAGAGTTCTCTATCCATAATATAACTAAAAGAGACAATCAATAGAGAGACTCAAACTCTGTGGCAGTTTGTGGGTGTGACAGATTGAGAGAGAGAGACCATATAAACTGTAGAAAACCAAAAACTTTTTCAGAGATATGTCGCTGACACAGGATCAATATCTATGTACTTCTTGTAGAATATGAACTTATAGGAAGTACAGATTTTGAAAAATAAATCCTTATATATTGACCTGAATTGATTTCTGAAGTCTGTTTGGCTGAACACTGAATACCAGAAGAACTTGGGTTATGATCAGATGGACAAAAAAAATGATTCTTATGGAGAATTAAATGGAGACTTAAAGATAGCTATGTCTGGAGCAGGTATAAACAAAAAAGTGATGGATATGTTCTGTTATTTTGAACAAGTAAAAGCAAATTCTACTCTATTATGTGAACAATAGCATTTATGATAATTTTGTGTTGAGCAATAGAAAATGTAGAGAAATTAAATATAGCAAGTTAAACTTACAGAAGAAATAAGCTAATTTTAAAAATAAATTTTAATGCATAATTTCCTCATATTAAATATGGCCTTCTATAATTTGCTCAGCTCAGTTGCTCAGTCGTGTCTGACTCTTTGTATCCCCATGGATTGTAACCTGCCAGGCTCCTTTGTCCATGGATTTTCCAGGCAAAATTACTAGAGTGGAATGTCATTTCCTCCTCCACTTATTTCTATCATCTAATTATACATTTATAATATAGTAAAATTAAATATGTACATAACACATTAATACTTATGTGAAAGGACATTCCAAAATGACTGAAGGACAAGGCATAAATAACCAAATATAAATGTATGGAAATAAATTTAGGAAAAGTTGAAGTGCAAGATATTCAATGTAAGTGTCAAATTTCTGGAGTAAAATATTGTCAAAATCTAGATGAAGAAATTATATAAACAAAAGAGAAAGTGGAAGTCTACATTAAATGCTTGTAATATACAACAGTAGAGTGTTTTGTTCACAAAATTTGAAATATTGCAAAATTGAAAAATCACATTCAATTTAAAAAAGTAAAAAATTGTGAAGTTATTTAAAAAAATTGGTCTTCCCAGTGGCCATGTGTCGTTATGAGAGTTGGACCATAAAGAAGACAGAATACCAAAGGAATGATGCCTTCGAATTGTGGTGCTGGAGAAGACTTCTTAAAGTCCCATGGACAGCAAGGAGATCAAAACAGTCACTCTTAAGAGAGACCAACCCTGAATATTTACTGTAAGGACTGATGCTAAAGCTGAAACTCCAGTATTTTGGTCTTCAGATCTGAATAGACAACTCATTGGAAAAGTCCCTGATGCTGGGAAAGATTGAGGGTAGAAGGAAACAAGGGTGTCAGAGGGTGAGATGGCTGGACAGCATCACCAATACAATGAGCATGAATTTTGGCAAACTCCAGGAAATGGTGAGGCACAGGGAGGCCTGGCAGGCTGCAGTCCATGGGCTCTCAAAGAGTCAGACAAGACTGGGCGACTGAACAACTACCTTCTTAAAAACATTCCAATGTATTATGTACCTTTGCCTTTCTAACAAGCAATAACCAATGAAGTATTATTTTGTCCTAACAGAGGGACAAAAGTTTATATCCATTATCAACTAAGCATGCAAGTAAGAACGTTTTAATATATTCCTGATGCCAAGTAAATTGACCACAGCATTGAATGGGGACATTTTTGAGTATTCTATATCAACTTTAAAAGAATTATTTTTCACTAAAGTATATTAAATACATTCAATGTAAGAAACCTCTTCCATAGAAATACAACTCTGTACATTACTTTTTTAAAAATCACATACAGGTATATTAATGACAGTATAGCTTGTAATTACAACCAAATGGAAACAATATAAAGCTCTACTAATAAGAGTTCAATCACAGAAAAGTATATCTTCTGGAAAGCTATGCAGCCATTCAAAAGAACATATATTAAGATGAAAAGATTTCTAAGATACACTGTAAAGTTAAAACAAATGGAAAGAAGCCTATGTAAACTGTTATTTACTTGATGTAAAGTCAGAATAGTGGACCATCTTTGTGCATGAGCATATATATACATAGAAAAGGATCTTAAATATTCTAAAACAAATCATAAATGCTCTCTATATATATTGTTCAGATCCTGCCATCACAACCTTGTCTATAAACTTGAGAAAATTTCTTAACTTCAGTTTCCTTCTTCAGTTTCCTTATCCTTCATTGCATATGTATTGTATGCACACACACCCATACTGATCTTAAGTGATGCAAATTTGCTACATTCACTTATTACTTCTAGAAAGCTATGGTAAACTTCTTAGTATTTTCATATACACTATTGTGTCTTCAGTGAACAAAGAACCCTTTGCTGTTTAGTGTCCAAACTCTATGAGTTTTATTTATTTTCTCTCTGATTGAACTAACAGGATCTAAAGTACAATATTGAATAAAAGAGGTAAGAATGGACATCCATGTATTCAATTTGAGTAGAAAGCTTTCAGTTTTTTACCATTAAGATAGTAGTTGTAGATTTTTCATATATGCTTATTATCAGATTAATTATATTTGCTTTCTATTTTTCTAAGAAATTGTAGTTACAAGTAGGTGTTGAATTTCAACAGACATTTTCTCTGCATTTATTAAGAAGATCATATGCTATGTATTAATTTTATTAATATGCTATATAGTATTGATTACTACTTGGAAGTTAAACAAAGCTTAAATTCTTGTGATTAGTGCCACTTGGGCTTCCCTGGTGGTTCACCTGCAAAGTCAGGAGATGTAGGTTCAATCCCTTTGTTGGAAAGATCCACTGGAAAAGGAATTCACAAGGCTTTCCAGTATTCTTCTGGAAAATGCCATGGACAGAGGAGCTTGGTGGGCTACGGCCCATGGAGTTACAGAAGAGTCAGACAAGTCTTAGCAACTAAACAACAACAACAAAAAGCCCCACTTAGTCAAAGGCATATTATCTTTTTTATATACTGCTCTATTCAATTGGCTAATATTTTGTTAAGGCTTTTATTGCTGTTGTTATTCAGTCACCCAGTTGTGTCTTACTCTTTGCAACACCATGGACTTCAGCAACCTAGGCCTCCCTGTCCCTCATCATCTTCCAGAGTTCTCCCGTTTATGTTCATTGCATCAGTGATGCCGTCCAATCATTTCACCCTTTGACACCCTCCTTTCCATCTGTGCTCAATCTTTCCAGCATCAGGGACTTTTCCAGTGAATCGTCTGTTTGCATCAGATGACCAAAATACTGGAGCTTCAGCATCAATCCTTCCAGTGAATATCCAGGGTTGATCTCACTTAAGATTGACTGGCTTGATCTCCTTGCTGTTCAAGGGACTTTTACAAGTCTTCTCCAGCACCATATTTCTAAGGCATCAGTTCTTTGGCATTCTGCCTTCCTTACAGTTGAGCTCTCACAACCATATGTGACCACTGGGAAGACCATTGACTTGACTATACAGACCTTTGTCGGCAGAGTAATGAAGTGAAAGTTTCTCAGTAGAGTCCAACTCTTTGCAACCCCATGGACTGTACACTCCATGGGTTTCTCCAGACCAGAACACTGGAATGGGTAGCCTTTCCCTTCTCCAGGGGATCTTCCTAACCCAGCGATCAAGCCCAGGTCTCCTGCATTGAAGGTGGATTCTTTACCAGCTGAGACACAAAAGCATTTCAACACACTGTCTGGGTTTGTCATCACTTTCCTGACAAGAAGCAATGATCTTCTGATTTCATGTCTGCCGTCTCTATTTTGATTTGCTAATATTTTGTTAGGACTTTTGTAGCCATGTTAATAAGTAATATATTTTCAGATTTCTTTCATTGTGCTCTTTTTGTCTGGGTTTGTATGAAGTAACACTGTACTCATAAAATGAATTAGAAGTGTCCCATTCTTCTCTATTTTCTGAAGGTTTTGATCTGTTCCATAATATCCTCTTATTATTCTTTGAATATGCTTATTACTTCTAGTTGTGTCCCCATTCATTTCTGATATTGATAATTTTTGCCTCTTTCTTTAGTTCCCTTGATTGGTTGGATTATTTTTCTTCCCATTTTATTGTTCTTTTCAAATATTTAACCTATGGTTTTTATTCATTATCTTTAGTGTTTAACTGTTTACAGTTTTATTGACTTCTACTGTCTTCCTTGTTTCCGTTTTTCTGCTTCTCTTGGGTTTAATTTGATCTTTTTGTAACTTCTTGTGGTGGAAGACTAGAAAATCAATTAATTTTTTTAACATTAACATTCAGAAATATACATTTCCATCTAAACAGGTCATTAGGCTTCAACAGTATGTGAACCATGAACTTCCAGATGTTCAAGCTGGTTTTAGAAAAGGCAGAGGAACCAGAGATCAAAATGCCAACATTTGCTGGATCATCAAAAAAGCAAGAGAATCCCAGAAAAACATCAACTTCTGTTCTATTGACTATGCCAAAGCCTTTGACTATGTCAATCATGACAAACTGTGGAAAATTCTGAAAGAGATGGGTATTTACCAGACCGCCTGACCTACCTCCTGAGAAATCTGTATGCAGGTCAAGAAGCAAGAGTCTGAACTGGACATGGAACAACAGACTGGTTCCAAAGAAGCTCAAGCTGGAATCAAGATTGCTGGGCAAAATATAAATAACCTCAAATATGCAGATGACACCGCCCTTATGGCAGAAAGCAAAGAAGAACTAAAGAGCATCTTGATGAAAGTGAAAGAGGAGAGTGAAAAAGTTGGCTTAAAGCTCAACATTCAGAAAATGAAGATCATGGCATCTGGTCCCATCACTTCATGGCCAGTAGATGAGGAAACAGTGGAAACAGTGACAGATTTTATTTTTTTGGGCTCCAAAATCACTGCAGATGGTGACTGAAGTCTTGAAACCAAAAGAAAAACAGTTATGACCAACCTTGACAGCATATTAAAAAACAGAGACATTACTTTCCCAACAAAGGTCTGTCTACTTAAAGCTATGGTTTTTCCAGTAGTCATGTATGGATGTGAAAGTTGGACTATAAAGAAAGCTGAGCACCAAAGAATTGATGCTTTTGAGTTGTGGTGTTGGAGAAGACTCTTGAGAGTCTCTCGGACTGCAAGATCCAACCAGTCCATCCTAAAGGAAATCAGTCTTGAATATTCATTGGAAGAACTGATGATGAAGCTGAAACTTGAATACTTTGGCCACCTGATGGGAATAACTGACTCAATGGAAAAGACCCTGATACTGGGAAAGACTGAATGTGGGAGGAGAAGGGGATGACAGAGGATGAGTTGGTTGAATTGTCGAGACCAGCTCAACAAGCATGGTTTCTGAAAGTGCAATACAGTGAGAGAATGAGAAATGAGACACAAAAATTCAGAGAAAAGCAAGGATCAGGGGACCAAGGTGAAGGTGCTGAAATAAAGCCAAGCCAGCTTTATTATACTTTCGGCTGTGAATGAAAGAATATGCAGGGAGTTAAACTATAATTCATGAGGCCTTTAGGGACAAAGAACAAAACGATCATTAACCATTGAGTAATTAGGAAACAATAATCAATAACAAATCAGTAACTAAGACTAATATTCTTATCTATAGATTTTCCACCAGATACTTAAAACATGTGACTCTGAGACACTAGTTGAGAAACAGTCTGGGGTTGGTTTTCCGACCCCAGGATCATATCTTGTTTTCAAGATTATGAACTATTCCCTCTGGACTTGTTCCAAGAGTCTCATGCCTTATAGCATCCAGTTTATCAATAATTATAAATTTCTTTTGCGGCCCTTGCCGGGGCCTTCTTTTCTTTTATTCTTCCTGTATCCTTCAAGAATGGCATCACCAAGTCAATGAACATGAGTTTGAGTAAGCTCTGGAGTTGGTGATGAACAGAGAAAGCTGGCGTGCTGCAGTCCATGGGGTCACAAAGAGTTGGACATGACTGACTGAACTGAACTGAACTATCTAATTACCTAACTACCTACACTGAACTACCTAACTGAACTTACTAATTTCATTACAGCAAATTTTGATGAGTATTGTAATGCCATTCTGTGCAAATATTTTCTAATTTGTCATGCTATTTCTTCTGTAATACAAAGGTAGTTTAGAAGCATGTGATTTGACATTTATACATTATTCCCTTGATTTTTTTTCTTGATATTTATTTACAATTTAATTTTGGTTGCATTAGAGAACAAGAAATATATTGTTCAACCTTTTTAAATTTGGAGGATGATTTTATTGTCCAGTATATGTCCTGTTTCAGTCACTTTTCCATATATTAAAAACTATATCCAAAAAAATATGTGTATGACGGTAGTGTTTTACAGTTGCTTATTTGTTCAAGTTGCTTAATAATGTTTTTCAATTCTTCTGTTTCCTTACCAATTTTCTGTCTGATTTGTCTGTCAACTCATAAGAAAATAATTTTTAATTATTCAATTATAATTGTGATTTGTCTATTTTTTGTTTCATATATTGTGGAAATTTCTAAATGCCCCTACACTTTTATTTTGTATAGTCTTGCCCTCCTGATCCTCCATCATGATGAAATAACCTTCATCTGTAGTAACATTTTTTCTTGATATCTGTTGTGTCTGACACTTTTAGCCACTTTAGCTCTCCAATGTTCACTTTTTTGCATGTAGCTCAGTGGTAAAGAATCTGCCTGCAAATGCAGGAGACACAAGAAATATGGGTTCAATCACTGGGTTGGGAAGATCCCCTGGAGTAGAAAATGGCAACCCACTCCAGTATTCTTGCCTGGAAAATACCATGGACAGAGAAGCCTGCTGGGCTATAGTCTATGGGGTTGCAAAGAGTCAGACATGACTGAGCAGACACAGCACATCTCTTTCTTTTTGTGTTATTTTCAATCTGTTACTACATTGTAAAAAAATTCATGTATTTCTCTTGTGGACCACTTTTAGCCTTACCTTCAGTCAGATTAATATTCTTTGTTGGAATAAAATATTCGGTTTCTTCACACTTAACTAAGTGTGTATTTGAATTTATGTCTATCATTTGACTATTCTGTTTGTCTTATTGCCCTTTTGTTTTCTTATTCTTACTTTACTGATATCTGTTTTGCTAAATATTTAACATCCTATTTTAAAGGCTCTATGTATTTTAGTTATATATTGTGCTATTTTGGTAGTTTCTCTAAGAATTTTAATATGCACTTTTTACTTACCACAATTTATTTTGTTAACATGCACTTTATCCAAATCAAATTTTACCTATAATAGCGCCACTTCTCTCTTTCTTTATACTATTGCTATCATGCATATTAAAATTTGTATTTTGTTTTAAAGCAGCAACACAGTTATATGTGTTCTTATAAGCAAGTCATATGTCTTCTACAGAAATTAAAGAAAAATATACAATGTGTATAACATATATATCTATTAGAACACTTTATGATCTTTTTTTATCCATATGCTTACTGCTTCTGTTGCTCTTTATATTGCTTCTTATGGATCTGAGTTACTATCTGGTGTCATTTTCATTTGGCATAAAAGACTACCTTTTTGTGTTTCTTATAGCATGGATCTGTTGGCAATAAATTCTTTCAGTCTTTGTTTATGTAAACATGTCTTTATTTTGCCTTCAATTTGAGAGATAATTGGTTCAATATAAATTTACTGACTGATTTTTGTTGTCAGCATCTTCAGTGTGCCTTTCCATGTCTTTTGACATAAGTATTTTTGATAAGAAGATAACCATTGATTTTATCATTGCATCTCTGTGATGTGTCATTTTTCTCTTGCTTCTTTCAAGAGTTTCTCTTTTTATGTTGGCTTTCAGCACAATAGTATAATGTGAGTTTCTTTGTACAATCTTATTTTGTTCCTAGCTTCTTAGATTTTAACTTTTTTAAGCATTGAAGCAATGATAAATGTAGGCAAAGATTATGATAAAAAAAGCCTAAAGGCAATAAAATAGTTACCCTTTGTTGTCTAAATTGTATTTAGAAATGCAACAAATTTGTAACTTTTTTCTGGTTTTGCATTTTAGCTGAACTCCCTATGTTCTCCTTTGTACATGTGTATCGTAGCAGCCAACCAGGGTTGTGGGGCAGGATTAATATCACAGTGCTTCATTGCTCTCTCACATCCAGAATCTTGGCATTAAATAAAAAATCATCACTTCTGGCAGATAAAGTTGTGGGTGTGGGCACCTTTGGTAAGGGAATGAAAGGTCCATCAGGTAAGAGGCTCACAGACTCATGGATCTTATACAAGTTAGCCGATTTTTATGAATAGATAAGAGTTAATCTTCATTATTCAACTATTCCACATATTTGAGTTTGTGCACTAACTAAAAATAATTCATAATCCCCAAATTAATGCTCATGGTCTTCAGCACTTACTCAGATATGTATGGGATGGTAAAAACTGAATGGCACACATTCCTAGCTGAGGTCAGACAGGGTAGTGCTCTGCCTTCTTATTTAAAATGCAATTTTTGTGCCTTTTTTTTCTTTTCTTTTTTTTTTTTGGTGATTTCACATTTCAAAATGTCCCCCAAGCATTGTGCTGAAGGGCTGTCTAGTTCACCCAAGCACACCAGGCTATGATGTACCTTGCTAAGAAATATATTTAGTTACACAAACTCCATTCAGTCATGAGTTATAATGCTGTTGACAATGAGTTTTATGTTAATGAATCAATAAATATACTCAAGAAAATATCTCTAAACAGAAACCAATGTAAAATAAGGTATTGTACTGATCTGTTGATGAAAGTTCCAAACGGAGGCTAGCAGAACTTAACCCTATTTTTTTTCTTAAGGGTAAAAATTCAATACTTACCAACTCAGGTTCATAGGAACTTTCCAGAACATAACCATGAATAACAAGAATAAACTGTGCTTCTCAACTTGTTGACCATATTCATTTTCTAGTGTCCTGATATCATTGTTTATGGTAATTTGGCTCAGTCATATTATTCTTACCTGTTGGGCAAATTTCCTCAAATTCTCATGTTGCCATTTCTTGAACTGTATTCTGCTGCATATTTTTCCCAATATTAATATACTGGATGTATATGTTGTATAAAATAATTTGTATATGCTTTATTTCCTCATGTTATTAGCTATGAAAAAGTATGATGAAATAATGATTTCTGAGAGAGACTCTTGTCATGTGGTAATTTGGCATTCATATGCAGATTTTTTTTTTATCATTTGGCTACTTGAAAAAAGAAATTTAAATTATTTGGAAGAGTTACATACCAAAATATCAACTTTTTATATAATTTTAAAATACATGTATACTATATAGAACTAAAAGCTGACTAGAACATATATGCTCATTGTAAATAAATTAATAAAGTGAATAATCTTATTATGGTATGTGAAAAAATAATAGAACATGATCAGAACTCTAGGAGCAACCCACATTCTCTTCTTTTATCATAAACTTGATCTTTTTCCCAGAGTTAACAACTATCTTGAGTTCTGTGATAATCATTAATCATTGTTTTTATTTCTTTAATTTAGATTGATGTATGCATTCTGAAACAATGCTTTTCAAGTTTTGTTTCTGAAATTTATAACAATGGACTCAAAGAGTACATACTTCCATTATAGCTGATTTTTTTTGTTCAAAATTATATTTGTACATGTGTCCCCCATCCTGGCTACAATATTGTAAAGTAATTAGCCTCCAATTAAATTGAAAAAATTGAAGAAAGCTAACTAAAAAAATAAAAATATATATATTTGTAAAATTCATCCAAATTGTAGCATGTAGATTGAACTTACTCATTTTTATTGTCATATGATCTCCCATTGATTATACCATGTGTTTATTTAATCCATTCTACTCTAGGTGACCATTTGAGCTGTTTTCTATTTACTGTTTGTCCTAAGCAATGCTGTTCTGGATGTTCTGTGTATATTTTTTGGTACTTGGCAGTTTGTACAGAATGTATACAGAGTGGTAGAATTTCTGGATCAGAGGGTATGCAAATCTTATAATTTAATCAGTTCTGTTCAGTCACTCAGTCGTGTTCGACTCTGCGACCCCATGAATCACAGCATTCCAGGCCTTCCTGTCTATCACCAATTCCCAGAGTTTACATAAACTCATGTCCATCTAGTCGGTGATGCCACCCAGATACCTCATCCTCTGTCCTCCCTTCTCCTCCTGCCCCAAATCCCTCCCAGCATCAGGGTATTTTCCAATTAGTCAACTCTCTGCATGAGGTGGCCAAAGCACTGGAGTTTCAGCTTCAAAATGAGTCCTTCCAATGAACACCCAGGACTGATCTCCTTTAGGATGGACTGATTGGATGATCTTGCAGTCCAAGGGACTCTCAAGAGTCTTCTCCAACACCACAGTTCAAAAGCATTAATTCTTCAGCACTCAGCTTTCTTCACAGTCCAACTCTCACATCCATACATGACCACTGGAAAAACCATAGCCTTGACTAGACGGATGTTTTTTGGCAAAGTAATGTCTCTGCTTTTCAATATGCTATCTAGGTTGGTCATAACTGTCCTTCCAAGGAGTAAACGTCTTTTAATTTCATGACTGCAATCACCATCTGCAATGATTTTGGAGCCCCCCAAAATAAAGTCTGACACTGTTTCCATTGTTTCTCCATCTATTTCCCATGAAGTGATGGGACAGGATGCCATGATCTTAGTTTTCTGAATGTTGAACTTTAAGCCAACATTTTCACTCTCCACTTTCACTTTCATCAAGAGGCTTTTTAGTTCCTCTTCACTTTCTGCCATAAGGGTGGTGTCATCTGAATATTTGAGGTTATTGATATTTCTCCTGGCAATCTTGATTCCAGCTTGTGCTTCTTCCAGCCCAGTGTTTCTCATGATGTACTCTGCATATAAGTTAAATAAGCAGGGTGACAGTATACAGACTTTTCCTATTTGGAACCAGGCTGTTGTTCCATGTCCAATTCTAACTGTTACTTCCTGACCTGCATATAGGTTTCTCAAGAGGCAGGTCAGGTGGTTTGGTATTCCCATCTCCTTCAGAATATTCCACAGTTTATTGTGACCCACACAGTCAAAGGCTTTGGCATAGTCAATAAAGCTTAAATAGATGTTTTACTGGAACTCTCTTGCTTTTTCCATGATCCAGCAGATGGTTTCTCTATCTTTTCTAAAACCAGCTTGAACATCTGGAAGTTCCTGATTCAGGTATTGCTGAAGCCTGGCTTGGAGAATTTTGAGCATTAGTTTACTATCATGTGAGATGAGTGCAATTGTGTGGTAGTTTGAGCATTCTTTGGCATTGTCTCTCTTGGGGATTGGAATGAAAACTGACCTTTCCACTCCTGTGGCCACTGATAAGTTTTCCAAGTTTGCTGGCATACTGAGTGCAGCACTTTCACAGACTCATCTTCCAGGATTTCAAATAGCTCAACTGGAATTCCATCACCTTCACCAGCTTTGTTCGTAGTGATGCTTTCTAAGGCCCACTTGACTTCACATTCCAGGATGTCTGGCTTTAGGTGAGTGATTACACTGTTGTGATTATCTGGGTCGTGAAGATTTTTTGTACAGTTTTTCTGTGTATTCTTGCCACCTTTTAATATCTTCTGCTTCTGTTAGGTCCATAACATTTCTGTCCTTTATCGAGAAACCATCTTTGCATGACATGTTCCCTTGGTATCTCTAATTTTCTTGAAGAGATCTCTAGTCTCTCCCATTCTGTTGTTTTCCTCTATTTCTTTGCATTGATCGCTGAGGAATGCTTTCTTATCTTTCCTTGCTAATATGGCAATGTCAAAAATAGTCTAAAGAATATAGTAGTTCATAACACTCCACATCCTCATTAACAATAGACATTTTCAATGTGGTATTATCTTAAGTTTTAATTTGCTTTTCTCTGATTATAAATTTGATTTTATACTTCAATTTCCTTTTAGTAAAATTTCTTCACAAGTCTTTGCAATGTTTTTATTTTTTCATTTGGTTAATATGTTTTACAGGTTGTAAAGTATTATTTTCATATTTTGGACACCATTCCTTTGATAGTTTTCTTCATTTTTGATGTTTTCTCCTATATTGCATTTGATATTTTTATTCTGCTTATAATATCTTTTGGTGACAATAATTCATAAATTTACTCTATTTTAATTTATTTGTCTTTTTCTTGACGTCAGAGTTCTTGTTTAAACATTCTTTCTTGGCAGGAGGTTATTGAAATTATTCCACTTCATTATGCCCTAAATATTTAAAATTTTGGCTTTTCTTTACATGAAATTGATTTTTTTTAAATATAGCAGGATGAGAAACTGATTTCATTCTATTTCTTATAGACACCACTTGCCCTACTATCATTTATTTCAAAAGGTCGTCTTTTCCTGTTGATTATTTATGCCATGCCATCTTGTTATTTCACTAGTCCATAAGTATATCAATCATTTTTTCTAATTATTTCTTCCATTACATGGGTAATTTAATTATCTACACTTGAAGAAACATCTTAACTATAATAAGTTTAATTCTGTCTTGCTCTTTTCAAAGTAAATTCTTCCTCTTTGTCTTTTGATCAATTAGTCTTATTATTTTCCCTTTGGATTCAGCTCTGAATTCTATAATAAAAAATAACAATTATATTGATAGTTTTAGTAGGAGTGCTTTAACCTATTATGACTCTTGGGAAATTGTAATTTTTACAATATTCAGTTTACCAGTCTGCTGCTGCTGCTAAATCGCTTCAGTCGTGTCCAACTCTGTGTGACCCCATGGATGGCAACCCACCAGGCTCCCCCTTTCCTGAGATTCTCCAGGTAAGAACACTGGTGTGGGTTGCCATTTCCTTTTCCAATGCATGAAAGTGAAAGTGAAGTCTCTCAGTCGTGTCTGACTCTTAGCGACCCCATGAACTGCGGCCCCCCAGGCTCCTCCGTCCATGGGATTTTGCAGGCAAGAGTGCTGGAGTGGGGTGCCATTGCCTTCTCCCATTTTATCTATAAATTTATATAATTTTATCTGAGATGTCCTTGCCCAACCTTAAAATTAACACCTATGCCTTCCATGTGTTCAGATCAGATCACTATACTTTATTTCTATTTAAGTATCAATATGTTTGTATGCATATCTAACTATTTCCTACACTACGTTAAAAGTATTTTTACATATGTTTGTCTCTCACAAATAGTCTACTCAAGGACAGGAATATGTCTCATTCATTTTTGAGTCTAACATTTTCTCAGTAAACATATGCTTATTAAAATGTGACAAATATTCAGCCATATGGAAACAGTTGTGACCATTTATAAACCATTTAGCATAATGTTATATAAGAAATGATTGTACAGATGGTCATATCATGGAAAGATATCCATGGCATTTTAAATAAATAACTTGAAGTCATCCTATCTTCTGTAACTCTGACATCTCTCATTAACCCTATGTTGGGCTCACTGTTTAAACAATACCTAAAAATCCTACCCTTTACCTCTATGCTCTGCTCTACACACTAGTCCACACTTCCACCATTGTGAAATTCTCTCTTGGTTCAGACAGTCTATGTTATAGTTATCAAATAATCATTTAAAGATAAATGAATTCAAAAGAATATCCTGGTCAAAAAATGATCTAAATCATTTTTAATTCACTCTGAAAAGTAAAAGCCAAAGTCTTTACAACAGTCCACAAGGCTACAAATGAATTGTCCTTGTCTTATCTCCAAAACTATTACTTTTGGCATCCTACACTATTTTTCATCTATATTACCTCCCAGATATTCCTTGAACTTACTTCTATTTCAACTCTCTGTGCTTACTTTTCCCTGTAAATTGTAACCTTTCTATTCAAATAGACCTATTCTCTGCATCCTCTAAGTTTTTGGTGAAATGCCATATTTTCAGTGAGGCTTTCTGTGACAAATCTATGCAAAAAGTCACTGCTCCATCTCCCTCTATCATAAGTTCAGTGTTTATTATGCCCATTTCCTATTCTACTTTTCTTACAACCTTATTACCATCAAATATCTAACATGACTTACCATCCAACATCTACAAGATTTATAATGTATTTTGTATAATGTATTTATTTATTGTCTGTCTTTGTCTACTCTAGAATGTAAACTCACATAGTAGAGAGGTTTTGTTTTGTTATTTTTCCCTTTTATTCACTTTTGTATCTGGTGTTGAGAATAGTTATCTGGCACATGGTAGGAATTCAGTTATGTTGGATAATTTAAACAAAGTTATATAAATGAACAATGTTTAAAAATTATTTTTAGTGGTTTAATATGAAATTATAGAGAGAATGTTTCTGTGTGTACCTAAATATTGAGTTGGCAAAAAAGTTCATTCAGATTCTTCCATAGTATATTACAGAAAACCGCAAACAAACTTTTTGGCCAACCCAGTAATATGCTTATGATATTTTTAGCCCCATACTTATTATCTGAGCTACTGCATTAAAGTATGAAATATGTCACAAAATTTAGATTACAAATAAAATAATATATATTATTGATTTTTAAAAATAAATAACATGAATAGTACTTCCCTTTTTACACTTTAACAAATTTATAAAAGAGTCATCAAACTACTCTTGAGGAAAAAGACCAAGTAGCTTGAGAATTTAGTATATCCCAGACATAAGTGTTATGTCAGTTTGTTATTTGGAAGTCATTTTTATAATGCTGCACATGCTTGAAGTGGGATTTCTCTTTAATTGTTGTCATATTTCAGATACACAGTGAGAAGCCCATTAACTGTGACCTTGTCAAAGAAGAAAACAGTGGAATAGAAGTTAGAGTGATAGAATCTTTGGAAATACACAGTTGGCAGTGAGATCAGATTTTCCTAGATCATTAATAACATATTTTCCAGTGTTTTTCCTTTAGTTATTTTAAAATAAGTTTTAATGAAAGCAAGTTCAAAAGTTTCCCTTTAAAATGTCTGATAAAAAAGAAAAAAAAAAAAAGAGCAGTTAAGTACAATTAAAAAAAATAAATAAAATATCTGATCCACAATTACTGGCATATAAACCAAAAATAAATTATAGAAAATTATTTTTAAATCCATAATGTAATTAGTCAGTCAATCAGTTCAGTCAGTTCAGTCTCTCAGTCACGTCCGACTCTGCGACCCCATGAACTGCAGCAGGCCAGGCCTCCCTGTCCATCACCAACTCCTGGAGTTCACTCAAATCATGTCCATCGAGTCGGTGATGCCATCCAGCCACCTCATCCTCTGTCGTCCCCTTCTCCTCCTGCCCCCAATCCCTCCCAGCATCAGAGTCTTTTCCAGTGAGTCAACTCTTTGCATGAGGTGGCCAAAGTACTGGAGTTTCAGCTTTAGCATCATTCCTTCCAAAGAATACCCAGGGCTGATCTCCATAATTTAGGTTTAACCCAAAACATTTGGGATAGTTGGTGTTGCATTGACAGTAATCTAAAATTTAAAAATTCTTCTTATCTGCATGTATATGTATGACTAGCCCCTTTGCTGTTCGCCCGAAACTATCACAGCACTGATAATCAACTATATCCAACACAAATAAAAAGTTTAAAAAGATTTAAAAATAAATAAAAATACTAATTATTTATTTGTGTTGGATATAGTTGATTATCAGTGCTGTGATAGTTTCGGGCGAACAGCAAAGGGGCTAGTCATACATATACATGCAGATAAGAAGAATTTTTAAATTTTAGATTACTGTCAATGCAACACCAACTATCCCAAATGTTTTGGGTTAAACTTAAATTGTTATTTCTCCCAATTCAGTTGTTTAGTTCGTCATTTCCCCTGTTGGTTGCCCCTGGGCTCATTCAGGTGCTTGCCTTCAAAAAGAGGATCAGCTGGTCTGAGAGGCTCAAGATGGCATTATTTATGCATCTCAGAGCTGCTGGCTGGTCGTCCGCTTCAGCACTTTGGTTCTTCTCTACAGGGCCTCTCAACTCGAAGTAAAATGATTCGTTTTGTGATGGTCAGAGCTATTCCAAGAGTGTCAAAGTAGAAGGTGCAAATATGAAGCCTAAAAAAATTCACACAGGGTCACTTCTACTACTGTTTGTTATTCAAAGCATGTTGTAAGGACTATGCAGTTTCAGGAGTTTGGGGAACAGGCTTTACTTTTTAACTAGCGGCGCTATATAAATCTATGACCATATTTCATTTACTATAGGACTGTAAGACTACTTCATCAAATTTTGCAGTAAGTTCTGAATCACAGAGATGGTGTTTAACACATTATAACAAGGTGTAGATTTATAGGTAGAAGATTACTAATTTAATAAAACATAAAAAATCAATTGAACTTACATCCCCTGCATTGAAGGCAGATTTGTTGTCTGAGACCTCAGGGAAACCCAAAAATCAATCAATATAAAAACCCATTGTGATGGGTTATGTGTCTGTCATATAGTTCTTTTCCCTATAGTCTCTTGTTCTGTGCTTTATTTTACCAGAAAAGGAGAAAAATAGGAAGAAAACAGTTGGTCTAATCAACTTGGAAGTAATAACCAAAATTACTTATTCAGTGAATATTTTATCAATTTGAGCATCAATGTGCTGGTTAATGAGTAGAATATAAATGTACAAAGCAAATGACTTCCCATGTAGACTTTCTAGTATCTAAGGGAAATAATATACAAATATATTAAATGGCTTAAGCTTCTTTTTTTAGGTGTATTGCTGCTGCTGCTGCTGCTAAGTCACTTCATTCGTGTCCGACTCTGTGTGACCCCATAGACGGCAGCCCACCAGGCTGCCCCGTCCCTGGGATTCTCCAGGCAAGAGCACTGGAGTGGGTTGCCATTTCCTTCTCTAATGCATGAAAGTGAAAGGTGAAAGAGAAGTCGCTCAGTCGTGTCCAACTCTTAGCGATCCCATGGACTGCAGCCCACCTGGCTCCTCCATCCATGGGATTTTCCAGGCAAGAGTACTGGAGTGGGGTGCCATTGCCTTCTCCGTTTTAGGTGTATAGTTCCCTGGATATGCTACTAATAATATAGCAGCCAGAGGATTAGTTACTAGCATTAGCACCCTTATCAAATTGTAGACAAGATTCAAAGTGTAAGATGGCATCACCAAATTTGAGCAGGATTAGATAAGAAGTGGGCTTCCCTCATAGCTCAGATGGTAAAGAATCCATCTGCAATGCAGGAGACCCTGGTTCGATTCCTGGGTCAGGAAGATCCACTGGAGAAGGGACAAGCTACCCCCTCCAGTATTCTGGGGCTTCCCTGTGGCTCAACTGGTAAAGAATCTGCCCGCAATACGGGAGACCTGGGTTCAATCCCTGGGTTGGGAAGATCCTCTGGAGAAGGGAAAGGCTACCCACTGCAGTATTCTGGGCTGGAGAATTCCAGAGACTATACAGTCCTTGGGGTCACAAAGAATCAGACATAACTGAGAGACTGTCACTTCACTAGATAAGAGGCAGCAACTGAAGTTTAAACAAAATGTGGTAAGAACCGGGAAAGATGATTCATAGGTTCATCACACAGCTATAAAGCAAAGTGAAAAAAAAAAAAATTCTTCAGGGTAATGTTTAGTCATTTGTGGCGGTTTTTATTGCAATGTCTGTGGCTGCTAGTTTAACCATGCCAAGATCTGTTAAAGGAGTTGACATTATGGAGAAACATAGGAATCAGCAGACACACACTCTCCTACACATATACACATACTATATTTCTATATGAGGGCCAAATTTCACACTAAAGGCAGCCTGAAGTAATGTCTTAAAACTGTGATCCTTAACATTTAGTATCCATTGAAGTCACCTGCCATCCTGGAATGTGAAGTCAAGTGGGCCTTAGGAAGCATCATTATGAACAAAGCTAGTGCAGGCAATGGAATTCCAGTTGAACTATTTCAAATCCTCAAAGATGATGCTGTGAAAGTGCTGCACTCAATATGCCAGCAAATTTGGAAAACTCAGCAATGGCCACAGGACTGGAAAAGGTCAGTTTTCATTCCAATCTCAAGGAAAGGCAATGCCAAAGAATGCTCAAACTACCGCACAATTGCACTCATCTCACACGCTAGTAAAGTAATGCTTAAAATTCTCCAAGCCAGGCTTCAGCAATACATGAACTGTGAACTTCCAGATGTTCAAGCTGGTTTTAGAAAAAGTAGAGAAACCAGAGATCAAATTGCTAAATGTCCGCTGGATCATGGAAAAAGCAAGAGAGTTCCAGAAAAACATCTATTTCTGATTTATTGACTATGCCAAAGCCTTTGACTGTGTGGATCACAATAAACTGTGGAAAATTCTGAAAGAGATGGGAATACCAGACCACCTGACTTGCCTCTTGAGAAACCTATATGTAGGTCAGGAAGCAACAGTTAGAACTGGACATGGAACAACAGGCTGGTTCCAAATAGGAAAAGGAGATGTCAAGGCTTTATGTCACTCTGCTTATTTAACTTATATGCAGAGTGAAAAATGCTGGGCTGTAAGAAGCACAAGCTGAAACAAAGATTGCTGGGAGAAATATCAATAACCTCAGATATTTAGATGGCACCACCCTTATGGCAGAAAGTGAAGAGGAACTCAAAAGCCTCTTGATGAAAGTGAAAGTGGAGAGTGAAAAAGTTGGCTTAAAGCTCAACATTCAGAAAACTAAGATCATGGTGTCCAGTCCCATCACTTCATGGCCAATAGATGGGGAAACGGTGGAAACAGTGAAAGACTTTATTTTGGGGGGCTCCAAAATCACTGCAGATGGTGACTGCAGCCATGAAATTAAACGACTCTTACTCCTTGGAAGGAAAGTTATGACCAACCTAGACAGCATATTAAAAAGCAGACACATTACTTTGTCAACAAAGGTCCATCTAGTCAAGGCTATGGTTTTTCTAGTGGTCATGTATGGATGTGAGAGTTGGACTATAAAGCAATCTCAGCGCTAAAGAATTGATGCTTTTGAACTGTGGTGTTGAAGACTCTTGAGAGTCCCTTGGACTGCAAGGAGATCAGCCCTGGGATTTCTTTTGAAGGAATGATGCTAAAGCTGAAACTCCAGTACTTTGGCCACCTCATGCAAAAGGTGGAAAAGACTCTGATACTGGGAGGGATTAGGGGCAGGAGGAGAAGGGGACAACAGAGGATGAGATGGTTGGATGGCATCACTGACTCAATGGACACAGGTTTGGGTAGACTCCAGGACTTGGTGATGTACAGGAAGGCCTGGCGTGTCCCAGTTCATGTGGTTGCAGAGTTGGACGTGACTGAGCAACTGAACTGAAGTCACCTGCAGAGGTTTCTGATCTAGACACTGTAGAATCCCATGCCCAGAGCTGCTTCTGGTGTGGAAGGTCTGGAATTTACCTCACTAACAAGTCTCATGTGATAGTGTTGTGGCTGGTATAAGGAATATTTTCAAAAACATTACACTAAATCAAAACAGACCACCACATCTGCCTTTAAATGCTATACCCTAAAGTTTAGATTACCCACACCCAAGACTCCAGAAGCTCCATCAGGTCTGACATCACTACTGTTTCTTAGAAGAGTAATTGTTTTATTCTTTTGGCTGTGCTGGGTCTTCATGGCTGCACATGAGCTTTCTCTCATGGTGGCAGGGGCCGGGGGGTGGGGAGCGTGTGGGGAGCCTACTCTACTACATTGCCATTTATGGACTTCTCATGGCAGTGGCTTCTTTTGTTGAGGAACACAAGCTCTAGGGTGCTGGCTTAGTCGTGATGCATGGGCTGAACCTCCTTGCAGCATGTGGACTCCTCTTAGAACAGGAGTCAAGCCCATGTTCTCTGTATTGGCAGGCAGACTCCCAATCACTGGTTTACCAGGGAAGACCCACAGTTGTTTTTTAAACTATGACAAAGGTCTCTTCTGCAGCACCCCATGGGTCACCTCCCATGATGCAGTGCACAGGCAGCTGCATTTGTTTAGCAAAGCCTAGTGCCCATGTTAAATGAACTGTAGGACAACTATGTAGGAAGCTCAACTCATATGTTCAGGGTTTCCCAACCAAAGTGGTTCTGATCCTGAATAGCCAATAAAAATAAAAAATATGTGTTCAAGAAAATGCAATCTCCATTAGCAAAAGGCAAGTCTAGCTCTTTCCTGATCTCTTAGGCTTCGATTTGGAAGAGTCCAAGATTTAATTTAGTTAAGGTTATATTGTGTAGTAGATAACAGGAGGGCTTTGAAAAATCGAGGCAGACTGAACCCTAGACATGGAATTATTACCTCAGTGTAGTCCACATTATGACAAATATTTTACATGTTTAAGAATCACAAGATCTAACCTCTTTCATCTCTTGGTCTTTATTTTCATTCACTATCAGCAAATTGTTTAAATGATCCAACTTGTTCTGTTATCCTACTTGAAGACACTGATGTTTGCACTGAAAAAGGAGGGGGGACATTTAAGAACCAATGATAGTAATGATAAACAAGGTAGATATTAAAAGGAAATAATACTTGCCGGGGTCCAGCCTCGGCTGATCCAGGGAGTTCGAAGCCGGGACGGCATCGGTGAGGATCAGGATACAATAGCTTCAATTAGATATTAATTAAAGATGTAAAGAGTAATAGAATGAGGATAGCGCAGTAGGAAAATTCAGTGGAGAAAAGAGGCTGAGTAGCTTGGTTTACGCGGGAGACCAATAAAACTTCAAGACAAGAAGTTTGCACCACTTACGTAGGCCGCAGGCGTCCTTCTGTTCTCCCGAAGGAGAGGAGACACTGAGGCCTCCCCGGTTGGATCTTAGAAGCCCAGGCATAATTAGCAAGCATGGCGGGTTCTGCACTCCAGATGGAGACTCAGCCAGAGTGAGAGAGAGAGTGACATGGGGAGACCAGTATTTCGAGAAACTGATCCCAATTTTTTATTTTCCATGGTCTACTTTTATACATTGAGATGTTATGCAAAAGTCACACAGGGTCAGCAGTCCTGACTTTTATCAAAGTCAGGTGCTTCATACAAATGTATACAGAGGCCTTAGGGGTGTTACATCATCTTCTGGCCAGGGGGCCTGCTGACAATTTATGACCCTCTCCTTGTGACAGCGGTCAGTCAACCAGGACACTTATTCCTCCAGGGGTGATTATTCTTAAAACAGACGCCACCCAAATAAAGTTACATTTCTATAGGGTGAGGGTGTAGTGGGTTTTAGTTAAGGAAAGAATTTACTTAGCCTAAGGTCTAACGTGATTAATATCAAAGGTTAATACTTATTTCTTCTATATATTCATTAATGTGTGTAAGGGCAGGGGATGTGGAGACTTAGCAACAAACATTGGCTCAACAAATGAAAGACCCTTCATCAATACAATTTCTAATCAGCCCATTATACTTATACTAATAGTTTTCTAACTTTTCTAAGGAACCTGTTTTTAGAAGGTTTAAAGCATCTCGTGCCTCTCACGGTTGGGAGGCTGTGGGCAATCACATGTGGCCGGACAAGCCTGTCAGGCAGGCTAGAGAAACTTCAGAGGAGTTTGTAGGTTAAAACACTCTTGTCATGCCCAGAAGTTTTTATTAACTGGAACTCTAGGTTAACTCCTTCTCTGAAAGAGGTGGTGGGGGACAGCCCCCCGTAAAGTCAGAGGTGTAGGTGGGAGCACAAAGTAGTAAAGCAGGCAGGCTCTGGTTATGGGGGTAGATGCTCGAGGATTTCCAGGGGGACTCCTGAGGCTCAATCCTGCCTTTGCGTATGTTGAGCCTCCTTCCTCATGACCTTTGCTATGTGCGGAGTGCCTCACGCTGGCCCCCAACAAATAGTCAGATGACAAAATTCAGGGCTGCAATTTCCAGTTATCATTTTCAAATCTATAGTATCTGGGATTTATCTGACCAGGTAAATAGCAACTTTAATGTGAAAGGTTTCATAGACTATTTTAATAATGGAACACAAAAGTTAAAGGTATGAGTCAGGTTGATGACATAAGAAATGGACAGAAATGTGGAAAAGGAATACCATATCATTTGAAGGAAAATGATTGGTCTCTATGACTAAATGACAAGAAATGAAATATTTGCTTCAAGGATAATTGGAGCATTGGAGTCCACTTTTAAGAGACAGATAAATTGGTACAGAGGTCTTGTTTGAGGGGGGAAAAATAAAAATGTCTTGGACATATTGCATATGAGGTGATGGGGAAATATGTACTGCTTATTTTGAAACACAATACTAAAACACAAGGAGACAGGAGAGTTTTAGATAAAGATTACCATGCCATTCTCCAAAGAGAACAATTTTCAAAAAGCTTGATGACAATATGATAAAAGATAACAAGCTAGAAGTTTTTTTTTTTTTTTTTAAATAAAGGAAATTCATGTCCTTATGCACTAAAAGCGCAATGGGTAGCATAATCCACTGTTACTTGTGCCTCTCTTTGGAGTAATTGAAGAGTAGAATAAAATCTGTCAACATTAAGTTTGAAAATTCTCAGAATTAATAAGAGGTTAGCAACCCACTCCCAGAGAAGGCAATGTCAACCCACTCCAGTACTCTTGCCTGGAAAATCCCATGGACGGAGGAGCCTGGTAGGCTGCAGTCCATGGGGTCCAGAAGAGTCAGACACGACTGAGCGACTTCAGTTTCACTTTTTACTTTCATGCACTGGAGAAGGAAATGGCAACCCACTCCCAGTGTTCTTGCCTGGAGAATCCCAGGGACGCGGGAGTCTGGTGGGCTTCTGTCTATGGGGTCACACAGAGTCGGACACGACTGAAATGACTTCGCAGCAGCAGCAGCAGCAACCCACTCCAGTATTCTTGCCTGGAGAATCTCATGGAGGGAGGAGCCTGGTAGGCTGCAGTCCCCAGGTTTGCAAAGAGTCGGACACGACTGAACGACTTCACTTTCACTTTCTAGAGATTATAGCAAGTAATAATCAGTATAAGGACTCAGAGTTCAAAAGTATTCAGAATTCATAATATAAGATCAGTAAAGCTTCTTAATACTTTCAAATAAACAATTATGTATATACTAAAAACAAAAATATAATATACAACACAATTAAGATAATCTGATAGTTTACAGTAAATTTACTAAAATACTATTCAAAATAAAAACTGAGTATAGCATTAAATTAATACATAAACTTACTAATTTTACATAAATATATTTGTGAAAATTATCTATGGCAATTTAGTTTGGTTTAAAAATATCTTTAGACAAAAAGAACATCTATACTTTGAACATTAGCTTGTGAGAATTTGTGTGTGTGTGTGTGTGTGTGTGTATTTCCTTCTGATGGCAAAATTATTTCTAACTCCAGTTGGGGAGTATTGAAGTAATAGATATTTATAAGCTAATTTCAAGTATTTTCCTCAAGCTCTTTCATCCTCAAATAATCCCACTTCTTCCTGGATAAATTGAGAATATTTTTTTCTTTATAATGCATAATATGAATATTGATACCTTGATACATTACCAGAAATTCCTGTTTCTGTTTTTTTTTTCCCAGTCAGCTTCATATTCTAATGTTTAGATCAGCAAGTTAATTACTGTCATTGTCATAAGCAATTTCTCCAGAAAACCTTACATTAGAGATAAGTTTATCCTTGCCTTTTAGTTTCCTTCCTTTATTTTTCTTTTAGTCTCTTTATGTCTCATCCTCCTTTTGCTCCTTCAAGGGTACAGAAAAATTTATACAAGTACAGAAATAATACTTTTCTTTTGCAATAGTGTAAGAAAATGCCTTAAAATGTGTGTAAGACCATGCAATTATTATCAGATAGATTTTTACTTATTGATCCTACTTGGATAAACAAATTTTGTCATTAATATCCTCTAAACATTCAAGGATATATCAATAAAATTGGAGACAATTCACTGGGAAAGGAATTTATTTGCTTTTGTTATAATATGGTAAATAGAGTTTTAGCAGTATTTGAATATGTAATCCTATGCATTTGTATTTTTAAGAAGCAAAATATTTATCTACTTACTGTGAGTCTCCTGACACTTATAGGTTATGCTTTACTCTTGAGTGATTATTTTGGTTTCTTGTTTTGAATTCTTAATTAATGCTCCCATATGGACAGAAATTCATTAAAAAATATTTAGCTCATTGTTTTGGCTTCTATAGTTATGTTAAATAGATCATATCTTGGATAATTACTTCATTTTATATGGTCAGTATTAGAATTTTTGTAGCTGTTAATTTTTCATATACATAATTTGGTGAATTTTTTAACAGCTGGAAATTTTACAACTCAGTGTCAAAATCAGGAAATGGACTTTCCAATATATAATTACTTTATAAACTTCAAGTACTTGGAAGAATATTCCAGTAGAAGAAACATTCTTGCTCAGGACAATAATTCAGGAGATAGAAAAGGATTGGGGTGGGGGTGCAATGCGCACTCGGCAATGGAATTGGCTGACTGATATTAAGTTGCATTGACATCCTACAGCAAATGAAAAACAGAAATGTTAATCAAAGATTGAAAACTAAGTGTGAAGGTCGAGGGCCTTTTGGTAGCTTACAAAGAAGCCCTTGTCTGCTCCTGTGGGAGTGCAGGAAAATGTAAATACTAAACTCGGGATTTAATATTTAGAGTTTCTGAGCTTCAGAGACCCATGGAATGTACAGTTGATAAAGGTCCTTTATGCTAAAGTTAGGGTCCTGGTTCAAAAATCCGTGCACTCTGACCATGAAATGAGGGCAAAGGAGTGCATGGGGAGCCAACATTTTGGTTGCTCAGCCTTTTAAACCCTAAGTTTACAGAGATGGTCCACCCTTCCCTACTAAGACCCTCACTTTCCTTGAGCAGAAAGTCACTGAAGTGGATTCTCTCCCACAACATTAAAAGGTTCTATCTCTTTAATGTCTTTCCCTAACTCCTTGATCACTGCCAATTGTGGCATAATCCAATCAGGCATATGCTGAATCTGATGAGGGAGGGAAGAGTCAGTGACTCAAAGGAGCTGTGAAAGTTAGCCAACACATTTAATCAGGAGCTGGGACATTGCCAGTGTGACTAGATTAAAAGGGTGCTTGATAATCAAGAGAACAAAAACATAGACTGGAAAAGAGAATTTATAAATTTGAGGATATTTCTGATATACTGTATATAATACTATAGTAAGAAACCCAGAAGATGCTAACTAGCTGTTTGAATGACTTCTGTAAACCTGAGAAAGTGTTGGCCCTGCTGAGTGATATGAAAAGGTTTATATTTCTATAGCAGGTGGTAGTTTAAGGAATTAAAAAGTTTAGGAAAGGTGGCATGGTGAAGTGTATGTATTAGAAGGACCACCACACCACTCACTAAAGTCATCAAGAATGAGCTGGTGATAGCATAAATTTAACTACTAAGTTCAGTGGTGGTTGGTCCTTATCTATAATAAGGGCTAATGGCAGAAGAGGTTGTCGCAAAGCTTGATTGGTTTGGATGTATGGGGTGCAAATAAAAAGACATCAAATAAGCATACTGAAATGCCACACACTGGATGGTCACAATTGTCATATCAGCAAGGTCTCAGTTGTTCATAAAGGAGTTAGACCAACATAAGATTCTTCAAATAAATACTAGAATGTGACATCCCTAAGGTCAAAATGAGCCTGGTGGGCTACAGTTCATGGGGTCACAAAGAGTTGGACATGAATGAGCACAAGGGCAAAATAATGGGCAGCCCATGAGGTTACTACCTAATATAAATAAAGAAATGGAAAATGGATGAGTAGGAATCCAAGGGTAGTTACTTCAGTAAAACTTCAAGGACCCTTACCCAATTTCTGGAAAAGAGTCTTAAGATCCTAAACTTGAATGAAATGTTCCTGGTCCCCAGGAGAAAGGACTCTGCAGTCACAGAGCAAGTGTACATATGAATGATTCCCTGATCTTTCCTCAATGGACCCTAATGCCATTTGCTCTTGTGTATGGTATGCTGAGGAAAGGGGAGTAGCAGACATTTTAATAACTACTGAAAATAATGTTTCAGGTGATATTAATATTCATAATTTAAAATCATAGTTCTCTGATAAATTGTTGGCATATTAGTCATGTAAAATATGAAGATATGGCTAAAGTCCAGACTAGAGTGAGCCAACAAGTTCTATATACTCACTTGTCGGTCAGTTCCCAAGACTCTGAATATGTAATTGAGACTGAGATACTGAACTTGATATTTAAAACAACTTTTATGTTAGACTCTTCATTTGTGGAGTAAAGCTATTATAGTGAGGAAGGCCAAAAAGGAGCTTCTGAACAACAAACTCTGAGGGAGTAAATCAAAAACAGGATAAGATCCTTCTGTGTTTTGAGGAGGGCAGGGAGAGTGATGTTTATTGCCACTTTTAAGTATCTCAAGACTAAAGGGTGATAGTCCTTTTTATACTTCCATTACTTCACCAGTATAGCCACTGCAGTAACCAAATGTATGTTGGAGAATTCCTGTAGACTGCTGCAAGCTCAATCAAGTGGTAGTCTCAATTACAACAGCCAGGATATTTTTAGTATCTTTATTAGAGCAGATTAATACAGTCTGAGTACATGATATGGATCTTTGAGTGGAATGTGTCTGTGTTTAATTTCAATGAAGAATGAGTGACAAACACTTCTCATTCACAAGGCATAATGGGCCTACAAATGGAGTGTTTGTGGTGGCAACAGTAGAGACTGCATGGGCACATCAACATGGATTCTTACTTACCAAGGCTTATCTGGATATTGCATCTCTGCATGCCCAACACACCTGCAACAGAAACAAATGATGAATCTTTGATATGATCGTTCCATAAAGGAACCAACCAGTTGCTTGTTTGTCAGTTTGCTTTTACCAAGTCCCATATTCTGGGTATGGGTTTGTGTTTTCTGCTTAGAGAGCCTCAACTGGCCACCACTATCCAGAGACCTGTGTGTATGGGTGCTAAGTTGCTTTAGTCATGTCCAACTCTTTGTGACTCCATGGACCACCAATCTCCTCTGTCCATGGGATTCTCCAGGCAAGAATACTAGAGTGGGTTGCCATGCTGTTCTCCATCTTCCCAACTCAGGGATCGAACCTAAGTCTTTTATGTCTCTTTCATTGGCAGGCGTGTTCTTTACTACTATCACCACCTGGGAAGCCTATCCAAAGACCCATGAAGTGCATATTTCTTAGGTGTGGGATTTCACACAAAGGAATCTTATTTCTTCAGAAATGAAAATGTGTGACAGTCCACTAGGTAAGTCATCAAAACCAGCCAAAATAGCAGCTGAGGCGAAAGGAAATTTAGAAGGAATATTGAAGCAAAAAGATGATCAGTATTAAGTAAGGCCTTCCACCTTATAAGTCTCCCTTAGGAAATGAGGCCCACTAGAAATCTATAGGAGTTTCCCTCCAAATATTTATGGAGAAGTGGGTCCATGCATCATAGCTATTTACCCATGGGAGCCTTAAAAGTGAAGCACTCGATTATTCCTTCACAAAGGAACATGCATCCTGCTTCAGCCACTTGAGAATCTTCTGCAGTGTTCTATCAAGGCCATCCTGTTTGCAGGTATCACACCAGAGTAGCTATCTGAAGCCTTTTGCTGAGGTTCCTGCTCCTCCTCCCTCAGTTATAACAGACATTACCCAAGTGGTAACCTCATCTCAGGACATCTGCCTAAGTACTTTGAATGAATAGAGTCAATGTCTTTGCCTTGGTTCAGTCTTTAAAAATTCATCTCATCAATGTTCTAATAGTGCCCATTTTCTTACTATAAGAGCAATTTCTTAAACTACAAGTTGAATATGACTTTTCTTAAATCCTTTCAATATATGTTCTAAATTCAGGCTTTATATGCTTTTCAGTGTAGGGTAAAATGAGATAATGTCATAAAGTCACAGGGTCATCATGACACAACTTTTGCATATTTGTTTTACTTATTTGGAATAAATTAAAATTAAAGTTACGATGTATATATTAAGTAATAAATGGAAATATGCAAAAAAATCTAAGGGGAGAACATGAGTGTCAAAAGAAATGATATTTTTATATCAAAATGCTTTGAACTTTGGGCAATATACCCAGAGCTGCTGTGGTTCATGTGATCTCAGCTCAGCATTAAGGTACACTTTAGAGGAAATGTTTGAAAATATGGGCCCAGGGGATAAAATCTAAACACTTCAGTTGGCTATACGAAAACCTCAGCCTTACTCTTGGTGCACACTTACTTACTTTCTACCATATGTGGCATTAACTTTAATCCCATTAAATGTTTTTTCATGTGTCTGTGATTTTTCTCTCCTTTTTTTTTTGTTTTTTTGTTTTGCTTAGACTGTTATTCTGTACAAGGTCTTGATAGAAAAGTGCTTTTCATGCCTGTGACTTAATTCTCTGTGAACTTGCACACATTCAAGGAATAAATTAGCACTAGAAAATCTGCATGTACTAATTGGTCTGGGGTTGGGCAGGATCTCTATGGACAATCAATGTCTCTGAAATTTACCAACAGGCCCTAGGCTGATCCTCAGAGTTTGAAGGAGATTTTAAGATAACAGGGATGGCAGCCAACTTGAGTTAGCTTTCACTTGGTGACCAGATAGAACAATAGATCTGTCTCCCCAAAACTTTATGCTTTCTTTAGTTTTATTTCCCTTCATCTGTCTTCATTACTGATTATTATTTTTAACCTCACCTAGTCTGTTTTCATGTAAATTCACTGGGTAGATATGTACTTCTTTGTCACTGCAGTTGTTAACTCATTTTTTAATTTTGTGGGCTGTGAGGAAAACAAAGGGATAAACTTTTGGGACTAAGGTAATTTACTTAATATGGAGGAAGAGGGGAAAGAAATACTCAGATGGACTAGAGGTATTACTATTATCATTTATTTTCTTTACCTAGGAGTGTTATCTCTTCCTTTCATCCTGTTTTACTCTCTCCATAAAATTTGCTGATTCCTTGTTAACCTCCAGTCTTGTTTCTCATATCCTCTGGTAGCATTTTTAGCCTGCCTTCTTCAGGTCCATTATTACACTGCATTGAAGTTTGAGTTGCTCATCTTCACAGTGACTCTTGGGACACTCTTATGGATGACAGAGACTTGTCTTACTTCCTTATCCTCAGTGTGTGCCATATACTAAATGCAATAAATGGTGTAATCAAACAAGAAGGTATATTTACTGCTTAAAAAAGTACTGAATTGTTGCTACTGTTTAATAAAAGGAAAAATCATATTAACCTTAAAAAATTAACTGAAGGCAAGCCATACAATAAAACTTGATACTGATAACTGTCTGAGAAAGCAGTTAAACTATATTGAGTAAAGTATTATATAATTTACAGTTGCGTTCACCTTAAGATTAATGGGACATTTAAAGGAGAGAACTAAAAGAAGTGTCTCAAATGTTTTAATGTATTTTTATATGTGAGAATTATTCAAAGGGAACCCAAGAAAGAAGATATTATTGAATAAGAGACATAAATCTCAGCCATAAAACAGACTAATTCAATTGTGGCAAACTTCCTGTGAGTTATTGCTTTGGATAGAAAACTTGGATACATCTAAATGCTAAGTTTTATGTCAAAATCCATTATGTTATGTTTGGTTTTCCTTTACATAGGGTAATCAAAGTTTATAAAACAGTGATGAAGAGATGTTTGAAAAGATTGGAATGTGTTCACAGTATAGTGATGATTTTCAGAGCTGGGGTTGCTTCAAAGTTCTTATTTCTAGGATAAAAATAAAATACATGTATATAAATTAATATCAAAAGATGTTGAAAAAGAAAGAATATTATTAAGTTGATTTGTAACAACTTTTTAATTTCTGCTTGAAAAATTTTCATTATTGTCATGGTCATTTTTGGGTTCTTGATCATCTTCTAAAATGTATATATAAATACATTGAAAGAAAAAGAAACAATGACAGTTTACTGTAGTCTAGAATAGTGTATTGGTTTTTAAAAGTGTATTTGACCTATCTCCCTGGTTGAAACTTTAGAAAGAGAACCTGGAATTTATGCAAATAAATAAACTTTCTAAGAAATAGTATATGTGAGATTTAAGTATCTGCATCAAAGTTTTAAATTGAAGTTCTTAGAATAGTCAAGTACCAATGAGGGATTCAAATTCCAAACTACACTTTTCTTTTAAACATTCAGTATTATAATTGATTTCTAACTGTCTTTTAAAACCACTTATCCACCCAGAGGATATAAGAAGCATTTCATCAGAATAGCATCTATAAAAGGTTAAGTTTCTTTTTAAACTTTTGAGCCTGTCAACTGAAAAACCTCAGTAATTGACTTTATACATGTAGAAAATTTAGTGGTTTGAAAAGAAAACACATAGTAAAAAATATAACTGTCATACATTGGCATTTGTATAGACATAAAATCATAAAACAGCTGCTTCTTGGCAGGAAAGCAATGACAAACCTAGATAGTATGTTGAAAAGCAGAGATATTACTCTCCCAGCAAAAGTCCATATAGTCAAGGCTATGGTCTTCCCGGTGGTCATATACAGTTGTGAGAGCTGGACCATAAAGAAGGCAGAATGCCAAAGAATTGATGCCTTCAAACTGTGGTGCTGGAGAAGACTCCTGAAAGTCCCTTGGACAGAAAGGATATCAAACCAATCAATATTAAGGGAGATCAAGTCTGAATACTCACTGGAAGTTCTGATGCTGAAGCAGAAGCTCCAGTATTTTGGTCATCTGATGTGAACAGACAACTCATTGGAAAAGTCCCTGATGCTGGGAAAGATTGAGAGTAGAAGGAGAAGAGAGCGTCAGAGGATGAGATGACTGGATGGCATCACCGATGCAATGAGTATGAACTTGGGCAAACTCTGGGAGATGGTGAGGAACAGGGAACCCTGGCATGCTGCAGTCCATGGCCACAGGGTCGCCAAGAATCAGACACAACTGAACGACTGAACAACAATTAAATATTCCTGTATATTTTCTCCTATTTAAGGCTTTAACAATCTAATGGCTATTAACTTCAAATTCCAAGCAACTAAAATTTCAGATATTGAAATTTGAGTCACTTTGTACACACACACATGCATGCTAAGTTGATTCAGTCATGTCTGTCTCTTTGCAATCCTATGGACTATACCCCACCAAGTCCCTATGTCCATGGGATTTCCCAGGCAAGAATACTGGAGTGGGTTGCCATGGCCTCCTCCAGGAGACCTTCCTGACCAAGACATCGAAGCCCTCCTGCATTGGCAGGCAGGTTCTTTACCACTGCTGTTGCTGCTGCTAAGTCACTTCAGTTGTGTCTGACTCTGTGCAACCGTGTAGATGGCAGCCCACCAGGCTTCTCTGTCCCTGCAATTCTCCAGGCAAGAATACTGGAGTGGGTTGTCATTTCCTTATTCAATGCATGCATGCATGCTAAGTTGCTTTAGTCGTGTCCAACTCTGTACAACCCTATGAACAGCAGCCCACCAGGCTCCTCTGTCCACAGGATTCTCTAGGCAAGAATTCTGGAGTGGGTTGCCATTTCCTTCTCTGGTCTTTACCACTAGTGCCATATATGTGTGTGTGTGTGTATATATATATACACACACACACACATATATGTATATATATGTACACACACATATATACACATACACACATATACATACATACACACATATACCATTTTAAATACAAGTGTGTTTATCCATATTTAAATACATTTTTAAAGTTCTAGGTTGTTTATTAAAAGTCTCTAATCTAGTAACTAGCTCATAATAAACAACAGATTTTGTTTCTGAAATCTTGATTTGTAAAGGAAGGAATAGTAATTAGGATTCAAAATGGGAGATTTATTTTTTCATTCTGTAATTCCATTCCTCTTGATTCTCTTCACTATCACCTTCAGTTCAGTTCAGTTCAGTCGTTCAGTTGTGTCTGACTCTTTGAGACCCCATGAATTGCGGCACACCAGGCCTCCATGTCCATCACCAACTCCCAGAGTCCACACAAACTCATGTGCATCAAGTCAGTGATGCCATCCAGCCATCTCATCCTCTGTCGTCCCCTTCTCCTCCTGCCCCAATCCCTCCCAGCATCAGAGTCTTTTCCAATGAGTCAACCCTTCTCATGAGGTGGCCAAAGTATTGGAGTTTCAGCTTCAGCATCAGTCTTCCCAAAGAACACCCAGGACTGATCTCTTTTAGAATAGACTGGTTGGATCTCCTTGCAGTCCAAGGGACTCTCAAGAGTCTTCTCCAACACCACAGTTCAAAAGGATCAACACTTCAGCACTCAGCTTTCTTCACAGTCCAACTTTCACATCCATACATGACCACTAGAAAAACCCTAGCCTTGACTAGACGGACTTTGTTGGCAAAGTAATGTCTCTGCTTTTGAATATACCATCTAGGTTGGTCATAACGTTCCTTCCAAGTAGTAAGTGTCTTTTAATTTCATGGCTGCAATCACCATCTGCAGTGATTTTGGAGCCCCCAGAAATAAAGTCTGACACTGTTTACACTGTTTCCTCATCTATTTCCCATGAAGTGATGGGACCGGATGCCATGATCTTAGTTTTTTCACTCTCTTCTTTCATCAAGAGGCTTTTTAGTTCCTCTTCACTTTCTGCCATAAGGGTGGTATCATCTGCATACCTGAGGTTATTGATATTTCTCCCAGCAATCTTGATTCCAGCTTGTGCTTCTTCCAGCCCAGCATTTCTCATGATGTACTCTGCATATAAGTTAAATAAGCAGGGTGACAATATGCAGCCTTGATATATTCCTCTTCCTATTTGGAACCAGTCTGTTGTTCCAAGTCCAGTTCTAACTGTTGTTTCCTAACCTGCATATAGGTTTCTCAAGAGGCAGGTCAGGTGGTCTTTATTCCCATCTCTTTCAGAATTTTCCACTGTTTATTGTGATCCACACAGTCAAAGGCTTTGGCATAGTCAATAAAGCAAAAATAGATGTTTTTTTCTGGAACTCTCTTCCTTTTTCCATGATCCAGTAGATGTTGGCTATTTGATATCTGGCTCCTCTGCCTTTTCTAAAACCAGCTTGAACATCTGGAAGTTCACAGTTCACATATTGCTGAAGCCTAGCTTGGAGAATTTTGAGCATTACTTGACTAGCGTGTGAGATGAGTACAATTGTGCGGTAGTTTGAGCATTCTTTGGCATTGCCTTTCTTTGGGATTGAAATGAAAACTGACCTTTTCCACTATCACCTTAGCTCAGTTTAGTTCAGTTCAGTCATTCAGTCATGTCTGACTCTTTGCAACCCCATGGACTGCAGCATGCCAGGCTTCCCTGTCCATCACCTGCTCCTGAAGCTTGCTCAAACTTACATCCACTATGTCAGTGATGCTTCTCCTCCTGTCTTCAATCTTTCTGAGCATCACAGTCTTTTCCAATGACTCAGTTCTTCCCATCAGGTGGTCAAAATATTGGAGTTTCATCCTCAGGCCAGTCCTTCTGATGAGCATACAGTGCTGATTTCCTTAGGATTGACTGGTTTGATCTCCAGGCAGTCTAAGGGACTCTCAAGAGTATTCTCCAACACCAAAGTTTAAAAGCATAACTTCTTCAGTGCTCAGCTTTCTTTATGGTCCAACTCTTACATCCATACATGACTACTGGAAAAACTGTAGCTTTAAGTAGACAGACCTTTGTTGGCAAAGTAATGTCTCTGCTTTTTAATATGCTGTTTAGGTTTGTCATTGCTTTTCTTCCAAGGAGCAAGTGTCTTTTAATTTCATGGCTTCAGTCACCATCTGCAGTGATTTTGGAGTCCCCCCAAAATAAAGTCTGTCACTGTTTCCATTGTTTCCCCATCTATTTGCCATGAAGGGATGAGACCAGATGCCATAATCTTCATTTTATGAATGTTGAGTTTTAAGCCAGCTTTTTTACTCTCCTCTTTCACTTTCATCAAGAGGCTCTTTTAGTTCCTCTTCACTGTCTGCCATATGGATGGTGTCATCTGTATATCTGAGGCTATTGATATTTCTCCCAGCAATCTTGATTCCAGCTTGTGTTTCATCCAGTCCAGCATTTTGCATGATCTACTTTGCATATAAATTAAATAAGAAGGGTGACAATATATAGCTGTGATGTTCTCCTTTCCCAATTTTGAACCAGGCTGCTGTTCCATGTCTGGTATTAACTGTTGCTTCTTAACCTGCATACATATTTCTCAGGACTCCTACTGTCAATTAACTATTGATATTACCTTATCTAAGGATCCCTATTTTCAATTAACAATTTCAATACTGCAATATCTAACCTGACCCCAGTTTATTAGAAGGAACCCAATGACTTTAAATTCTTCAATGTGAGATAGGAAACACTATTCATGAACAAGGAGTTGAAACAATAAATCAGTAACAGGACACATTTTGATTTAATGTTTGTCCTTTCAAAAGCCATTTCCTCTACATCCAAATTTTTAACTTCTAAATCTCCTTTCATTGTTTTTTTTTTTTTAAACCTCTGTGCTTAGTTTTATTATGATATAGCCTGTCATGTTCTCATTTATTTTTTTAAACACAATGTTCATTAGTTTTTAAAATATAGAAATAGACAATGAAGAACAAATAATTTATAACAGTATGCAGATCAATCTTTCTTTGTAACTTGGTTTCATTTCCTCTCAGGTGTTGGATATGCTCTCACCTACTAAACCCAATGCTGATTCTTGACAACATAGCAATTTGCCTGTCTGGCAACTAGTCTTATCATTTGATTCATGCTATTCAAAATACCCTGGAATTTGTATGCATTCTCTTCCTCCTATTCGTCCTGTAGATATTTATTTTTTCCCCAAGAAGCCATCATGAATATGTCAGTATCAATCACTCTATAATATCAACATCAACAGCAGCAACAGAAAGTTAAAAAAAAAAAAACATACCAAACATGTTTTATGGGTTTCCATGTCTACAGGAAAAAAAAAAAAAAAAAAAAAAGTGTGTGTGTGTGTGTGCTGAGTTGTGTCCAACAGGAAAAAAAAAAGTTTTGAACCATTAACTGACAGGATAGATTTGGACTCTTGATAGAGTTAGAGATAGCATTCCAAGTTTCTCCCCAGTGTGATACTATTTTATTAGGATGATCTAATTCATACAGAATGGCACCCCACTCCAGTACTCTTGCCTGGAAAATTCCATGGAAGGAGGAGCCTGGTAGGCTGCAGTCCTTGGAGTCACTAAGACACGAATGAGCGACTTCACTTTCACTTTTCACTTTCATGCATTGGAGAAGGAAATGGCAACCCACTCCAGTATTCTTGCCTGGAGAATCCCAGGGAAGGGGAACCTGGTGGACTGCCGTCTATGGGGTTGCATAGAGTCGGACACGACTGAAGCAACTTAGCAGCAGCAGCAGCAGCAATTCATACACTGGGATCTCCCTGGGTGGCTCTGATGGTAAAGAATGTGCCTGCAATGCTGGAGGTCCAGGTTCAATCCCTGGGTTCAGAAGACCCCTGGTGTAGGGAATGGCAATCCATTTCAGTATTCTTGCCTGGAGAATTCCAAGGACAGAGGAGCCTGGCAGGCTATAGTCCACGGGGTTGCAAAGTGTTGGACATGACTGAGAGACTAATACTAACTAAATTCATATACTAAATCAACTACCTTCTCTTAATGTGTGAGGAAATGAAGTTGACATGTGTTTAGGAATATTAACACAATGCCATAAACTGGTTTTATTATCAGGGTAAACTGCACCAAGTCTATATAGAATCCTTTTAAAAATCATGTTGCAAAAAAAAAAAAAAAATCATGTTGCAGTGATTCTTGTAACAACCTACAATTACAAGTCATTGATTTATTGATAACAATTATCACATTTTTCCAGTGATCCCTTTAGTAAAATGTTCTTATTGTTTACTTATGAGGTATGATTTTACATGTCTGCAGTTCTTTTTTTTTCCTCTTTATTCCCAATGCAAACTGCTGCTGCTGCTGCTAAATCGCTTCAGTCGTGTCTGACTCTGTTCGACCCAATAGATGGCAGCCCACCAGGCTCCCCCATCCCTGGGATTCTCCAGGCAAGAACACTGGAGTGGGTTGCCATTTCCTTCTCCAGTGCATGGAAGTGAAAAGTGAAAGTGAAGTCACTCAGTCGTGTCCGACTCTTCGCGACCCCATGGAAACTATCCTGCCCCTAACTCTGATCCAAGTCTTCTAGCATCTACTGAACTATATAAGGATGTCTTGAAAACCTCTTTGGTGCCCACTGAAAATTCACTTCCACTTGACTTTTATTAGGCTCTATTCCTCATGTTTTGCTACCACCAATTCCAAGTATGGGTATATCCCCCAGGCCTCATTGCCTCTTCCCTCCTTATGTCCACTTTCCCTGAGCAGTGCATGCTCTGTCAAACATGACTGCTCCCTCTGCTGGGTTTTACCACTTGTTTCTGTTTTACCTAGCTTAATCTTCAAGCTATGTCCATCAGGGGAATTAAACCTAGGCAGCTAACATGCAGTGTAGAGCATAGAGGTGTTCTTTCCATAAGGTGTTGAAGGGCAGATCCTCCTTATATACAACACTATATGCCTTCTCAATGTCAACTAAAAACAAACAAAACACAGACTAAAAGCTGGGACTTATGTTTATTTGAGGACTTTACTGAAGACTATAGCCCAGGAGACAACCTCTCAGCTCTGAAAAACTGTTTTAAAGAAGTAAGGAAGGAGGTAATTTATGCAGAAGTTTTGCTGGGTGACCAAAAAAAAAAAATGTAACTAAACATTAAAAGATTGCTGTTAGTCACCAAAAATTAGTTACCTCAAGTTAATGATTTTAGTGATTTTCTGTGTATGGGAAGAGGCAAAAATCTGGGTTCATTGAAATTATTCCTTTGATAGGCATCTCAACTACCTAGGGCCAGTATTCTTTTTTACTCCAACCTGAATTCCCCTCAAGGCACATCACCAGGGCAACTGCAGTAGCTGATGGCAGGTAACACTTTTGTCCATATGAAATACACTACTTCTTATATCAAGCACAGCCTTATTAAGACAGTAATATTACTAAGCATTCTTATTATGAACACTATTCTACTCTTGGTTACTATGTCACTTTGGGCTCTCTTTGAAAACGATACCTATATAAGACTGTTGTTGTTCAGTCACTAAGTTGTGTCTGACTCTTTTTGACCCCATAGACTGCAGGATGCCAGGCTCACCTGTTCTTCACTATCTCCCAGCGTTTGTTCAAATTCACGTCCTTTGAGTTGGTGATTCTATCTAATAACCATCTCATCCTCTGCCACCCCTTCTCCTTTTACCTTCAATCTTTCCTAGATCTGGGGTCTTTCTCATTGAGTTGGTTCTTTGTATCAGATGGCCAAGTATTAGAGATTCTATATAAGATTAGATATGCCAAAGGTATATTAGGAGAGATGCTGTGAAGGATAAAATAGGCAGGTGATAGAGTAGATAGTGAGAGCCTCCAGCCCACAAGGCAGGCTGACTCTTGTGAAAAAAGGGAGGAAAAGAAAGGTTGGGCAGAAATGGTCTGACTGCAGCACGGTTCTGAGAAAGCCCAGGCACAGCCCACGTGGTGTCCATGAGCAAAATTGTGTAGTCCTGAGTTTGGCTTGAGTGAACCAGCTTTAATATCACTTCACCCAACCATGTTCACTCATTGACTGAAAAGTGTGGCCCCACTGTGACCACCCTCATATACCTAAAGAGATAGAGGTAATGTATGTAAGTGAGCTATTCTCTTGGTAGTAGCTTCTCTTGATGGAAGTTTCATCAGGATTTCTTCATGACCATGGCTATTACTAATCACTGAAGTCACAGCTGTACAGAATTCTAAGGCAAAGTAGAGGAGAATATATGTAACATGTAAATGATAATTTATCTCCCAATTAAGTGTTTTCCAGATTAAAATTTTCTATTTCTACCTATGTCCTCCCTCTTCTGTCAGCAAAATCCAGTTATCAGTCTGTTATGACCTAAACTGAGCACAAATCTGGGACTCAGATAACATAGAATACTTAACTTTTTCCTCCTTTTGGTATCTGAATTTGTTTTCGAGCCAAGAATGTCTGGCAAATTCTAGGTCAGCAGAGAGTGATGCCTTCCTTGGCTGTTCTTCACCTCATGGAATAAACTTGATCCTTGACCCTGTTGTACACTAGTCCTACAGGTTTGGATTCACCTGATGGAAGTAGTTTGATGATCAAGTTGGGTTTCCCATGACATTATCGTAAATTTGTATAGGATAGAAATAAAGGAAATAAGAAGTTACTTTACCCATTGGTATTAAAGACCACAAACTCCTTACATTAAATTAAGTGACTCTATTTCAGTATAGGGCATTTGCAAAGCAACTCATTGGGTTGTTTTGATCTCTATTCTAATAACTGCTATAATAGATTAACTAATGTCCAGCAAATATTGTTCTCCCCCCTCAATTCTACCTTCATGCCCCATTAATTTTGGCCTTGACTATGTCACTGACTGTGTCCAAAATCATGATGGAAGTGATAAAGTACCAATTTCCAATTCACATCGTGCTGACTTTTCCTCATCTCTCTGAGGTTTTTAGTCTTTAACATAAGAAACTCAAGCCCCTTTGCCTGCTGACCTTTCAGTCTTACCCCAGATAAAATCTGTGTAACCAACTTAAATTCAACAAAAACCCCAAAGCAGAGCCATACAGGCTAACGCACAGATGTATTTAAGATGGAGAAATAATTGCTACTTTTGTATTGCTATGGAAGTTTCACTGTACAGTTATTATCCCCATATGTCGTTGATGTGGAAGTCAAGTGTTTTATGACTTTCTCTTTTTGTCTCCGAGATCCAAGACTTGAGCCTCCTTCGTGAAGTATAGCCATCCATATTTGCAGTTACAGCCTTTCCGGCTTGATCTGCTTTGTCGCTCGTGCTCAAGTTCTTTGTGATTAGGATTAGCCATGGAAAATTCACATATTAAATAAACTGAAAATAGATAAAATCAATAAGGTAGTTTCAGTTCTCAATTTTCAGTAATAAGATTTGGTGAGAAACAATGAAACTTTATCATATAAATACATGCCATCAAGGTAAAAGTATTTCCTAAAGCGTGCACTGGAATGTGAAAGCTAACACATGGCAAATAGCAAGCATTACTTCTGAATGCAATTTCACCCTCCTTTATAGATGTCTACTGAATATTTTGTAGGAAATTCATAAGAATGAGGTGGATTGTTAATTTAGAGAATTGACATATCAGGATTAGAGGAGCACAGGTATGTGAATAAAAATGGATTCTGAACAACTGAATAGTTATTTTTAAAGTTTTTATTGGGAAAATTACACAAGCTTTAGCAAATATTGTCAATTCTGCTGATGCTGCCCAGTAAAATGCAAATTATAGCAAGCTACAGTGATTTTTGAAGGTTGCTGAAATCAATACTAGAGAGAAGTTAGAAGTCTTAGACTAAATCCAGTATGATGAAAAAAAAAAATCTTTGTAGCTTAGATATGACAATTTTTGAGGGCAACTTCAGAGCACCAAGTTGTGATCCCACAAACATGTATAAATGTACATGTATATACATATTTTCTTTTAGGTGGTCACATGAATCTGCCTTAAAAATTCCTATAGTAAATGGCATTCTATAGCTTTTATCTATATAT
Organism: Bos mutus; assembly: GCF_027580195.1. Classification (NCBI taxonomy): domain Eukaryota; kingdom Metazoa; phylum Chordata; class Mammalia; order Artiodactyla; family Bovidae; genus Bos; species Bos mutus. The sequence goes on from NC_091622.1 coordinate 81,746,312, forward strand.
CTCATATTTGTTAATTTCCAATTTCATTGGATTAGTAATAGGCTGAATTGTATCTTTTCTGTAAAGAGGCATATGGTTAGATTTATATTTGTATCTTTCTATCTTTATTAGTTTTCTCTAGTATTTTCCAGGCCCCCCTTTCCTGTCACAAAGTTTTTGTTGTGTGTAACCAAGCTCATTAAAAGAGGAGACATTTTAGTTGTCCCTTTGACTTGAATTCCAAGAAGATGTCAGAATACCTACAAAAGGAAGGAATTACTATGCTAAATACCAAAGGTAAGTAAATTATTTGAATACATGTAAGTATTTTATTTCCCAGGTAGGAAGAATGAACATAAATATATATTTGTAAAGAAAAGTATCAATTGCTGATTATATATTATGATTTTCTTTATTAAAAAAGTCAAAGCATAATATAATTTTAAAGTTCTACAGATAGACCTGGTCTTTTGTTGAATTACCTCAAGCTTCCAATATAGGAATTCTTAAGATGTTCTTAAGATGTACTTAAATATTCTTAGATATTTGTTTGCAGTCCTTATGAAAGAGAAGCTTCAGTTTGGGATTTTAATTTCAAACTATGACAGTAGCAGGTACTTTAACAAATCTAGTTTCACTTAAAAAGAACAATTAAAATGTTCCTTCTGTGACCTGTTTTATTTTTATCTTTAGGATATATTATGTTTAGTATTCTGAACTTAAATTAGAATTGTTGGAGATCACAATACATGTAATCTTTTGTCTGCAAAGGACTGAAACCAAAACTGTCACTGAGGAAAAAAATGTATCTAATTATAATTAATAAATTTGATCCTTATTAACAAAAAGATTACTTTTAAACAAATCAAAGAATGTGCAGCTTTTACACTAAAAAAAAGATAAAGGTGCCACTGTTACACTATTACTTATGTTAAATTGCAATCTTACGGGGGCTTCCCTGGTGGCTCAGACGGTAAAGTGTCTGCCTACAATGCAGGAGACCCGGGTTCAATCCCTGGGTCAGAAAGATCTCCTGGAGAAGGAAATGGCAACCCGTCCCAGTATTCTTGCCTGGAAAATCCCATGGACGGAGAAGCCTGATAGGCTACAGTCCACGGGGTCGCAAAGAGTCGGGACATGACTGAGCAACTTCACTTTCACTTAAATTACTTATCACTTTAAAACAAATGTCAAAATTGGCTTAAGATGTATTAATTGGCTTGGCTATTAAATATATATTATAGTTTAGATTATCTTCCATATTAATAGTTTGCATTGTGTATAGTGATTTAAATTAAGAAAAAAAAAAAACAGCAGCATGTATTGTGACAAATAGAGTTAGAACAACATGTTTTTGTTATGTTTCCTACTTTAAAAAATTCAGTTGATTTGTTATTATCTTTCATAGTAGTAACAAAAGTAATATCATTCAAGATTGATTGTACTGCAATATCACCTGGTCAACAGTAGGATTTTTAAGGTAACAATCCAAGTCAGTAGTATAGGATTTTTCTTTCCTTCCCTCCCTTCTTTTTCTTTTTTTCTCTCTAACTCAACCTGTCCTCCCATACTTGTTCTTCTTTTTCTCTCTTTCCTTAATATTTTTGTGTTTTTTAATTTTTTTGAATATTTAGTTTTTGGAAATTAAATAAGATATATCTCCATTGCAACAATCACAGGAAGTCAAATTCATATCAAATAGTGTGGTTTATTCATCTTTATTTATAAATTTATTTTAAAACAGTGTGATGACTGTAAATGGCTCATAGTTTCATTGAGCAAGACAAGGCTGTGGTCTATGTGATCAGTTTGCTTAGTTTTCTGTGATTGTGGTTTTCATTCTGTCTGTCCTCTGATGGATAAGGATAAAAGGCTTATGGAAGGTTCCTGAAGGGGGAGACTGAGGCGGAAACAGGGTCTTGTTCTGATGGGTGGGGTCATGTTCAATAAATATTTAATACAATTTTCTGTTGATAGGTGGGGCTGTGCTCCCTCCTGGTTGCTTGACCTGAGGCCAAACTATGGTGGAGGTAATAAAGATAATGTTGACCTTCAAAAGGTGCACTTCAAAACTGCTGCACTCAATGCCTCCGACCCTGAAGCAGGCCACCGCCAATCCACGCCTCCACCAGAGACACCTGGACACTCATGGGCATGTCTGGATCAGTTTCTTGTGGGGTCACTGCTCCTTTCTCCTGGGTCCTGGTGCAAAGTTTTGTTTGTGCCCTCTAAGAATCTGTTTCCCCAGTCCTGTGTAAGTTCTGGTTGTTCCATGGTGAGGTTAATGGCAACCTCCTCCAAGAGGGCTTATGCCATACCAGGTCTGCTCTGCCCAGAGCGCCTGTGGCAGTCCACTGCTGACCCATACCCCCACAAGAGACACTCAGACACAGTTCTGGCTCAGTCTCTGTGAGTTGGGCATGCATTTTTGTGCCCTCCCCAGGTCTGAGTAGCTCAGGCAACAAGGTGCTGGCAAGCACACTGTTCCAGGTGGACCATGCATCTTAAACACCTCCGAGGTCTCAGCCATTAGGTTTCCTGAGTGCACTGCAAAAGCAAAATATCAGGTGTGCCATATGTCTCCTCTGGAGAGCTGATCTCAGGCTGCGACCATCTTGGCAGATGTCAACCACCCAGGATATCAGGAAAACGTGGTTAGCAGCTGGGACCCGGCTCAAAGTTTGTTGGAAGATGCCATCTTTGGGGCTGAGAATGTAGCAGCCCATTGTTGCAAACCTGCCTGTCTGCCTCTGGACAGACAGGTCACGGAAGAGAGTTCTGACAAAACGTGGTCCACTGGAGAAGAGGATGGCAAACCACTTGGGTATTCTTGTCTTGAGAACCCCATGAACAGTATGAAAAGGCAAAAAGGTATGACGCTGAAAGATGAACTCCCCAGGTCAGTAGGTGCCCAATATGCTACTGGGGATCAGTAGAGAAATAACTCCAGAAAGAATGAAGAGACAGAGCCAAAGCTAAATCGACACCCAGGTGTGGATGTGATGGGTGATGAAAGTAAAGTTCGATGCTGTAAAGGGAAATATTGCATAGGAATCTGGGATGCTAAGTCCATGAATCAAGACAAATTGGAAGTGGTCAAACAGGAGATGGTAAGAGTGAACATAGACATTTTAGGAATCAGCGAACTAAAATGGACTGGAATGGGTGAATTTAACTCATATGACCATTATATTTACTACTGTGTGCAAGAATCCCTTAGAAGAAAAGGAGTTGCCATCATAGTCAACAAAACAGTCCAAAATGCAGTACTTGGATGCAATCTCAAAAATGACAGAATGATCTATGTCCATTTCTAAGCAAACCATTCAATATTACAGTCAGTCAGTTCAGTCGCTCAGTTGTGTCCGACTCTTTGCGACTCCATGAATTGTAGTATGCCAGGCCTCCCTGTCCATCACCAACTCCTGGAGTTCACCCAGATTCACGTCCATCAAGTCAGTGATGCCATCCAGCCATCTCATCCTCTGTCGTCCCCTTCTCTTCTTGCCCCCAATCCCTCCCAGCATCAGAGTCTTTTCCAATGAGTCAACTCTTCGCATGAGGTGGCCAAAGTACTGGAGGTTCAGCTTTAGCATCATTCCTTCCAAAGAAATCCCAGGGCTGATCTCCTTCAGAATGGACTGGTTGGATCTCCTTGAAGTCCAAGGGACTCTCAAGAGTCTTCTCCAACACCATAGTTCAAAAGCATCAATTCTTCGGTGCTCAGCTTTCTTCACAGTCCAACTCTCACATCCATACATTACCACTGGAAAAACCATAGCCTTGACTAGATGGACCTTTGTTGGCAAAGTAATGTCTCTGCTTTTGAATATGCTCTCTAGGTTGGTCATAACTTTCCTTCCAAGGAGTAAGCGTCTTTTAATTTCATGGCTGCAATCACCATCTGTAGTGATTTTGGAGCCCAGAAAAATAAAGTCTGACACTGTTTCTCCATCTATTTCCCATGAAGTGATGGGACCAGATGCCATGATCTTCGTTTTCACACACACAGTAATCCAAGACTATTCCCCAAACAGTAATGCTAAAGAAGCTGAAGTTGAATGGGTCCATGAAGACCTAAAAGACCTTTTGGAACTAACACCCCAAAAATATGTCCTCTTTATTATATGGGACTGGAATGCAAAAGTAGGAAGTAAGAGCTACCTGAAGTGACAGGCAAATATGGCCTTAGAATACAAAATGAAGCAGGGCAAAGGCTAACAGAGTTTTTAAAGAGAACATATTGATCATAGCAAATACCCTCTTCCAACAATTTGAGAGAAGACTCTACACATGGACATCACTGGATGGTCAATACAGAAATCAGATTGATTATATTCTTTGTAGCCAAAGATGGAGAAGCTCTATTCAGTCAGCAAAAACAAGACTGGGAACTGACTATGGCTCAGATCGTGAACTCCTTATTGCCAAATTCAGATTTAAATTGAAGAAAGTAGGGAAAACCACTAGACCATTCAGTTATGATATAAATCAAATCCCTTATAATTACACAGTGGAAGTGACAAATAGATTCAAGGGAATAGATCTCATAGAGATTCAGAAGAACTATGGATGGAGGTTTGTGACACTGTACAGGAGAAAGTGATCAAGACCATCCCCAACAAGAAGAAATGAAAAAAGGCAAATTGGTTGTCTCAAAGGCCTTACAAATAGCTGAGAAAAAGAAGAATCAAAAGGTAAAGGAGAAAAAGAAGGATATATCCATTTGAATGCAGAGAATCCAAAGAATATTAAGGAGAGATAAGAAAGCCTTCCTCAGTGATCAGTGCAAAGAAAGAGAGGAAAACAATAGAATGGAAAATAGTAGAGATCTCTTCAAGAAAATTAGAGATACCAAGGGAATATTTCATGCAAAGATGAGCACAATAAAGGACAGAAAAGATATGGACCTAACAGAAGCAGAAGATATTAAGAAGAGGTGGCAAGAATATATAGAAGAGCTATGTAAAAAAGATCTCCGTGACTCAGATAACCACAATGGTGTGATCACTCAGAGCCAGACAACCTAGAATGCAAAAGTCAAGTGGGCCTTAGGAAGCATCACTATGAACAAAGCTAGTGGAGATGATGGAATCCCAGTTGAGCTATTTCAAATCCTTAAAAATGATGCTGTGAAAGTGTTGCATTCAATATGCCAGCAAATATGGAAAACTCAGCTGTGGCCACAGGACTGGAAAGGTCAGTTTTCATTCCAATCCCAAAGAAAGGCAATGCCCAAGAATGTTTACACTACCACAAAATTATGCTCATCTCCATGCTAGCAAAGAAATGCTCAAAATTCTCCAAGCTAAGCCTCAACAGTACGTGAACCATGAACTTCCAGATGTTCAAGCTGGATTTTATAAAGGTTAGGAACCAGAGATCAAATTGCCAACATCCGTTGGATCACTGAAAAAGCAAGAGTTCCAGAAAAACATTTATTTCTGCTTTACTGACTATAGTGAAAGTGAAAGTGAAGTCGCTCAGTCATGTGCGACTCTTTGTGACCCCATGAACACAGGGATCTCCTCCGTCCATCATTGGGATTTTCCAGGCAAGAGTACTGGAGTGGATTGCCATTTCCTACTCCAGGGGGATCTTCCCGACCCAGGAATCGAACCCAGGTCTCCTGAATTGTAGGCAGATGTTTTTACTGTCTGAGCCACCAGGGAAGTCAGAAAGATAGCACCAAGTCATGTTTGACTCTTGTAACCCTATGGACTGTAGCCTGTTAGGCTCCTCTGTCCATGAGATTCTCTAGGCAAAAGTACTGGAGTGGGTTGCCATTTCCTTCTTCAGGGAATCTTCCCAACCCAGAAATCGAACCCAGGTCTCCAGTATAACAGGCAGATTCTTTATCAACTGAGCTATGCTGGAAGCCTATGCCAATGCTTTTAATTGTTTGCACCACAACAAATTCTGGACAATTCTTCAAGAGATGGGATACCAGACCACATGACCTGGCTCTTGAGAAATCTGTATGCAGATCAGGAAGGAACAGTTAGAATTGGACATGGAACAATAGACTGGTTCCAAATCAGGAAAGAATATGTCCAGGCTGTATATTGTCACCCTGCTTATTTAACTTATATACATAATACATCATGAGAAACGCTGGGCTGGAGGAAGCACAAGCTGGAATCAAGATTGCCAGAAGAAATATCAATAACCTCAGAGACACAGAGGACTCCACCCTTATGGCAGAAAATGAAGAATTAAAGAGCCTCTTGATGAAAGTGAAAGAGGAGAGTGAAAAAGTTGGCTCAAAACTAAACATTCAGAAAACTAAAATCATGGCAACCAGTCCAATCAGTTCATGGCAAATAGATGGGGGAACAATGGAAACATCAGTCAGTTCAGTTCAGTCTCTCAGTCGTGTCTGACTCTTTGCGACCCCATGAATCGCAGCATGCCAGGCCTCCCTGTCCATCACCAACTCCTGGAGTTCACTCAAACTCACGTCCATCGAGTCGGTGATGCTATCCAGCCATCTCATCCTCTGTCATCCCCTTTTTCTCCTGTCCCCAATCCCTCCCAGCATCAGAGTCTTTTCCAATGGAAACATAGAGAGACTTTATTTTTCAGGGCTCCAAAATCACTGCAGATGGTACTGCAGCCATGAAATTAAAAGATGCTTCCTTCTTGGAAGAAAACCTATGACCAACCTAGACAGCCTATTAAAAAGTAGAGACATTACTTTGCCAACAAAGGTCCAAAGCTATGGTTTTCCCAGTAGTCATGTATGGATGTGAGACTTGGACCATAAATAGAACTGAGCACCAAAGAATTGATGGTTTTGAACTATGGTGTTGGAGAATACTCGTGAGAGTCCCTTGGATAGTAAGGAGATTCAACCAGTCAGATGGATCCAGTATTATTGGCAATAATACTTGAGTGGATTGCCAATCCCTCCTCCAGGGAATCTTCCCAACCTGGGGATGGAACACAGATCTCCTTCATTGCAGGCAGATTCTTTACCATCCGAGTCACTGTGGAATGATAAATATAAACTGATTTTAAGATGCCAGTCCAGGTTCGATGCACGATACTGGATGCTCGGGGCTAGTGCACTAGGACGACCCAGAGGGATGGTATGGGGAGGGAGGAGGGAGGAGGGTCTAGGATGGGGAACACATGTATACCTGTGGTGGATTCATTTTGATATTTGGCAAAACTAATACAATTATATAAAGTTTAAAAATAAAATAAAATAAAAAAAATAAATAAATAAAACAGTTGATAACTGTAAATGTTGTGTTTGTGTGTGTGTGTGTGTCTATAACAAACTTTAACTTTCAATCTCCTCTTTCACTGAGTGCTGAAGGACTGATGCTTTTGAACTGTGGTGTTGGAGAAATATCTTGATAGTCCCTTGAACTGCAAGGAGATCCAACCAGTCCATCCTAAGGGAAATCAGTCTTGAATATTTATTGGAAGGACTGATGTTGAACCTGAAACTCCAATACTTTGTCCACCTGATGAGAAGAGCTGACTCACTTGAAAAGACCCTGATGTTGGGGAAGATTGAAGGTGGAAGGAGAAGGGGATGACACAGAATGAGATGGTTGGATGGCATCACCAACTCGATGGACATGAGTTTGAGTAAACTAAGGGAATTGGCGATGGACAGGGAGGCCTGGAGTGCTGCAGTTCACGGGGTCGCCAAGATAGGACACAACTGAGTGACTAAACTGAACTGAACTGAACTGACTGATAATAAAATAAACTTCCTGACTTCTTCAACAACCCCATAAGTTAATGTGATTAATATTAAGGGTTTTGTGAATCTTGCCCTACTATTTGTATGCAGGTACCAGCATGCATGGAAAAGGCAATGGCATCCGACTCCAGTACTCTTGCCTGGAAAATCCCATGGACGGAGGAGCCTGGTGGGCTGCAGTCCATGGGGTCGCTGAGAGTTGGACACGACTCAGTGACTTCACTTTCACTTTTCACTTTTATGCATTGGAGAAGGAAATGGCAACCCACTCCAGTGTTCTTGCCTGGAGAATCCCAGGGATGGCAGAGCCTGATGGGCTGCCATCTATGGGGTCGCACAGAGTCGGACATGACTGAAGCGACTTAGCAGCAGCAGCAGCAGCAGCAACCAGCATGCATATGGTTTATATTCATATCTTCATAATTTTCATGCTTTAAAGCAGCTTTTGTAATTTTAATTTATCATTGATTTTTTTTACCAATCAACTTATACAGAATTATTTTTTTCCAAGGAATGTAATTTATTTTATGGATATGTCACTAAATATTGAAACAATTTTTCTATGATGAATGTTTGGTCTGTTTTTGTTATATTTTTTAAGTATACTTTTTGTGTGTGTGTGTGTAAGTTCCTTATTATTTAAACATTTTCAAACTGATGGAAACATAGGTTGCCTCCATTTATCTTCATCTACAACTAATATTAAAGCAAATATTTCACATAGGTAATTGCCACAGTTTTGTATGTATATGCATAGACAAATTTTTACAGTGGAATTGCTTTGACATGACAAGGGTCACATGTATTTGTAAATTCAATAGATATTACCATATAAACCTCCACATTTTTGCATGATAGTTTTCACTTCTCCATACTAAGTATTAAAATTTGAATCTTTAAAATATTTTTTCAGTTCTTACAAAATGAGAAATGCTTTATCATCATTTTAATTTACATTTCTTCTACTTGAATTGGGATGAAGGTTACTAGACATTTTAAATTATTTTCTGTGAAATAGCACTCATAGTTTTGTAAAAATTTTTCTAATTAAAACATGCATTCTGATAGAATATAGCAGTGGTGAAGGAAGTCAAATTGAGAAAATACATTGGAATTACTGTCACATTTAAGTATTATAAAATTTAATTCTGTATTGTAGTTCATATTGCCTTTGTGCTTGATTTCTACTAATAAAAAATACATTAATTAAGAACATTAGGAAAAACACTAGATAGAATTCTGAGATGTTAGATGGGAATGAGCTTCAGTACCCAGGCAAATGATTATCTTCAGTAACAATAATAGTAGAAAATAATATGTCTAAAAGGAAGATGAAAGAGATTTTCCTTAATACCTTCTGTTTTCTCTGTGAGGCAAATATCTGCTGATGATTGTGTGACATAATTGCTTTAGAAAATAAGTTCAGACATTTCCCTTTATTGCATATTCTTTGGAACAATTTATCATTTGGACTATATGGTTTTCAAAGTTCAATTCTGTGAAAGTAACTGGGGTTGGTGGTTTGGGCATAATTCCTTGATTGTCTTCTCCATTCTAATGAATGTATTTCAGCTTACAATTTCTATTGTGGTAAATTGAAAAATTGTCTTTTTCAAATAAAATTTTCCTCTTATTGATGTTTATTTATGTGTTGGCCTAGAAATTCTATAAAACAGACATTCTGGAATTTTTGTTTCTTCTAATAGTTATTTCCCTTTGTCATTTCTTACTTAGCTTATTTTTGATTTCTACCTTACTAAATAGAATAAGTTAGCTGTCAGTTGGTTGAACTTGCTGATTTTTTCCAAGATCAAGACTGTGGTTTATTATTAGATCTACTTTTTTTCTGTTTTGTCAATTTCTTCTTTCTTACTTAGGTCTTTATTCTCAGGCTAGAACCACTGACGACAATATAATATTACCTATGTGGCAATGTTACAGTACAAACTGATCTCACTGAGTTTTGAGGTCTTTGAGGCCTACATTTCAGGCTCTAGAAATTGGAAAAAAGCATAGGGAAAAGTAATTAGAAAAACCTGTATTATTGGAATTATTTGTAAACAAAACAAACAAACAAACAAAAAACCTTGCTGTGTCCCATTCTTTACTTGAATGTTTGTTTCCTCCACTATTTGGGTTATTCTGAAAATAAGACTTCACATGTCATTATCTGCACAGGAAGCATGACCTAGTAAACATCTCAGGAGAAAATAATATATAAATTTGGAGTCACTGTGATTAAGTAAAACAAAATATAAAATATCAAATACATGTCAATAAATTAGTCATCTTTGAGTGATTATTTCTAATGCAAAAATGAAATAAGCTTAATGATTTTCTCTAAAGTGTTAATAAACTATTTTGAATCTTGAATTTTAGTATCTTTTATTGCAAGTTTTGGAATGAAATTACTGTTTCAAAAGTAGTTATACATCCCCACTTCATTAGAAGCTTTTCTTTGAAGTTAGCATCTTTTGTCTTGCCACATCTAACCATGCATCCTTAAAGTACTGTGACTAGAGAGAACAAGAAAGCAATGTTTTGAGAATATTATTTACGGCTTACTAAGTTTAAAATTCATCACATTATATTGTTCTCCTTGTAAAGATATTCTAAAAGAGAATAAAAAAATAGGCTGGACATCTACCCCACAATCAAATCCACAGGGATCTTCATAGGGCCTGTATAGAGCAGGTTCATTGCAATCAGTGTTAGTCCTTACACTGAACAAAATTCAAGTAAAATGAATTCAAAGAAAACAACATGCAGGCTTAACCTTTTCTTTTTTGGGGGGAACATTATGCTTTTTTCCTGGAAAGTTAGAATCTTTGATTTATTTAATCTTTATCTTTTCAGCAGAATGATATGGATGAAGAAACTTAATTTAGTAAAATAACATCTGTAGATTCATTGCTATCTAGTACCAAAAAAGGAAAAACTTTGTACCTCTTCTCACCATAAAATTGTAATATTTAAAAGAAGCTTAAGATTTCATTGTTTTTTGAGTAATGTTTCTACACTGAAACAAATATTATCTATCATCATGTTAATAAATATATAACTATAATAATAGTCAAATTTAATATTTAAGTGCTTATTAGCTGCAAATCAGACTGTAGCTATTTAATATAATCACCTTACCTAATACTAGTCTTCAATTATAAAAACACATTTTTTAACTTGAAATAAATTGTAATTAATAGAAGAGTTAGTCTTATAAGACTTCTAAAAAATTGATAATTGGGACACTTATTTATATTTTACAAACATTTTTTGAGGAACTAACATGCCTTGTATTAATTTTGCCAAAGTTGGAGACTCAAGAATAATAAAATAGCTTATAATACATCATAGTTTGCTTTGGTAACACAAAAAAGATAACTCCATCTAGAGTTGGAAAAGATTTCATGAGGTGAGGTTTTTAACTTGGTTCTGAAGAAAGAGTAGGGAATTACCAAGTAATAAAGGCAGAATCACTAAGCAGAAAAATGGAAAATATAAACAGAATATGCTACCAAAAATATAATGTAAATAACAATAATGCTAATAGCTTCCACATATGATAGTAATGAAGGAAATTTCAGAGTATCAGAAAAACAAAATACTGTGGCTTGGCAAGAAGTGAGGCTGCCCATATACTTTGAGGCAAGATTAGATAGGACGTAGTTTAAGACAGTCAGTAGTACCCACCAGGGCATGTCTTTAGTTTTTGAGAAGCCTATCAAAAGAAAGAGCAGCCCCCAAATAGGTTTAATTTTCTTAAGTTTGGCTCTTCTGTTTGGGTACTACACTCCTCTCAGTTCAGTTCAGTTCACTCACTCAGTCGTGTCCAACTATTTGTGACCCCGTGAACCGCAGCACACCAGGCCTCCCTGTCCATCACCAACTCCCGGAGTTTACCCAAACTCATGTCCATGGAGTTGGTAATGCATCCAACCATCTCAGCCTTTGTCGTCCCCTTCTCCTCCTGCCCTCAATCTTTCTCACCATCAGGATCTTTTCAAATGAGTCAGTTCTTTGCATCAGGTGGCCAAAGTATTGGGGTTTCAGCTTCAACATCAGTCCTTCCAATGAACACCAGAACTGATCTCCTTTAGGATGGACTGATTGGATCTCCTTGCAGTCCAAGGGACTCTCAAGAGTCTTCTCCAACACCACAGTTCAAAAGCATCAATTCTTTGTCACTCAGTTTGCTTTACAGTACAACTCTCACATCCATACATGACTACTGGAAAAAATCATAGCCTTGACTAGATGGACCTTTGTTGACAAAGTAATGTGTCTGCTTTTTAATATGCTATCTAGGTTGGTCATAACTTTCCTCCCAAGGAGTAAGTGTCTTTTGATTTTATGGCTACAGTCATCATCTTCAGTGACTTAGGAGCCCAGAAAAATAAAGTCAGACACTGTTTCCACTGTTTCCGCATCTATTTGACATGAAGTGATGGGAACGGATGCATGATCTCAGTTTTCAGAATTTTGAGCTTTAAGCCAACTTTTTCACTCTTCTCTTTCACTTTCATCAAGCGGCTCTTTAGTTCTTCTTCACTTTCTTCCATAACTGTGGTGTCGTTTGCATAACTGAGGTTATTGATGTTTCTCCCAGCAATCTTGATTCCTGCTTGTGCTTCCTCCAGCCCAGCATTTCTCATGATGTACTCTGCATATAAATCAAATAAGCAGGGTGAAAATATACAGCCTTGATGTACTCCTTTCCCTATTTGGAACCAGTCTGTTTTTCCATGTCCAGTTCTAACTATTGCTTCCTGACCTGCATACAGGTTTCTCAAGAGGTGGATCAGGTGGTCTGGTATTCCCATCTCTTTCAGAATTTTCCACAGTTTATTGTGATCCACACAGTCAAAGGCTTTGGCATAGTCAATAAATCAGAAATAGATGTTTTTCTGGAACTCTCTTGCTTTTTTGATGATCCAGCAGATAATAGCAATCTGATCTCTGGTTTCTCTGCCTTTTCTAAAACCAGCTTAAACATCTGCAAGTTCATGGTTCATGTGCTGTTAAAGCCTGGCTTGGAGAATTTTGAACATTACTACCTACATGTGAGATGAGTGCAATTGTGTGGTCATTTGAGCATTCTTTGGCATTGCCTTTCTTTGGATTGGAATGAAAACTGACCTTTTTCAGTCCTGTGGCCACTGCTGAGTTTTCCAAAGTTGCTATCATATTGAGTGCAGCACTTTCACAGCATCATCTTTCAGGATTTGAAGTAGTTCAACTGGAATTTCATCACTTCCACTATCTTTGTTCGTAGTGATGCTTCCTAAGTCCCACTTGACTTCACATTCCAGGATGTCTGGCTCTAAGTGAGTGATCACACTCGTGATTATCTGGGTCGTGAAGATCTTTTTTGTATAGTTCTTCTGTGTATTCTTGTCACATCTTCTTAAAATCTTCTGCTTCTGTTAGGTCCATACCATTTCTGTCCTTCATGGAGCCCATCTTTGCATGAAATGTTCCCTTGGTATCTCTAGTTTTCTTGAAGAGATTTCTAGTCTTTCCCATTCTGTTGTTTTCCTCTATTTCTTTGCATTGATCGCTGAGGAAGGCCTTCTTATTTCTCCTGGCTATTCTCTGGAACTCTGCATTCAAATGGCTATATCTTTCCTTTTCTGCTTTACTTTTCACTTCTCTTCTTTTCACAGCTATTTGTAAGGCTTCCTCAGACAGTCATTTTGCTTTTTTGCATTTCTTTTTCTTAGGAATTGTCTTGATCCCTATTTCCTGTACAGTGTCATGAACCTCCATCCATAGTTCATCAGGCACTCTATCAGTGTAGTCCCTTAAATCTACTTCTTACTTCCACTGTATAATCATAAGGGATTTGATTTAGGTCATATCTGAATGGTCTAGTGGTTTTCCCCACTTTCTTCAATTTAAGTCTGAATTTGGCAATAAGGAGTTCATGATCTGAGCCACAGTCAGCTCCTGGTCTTGTTTTTGCTGACTGTATGGAGCTTCTCCATCTTTGGCTGCAAGGAATGTAATCAACCTGACTTCGGTGTTGGCCGTCTGGTGATTTCCATGTGTAGAGTCTTCTCTTTTGTTTCTGGAAGAAGTATTTGCTATGATCAGTGCATTCTCTTGGCAAGACTCTGTCAGCCTTTGCCCTGGTTCATTCTGTACTCCAAGGCTAAATTTGCCTGTCACTCCAGGTGTTTTTTGACTTACTACTTTTGCATTCCAGTCCCCTATAATGAAAAAGACATCTTTTTTGGGTGTTAGTTCTAAAAGGTCTTGTAGGTCTTCAAAGAACCATTCAGCTTCAGCTTACTGGCTGGAGCATAGACTTGGATTACCGTGATATTGAATGGTTTGCCTTGGAAATGAACAGAGATTATTCTACACTCCTCTACAGGATAATTTACCTCCATCCTCCTAAGTCTCTTTGTGACTTTCTTGATCTGTTCATTTGCTTGAGTTTGAAGACCCAAAATCTCACCAGAAAATACATCATGAGTGATCAGAGAATGTGACTGCTGCTAACTATGGGTGTCTCCCACAAAATAATTTGACTAATGTAGCATAGCTGGCATCTTTTAATTCCAGTGACGTACTCTGATTAAAAAGAAAATACTCCCCACTACTGCTTCACAAAGTAATTTCCTCTTCATTAGGACTTTACTACTGATCATTCATCAAGGACCTCTCTTTTTGAGGCCCTTTATGGGCACAGTCTGAGCAAGAAGTACAGAGTAGCATTCCTTTAGGTCCTGAGTCAGAATGACTCCTTGTCTCAGGGTCCCATATGGCCTTCCAAGTTTGTTGATCAAAGTGCTTAAACAGGATCTCTCAGCAAGTGCTTCATCATGAAAGATTCCCTCCACCCAACTTTTCTGGGCTTTCCCAATTTTACCCTTGATATGAACCTTGGAGAAACTGTACTGTAATTTAAAATGTTTCTAATATGTGAAAGAAATGAAGACTGTTCTATATCTTTACCAAGATACAAAAATAAAAGCACTTGTACAGTTAAAATTGCTTAGAGTAGATCTTAAAATTTCTGAAGGAGGAAAAAAAATTGTAAGGATGTGTAATAATAGATGTTAATGAAATTTACTATGGTGATCATTATGCTATATATATATATATATATATATATATATAATGGTGTTGTACATCTGAAACTAATAGCTACATATCTACTATATCTTAATAGTTTTTAAGAGAACCAGTAGAAATTTTTAATTATTTCTTCTGTCAAAAAGAAGATGCATGTTTAACCATTTTGCCAAGAGGACAAAGCTAGTATCAGGGAAACCCTTTTGGAATCCTTTGCAACAGTCCTTTGCAACAGTCCGAAGAGGCATGATGAGGATCTGAATTGAAACAGTATCATTGGAGGTAGAAAGTGAGTCAGTAATTGAGACACATTTCTGAAGTAGAATCAGGATATTTTGTTGATTTACCAAAAATGGAGTTGAAGAAGGAGAACCAATGGTTGACATTAAGATTTTTTTGTCCTCTGAGTGGGTGCTTGGTGTGGTCACCATCCAAGGCTTAAAAGAACATGGCAGAAAATAAGATGGAAAGGGGAAAATATTATTTTTGCATATATGATATTTAAAATTCCTGCAGAAAACCTACAAGAGTGTAGTGTAGAATTAAATACAAAGTGACTTGGGAAGATGGATCTAGTGATACATATTGTAAAGTAGCAGTTGAATTTATATGAATGGGGAACATAACAAAAAGAAGAAGAACAACAACAACAAAAAGATTGAATGTTGTTGATTCTAGGATTTAAGAGATACTCAGAGTAGGGAATTGTATTCTTAGACACAAGAAAGCATCCATAAATTACAGTATGAGAGACAGTATGTGCTTATAGAATTTCGTATCTATCCAGAAGTATCTTTTATTGTCAACTTGCACAAAAGCTTAAATTAGGCCTATTTGAGGGCTTCCCTGGTGGCTCAGCTATTAAAGAATCCTGCCGTGTGGGAGACCTGTATTTGATCTCTGGGTTGGGAAGATCCCCTGGAGAAGGGAACAGCTACCCTCTCCAGTGTTTTGGCCTGGAGAATTCCATGGACTATACAGTCCATGGGGTTGCAGAGTCGGACACGACTGAGTGACTTTCACTTCTCTTCAGGCCTATTTGAAGTGTTTCCAAATCTATATTTGAATAAGTTTGTGGCTCAGATGGTAAAGGGTCTGTCTACAATGCAGGAGACCCAGTTTAATCCCTGGGTTGGGAAGATCCCCTGGAGAAATAAATGGCAATCCACTCCAGGACTATAGCCTGGAAAATCCCGTGGATAGAGGAGCCTGGTAGGCTACAGTCCATGGGGTCACAAAGAGTCGGACATGACTGAGCAACTTTACTATATCACTATAAACTATTTATGTAAATATGGGCTTCCCTGATGGCCCAGATGGTAAAGAATCTGACTGCAGTGCAGGAGATCCAGGTTTGATCCCTGGGTCAGGAAGATCCTCTGGAGAAGGAAATGGCAACCCACTCCCATATTCTTGCCTGGATAATCCCACAGACAGAGGAGTCTGGCAGCCTACAGTGCATGGGGTCACAAAGAGTTGGACATGACTGTGCAACTAACATTTTATGTAAATATAGTTTGAATCAAGTTAAAATGATATCAAAACATTTTGATAACTAGACAGAGTGACAATTTTATGGTTAATCTATTGCCTTAAAATATGAGATTCTAATTTAATTCAATAATCTTAAATGGGGATTGCATATGATTAGGTCAGTTTGAGTACATGGCTTAATATCTAAAAGGCTTGATCATAAGAAAATTTTAAATTTCTGAAACATATGAAATAATGCTATTCAAATATTAAGCTTACTAGTCATTCCAACATTTTATTAGTTCACAAATTCTCTAGAAGTTAAATTTAACTATTTTGTACTAAAAGTCTTAGAGCAGACCTGTAATTTTTATGAATTTGTGTTTGATATTTTATTTCTAGGACTGTTAAATAATTTGCTGGAAAACATGCAAAAAAGATAATGCCTTCTTAGACATTTGTTTCTCCCCTTAGGATAAAAAAAAAAAAGAGAGAGAGACAGAATGCCACTGAGTGATTCATCTGGGCAAAACCACTACAGAAAAATCCTTAAGATCTCACTTCATTTTCTATATGCTGTTGCTATCAGGGGAATGTAGTACGGTTAACTCTATTGTAAAATAAGGATTAAATACAAATTTAGACTGAATAGTGTGGCTTCAATGTCTGATACTTCCTTGAAGAAAACTTAAAAACCTTATTTAAACTGAAGCTCTTGTCTTCAGGAAAAGGTTTACTTTGTATAACTCTTCATAATCTCTAAGAGATGCCGAGGAAATTGTTGCAAATATACCCACTCCACTAAGCTCTAAAGTAGATGACATTGTTGAAAAACATACCTGAAAACCTATAGTATCCACAGGGAAACAATGAGAAGGTAGAGAAAGGTAAGCCACTTATGGTGGCTTCAAAAAAAAAAAAAAATTATTCATAAGACACTTAACTATTTGAAGCTAAGAAAAGACAAAATTGCAAAAAGAATAGCACTGAGTTCTAGCCAGGATCTTAGCTGTGTCAATTTCTGTATCAGCATTCTAGCTTATCTCTTTGCTTCCATTCTTACCTTCTACCTTCTTTAATGTGTATTATTTACACATTAAACCTAAGCTTGATATTTTAAAGTATAAATCAAATGTACCATTTCTGCTCAAAACCCTGTAAAGATTCTTCATCACACTCAGCATAAACTTTAACTCTGGACCACAGTTTAAAAGGCTTTGTAATGTAAGGCTGACTAATGACTATTTGGTGGCAAACACAGCCCCATTCCTAATATCTTTCTTCTCTATTTTCTCCGGGCTAGCAAAGCTAAAAAATAAAATGATTCCTCACTTTAAGGGAAAGAATTCTAAGGAAATAGCCATGCTTAAAAAAATCTTAATGCTCATATATAATATGAACAAAAACTTAGTCTGTAGAGGAGAGGGATGGAGTGAAAAATAGACATTTAAGAAGTAAACAGAAAAAGAAAGGAAAAGAGAGAGAGAGAAAAAAAAGAACCATGAAAAGAGACTTGAATAAGGACAAATAGAAGAACAGAGTAGGAGAGGAAGCTTTCTCCCATCCACTCAGAAGTTTGTGCCTGCCAGAACCATTTAGTGGAGCTGCTAAACAGCTTTGTTAAGGTGTTTATTCCCGAGACACAGTTCTGAGCTGTGGGCATTCAGTGGTATAGAAACAAATTCAGAGTATGCCAAGCACACAAGACAAGATTTCCAAGGCAGACACAGTGTTATGACTCATCTGCATAATCCCCTCATCCTGTTAAAGAAGGAGGAAGGAGGAGACCATGAATCTGGGAATGTCAGCACTGACAGCTTTATTACAAAGGAGGAGCCCCTCAACAACTATACATTCTGGCATGTTAGAACTTACCCAGTTAAGAGGATAATCTGGTTGCTTTATTGCTAATTTATTTTTCTCTAAGGCTCAACGGGGAGAAAGATGAAGATGATGAAACATCTGACTATATTAAATCACAGGTTCAATTACATTACAAGATTCTTTCGGATGCCCAGGACTATGGAAGATAAGGATGCAGAAAGTTAACGGATTTTCTTTTTTTACTCCATACTCATCACTGCTGCTTCTCAATATCTGCCTTGCTACCATCAATGCTATTGTCCTTGTTCCTCTCTTCTCTCTCTTTTGCTCTGTCTCCATTCCTTTTAGTGGGGAAATGTTCATTGTTGCCACTTCAGTAAAAAACAACAACAAAAACCTTTTGTATTGTAGTAATACATTCAGCTATGCTTATTTATCTATTTAATCCATTTACCTATTTTACACCCATATTAAGTGGGTATTTTCATTAAAAAAATATCTTGGATTTTTTTTTTCCCCCTGAGCCAGAAGGGGGACAGGGAAAAGCAAAATGAAGACATTAAAAAAAAAAAAAAAAGTAATTATTTACAGACACTTTGCTACCTCAAGGACTGTATACTTCATGGCATTTTCCAGGCCAATACTGGAGTGGGCAGCTATTCTGTTCTCCACGGGATCTTCCCAATCCAGGAACTGAACCCAGGTGTCCCTCACTGCAGGCAGATTCTTTTCCAGCTGAGCCACCAGGGAAGACCAAGAATACTGGAGTGGGTAGCCTATCCCTTTTCCAGGGTATATTCCCAACCCAGGAATCAAACCGGGATCTCCTGCATTGCAGGCAGATTTTTTACCAGCTGAACTATCAGGCAAGCCCTAATTATTATGAATTTTAAAACCTGAAAAAATGAATACAGTAACAACTAATAGAAAGATTTACATATTTCCAAATATGTGTCAAGAAATCTATTTCTAGATTAGACTACTCTCCTCAGCGTTGAAATTCAATTTGCTCTAGACAGATCTTGTTGTTCATTTACTCAGTTGTGCCCAACTGGGCACTCACATGAACTGCAACATGCCAGGCTTCCCTGTCCTTTACCATCTCTCAGAGCTTGCTCAGACTTATATCCATTGAGTTGGTGATGTCATCCAGACATTTAGTCCTCTGGCATCCCCTTCTGCTCCTGCCTTCAATCTTTCCCAGCATCATGGCCTTTCCCAATGAGTCACTTCTTTGAATGAGGTGACCAGAGTTTTGCAGCTTCGGCTTCAGCATCAGTTCTTCCAATGAATATTCAGAGTTGATTTCCTTTAGGATGGACTGGCTTGATCTCCTTGCAGTCCAAGGGACTCACAAGTCTTCTCCAGCACCACAGTTTGAAGGCACCAATTCAGTGCTTAGCCTTTTTTATTATCCAGTCTTACATCTGCACATGACTACTGAAAAAAACATAGCTTTGACCATACAGACCTTTGTAGGCAAAGTAATGTCTCTGCTTTTTAATACACTGCCTAGGTCATCGTTGCTTTTCTTCCAAGGAGCTACTGCTGCTGCTAAGTCACTTCAGTCGTGCCCGACTCTGTGTGACCCCATAGACATCAGCCCACCATGCTCTCCTGCCCCTGGAATTCTCCAGGAAAGAACATTGGAGTGCATTGCCATTTCCTTCTCCAATGCATGAAAGTGAAAAGCAAAAGTGAAATAGTTCAGTCATGTCCAACTCTTAGCGACCCCATGGACTGCAGCCTACCAACTCCTCCATCCATGGGATTTTCCAGGCAAGAGTACTGGAGTAGGGTGTCATTGCCTTCTCCGTTCCAAGGAGCAAGCATCTTTTAATTTCATGGTTGCTATCACCGTCTGCAATGACTTTGGAGCCCAAGAAAATAATTTCTCTCACTGTTTCCATTATTTTCCCATCTGTTTGCCATGAAGTGGTGGGACCAGATGTCTTGATCTTCATTTCTTGATGCTGAGTTTTAAGCCAGCTTTTTCACTCTCCTCTTTCACTTTCATCAAGAGGCTCTTTAGTTCCTCTTCATTTTCTGCCATAAGGGTGGTGTCATCTGCATATCTGAGGTTATTGATATTTTTTGCAGCAAGCTTAATTCCAGTTAGTGCTTCATTCAGCATGGCATTTCACATGATGTTCTGAATATAAGTTAAACAAATAGGGTGACAATATACAGCCATGATGTACTCTTTCCCAGTTTTGAACCACTCTGTTGTTCCATGTCCATGTCTAACTGTTGCTTCTTGACCTGCTACAGGTTTCTCACGAGGCAGGTAAGGTGGTCCAGTATTCCCATCTCTTTAAGAGTTTTCCACAGTTTGTTGTCATCTACACAGTCAATAGTGCAGTCAATGAAGCAGAAGTCTTTTGGAATTCTCTTTTTCTATGATCCAACGGATGCTGGCTATTTGATCACTGGCTCCTCTGCCTTTTCTAAATCCAGCCTGTACATCTGAAAATTCTCAATTCACATACTGTTGAAGCCTAGCTTGAAAGACTTGAGCATTACTTTGCTGGTATGTGAAATAAGTGCAATTGTGTAGTAGTTTGAACATTCTTTGTCTTTGTCTTTCTTTGGGTTTGGAATGAAAACTGACCTTTTCCAGCTCTGAATTTTCCAAATTTGCTGGGATATTGAGTGCAGCCCTTTAGCAGCACCATCTTTTAGGATTTGAAATAGCTTAACCAGACCATTCAACTATGACCTAAATCAAATCCCCTGTGATTATACAGTGGAAGTGAGAAATACATTTAAAAGACTAGATCTGATTGACAGAGTGCCTGATGAACTATGGATGGAGGTTTGTGACATTGGACAGGAGACAGGGATCAAAACCATCCCCATGGAAAAAAAATGGAAAAAAGAAAAATGGATGTCTGAGGAGGCATTACAAATAGTTGTGAAAAGAATAGAAGCAAAAATCAAAGGAGACAATGAAAAATATAAGCATCTGAATGCAGAACTCCAAAGAATAGCAAGGAGAGATAGGAAAGCCTTCTTCAGCAATCAATGCAAAGAAATAGAGGAAAACAACAGAATGGAAAAGACTAGAGATCTCTTCAAGAAAATTAGAGATACCAAGGGAACATTTTATGCAAAGATGGGCTCGATAAAGCACAGAAATGATATGGACCTAACAGAAGCAGAAGATATTAAGAAGAGGTGGCAAGAATACACAGAAGAACTATTCATGACCCAGATAATCATGATGGTCTGATCACTCATCTAGAGCCAGACATCCTTGAATGTGAAGTCAAGAGGGCCTTAAAAAGCATCACTATGAACAAAGCTGGTGGAGGTGATGGAATTCCAGTTGAGCTATTTCAAATCCTGAAAGGTGATGCTGTGAAAGTGTGCACTCAATATGCCGGCAAATTTGGAAAACTCAGCAGTGGCCACAGGACTGGAAACAGTCAGTTTTCTTTCCAATCCCAAAGAGAGTCAATGCCAAAGAATGCTTTAACTACCGCACAATTGCACTCATCTCACAGGTTGGTAAAGTAATGCTCAAAATTCTCCAAGCCAGGTTTCAACAGTACATGAACTGTGAACTTCCAGATGTTCAAGCTAGTTTTAGAAAAGGCAGAGGAACCAGAGATCAAATTGCCAGCATCTGCTGGATCATGGAAAAAGCAAGAGAGTTCCAGAAAAACATCTATTTCTGCTTTATTGACTTGGCCAAAGCCTTTGACTGTGTGGATCACAATAAACTGTGGAAAATTCTGAAAGAGATGGGAATACCAGACCACCTGGCCTGCCTCTTGAGAAACCTGTATGCAGGTCAGGAAGCAAGAGTTAGAACTGGACATGGAACAACAGACTGGTTCCAAATAGGAAAAGGAGTACATCAAGGCTGTATATTTTCACCCTGCTTATTTAACTTGTATGCAGAGTACATCATGAGAAACGCTGGGCTGGAAGAAGCACAAGCTGGAATCAAGATTGCTGGGAGAAATATCAATAACCTCAGATATGCAGATGACACCACCCTTATGGCAGAAAGTGAAGAGGAGCTAAAAAGCCTCTTGATGAAAGTGAAAGAGAAGAGTGAAAAAGTTTGCTTAAAACTCATCATTCAGAAAACTAAGATCATGGCATCTGGTCCCACCACTTCATGGGAAATAGATGGGGAAACAGTGGAAACAGTGTCAGACTTTATTTTTGGGCTCCAAAATCACTGCAGATGGTAATTGCAGCCATGAAATTAAAAGACGCTTACTCCTTGGAAGGAAAGTTATGACCAACCTAGATAGCATATTCAAAAGCAGACATTACTTTGCCAACAAAGGTCCATCTAGTCAAGGCTAGGGTTTTTCCAGTGGTCATGTATGGATGTGAGAGTTGGACTGTGAAGAAAGCTGATCGCCGAAGAATTGATGCTTTTGAACTGTGGTGTTGGAGAAGACTCTTGAGAGTCCCTTGGACTGCAAAGAGATCCAACCAGTCCATCCTAAAGGAGACCAATCCTGGGAGTTCATTAGAAAGACTGATGCTGAAGCTGAAATTCCAATACTTTGGCCACCTCATGCGAAGAATTGACTCATTGGAAAAGACTCTGATGCTAGGAGGGATTGGGGGCAGGAAGAGAGGGGGACGACAGAGGATGAGATGGCTGGATGGCATCACTGACTCGATGGACATGAGTTTGAGTGAACTCCAGGAGTTGGTGACGGACAGGGAGGCTCGGCGTGCTGTGATTTATGGGGTCACAAAGAGTTGGACACGACTGAGTGACTGAACTGAACTGAACTGAATTCCATTACTTCCAGTAGCTCTGTTTGTATTGATGATTCCTAAGGCCCCCCTGACTTCATACTCAAGAATGTCTGGCTTTAGGTGACTGATCACACCATGGTGGTTATCTGGTTATTAAGATCTTTTTTGTACAGTTCTTCTGTGTATTCTTGCTACCTCTTCTTAACATCTTCTGCTTCTGTTAGGTCCATATCATTTCTGTCATTTATTGTGCCCATCTTTACCTGAAATGTTCACTTGGTATCTCTAATTTTCTTGAAGAGATCTCTAATCTTCTCCATTCTATTTTTTCCCTCTATTTCTTTGCACTGATCTCTGAAGAAAGCTTTCTTATCTCTTCTTGCTATTCTCTGGAATTCTTCATTCTCATAGATATATCTTTCCTTTTCTCTTTTGCCTTTCAATTTTCTTCTTTTCTCAGTTCTTTTAAGGCCTCCTCAGACAACCATTTTGCTTTTTTGCATTTCTTTTTCTTGTGGAAGATTTTGATCACCACCTCCTGTACAATGTTGCAAACCTCCATCCATAGTTCTTCAGTTACTGTGTCTAGTCTCCTTTAATCAAAAATAAGAGTGTGGTAAGAAGAGTAGACAATTGTCAGAATTTTATTGAAGATAGGATAAAAAATACTGTAGAATATTAACAGAATGATGGCATACTCTGATATTTTAAATATATATATGTTTCCTTTGACTCTAATAGGAAACCAATACTATAGTTAAAGGGGTAAAAAAGTGATGATAGCAGTAATTCAGCTAAATGATGGCGATGACTTAGACAAGAGTACCACAATGGAATCTTCTAAGATGACCTGATTCTGGGTATAGCTTAGGACAGAGTACTTAAGACTGTGTTGAATTGATTTGAAACTGTGGTAAAACTAGATAAAAAGAAGAATATTAGTGTTAAAATTCAGCGGTAATGTAAATGGTATTACTGTTTCCTCAGACAAAAACAAACAAACAAAAAAACTGGTTGGAAAGTAGATTACAGAGTGCTAGATATCAAAAGGTCTTTCATGGACTTCTTAATCTTATATATATATAGTAGCCATTTTGTGCTGCACATTAGACAGCACCACGAATCATAATTTACATGGTCTTCAATGAAGACATTTTACTAGAGATAACAAAATGAATGTGTTAAGATGGATAAACAAGTGTGAAGTACAAAATGGAAGATGACTTTAAAAATTGTTTTATGTATACATTTAAAGGCATGTGACCATATCATATCAATAGTCACACAGAATAATAAGAAAATAGAATTGGTCTCAGAAGTAATAATTACATGGACATCTCCAGATGGTCAACACCGAAATCAGATTGATTACATTCTTTGCAGCCAAATATGGAGAAGCTCATTACAGTCAACAAAAACAAGACCAGGAGCTGACTGTAGCTCAGATCATGAACTCATTATTGCCAAATTTAGACTTAAATTGAAGAAAGTAGAGAAAATCTCTAGACCATTCAGGTATGATCTAAATCAAATGCCTTATGATTATACAGTAGAAGTGAGAAATAAATTTAAAGGCCTAGATCTGATAGATAGAGTGCCTGATGAACTATGGAATGAGGTTCGTGACAATGTACAGGAGACAGGGATCAAGATCATCCCCATGGAAAAGAAATGCAAAAAAGCAAAATGGCTGTCTGGGAGGCCTTACAAATAGCTGTGAAAAGAAGAGAAGCGAAAAGCAAAGGAGAAAAGGAAAGATATAAGCATCTGAATGCAGAGTTCCAAAGAATAGCAAGAAGAGATAAGAAAGCCTTCCTCAGTGATCAATGCAAAGAAATAGAGGAAAACAACAGAATGGAAAAGACTAGAGATCTCTTCAAGAAAACTAGAGATACCAAGGGAACATTTCATGCAAAGATGGGCTTGATAAAGGACAGAAATGGTATGGACCAAACAGAAGCAGAAGATATTAAGAAGAGGTGGCAGGAATACACAGAAGAACTGTACAAAAAAGATCTTCACGACCCAGATAATCATGATGGTGTGATCACTCATCTAGAACCAGATATTCTGGAATGTGAAGTCAAGTGGTCCTTAGAAAGCATCACTGCGAATAAAGCTAGTGGAGAAGGTGGAATTCCAGTTGAGCTATTTCAAATCCTGAAAGATGATGCGGTGAAAGTGCTGCACTCAATATGCCAGCAAATTTGGAAAACTCAGCAGTGGCCACAGGACTGGAAAAGGTCAGTTTTCATTTCAATCCCAAAGAAAGGCAATGCCAAAGAATGCTCAACTACCGCACAATTGCACTCATCTCACACGCTAGTAAAGTAATGCTCAAAATTCTCCAAGCCAGGCTTCAGCAATACATGAACCATGAACTCCTGATGTTCAAGCTGGTTTTAGAAAAGGCAGAGGAACCAGAGATCAAATTGCCAACATCCGTTGGATCATGGAAAAAGCAAGAGAGTTCCAGAAAAACATCTATTTCTGCTTTATTGACTTGGCCAAAGCCTTTGACTGTGTGGATCACAATAAACTGTGGAAAATTCTGAAAGAGATGAGAATACAAACCACCTGACCTGCCTCTTGAGAAACCTGTATGCAGGTCAGGAAGCAACAGTTAGAACTGGACATGGAACAACAGACTGGTTCCAAATAGGAAAAGGAGTTCGTCAAGGCTGTATATTGTCACCCTGCTTATTTAACTTATATACAGAGTATATTATGAGAAATGCTGGACTGGAAGAAGCACAAGCTGGAATCAAGATTGCCTGGAGAAATATCAATAACCTCAGATATGCAGATGACACCACCCTTATGGCAGAAAGTGAAGAGGAACTCAAAAGCCTCTTGATGAAAGTGAAAGTGGAGAGTGAAAAAGTTGGCTTAAAGCTCAACATTCAGAAAACGAATATCATGGCATCCGGTCCTATCATTTCATGGGAAATAGATGGGGAAACAGTGGAAACAGTGTCAGACTTTATTTTTTTGGGCTCCAAAATCACTGTAGATGGTGACTGCAGCCATGAAATTAAAAGACGCTTACTCCTTGGAAGGAAACTTATGACCAACCTAGACAGCATATTGAAAAGCAGAGGCATTACTTTGCCAACAAAGGTCCGTCTAGTCAAGGCTATGGTTTTTCCTATGGTCATGTATGGATCTGAGAGTTGGGACTGTGAAGAAGGCTGAGCACCAAAGAATTGATGCTTTTGAACTGTGGTGTTGGAGAAGACTCTTGAGAGTCCCTTGGACTGCAAGGAGATCCAATCAGTCCATTCTGAAGGAGATCAGCCCTGGGATTTCTTTGGAAGGAATGATGCTAAAGCTGAAACTCCAGTACTTTGGCCACCTTATGAGAAGTGTTGACTCATTGGAAAAGACTCTGATGCTGGGAGGGATTGGGGGCAGGAGGAGAAGGGGATGACAGAGGATGAGATGGCTGGATGGCATCACTGACTCGATGGACATGAGTCTGAGTGAACTCCAGGAGTTGGTGATGGACAGGGGGCCCTGGCGTGCTGCAATTCATGGGGTCGCAAAGAGTCGACATGACTGAGTGACTGAACTGAATTGAATATTTAGAGAATAAGCCATGGAGGGGAGCTACTAAGAAGACAGAAGTCACTCAGCTAAGAGAAAACCAGTAAAGCAAAAGAAGAAAGTGTTTCAAAGATGTGGTTGTGATAACAGTCACTGATGTGGCTGGTGAAGTCAAAAAAGATAAGGATGTGACAACTAGGACTTGGCAACTTGCCTGTGGAAAGTTTGGCTAGAAAGAGTTTCTTAGTAGAGAAAAAAAAAAAAAAAAAACTGCGAAATGTAGTAAGCTGTAGAAAGAATGGAAAGCAAGACAGGAAAGTCCCTTGAGGAAACCGTTTTAAGCTGTGAAAGAAAGTTACAAATTCAACTTTTGTTGAAGATAGCTACAGGTTAAGAGATTTTTGTAGTTGCGTCCTTTGGTTTTGTTTTTAATTATTATTTAAAATATGTGGTGCTAAGATGTGTATATACTCTACAGAATGATCCAGGAGTATAAGATAAACTGATAAGAAAAAGAGCAAAAGTGGAAAAGAATATCTCTGTATAACCCTTGAGAGATAATATCAGTGGCATAGGTGGAGGTTTGGGGCTTTAGGAGAGAAAGATGTAAAAGGAATATTAGTAGATATGAGTATAATATTACTAAATGGTTCTTTACTGATTGCTTTTAATTTCTAAATTTGTATAGAAGGTCATCAGATTAGGTAAGAGAGGCTGCTTTTTAAGGAGTGATAAGAGATTGTGAATATTTGTTTTGCAGTTTGGGGGATTTACCTTTTAGGAAGGAACAGTAGAATTACTGGGTAGTTATTTCTTGGCATAAATGTTAAAAGAATAAAAGTAAATCTTTGGGGGAGTTTCTAATTTTCTCTTTGTTTTCCTGGAGATTCCAGTTGTTACAGTGAAGATACTATTAAAAAATAGGGAACTAGCTGGATGTAACCAGTGATAGATATGGTCAGGCATGATTGTCATTAGGGCTATTAGCAGGACTCCAATTTTCTCCCATCCGAGATATTTAGTAAGATTGTACTTCCTTATCCCTTGGAAATAAGTGTAATTAGGTGACTTAGGTTTTTTTCCAGATATGTAAGCAAATCAGACATATATAACTTCTGGATGCTGGCAGAAATGTCGATAACCTCAAATATGCAGATAACACCACCCTTATGGCAGAAAGCAAACAGGAACTAAAAAGCATTTTGATGAAAGTGAAAGAGGAGGGTGAAAAAGCTGGCTTAAAACTCAACATTCAAAAAAAAACCAAGATCATGGCATCTGGTTCCATCAGCTCAAGGCAAATAGATGGGAAACAATGAAAACAGTGACAGACTTTCTTTTCTTGGGCTCCAAAATCACTGAAGATGGTGACTGCAGCCATGAAATTAAAAGATACTTCCTCCTTGGAAGAAAAGCTATGATAAACTTAGACAGTATATTGAAAAGCAGAGTCATTACTTTGCCAACAAAAGTCCATGTAGTCAAAGCTATGGTATCTCCTATAGTCATGTATGGATGTGAGAGTGGGACCATAAAGAAAGCCGAGGGCTAAAGAATTGATGCTTTTGAACTGTGGTGTTGGAGAAAACTCTTGAGTCCCTTGGACTGCAAGGAGACAACATCAGTCAATCCTAAAGGAAATCAGTCCTGAATGTTCATTGGAAGGTGTGATTCTGAAGCTGAAACTCCAATACTTCGGTCACCTGATGTGAAGAACTGACTCATTAGAAAAGACCCTGATGCTGGGAAAGATTGAAGGTGGGAGAAGGGTATGACAGAAGATAAGATGGTTGGATGGCATCACTGACTCGATGGACATGAGTTTGAGTATGCTCTGGGAGTTGGTGATGAACAGGGAAGCCTGGCATGCTGCAACCTATGGGGTCGCAAAGAGTCGGACATGACTGAGTGACTCAACTGAACTTCTGGATGAAGTGCTAAAAGATAGCATATAATTTTATGTCTTCTCTGAAACAGTTACTGGAGATTTTGACATTTTAAATTCTGAAGTAAAGTGTTCTGCACCAAATTGGGAGGAGCAAGGTAGGGTTGTGTTTAGGAGGTTCAAACTACTATCTATAAAAAATAAGCTACTAGGATAGATAGTAGCTCCCTACAGCATAGGGAACATAGCCAACATTTTATGATAATTTTAAATGGAGTATAAGCTATAAAAATACCAAATAACAATGTTATTTACCTATAAATATTGTAATATTGTAAATCAATTATATTTCAATTTAAAAAAGAAGTTATACATCAGAACCCCAAAGGACCTGTAATAGAAATGTAATAATTGCAAGGAGTAAATGTTTGTTTGATTTTTTTTTCACTTCAGCCAAGGATAAGAGCTTACAAAGAGAGTGATTTGAATGTTACTATAACTTAAACTACACTATTACAGGTTAATATGAAGAAAAGAGAAGAAACTGAAGTAATAGGGCTCTTTATCAGTGAAGGATACTAATTCTTCACAAATTATCTAAAGTACATGATAAAAAGATAAATGAATAGAGAAATTGCACAGTGAATTGGATGTCTGAATAAAGTTTAAATGTAGTTTTTAATTGTGAGTAATAGGATAAGGACCTAAAAAGTGGGTGATTGTTAGACAGCACAAAGCTTGAAATTTAATTTCAGATAATTCATTTGTGTATGACGTGGTCTGGGTTATCACTCTGGGAACATGTTGTTGTGATTAGGTGGATGAAATGATTATTAGAATGAGGAGGTGCAAGATTTGAAAGGCTAGGATATGGATGGATCATCGTCAATGCCAGTTTAGCAAATGGTATGTGCTGCAGGCCATGGGTTCACAAAGAGTCGAACACGATTGAGCGAATGAACTGATTTACCATAAAACAATAAATTACTTGCCAAGACAAATAAGATAATTTATAACATTTATGGCCTTATTTCCTATTAAGGCCCACTACGGAGGAGGAGGAAGCTCCTTCATGTTCTATATTTTAATACAGAAATATCCACTTATTTAAATACATCATGTTCTTTGAGCCTAGGCCATTGTACATGCTTTGTCCTATACAAGGAACTTTCTCCTTCCCAGATTGACTATACCCACAATTTTTCACCTCGCTCAATACTTTATATTTTTCTTTAAATTTTAAGAATCAGTGTGAACAATATTTCCATTGGAAGTCTATCTCAATATCAAAATCAACCACTCTTACCTTTAAAACTGTGAGGAATTTTTATTAACATTCATATTAATATTAATAGTATTATCATATTTTTCCTGTCACATATAATTTTGTTGTCCACCTTGCTAAACTGAGTTCTTTTTGATGGGAACATATTTTGCCAGATGTATTATACTTAACTATAAAGTCAATCAAACTAATTGAACAAGTTTCTTACTCAAACACTATGTTTTAAAAGTATAAATTTATGAAAAAATTTTAAAAATCTTAGACCCAATGGTGAGATCCTGAGTATTTTTGTGTAAACAAAATACTCTTTTCTTTCAAGTAAAAACTTATGTTGGAACTAAGTTCAGTTCAGTTCAGTAACACAGTTATGTCTGACTCTTTGTGACCCCATGCATGGGTTGCAGCATGCCAGGCTTCCCTGTCCATCACCAACTCCCGGAGCTTACTCAAAATCATGTCCATCGTGTCAGTGATGCCATCCAACCATCTCATCCTCTGTCATCCCTTTCTCTCCCCACCTTCAATCTTTCCCAGCATCAGGGACTTTTCAAATGAGCCAGTTCTTCACATCAGGTGGCCAAAGTATTGGAGTTTCAGCTTCAGCATCAGTCGTTCCAATGAAGACCCAGGATTGATCTCCTTTAGGATGGACTAGTTGGATCTCTTTGCAGTCCAAGGGACTCTCAAGAGTCTTCTCCAACACCACAGTTCAAAAGCATCAATTCTTTGGCGCTCAGCTTTCTTCACGGTCCAACTCTCGCGTCCATACATGACCACTGGAAAAACCCTAGCCTTGACTAGACGGACCTTTGTTGGCAAACTAATGTCTCTGCTTTTGAATATGCTATCTAGGTTGGTCATAACTTTTCTTCCAAGGAGCAAGCATCTTGATTCCTCTGCCTTTTCTAAATCCAGCTTGAACTTCTAGAAGTTCTCAGTTCACCTACTATTGAAGCCTCATTTGGAGAATAGTTTTCATCAGGGAATGGCAAATCAGATGCAAATCCTTATACTAAATATCATGACTTTGGCTTTTTTTTATCAATTCACAATAATTAAATTGTTTATTGTATCTATTCTTTTTGACCCTCTTTTCAAAAAAAGTATATTTTCTGTATATTTAAAATGTTAATTGATGATAACTACTTACAAGTTTAATAAATTTTGGAAGAACTTACATGCCTGAGAGCAAATGCTTTATTTGATTTAAAATGGTTATACTTTAAAATAAATGAGAGATATAATGGAGAACACAGGGAATATAGCTCATATTTTATAAAACTTTATATGGTGTATAATCTATAAAAATATCAAATCACTCTGCTGTACACCTGAAATTAATATAATATTGTTTTCAAACATCAGTTTTAAAAGTTGATAATACTTGGAGATAACGGGCATTGAATAATATTATTTTCATTCACTTTGAGTCTTTTAAAGGAAAAATGATCAGAATTGAAATTGCAATGAAATGAGGAAGTTGCTCCAAAAAAAAAAAAAAAGTTACTTGAAAGAAAGAGATCAGAACACCTATCTCTAAGAAGCAAAACAAACTATATTGCTGAACTAATAGTCCTGAATTGTGTTCCCAGTATTCTCAGGTCTTGATGTCCAAATTTTAGGTTTTTCTCTCTGTGCTTTAGCCAAATTATGTGGAGAAATAGATTAAAACAAGTCTGAGGATAAATAATAAATGCTCTAAATATTGCTTTTCAAGCATTTTTATCTTAAAGTTGACTTTAATGAAGGAAGGGACTTTTGAAAGAGATACAAAGGAAAAGTTTTACCTATACAAATATTAAGCTTATATTATTTTATATTTATAACAAATCCAGAAATATAGAATTTTACTTTGGATGCTTTTGTTGAAAAGAGATAAGTTGTGCTGAATAATAAAAGGAATTTGTATTCTATAATGCATTTAATGCCATTTTAGGAAAACACCACATAAACATATCCTATTGTGTTATCCTGTAGGTTAAAGGTCATCATTAAACTAATATGTGTTCATGTTACTTTTTTTTTTTTTTTCCTGAGTCATCTTCAAAACTCCAGCAGGAGTTATAATCCCTACTGTGAGTCAGTTTTATGTGTCACCTTGGCTAGACTATAGTTCTCCTTACTCAATCACATACTAATCTAGTTGTTGCAGTGAAGGTGTTTTGTAGATGTGATGAACATCCATAATCAGTTGACTTTAAGTAAGGATTATCCTAAATAATCTGGGCAGCCCTGATCCCAGTAATTGGAAAGTCTTAAGAACAGATATAAAGGTTCCCTGAATAATAGGATATTATGCCTGTAAATAGCAGCTTCATTTTGTACCCCAAAATTCTTTCTGCTCTTCCTGCTGCTCTGCCTTTACAGATTCCAGAGTTGGCGGGCCACTTCCCACAGTTATGTAAGCTAATTCCTTTCAATAAATCTCATTCTGTTTATCTCCGAATTCTTCTGTTTTTCTGGTTATATCTACTTGTAAGTATTAAGGTGATTTTTATTTCCTCCAGCATCTAGTTACCTCTCTGAATGTCTTGGAACTTTTAGAGTGGATGTGTTTTTTATATTTCTGCATTTTGAAACTTTATTATAAAAATTTACCAAATTCATTGAGTTCTAGTGGTTTTCTTGGTGTCGTCTTTAGGACTTTCTATATTATTATTTTTGGGGGCTCCAAAATCACTGCAGATGGTGATTGCAGCCATGAAATCAAAAGACGCTTACTCCTTGGAATGAAAGGTATGACCAACCTAGACAGCATATTCAAAAGCAGAGACATTACTTTGCCAAAAAAGGTCCATCTAGTCAAGGCTATGGTTTTTCCAGTGGTCATGTATAGATGTGAGAGTTGGACTGTGAAGAAAGCTGAGCGCTGAAGAATTGATGCTTTTGAACTATGGTATTAGGGACGACTCTTGAGAGTCCCTTAGACTGCAAGGAGATCCAACCAGTCCATTCTAAAGGAGATCAGTCCTGGGTGTTCTTTGGAAGGATTGATGCTAAAGCTGAAACTCCAATACTTTGGCCACCTCATGTGGAGAGTTGACTCATTGGAAAAGACTTTGATGCTGGGAGGGATTGGGGGCAGGAGGAGAAGGGGACGACAGAGGATGAGATGGCTGGATGGCATTACCGACTCAATGGACATGAGTTTGAGTAAACTGGGAGTTGGTGATGGACAGGGCCTGGAGTCTGCGATTCATGGGTTCGCAAACAGTCAGACACGACTGAACAACTGAACTGAACTGAATTGATACAAAATATCATGCCATCTGAAAACAGTGTTGATTTTACTTCTTTCTTTTCAGTTTTGGTTCCTTTATTTTTCTTATCTGATTTCTCTGGTTAGGACTGTAAATACTATGGTGAATGAAAATCATGAGAGTGTATCTTTGCCTTTTTTCTGACCTTACAGGAAATTCTTTCATCTTTCTATCATTGAATATTATGTGGACTTGTTGGATATGGCCTTTATTCTGTTCAGATATCTTCTCTCTATACCCTCTTCATTGAGAAGTTTAATGATAAATAGTTATCAAATTTTGTCAGGAGATTTTTTTCTGCATCTATTGAGATGATCCTATGATTTTTATTTCTGTATGTCACTTTGATCTGTAGATATTGAGCCATCATTCCATCCTGGAATAAATTTCAATTGACTGTGGTGTATGATCCTTTTAATTTAGTGTTGAATTAAGTTTGCTAATATTATGTTGAATATGTTTGCATCTGTGTTCATCAATGATATTAGCCTGTAATTTTTTAGAGGAGGGGTGAACTTTGTCTAGTTTTTGTATCAGGGATTTAGCTTTGTCCCTGGAGGAGGAAATGACAACACACTCTAATATACTTGCCTTAAAAATCCCATGGACAGAGGAACCTGATGATCCACAGTCCATGGGGTTTCACAGAGTTGGACACGACTGAGCAACTGAGCACACATTCATGCGTACATGTTGGCTTTGTAAAATGATTTAAGAGAGAATTCCCTCCTCTACAAATATTTTTGGAACAGATTGAGAAGGCTGAGTGTTAACTCATCTCTAACTATTTGGTAGAATTCACCTATGAATCCATATGATTCTGTACTTCTAATTTTGGGGAGTTTTTAAAAATATTATTACTGATTCAATTTTGTTACTGGCAATCGGTCTAATCATGTTTAATATTTCTTCCAGGTTCAATCTTGTATTATACATTTATAGAAAATTGTCCACATCTTGGTTGCGTATTTTTGCTGTTTTGTTGCTCAGTATCTAAGTTGTGTCCAGTTTTTTGTAACCCCAGAATGCAGCATGCCAGGCTTCCCTGTCCTTCACTATCTCCAAAAGTTTGCTCAAACTCATGTCCCTTGAGTCAGTGATGTTATCCAATCACCTCATCCTTTGCTGCCTCCTTCTCCTTTTTTGCCTTCAATGTTTCCCAGCATCAGGGTCTTTTCCAGTGAGTCCTCCTTCTCAACAGGTGGCCAAGTATTGAGCTTCAGCTTCAGCATCAGTCCTTCCAATGAATATTCAGGATTGAATTCCTTTAGCATTGACTGGTTAGATCTCCTTGCTGTCCAAGAGACACTCAGAGTCTTTTCCAGAACCATACTTGGAAAGCATCAATTCTTTGGTGCTATGTCTCCTCTGTGCTCCAACTCTCACATCCATAAATGACTACTGGAAAGACTATAGCTTTGACTATACAGACCTTTGTTGGCAAAATGATGTCTCTGCTTTTCAGTGTGCTGTCTGGTTTGTCATAGCTTTTCTTCAAAGGAGCAAGTGTCTTTTAATTTAATGGCTGCATTCAGTGATTTTGGAGGCCAAGAAAATAAAACCTATCACTGTTTCCACTTTTTCGCCATCTATTTAACATGAAGTGATGTGTTCAGATACCATCTTCTTAGTTTTTTGAATGTTGAGTTGTAAGCCAGCTTTTTCACTCTCCTCTTTCACCTTCATCAGTTCAGTTCAGTTGCTCAGTCGTGTCTGACTCTGCAACCCCATGGATTGCAGCATGCCAGGCTTCCCTGTCCATCACCAACTCTCAAAGTTTGCTCAAACTCATGTCCATAGTGTTGGTGATGCCATCCAACCATCTTATCCTCTGTTGCCCCCTTCTCTTCCTTTCATCAATATTTCCCAGCATCCGGGTCTTTTTCAATGTGTCAGTTCTTCTCATCAGGTGGCCAAAGTATTGGAGTTTCAGCTTCAGCATCAGCCCTTCCAATTAATATTCAGGACTGGTTTCCTTTACCAGTGACTGGTTTTATTTCCTTGCAATCCAAGGGAATCAAGAGTCTTCTCCAGTGCTGCAATCTGAAAGTATCAGTTCCTCAGTATTCAGCTTTCTTATGCTCCAATTCTCAAATCAGTACATGACTAATGGAAAAAAGATAGCTTTAACTATATGGACCTTTGTTAGCAAAGTAATGTCTCTGCTTTCTAATATGCTGTCTAGGTTTGTCATAAATTTTCTTCCAAGGAGCAAACATCTTTTAATTTCATGGATGCAGTCACCATCTACAGTGATTTTGGAACCCAAGAAAATAAGCTTGTCACTGTTTCCATTATTTCCCCATCTACTTGCCATGAAATGATGGGACCAGATGCCATGTTCTTTGGGTTTTGAATGAATGTTGAGTTTTAAGCCAGCTTTTTCACTCTCTTCTTTCACTTTCATCAAGAGGATTTTAGTTCCTCTTCAACTTTCTACCATAAGTGTGTTATCATGTGCATATCTGAGGTAACTGATACTTCTCCCTGCAATCTTGTTTCCAGCTTTTAATTCATCCAGTCCAGCATTTTGCATGATGTACTCTGCATATAATTTAAATAAGTGAGGTAATAATATACAGCCTTGACATACTCCCTTCCCAATTTGGAACCAGTCCATTTTTCCAAGTATGTTTGTAACTGTTGCTTCTTGACCTGCATACAGGTTTCTCAGGAGGCAGGTAAGGTAATCTGGTATTCCCATGTCTTTAAGAATTTTTCACAGTTTGTTGTGATCCACACAGTCAAAGGCTTTGTCATAGTCAATGAAGCAGAAGTAGATATTTTTCTGGAACTCTCTTGCTTTTTTGATGATCCAACTGATGTTTGTAATTTGATCTCTGGTTCCTCTACCTTTTCTAAAACCAGCTTGAATATCTGGAATTCCTCGGTTGAAGCCTAGATTGGAGAATTTTTAACATTACTTTATTAGCTTGTGAGATGAGTGCAATTGTGTGGTAGTTTGAACGCTGTTTGGCATTGCCTTTCTTTGGGATTAGAATGAAAACTAAGCTTTTCCTATCCTGTGACCACTGCTGAGTTTTCCAAATTTTCTGGCACATTGAGTGCAGCATTTTCACAGCATCATATTTTAGGGTTAATAAATAGCTCAGCTGGAATTCCATCACATCCACTTGCTTTGTTCGTAGTGATGCTTACTAAGGCCCACTTTACTTCACATTCCAGGATGTTTGGCTTTAGGAGAGTGATCACACCATTGTGGTTATCAGGGTCATTAAGATCTTTTTTGTATAGTTCTTCTGTGTATGCTTGCCACCTCTTCTTAATATTTTCTGCTCCTGTTAGGTCAATGCAATTTCTGTACTTTATTGTGCCCATCTTTACATGAAATGTTCCCTTGGAATCTGTAATTTTCTTGAAGAGATCTCTAGTCTATTGCACTCTATTGCTTTCCTCTATTTGTTTGCATTAATCACTTAGGAAAG
Organism: Bos mutus; assembly: GCF_027580195.1. Lineage (NCBI taxonomy): Eukaryota > Metazoa > Chordata > Mammalia > Artiodactyla > Bovidae > Bos > Bos mutus. Next base: position 81,782,541 of record NC_091622.1, read on the forward strand.
CTTTCTTATCTCTCCTTGCTATTCTTTGAAACTCTGCATTCAGATGGATATATTTTTCCTTTTCTCCTTGACCTTTCACTTCTCTTCTTTTATCAGCTATTTGTAAGGCCTCCTTTTTGTATTTCTTCTTCCTGGGGATGGTTTTGATTACTGCCTCTTGTAAAATGTTCGAACTTCCATCCTTAGTTCTTCAGGGTCTACCTATCATATTTAATCCCTTGAATCTATTTGTCAATTCCACTGTATAATCAGAAGGGATTTGACTTAGGTCATACCTGAATGGTCTAGTGGTTTTCCCTGCTTTCTTCAATTTAAGTATGAATTTTTGCAATAAGGTGTTCATGATCTGAGCTGCAGTCAGCTCCCAATCTTGTTTTTGCTGACTGTATTGAGCTTCTCCACTTCTGGCTGCAAAGAATATAATCAATCTGATTTCTGTGTTGACCATCTGGTGATGTCCATGGGTAGAGTTGTCTATTGTGTTGCTGGAAGATGGTATTTGCTATTATCAATGGGTTCTCTTGGCAAAACTGTTAGCCTTTACTTTGATTCGTTTTGTACTATAAGTCCAAACTTGCCTGTTACTCCAGGTATCTCTTGAATTCCAACCTGCATTCCAGTCCTCTGTGATGAAAAGGACAACTTTTTTTTGATGTCAGTTTTAGAAGGTCTTGTAGGTCTTCATAGAACCCTCAGCCTCAGCTTCTTCAGCATTAGTAGTTGAGGCATGGACTTGGATTACTGTGGTATCGAATGGTTTGCCTTGGAAATGAACACAGATCATCTTGTCTTTTTGAGATTGCACCCAAATACTGTGTTTTGGACTCTTTTGTTGACTATAAGGGCTACTCCATTTTTTCTTAGGGGTTCTTGCCCACAGTAGTAGATACAATGATCATCTGAATTAAATTCCCCCATTCCAGTCCTTTTTAATTCACTGATTCCTAACATGTCCATGTTCACTCTTGCCATCTCCTATTTGACCACTTCCAAATTACCTTGATTCATGGATCTTACCTTCCATGTTCCTATGCAATATTGGTCTTCATAGCATCAGACTTTACTTCTATCACCAGTGATGCCCACAACTCGGTGTTATTTTTACTTTGGATCAGCCTCCTCATTCTTTCTGGAGCTATCTCCCCACCCTCTGCAGTACCATGTTGGGCACCTACCAACTTGGGGAGCTCATCTTTCAGTGTCATATCTTTTTGTCTTTTCACATTTTTCATGGCTTTCTCAAGGCAAGAATACTGAAGTGGTTGCCATTCCCTTCTCCAGTGGACCATGATTTGTCAGAACTCTCCACTATAATCTGTCCATCTCTGGTGGCCCTACATGGCATGGCTCATAGTTTTATTGAGTTAGACAGGCTGTGATCCAAGCAATCAATTTGGTTAGTTTTCTGTAATTGTGGGTTCCATTCTGTCTGCCCTTTGATGGATAAGGATAATAGTCTTGTGGAAGCTTCCTGATGGGAGGTATTGCCTGTGCTGGAATCTGCCTTTTGCTCTGATGAGCAGAGCCATGCTCAGTAAATCTTTAATCCAATTTTCTATTGATGAGTTGGACTGTGTTCCCTCCCTGTAGTTTGGCCTTAGGCCAAACTATGGTAGGGGTAATGGCAGTAATTGTGACCTCCTCAAAATGGCTTATGCCAGGACTTGTGCTCAGTGCCCCTGACCCCAAGGCAGCCACTGTTGGCCCACTGTTGACTGAGACTCCTGGACACTCACAGGCAAGTCTGGTTCAGTCTCTTCTGGGGTCACTGCTCATTTCTTCTGGGTCCCGGGGCATACAAAGTTTTGTTTATGCCCTCCAAGAGTTGGTTTCTCCAGTCCTTTGGAAGTTCTGTCATCAAATCTCTCTGATCTTCAAAGTCAAATTCCCTAGGGGTTGTCAGTCCCTATACTGGATCCCCACGTTGTGAAATCTATTGTGGGTCCTGGAACTTTTGCAACAGTTCAAGAACTTCTTTGGTATAATTATTCTTCAGTCGTGGGTTGTCTGCTCAGTGGCTCTATGGTGGGGCTCACATGCTGCGCCTCCCAGGTTTGCTGCAGCCAGAGCTTCTCTCCCCTCAGCAGGCCACTGCTGCCCATACCTACACAGAAGACACTCAAACACTCAGAGGCAGGTGTGGCTCAGTCTCTGGGTTTCCTGGGTCCTGGTGCACACAACGATTTGTTTGAGCCCTCTGAGCTCTCTGGTGGGTATGGGGGTTTGATTCTAAATGTGATTTTCCCCTTCCTACCAACTTGGGGCTTCTCCTTTGCCCTTGGACACGGGGTATCTTTTTTTTTTTGGTGGGATCTAACAATGGTTGTTCATTAGTTAGTTGCAATTTTGGAGCTATCATAGAAGAAGATTAGCACACATCCTTCTACTCTGCCATTTTGCAAATCCATCATAAATGTACAAGTGATTCAGTTTATCTGCTTTCTCACTAGTTTTTGCTGTCACTATTCTTTATTTTAATAATTCTAAAAGAAATATATAGAGGTATTTCATTGGGGTTCATAATTTACATTTCTCCAATGGCTAATGACATTGAACATCTTTCATGTGCTTGCTGCTGCTAAGTCACTTTAGTCGTGTCTGACTCTGTGAGACCCCATAGATAGCAGCCCACCAGGCTCCCCTGTCCCTGGGATTTTCCAGGCAAGAACACTGGAGTGGGTTGCCATTTCCTTCTCCAATGCATGAAAGTGAAAAGTGAAAGTGAAATCACTCAGTCGTGTCCGACTCTTTGCAACCCCACGGATTGCAGCCCACCAGGCTCCTCCGCCCATGGGATTTTCCAGGCAAGAGTACTGGAGTGGGGTGCCATTGCCTTCTCCTTCATGTGCTTATTTGCTCTCTTTGTATTGTCTTCAATGAAACTTCTGTTCATGCCTTTGCACATTTTGAATTGGATTTTTTCATTGTTGAATTTTGAGAGTTCACTGTATATTTTATATAATAGTATTTGTTATATATGTGGTTTCAAAATATTTTCTCTGAGGCTATAGTTTACTCCTTATCTTGTCATCACTTAGAAGGCCTTTTGCAGAGCAAAATTAATTTGATGAATTACAGTTTAACCACTTCTTTAGCATTAAATAACTTCATCTAGTTTAAATCTCTTTTCTTTAATTCTATTTTTTAAAATGTTTTACACTTTTACTATTTAAATATATGAGTTTTATTGAGTCTGCTCCATATAAATATAAAGTTTATGTTAAGGTTCAATTTTTGTCTTTGTATAGTCAATTGTTCCTGCTGTTTAGTTGTGGACTATATATTATGCATCGAACTGCTTTGGCATATTCACTCGGGCATATTTCTGTGATTCTGTTTCTAAATTCTCCATTTGGACTCATTGATTTATGTGTCCAGCCCCTTACCAACACCACACTGGCTAGCTGTATAATAACTCTTGAATTGCATAGATCTCCCATTTCAAATATTCTAGTTTATTTTCCTTTCCATATGTATTTTAGAATAATCTTACTTTTGTCTAAATAAAAATATTACTAGGATTATTTTTAGGATCATTAAGCATGCGAAACAATATGGAGAATTAAGATTATAACTATATTTAGTCTTCTAAAATACTTGAAAAAATAGATCTGTTATTTAGACATTCCTTAATGCCTTTCATAATTTACAGCATGCAAGTTCTGAATGTATTTCATTGAATTTACACCAAAATATTTAATTTTTAATGATTTTATTATTTTAAAGATATTTATGTTTTTCTATTGAGTTGAAACAGTTCTTAATATATCTTAGATATTAGCTGCTTATTGAATATATGGTTTGCAGAATTTTTTTCTAAAATTCTTTAGGTTTTCATAAATTTGTATCTTTTTGCTGTGAAGAAATTTTTAGTTTGATAAGGTCCCACTGGTTTATTTTTCCATTTGTTGTTGTTGACTTTGTGTCAGCTCCCCAAAATCAGTGATTAAAGCCAATAGTAGGAATATTTTCTGTTTTCTTCCAGGAGTTTTATGTATTCAATATCTTATATTCAAGTATTTAAGCCTGAGTTGATTTTTCTGTATGGCCTAAAGCTAGAGTCCAATTTCTTTCTTTAGCATGTAAGTATTTGATTTTCCCAGAATCATTTTTTAAAGAGATTATTCTTTCCACTTCGTATAATCTTGACTTCTTTAACAGTAATTAATTGACTATATGTGTGATTCCTTTAACAGTAATTAATTAACCATATGTGTGTGACTATATGCCCTCTGTTTTATTCATCTATGTGTTTATATACAAATACCATGCTATTTTGGCTACTAGAGTTTTGCAATCACTTTGGAATCAGAAAGTATGATTCCTCTATCTTCTTTCTCAAGATCGCTTTGGTGACTTGGGGTCTTTGTGGTTTCATACAAATATTAGGATGGGTTATTCTGTTTTTGTAAAAAATATTTCATTGGAATTTTGGTAGGAATGGCATTGAATTTATAGAGCACTTTGGGTAGTACAGCTGTTTGACTATATCAATAATCTATAAGCACAAAATATATTTTCATTTATCTGTGTCTTTGCTTTTTTTATCCATATCTTATATTTTATCTACTTGGTTAAGTTTATTCCTAGGTGCTTCTTTTGATGTTAGTGGGTTATTTTCTACATTTATTTTTTAGCTAGTTTCTTGTTAGTGTAAAGAAATGCAACTGATTTTTCTGAGTTGATTTTATATACTGCAACTTTACTGCATTCTGTTATTATTTCTAACAGTTATCTGGAAGAATTTTTTAGTTAAGTCACTCAGTCATGTCCAACTCTTTCCGACCCCATGGACTTCCCAGACCATCACTAACTCCCAGAGCTTGCTCAAACTCATGTCTATCAAGTTGGGGATGCAATCCAACCATCTCATCCTCTGTTGTCCCCTTCTCCTCCTATCTTTAATCTTTCCCAGCATCAGGGTCTTTTCCAATGAGCAGTTCTTCACAACAGGTGGCTAAAGTATTGGAGATTCAGCTTCAGCATAAGTCCTTCCAATGAGTATTCAGGACTGATTTCTTTTAGGATTGACTGATGTAATCTCCTTGGAGTCCAAGGGACTCAAGAGTCTTCTCCAACACCACAGTTCAAAAGCATCAATTCTTTGGCACTCAGCTTTCTTTATAGTCCAACTCTCACAGCCATACATGACTACTGGATAAACCATAGCTTTGACCAAATGGACCTTTGTTGGCAAAGTAATGTCTCTGCTTTTTAATATGCTATGTTTGTAATAGCTTTTCTTCCAAAGACCAAACATCTTTTAATTTTATGGCTGCAGTCACCATCTTCAATAATTTTGGAGCCCAAGAAAACAAAGTTTGTCAGTGTTTCCATTGTTTGCCATCTATTTGCCATGAAGTGATGGGACTGGATGCCATGATCTTGGCTTTTTGAATGCTGAGTTTTAAGCCAGCTTTTTCACCCTCCTCTTTCATTTCATGAGGAGGCTCTTTAGTTCTTCCTTGCTTTCTTCCATAAGGGTGATGTCATCTGCATATCTGAGGTTACTGATACTTCTCCCAGCAATCTTGATTCCAGCTTGTGCTTCATCCAGCCTGGCATTTTCCATGATGCACTCTGCATATAAGTTAAATAAGCAGCATAACACTATACAATCTTGATATTCCTTTCCCAACTTAGAATGAGTCTGTTGCTCCATGCCTGGTTCTAACTGTTGCTTTTTGACCTACATACAGGTTTTGTAGGATGCAGGTAAGGTGGTCTTGCCTTCCCATATCTTGAAGGATTTTCCACAGTTTGTTGTAATCTACACAGTCAAAGGCTTTGGTGTAGTCAATAAAGCAGGAGTAGATTTTTTTTTTCTGGAATTCTCTTACTTTTTCTTTGAACCACAGAGGTTGGCAATTTGATCTCTGGTTCCAATACCTTTTCTAAATCCAGGTTGAACATCTGGAAGAATTTTAAGGGTTTTCTATCTGTAAGACCATGTGATCTGCAAAGAGAAAATTTTGTCTTCTTGTTTGATTTGAAAAATTTTGTCTTCTTGTTTGATTTGGATGCCTTTTATTTATTTTCTCACCTAGTCTGCTAGGACTTCTAGTATTATATTGGATAGGAGTGGTATTTTCCTTTTAATGTACTGTTGAATTAGGTTTGCTGATATTTTGTTAAGGATTTTTCATCTATGCTTATCGAGGATATTGGCCTGTAATTTTCTTCCTTTCTTCTTCTTCTTTTTTTTATTTATTCATTTTTTTTTTTTTTTGTGATATCTTTTCTGGTATTGTTACCAAGGTAATCCTGACTTCCTAAAAGTAGGAGTTGGAAATACACCCTCCTCCTCAATTTTCTTGACTTTATTTTTTTTAATTATTTTATTTTTTAACTTCACAATATTGTATTGGTTTTACCATATATCAACATGAATCCACCACAGGTATACACGTGTTCCCCATCCTGAACCCTCCTCCCTCCCAGTGGCATCCGGTCCCGTCACTTCATGGAAAATAGATGGGGAAACAGTGTCACTTTATTTTTCTGGGCTCCAAAATCACTACAGATGGTGACTGCAGCCATGAAATTAAAAGACACTTACTCCTTGGAAGGAAAGTTATGACCAACCTAGATAGCATATTCAAAAGCAGAGACACTACTTTGCCAACAAAGGTTCGTCTAGTCAAGGCTATGGTTTTTCCTGTGGTCATGTATGGATGTGAGAGTTGGACTGTGAAGAAGGCTGAGTGCCGAAGAATTGCTGCTTTTGAAGTGTGGTGTTGGAGAAGACTCTTGAGAGCCCCTTGGACTGCAAGGAGATCCAACCAGTTCATTCTGAAGATCAGCCCTGGGATTTCTTTGGAAGGAATGATGCTAAAGCTGAAACTCCAGTACTTTGGCCACCTCATGCGAAGAGTTGACTTATTGGAAAAGACTCTGAAGCTAGGACGGATTGGGGGCAAGAGGAGAAGGGGACGACAGAGGATGAGATGGCTGGATGGCATCACTGACTCGATGAACCTGAGTCTGAGTGAACTCCGGGAGTTGGTGATGGACAGGGAGGCCTGGCGTGCTGCGATTCATGGGGTCACAAAGAGTCGGACACGACTGAGCGACTGATCTGATCTGGGTCGTCCCAGTGCACCAGCCCCAAGCTTCCAGTATCGTGCATCCATCCTGGACTGGCGACTCGTTTCATGTATAATATTATACATGTTTCAATTGAAACAGTTTGAGAAGGATTAATACTAATTCTTTAATTTTGGTAGAATTTACCAGTGAAGCCATCTGTCCTGGTCTTTTCTTTCCCAAGATATTTTTGGTTACTATCTCAGTCTTTTTACGTATTATTTGTCTATTCAGATTTCCTAATTGACAGTCTTGATAGATTGTGTATTTTTAGGAATTTACCATCACTTCTCAGTTGTCCAGTGCATTGGCATATAATTATTCATAGTAGTCTCTTATGATATTTGTATTTATGTGGTAATTAATTGTGATATTCTTTTTTCATTTATTTTATTTGAATCTTCTTTTTTCATAGCTCATAGCTAAAGGTGTGATAATTTATCTTTTTTGAAAAAAAAGTTAGCTTTTTTATCTTTTTGGTTGTCTTTTTAGTCTATTTCAATGATTTTCTGCTCTAATTTTTGTTATTTTGTTTCTTCCACTAATTTGGGCTTAGTCATTTTAATTTTCTTTTGTGTTTTCTCTTTCTATAGTTCCTTGATGTGTGAAGTTAGATCATTAATTTGAGATCTTTCTTTTTTCCTAATGCAGGAACTTATACTATAAACTTCCCTTTTAGAATTGCTTTTGTAGTGGTCCATAATTTTGGTTTGTTATGTTTCCATTTTTGTATCAAGATATTTTTTTCATTTCTTTCTTAGAGTCATTGGTTATTCAGGAGTGTATATATTGAGCTGCATATATTTGTGAATTTTTCAGTTTTCCTCCTATTAAAGGTTTTCAGTTCCATATCATTGTGATCAGAAAAACTTACTGGTGTGATTACAGTCTTCATAAAATTGTTAAGACTTATTTTGATCTGACATATGATATAGCCTGAAGGATGTTCCATGTGTATTTAAAAAGAATATATATTCTGCTCCTCTTTGAAGTAATGTATGTCAAGTCCAATGTCTCCAAAGTAATGTTGAAGTCCAAATTTTCCTTATTGATTTTCTATGTGGATGATCTATCCATTGGTGATAGTGGGATATTGAAGTCACCTAGTATTATGGTACTATTATCTATTTCTCCTTTCAGATCTGTATTTGCTTAATATATTTAGGTACTCTGAAGTGTATGCATATATACTTGTGATATATCTTCTTGATGAATAGATTTTTTTTTATCAGTATCAGATCAGATCAGATCAGTTGCTCAGCCGTGTCCGACTCTATGCAATGCCAAGAATCGCAGCACGCCAGGCCTCTCTGTCCATCACCAACTCCTGGTTTCCAGTGTTTCTGCATCTATTTCCCATGAAGTGGTGGGACTGGATGCCATGATCTTCGTTTTCTGAATGTTGAGCTTTAAGCCAACTTTTTCACTCTCCACTTTCACTTTCATCAAGAGGCTTTTTAGTTCCTCTTCACTTTCTGCCATAAGGGTGGTGTCATCTGAATATCCGAGGTTATTGATATTTCTCCCAGAAATCTTGATTCCAGCTTGTGTTTCTTCCAGTCCAGCGTTTCTCATGATGTACTCTGCATACAAGTTAAATAAGCAGGGTGACAATATACAGCCTTGACGAACTCCTTTTCCTATATGGAACCAGTCTGTTGTTCCATGTCCAGTTCTAACTGTTGCTTCCTGACCTGCATACAAATTTCTCAAGAGGCAGATCAGGTGTTCTGGTATTCCCATCTCTTTCAGAATTTTCCACAATTTATTGTGATTCACACAGTCAAAGGCTTTGGCATAGTCAATAAAGCAGAAATAGATGTTTTTCTGGAACTCTCTTGCTTTTTCCATGATCCAGCAAATGTTGGCAATTTGATCTCTGCTTCCTCTGCCTTTTCTAAAACCAGCTTGAACATCAGGAAGTTCACGGTTCACATATTGCTGAAGCCTGGCTTGGAGAATTTTGAGCATTACTTTACTAGCTTGTGAGATGAGTGCAACTGTGTGGTAGTTTGAGCGTTCTTTGGCATTGCCTTTCTTTTGGATTGGAATGGAAACTGAACTTTTCCAGTCCTGTGGCCACTGCTGAGTTTTCCAAATTTGCTGGCATATTGAGTGCAGTACTTTCACAGCATCATCTTTCAGGATTTGGAATAGCTCAACTGGAATTCCATCACCTCCACTAGCTTTGTCCATAGTGATGCTTTCTAAGGCCCACTTGACTTCACATTCCAGGATGTCTGGCTCTAGGTCAGTGATCACACCATCGTGATTATTGGGGTCATTAAGATCTTTTTTGTACAGTTCTTCTGTGTATTCTTGCCATCTCTTCTTAGTATCTTTTGCTTCTGTTAGGTCCATACCATTTCTGTCCTCTATCGAGCTCATCTTTGCATGAAATGTTCCTTTGGTATCTCTAATTTTCTTGAAGAGATCTTTAGTCTTTCCCATTCTGTTGTTTTCCTCTATTTCTTTGCATTGATCGCTGAAGAAGACTTTCTTATTGGAACTCTGCATTCAGATGTTTATATCTTTCCTTTTCTCCTTTGCTTTTCACTTCTCTTCTTTTCACAGATATTTGTAAGGCCTCCCCAGACAGCCGTTTTGCTTTTTTGCATTTCTTTTCTATGGGAATGGTCTTGATCCCTGTCTCCTGTACAATGTCACGAACCTCATTCCATAGCTCATCAGGCACTCTATCTATCAGATCTGGGCCTTTAATCTATTTCTCACTTCCACTGTATAATCATAAGGGATTTGATTTAGGTCATACCTGAATGGTCTAGTGGTTTTCCCTACTTTCTTCAATTTAAGTCTGAATTTGGCAATAAGGAGTTCATGGTCTGAGCCACAGTCAGCTCCTGGTCTTGTTTTTGCTGACTGTATAGAGCTTCTCCATCTTTGGCTGCAAAGAATATAATCAATCTGATTTTGGTGTTGACCATCTGGTGATGTCCATATATAGAGTCTTCTCTTGTGTTGTTGGAAGAGGGTGTTTGTTATGACCAGTGCATTTTCTTGGCAAAACTCTATTAGTCTTTGCCCTGCTTCATTCTGTATTCCAAGGCCAAATTTGCCTGTTACTCCAGGTGTTTCTTGACTTCCTACTTTTGCATTCCAATCCCTTATAATGAAAAAGACATCTTTTTTGGATGTTAGTTCTAAAGGGTCTTGTAGGTCTTCATAGAACCGTTCAACTTCAGCTTCTTCAGTGTTACTGGTTGGGGCATGGACTTGGATTACTGTGATATTGAATGGTTTGCCTTGGAAACAAACAGGGATCATTCTGTTGTTTTTGAGATTGCATCCAAGTACTGCATTTTGGACTGTTTTGTTGACCATGATGGTCACTCCGTTTCTTCTGAGGGATTCCTGTCCTCAGTAGTAGATACAATGGTCATCTGAGTTAAATTCACCCATTCCAGTCCATTTCAGTTCACTGTTTCCTAGAATGTCGACATTCATTCTTGCCATCTCTTGTTTGTCCACTTCCAATTTGCCTTGATTCGTGGACCTGACATTCCAGGTTCCTATGCAATATTGCCCTTTACAGCATCGGACCTTGCTTCTATCACCAGTCACATCCACAACTGGGTATTGTTTTTGCTTTGGCTCCATCCCTTCATTCTTTCTGGAGTTATTTCTCCACTGATCTCCAGTAGCATAGTGGGTACCTACTGACCTGGGGAGTTTCTCTTTCAGTATCTTATCATTTTGCCTTTTCATACTGTTCATGAGGTTCTCAAGGCAAGAATACTGAAGCGGTTTGCCATTCCCTTCTCCAGTGGACCACATTCTGTCAAATCTCTCCACCATGACCCGCCCGTCTTGGGTTGCCCCACGGGCATGGCTTAGTTTCATTGAGTTAGACAAGGCTGTTGTCCTAGTGTGATTAGATTGACTAGTTTTCTGTGAGTATGGTTTCAGTGTGTTTGCCCTCTGATGCCCTCTTGCAACACCTACTGTTTTACTTGGGTTTCTCTTACCTTGGACGTGGGGTATCTCTTCATGGCTGCTCCAGCAAAGCGCAGCCATGCTCCTTACCTTGGACGAGGGGTATCTCCTCACCGCCGTCCTTCCTGACCTTCAACATGGGATAGCTCCTCTAGGCCCTCCTGTGCCCACACAGCCATGGCTCCTTGGATGTGGGGTTGGTCCTCCCGGCCACCGCCCCTGGCCTCGGTCATGGGGTTGCTCCTCCCCGCTGCCACCCTTGGCCTCAGGCTTAGGGGTGTTGGGTAGCTCCTCCCGCCTGCCACCCCTGGCCTCGGGCTTGGGGCGTGGGGTATCTCCTCCCGGCCGCTGCCACATAGAATGACCTTATTTGTCTTTTGTTATAATTTTTGGCTTAAAGACTATTTTATCTGATATAAGTATAGCTAGTCCTGCTCCGTTTTTGATTTCCCTTGTGTGGAATATATTTTTATACCTCTTCACTCTGTGTGTCCTTAGAGCTGAAGTGAGTCTTGTGTGGGGGGATATTACTGAGTCTTTTGTTTTTCTGCTTCTGCTAAGTCACTTCAGTCGTGTCCAACTCTGTGCAACCCCATAGAGGGCAGCCCACTAGGCTCTTCTGTCCCTGGGATTCTCCAGGCAAGAGTACTGGAGTGGGTTGCCATTGCCTTTTCCAATGCATGAAAGTGAAAAGTGAAAGTGAAGTCGCTCAGTCGTGTCCGACTCTGAGCAACCCCATGGACTGCAGCCTACCAGGATCCTCCATCCATGGGATTTTCCAGGCAAGAGTACTTGCCTGGAAAAATTCTATTTGTTTTTCTAAACCCATTCAATTACTCTGTGCTTTTTGATTGAAGAATCTGGTCTATTTGTATTTAGAGTAATTATTCATAGTGTTAGTTGCTCATTTGTGTCTGACTCTTTGTGACCCCTTGGTCTGTCCATGGAATTCTCCAGGCAAGAATACTGGAGTGGGTTGCCATTTCCTTCTCCAGAGGATCTTCACAACACAGAGATCGAACCAGTGTCTCCTGCATTGCAGGAAGATTCTTTACCATTTAGCTACCAGGGAAGCCCCATGGATTTATTAAAATATCATCTTATTGTTTACTAGCTGTTTTATAATTCCTTATCCCTTTCTCCCTCTGAAAGTCAAAGTCACTCAGTCATGTCCAACCCTTTGTGACCCCAGGGACTACACAGTCCCTGAAATTCTCCAGGCCAGAACTGGAGTGGGTAGCCTTTCCCTTCTCCAGGGGATCTTCTCAACCCAGGAATCAAACCCAGGTCTCCCACATTGCAGGCGGATTCTTTACCAATGAGCCACAAGGGAAGCCCTCTAGCTGCGTTTCTTTATGAATTAAAGAGTTTTTAAACAGTAGTAGGCTTTGATAGTCACTTCTCTTTATCTTTTATTGATTTAAGTTTTTGCTTTATGGTTATAGACACAACAGTCTATTTTATTCTGTTAACATCTTTAATCACATAAAAATCTCTCCTCTTTTACTACCCTCTGTTAGGTACTTGATGTTACAAATTTTCCTCTTTTATATTATGTATTCATTAACAAGCCTTATAGGTACAATAATTTTAATACTATATATACTATGCTGTGGGCTTCCTTGGTGGCTCAGCTGGTAACGAATCCACCTGCAATGCAGGAGACCTGGGTTTGATCCCTGGGTTGGGAAGATCCCCTGGAGGAGGGAATGGCTACCCACTCCTGTATTCTGGTCTGGACAAATCCATGGAGTGTATAGTCCATGGGGTCACAAAGAGTCAGAGATGACTGAGCGACTTTCAATTATACTATGCTATGTATTTTTAATAACTATATTATTTAACATTTAATTCGTAACTTTTCATTTCAGTTTGAAGAATCTCTTTCCTACTTTCTTGTAAGGTAGGTTTAGTGGTGATGAACTTGCCTGGGAATCTCTCCCATTCTAAATAACAACTTTCCAGCATAATATATTCTCTGTTGACAGTTTTTTTTTTTTTTTTCTTTCTTTCAGGACTTTAAATATATCACCCTATTCACTTTTTTTCCTGCAAAATTTCTACTGAAAATTACAATAACAGTCTTATGAGAGCTTCATTGTACATAATACATCACCTTTCTCTTGCTGCTTTCAAAATTCTCTCTTTGTCTTTAACTTCTGACAATTCAGTTATAATGAGTATCACTGTGGGCCTCCTTGGGAGCATCTTATTTTGTGTTTTGGAGGGGCTTCATGGATCTGAATATATGTATATTTTCGCCAGATTTTTTTTTTAGTTTAATTCTTTAAATTAGATTTCTATACTTTCTCTTATTTTCCTGGGTCTCCCATTAGTTGTATATTATTCAACTTGGTGATGGCCCAAATCCCTTAAACTGTCTTTTTAAAACTTTTCCCTTCTCTTTTTGCTCCTTTGACTGATATCCAATAACATGTCTTCAAATTCAATAGTCCTTTCTTCTGACTTATCTAGCCTGCTCTTCAAATCTCATATTGAATTTTTCAGTTTAGCTGTTATATTAATCAGTTCCATGATTTCTGTTTTGTACTCTTTAATATTTTTTCTTCTTTAAAATTCTCACTTAATTTGTGTGTTCCTCTTCTAACCTTGTGAACATCTTTGTGACCATTAATTCTAAGTTGTGTTGTTTAATTCACATAGTCTCTCTTACATTAGAGTCAACTTCTAGAGATTTATTGTGTTCTTTTGTTTGGGATACACACCTTTCTTTGTTTTCTTTAACTCTTTGTATTGGTTTCTATGTATGAGATAAAAAGAACCAACTTTTCCAGTCTTAACAGACTGGCATCACATAGGAACTGCAGTTTCCCAATTAGCCTAGCCCATGATTCTAGGAACTTCTCAAATTTTTGTGCTTGTCCAAACCACCACTTTTGTTCTTAGTGGCTCCCCAAAATTTAAAGTATGCCAAGTCCTCTCAAGATTCCAAGAGCAGAGAAAATGCCCACATACCTATTCAAACTCCTGAAGCACTAATTTCCTGCTCTTTCAGTTCCTAGATGTGAGCTAACTAGAAACTCAAATTTTTGCAGCATCAGGGAAAATTGCAACACTAGATATGAAGTTTGGTCCCTATCAGGGAGAGATTGTAAGCTGGGTGTTTTTCATATTCACTTTATATTAAGCCAGGGGAACTAGCCACTGCCAATACTTATGCTAATGCTTATGTACAGAACTGCTTCTTTGTTCTCTGCTGTACCAGGGGAGTCATGAATGCTGAGCTTGATCATTTCCCAGAGATAAGTGATTTAAGAGTCTCTTGGGTGGAAGCTATAGAAGTTGGGTTGCCAAATATATAGACAAGCTCTTTTCAGAGAAAAACTAAAAATGTGCTTTCTTGTTCTGGGGCATGCTGGAAAATGAAGGCATAGGAAGTCCCCACATGCCCATTTAAGCTTCTAGAGGATTACTAATTATGATCCCCAAAAGCTCCCACATGGCAGTTAATTAGAAGTCCAATCATTGGGCAGCAGCTAAGAAGTATGCAGGCAATCCCTTTCTAGGGAAAAACTGGGAACCTAAAGTCATTGCCTTCTCCCTTTGCCCTGAGCCTGAAGGAAATTCTTATCCCCATTTAAAAATTGCTTCTTTGTTTAATTTGGTCCTAGGGGACTTGCAAATACTGAGCTCCATTGCTTCTTTAAGCAAAGTGTTTTGGGAGCCAAAACACTTGGGCATGGTACCCACAAAAGTGTTTGGGTGGTACCCACAAAAGATGGCAAGCTAAATGTGATTCAAACTGTATACTCCTCAGGGAGAAAGTGGGAGTTAGGGGTTCCTTCCGACTATAAGGAGCTGTACAAGGTGTAGGCTTATCACATGAATATCTAATTTTTTGTCTATTTCTATATGGGTAATTTCTTAATCATGTGAGGGTAACATTCAGCTAGTTTCTGGATTTCACTGAGGTGTTTGATACATGTTTAACTATATATTTGGTGTAGTTATAGGAGGAGGGAAAATCAGAAGCCTCCTATTCTACTGTCTTGCCAATGTCCCTCTGAATGATTTTAAATAGTATTACATATTTAATTTTGGTCTTCACATATTCATTAGTGAACATACAAACACAATTGATTTATGTAGTTCAATTTATATCCTGCAATCTTGCTAAACTCACTTATTAATTCTAGAACTTTATTATTTATTTGGGGATTTTTTTTTGTACTTTACGTGGGATTGTATATGCAAACTGTAATATTAGATGATCCTCAAAATGGGTTTATTTCTTCCTTTAATCTGTATGCCATTTTTATCTTTTTCTTGCCTTATTGTGATACATAGAACTGCTTAGTATGGAGTATTATATTGATTGAAACTGTCCTGCATCCTTGGAATGAACTCACTTTATCCATGTATATAATTGTTTTTAGTAATTGCTAAATCAAATTTTCTAATATTTTGTTTAGAATTTGAAAATGTAAATTTATAATATATATTGACCTACACTTTAATTTTTTATGCTTTGGTAGATTTTTGTATCACAATAGTACTAGCTTCTTAAACCAAATTAAGAAATGTATCCTACGTGTCTATATTACTTAAGATATTCTCTAGAATTAGCACTAATGACTCTTTAAGATTTAACACAATTCTCTAGTGATAATATCTGAACTTAGAGATTTCTCTTTAATAAGTTTTAAAATTAAATATTTAATGTATTTAATAGTTTGTTGTTGTTGTTGTTGAGTCACTAAGTCATGTCTGACACTTTGTGACCCCATGGACTATAATCCAACAGATTCCCCCATCCATGAGATTTACCAGGCAATAATACTGGAGTGGGTTGCCATTTCCTCCTCCAACAAACCCTCCTGACCCAGGTATAGGACCCACCTCTCCTGCATTGTCAGCAGGTCTCTATCCTGAGCCACCAGGGAAGTCCTATTTAATAATTACAAGGATATGTAAATAATCTGCCATATTTGCTGTGTTTGGTATAGGTTTCCCCCGCTATACACAGCAATAGCATTCATATGAAAACTTTAAGCTGAAATGGTATAAAGTAAACAAACAAACTAAAAAAGCAGTTACCTTAGGCCATGTCTTGCTAATGGATGCACACAATAAATGGAGATAAAGCACAAATGTACTTTATCAGACACAGTTCAATCTGTGATGCTTTGGTGCTGAAATGTTCAGTGTGGTTCCTGGGCAAGAAGCTTGCCACTATTGCTTCTCTATAGTAGCTTGATGGGGGGAAAAAAAAAAATCATTTTTGCCTCTTTCTGTAAAAGTGAAAAGCCTCTTTGGATATCTTCCAGTTAGTGAGATAGTGTATTAAAGTAGGTCTTTTGTAAAAGCAAAGTGACATAAAGTAAACTTTAACTGAGGGATACCAGTGTTGGTGGGTTTTGAGGAATTGTTTCCTCTCTTCTGTCAAGTAGTAGTGAATGTTCATTATGTCCTTACTATCTTTTAGATGTTGCAGAGTCTATAATAAAATCAATTCTTTCATTCATGTTGCTAATAATTCTTATCTTTTCATGTTTTTACTATGCCAACCATGCAAATGGTTTCTCAATTTTATTTATCTTCTCAAAGAATCAAATTTTGTTGTATCATTCTTATTTCAATTTTATTGATTTCTGCTCTATTTTCTTCTTTTCTTGTGAATGTCTTTGGTAATTTTGTTCTTGTACTAGGTTCTTGAAGTGGAAGCTTAGATTATTAATTTTAAACAAATCTTTAATCTAAAGACATTTATTCTTTAGCCTGTTAATATGGTGGATTATATTAATTTTTGAATATTAAACTTATATTCCTCAATTGCTAATTAAAGTAAGTACAATAAATCTTCCTCTCAGCACATCTTTAGCTATTTTGCACCCATATCGTTATGATTTTCATTGATTTTGTTGTCTTATTTTTGTTGAGATTTCCTCTTTGACCCATTAATTATTTATAATTGAGTGATTTAGTTCCCACATATTTGAATATTTTCCTGTACTTTTTCTGTTTTTGATTTCTAGTGTGATTCCATTTTTGAGAATACACTTTATTTTTTATTATTTTAAAATTGTCAAGATTTGTTTTATGGCCAAGGATATGGTGTTTATTGGTATATATCCTAACATCACTTGGAGAATGTACATTCTCCTCTTAGTGGGTGAAGTGTTCTATAAATGTTGATTAGATCTTATTAGTTGACAGCATTGTTTAGTTTTTCTATACTCTTGCTGTTTTTGAGTCTAGTTGTCATTAATTTCTGAGAGAAGAGTACTGATATTAGAAAATATGACTGTGGATTCATCTATTTATCTTTTTAATTCTATTAGTATTTTCTTCAGACCACTGTCAGCTTTTCTTTTTTGGTTCATGTACATTTAGGATTGTTATAGCCTTTGGATAGATCGAATCTTTTATTATTTATTTATCAGATTTCCTTCTCTTATCTGGTAATTCTCCATGATCTGAAGTAGATTTTACCTGATATTAACGTAGCCACACTTGTTTTTCTTGATTAACCTTTACATAATGTATTTTTACATCCCTTTATTTTCAATGTACCTATTATCTTAATATTTGAAGTGAATTTCTAGTAGAAATTCAACATATAGTTCATTTATTTTTTAATTCATTCAATTGCAATCTTTTAATTTATGTTTAAACCATTTACATTAAAATATTTCTTGATATATTGTATAATTCTTCCTTTTTATTTTCATTGTCCCTATTTTTCTGTTTTCTTTTTCCTGTTCACTTGTTAGTTACTTGGGCCATTCTTATAATTCTTTTTTGATTTATTTATATTATTTTTGAGTGTATCTCTTTCTAAAGAAACTTTGCTGGTTGCTCTAGACATTACAATAAATATGCACAGGTTAACTAATTCTTCTGTTATCAGTACTCTGCCATTTTGAATTGTTTGGAAACCTTACCTCTTTTGACCCCCTTTGTCCTTCCCATTTATAATTGTCTTAACTATTATCTCTGCATACATTTTGTACTATATGAGACAGTCTTATAATTTTTTCTTCACCCATCAAACACAACTTAAACTCAAAAGGAGAAAGGATTAATTTATCTGTATTTTAAAATTATCCATTATATGTCTTTTGATGTTATAAGATTTTTTTCTTTTATCATTTTCTTCCTATTTAGAAAATAGTCTTTCTTTAAAGGTTTGTCTATTGGTGATATATTCTTGGTTTTCTTTCATCTAAGGATATTTTAGGGTTTCCCTGGTGGCTCAGCAGTAAGGAATACACCATAATGCAGGAGACATGGGTTTGATCCCTGGTAGGGAAGATCCCCTGAAAAAGGAAATGGCAACCTATTCCAGTATTCTTGCTGGGGAAATTCCATGGATAGAGGAGCCTGGCAGGCTACAGTCCATTGGCTTTCAAAGTGTTTGACATGACTGAGTGACTAAACCACAACAAAAAAGAATATCTTAAATGCCCCTTCATTCCTAAGCATGTTTTTGCTAGACAGAAAATTCTGTGCTGACTTTCTCCCAGCACTGGAAACATGTTGTGCTATATATCTTTTTCGCCTCCATGATTCCTCTTGAGAAATCTTTTAAATTGAATTATTTACCCCTTATAGGTAAGGTGCTATTTCTCTCTTGTTCCCTAAACATTTTTTTGTTTTCGGTTTTTGGAAGTTCTACTATGATTTGTCTTGATATAGATTGCTTTGGGGTTATGAAATGTGGATTTGTTTCATCCTTTTGAATCTGTAGGTTTTTGTCTTTTGCCAAATATAGAATGTTTCAGACATGATTTGAGTGCTTTTCTAACCCTGCCCATTTTTTTTTTCCCCCTTTCCTTAAGGAACTCAAATGACACAAAAATTAGGTCTGACAGGTCCCTGAACTTCTATTCATTATATTCTTATTCTGTTTTCTCCGATTGAGTATTTCTATCGTTCTGTCTTCAAGTTCACTATTCTTCAAGTTGACTGGATGGTACCATTTACTGGGGAGGGATGCCTTGGTAGAGACAACTGTCAGTTGAAGCCCAGACTCCCTGTGTGGTCTTCAGTGATGCCACAATCAGAGGAAATAGGGATTTATCTCACTGCCAGGCATAGAAATCCTGGCTCCATTACTCTGCTTCTCTGACATCAGCTTGGTTGAGGGATGTAGTGCCATGTGCCTAGAGACAGTCCACATCTAGGCTCCCCATGTGGCCTTTGCTCGCATGTGTGGGGTGTCACCACAGTTTCTTCTGTGGTGTTTGGATAGAGTAGAACAGTTATTATATAAAGTTTTCTTTCACTCTAGGCTGCCTCGTTCTTTGTCCTTTGGTGAGAGAAAACAGCCATTTTGGGGACTTTTTTGACTGTGCCCATTGACAATTTCCAGGCTATAGTTTTTTCCTCCTCAAAGTCTGTGGTATAAGGCAATAAGGAAACAGGAAACTCACTGCATTGTTATTCCTGGGTTCTGAGGTACCAAACTAGTTTTTCTTCTCTCCAAATTTTGGATTTCTTTTAAATATAATGTCCAAAGTTTTCTATTAATACTCAGTGGGATATCTAGTAAAAGGTATGTCTTCCTTCCTGGAGCAGAATTTGAGATTATATAAGCTTTTTAAAAGTTTGTATCATATATATGAAAGAGACTAATTATAATCAAGAAAAAGAGAGGAGTTAAATTGTAATGACTATAAGAAAAAGGAAAAACACTAACTACATGATTAAAAAAAAAGATTCCTAAGAATGTTTTTATACTTTTCCTGGTATATAAAAGGACTAGATGAAGAAAGGCATTGAAGTTAAGGGGAAACATGCCATGCTCATTAACTGTAAGATAGTGAAGTTAGATCTCTTTTGAAATAATGGCTAGAAAAATTTTAAAAAAACTAGGTTATAACTATCAAATTTCATAATTTCTCCAGAAGTTATTGTAAGCTTAATACAATAGCTGCAACAGCATAGTTTTGAGTGAATTCTTTAATCTGTCCAAATTTTAATTTCTTACAAGATTTTTGGAAAGAGCATTAGCAATAATGTTGCATTGTTTGAAGATGGCAAACATGAGGATTCAGATAAAGATACTAGGGAATATAGAAAGGGACGACATCATTTCTGAAAAATTTAATGAATCTGAAAGAAGGCTCTAGCTAAACTATAAGTATGGTGGTGGTTTAGTCGCTAAGTCATGTCCAACCCTTGCAATCCCATGGACTATAGCCTGCCAGGCTCCTCTGTCCATGGTGTTCTCCAGGCAAGAATACTGGAGTGGCTTGCCATTCCCTTCTCCAGGGGATCTTCCTGACCCAGGAATCGAATCTGGGTCTCCTGCCTTGCAGGCAGATGATTTTCCAACTGAATTATGACGGAAACCCAAAACTAGAAGTAAAAACAGAGTAACAATTGAGATTTCATGTGGAACTAAGAGAAGAGTCATATTGGAGTGACTAACTTGGTTAGATAGCATCACCAACTCAACAGACATGAATTTGAGCAACCTCTGAAAGACAGTGAAGGACAGGGAAGCCTGAAGTGCTGCAGTCCATGGGGTCCCAAAGAGTAGGGCATGATTTAGCAATTGAACAAGCTTAGGAAAATGAAAGGAAGATAAATGGAGGGGGAAAAATCCTTAAAAAAATTGGTCAATATATTTTGAAGATGGGACATAACTCCAAACCTGGAATTTTTAATGATTCTAATTGGAAAATCCTCTTTCTTTTGGAAATTTTTACACTAGAAATATATTTTCTGACTTACATACCTCTATGTTTAGAAGCCTAATCAAGTACTTCAGATTAAAAAACAGGTATGTGGTTGCTTATAGCTTCTATTCTTTCTGTATTCTTAACAATTATTTAAAATTTTTGATTTGATATGCTCATCAAAAAGGTTTTAAATATGTTTGGTTTAATGTTGAATTCTCTGTTTTCTAATAATAGAAACTTACTTTACATTTTCTACTAACTAACTTAGCGTAAGAGTCAGGAGCCTCTACTTCGGCTCAAATTTTCTTGGACTGAATTTTGAGAATCTCAGAAGATTTAAGAAGCTAAGTCTGTACCCTAAATTAAAACATACTTTTCTGTCAGAGAGAAAAGTAACCTCTTAATGTACAACTTTGTGTGAGTGAGCTGGGATTATAACAGCTCTTGGAAAGATAAAGTTATAGCCCAAACTGGGAGACATAAGATTCAAAACAAACCAATCTTGTATGTCCAGCTTAAATTAAATACATCAAGATAAAAGCCACTTTAGTTTGTAATACTGGGCAAATTCTCAACTATCTGTTCCTGAATTTCTTTAATTCCACCTAGAGTTGCTTTGAATGTTATTTTTTTTTCCTTAAAAATTGCAGAGCATAGTATCTGACACAATTTAGGTACCTACTAATTGTTAAAAACTGTTCTCATATTTTTATTGTGTTGACAGAATTAAGAGTCACAAGAAAATTTCTGGAAGAAGAAATATATGAATGGCCAACGGGGACAGAGAAGTCTCATTTTTTTGGTTGTGGCAGCTTGTGGGGATTTTATAGACTGCTTAGAAACATACACTTCTTAGATTTTTTTCAAAGAGGTAGATCCCATTTTTTGTTGTCTAAATGACTGTCTTATTGTCACTAGTCTACAATCAGCATATAATGTCTTCCCATTCCCTACCCTAAAGAGATTTTTCTTTTTCCCCATAGTCACTTTCTCCTCCTTCCCTATGATTCTGAGGACAACTTCAGTCTGGATTAAGCTACATTATATATCCATGATGCACTGTTTAAAGGTATCCAGTAGAACCCACAGAAAGTGCAAGATTATGATAGTCACACTGAAGCAGATCAGAGCTATATCTGAATGGTTTTATATTCAATGGCTTTGTGTTAAAAGTTTAAAAGGCATATCATAGGGGTTTTACATTTTGTCAGATAAGGATCAAATGAAGAAACCTCCTGTGTACTTACCAGGATAGCTTTTCCCCTTAACATTAGGTCTTTAGGAAAAAAAAAATTTCCTGAGGTAACCAAGTACAATGGCTTTGGGTTTATTCCCTCATTTCTTGTACATACAAGCTGAATAGTCTGAATCTACACAAGTAATTCCCTTTCTATCTTGGCTTAGCTGGTAGATATCTATATAAACAAATATTTCAAAATTAAATTATACACACATATATATGCACATACTGAGCTTCTCTTGTGGCTCAGCTGGTAAAGAATCTGCCTGTAATGCAGGAGACCTGGGTTCTATCCCTGGGTTGGGAAGATCCCTTGGAGAAGTGAAAGGCTACCCACTCCAGTATTCTAGCCTGGAGAATTCCATGGACTGCATAGTACATGGGGTCACAAAAAGCTGGACATGGATGAGTGACTTTCACTTTATGAGAGACATATGGGGCTTCCCCAGAAGCTCTGCTGGTAAAGAATCTGCCTGCAATGCAGGAGAGCCCTGTTTCATTCCTGGGTCAGGAAGATCCCCTGGAGAATGGATAGGCTACTCACTCCAGAAGTCTTGGGTTTCCCTGGTGGTTCAGAGGGTAAAGAATCCACCTGCAATGAGGGAGACCTGGGTTTCATCCCTGGGTTGGGAGGATCCCCTTGAGGAGGGCATGGCAACCCACTCCAGTATTCTTGCCTGGAGAATCCCTATGGACAGAGAAGCCTGGTGGGCTATAGTCCATGGGGTCACAAAGAGTCCGATACGACTGAGTGACTAAACACAGCATATATACACATATGTAAATACATCTATTGAGAGCCTACCAAGTGCTAGGATGGCTGCAATAGAGTTGTTAGGGTTATAGAGATAAAACAAAGTTCCTGCTCTCAAATTCATAGGCAAGTGGATTAGTGTAGGCATTTCAAAAAGCAAATACAAAAATATAAAAATCAAAATACAAATATGAAAGTACAAAAGTGCTCATTTTATAGTGAGCATATGTCAAAAGTTAAAGTCACTAAAGCAGCAATCAGCATAATGCTAATGTTGGTTTTAAAATCAATAGAGAGAGTCCAGGGTATACATAGTCAATAAAGGAAAGAAAGTTAAAATTAGATTGGATGATTGTTAATATAGTTACAAATCAATTAAAAACATATTGGGGGGTTATCTTTTCTAACAGAAATTATTAGTGTTTCTACCAAATAAAAATTATTTGCAAATTATCAGTATTCTTCTGAGTAGCATCTAATATTGCAGACAATGGGCCATAATAAACAGCACACAAAATAATCAAATAACAGGAAACCCCTCTGGCTTCAGATGACTTGAGGCAGAATTTTTGAACAATATGCTAGGATAGCTTTGCAAAGATACACAGTGGTCATTTGCCCTATATTTAATTTTGAATCATTTTCCTATGTGATGAAAATAGTTATCTTGGAGATTTCAATGTCTTAGTCTGATATGAGAATCAGGAAATACCTACTTGAGGTTTTCTTTTTGAATGTTTAAGTAAAAGTATAAACTGATGGAAATCATTTGCAAACGTTGACTTTCATCATGCAACTAATTTCTTAAAATTGCTTTATATGATACAGTTAAGTATGTTCTTTTTATCTAATCTACTGTGGTGAATGCTTATGATAATTTTCCTGACTACCCTGGTGGCCCTCTGCAATTAACTCTTTTCTTCATTGTCCATTATTTTAATATTCCTAAATTCTGGTAGGTTCCAGATACAGCTGCTGTATTTCAAAGTCTTCAAATCTTGATGTGGCTACACACTCCTTATTTAATCCTTATGAATAAGGAGATTTGAGCTTCCATGATTGTTATCTTGGCCCACTCTGCACAATCTAGAATCAAGCAGGGATTTCTGAAGTAAAATCATCTGCTGGGCCATCTGTTAGTATAGGACAGTTTAAAATGTTATTTTCGTTTGCCGTATCCCACAGGAAACCATAGTAAAATTCCCTCTTGGGCAAATCTGTGATATAGATATTAGCAATGAATTTTTAAAGCCAACTATTTTTTAAATAGGAGATAATATAACACCCATTAACTCAATTGGGAATATACTTGTACTCCCTATTCCCATACCAAGTTGTCATCTCCATGAACAGATGCTAATACAAAAATAAAAATCACAAATCAACACTTGAATTAGTGGGCAAACGTCCTCATATTTAAACACACTATTACCCTAATTCATTATGAGGCTCTTTGTTGGCAGATTCCAAAGAAAGATGGAAGGTTCACCTAAACTGTAGATAATAACATGGTTTTTCAGGTCTAGCCTTTATTTCAGATTAGAGCTCAAAAAATTATGTTCATAAAATTATCCTGTGGTTATAGACCATTTCAAGATATTAGTACTGGATCTAAAATACTGGAAATAATCAAAATTTATTCACTTTGAAAACAGAAAAGCTATTATAGTATTCAGAATGCTTAATTAAATACTTCCAAGTGTCTGTTTCATTATCCACACAAAATGTTTTTATTTTACTATTTATAACGTGCCTCTGATTCTACCTAAAGTGGTGTACACTAACCTCCCATAAAGAGTATATCATAGTGTATTTGGTCAGAAACCACATCTAAAAGCTGGTGGTCCTTTAAAAAAAATCTGAGTAAATAAAATATGAAACTTTGCTGCAATTTCTTCTTTGTTGCTGTTGTCCTGATTATTTCACAGCAATCCAATTTTATGTTTCCATTTAGAATATTTTTTAAAGGTAATGAAATCCCCACTTTAACTTTCTCTTACAAATTTTTTCTCTGTTCTCCAATCCCTTACAACAAGTTTCTGGCTGCTAATAATTATAATCACCACAAAAAAGTCAAATTATTATTTTTGAAAAAAATAGTAAATTTTCCTTTTAGAAAATTGACTTTATTAAAAGGAAAAATAATTAACTGCTTTAAAATTTGCTATCAGGGAATAGGGATTATCATTAAAATTAGGTTAGTATCTTTCTAGACACTTTTACTTATAGAAAAATTACAATCAGATTAAAATACTTCTATAAAAATTTGGCCATATTATATGTAGCTATTTGAATATTGATTACTAAATTATATTTAAACGAGTACAAGGAAAAGTAGTTAAATCAAAAAAGAGGGAATGGCTAAAACTCAATCTCCTAGGCAAGTAATACTAGTACTTAAAATATTTAACTATTAGTAACAAAATATTTGGAGACTGGAATGGCAACCCACTCCAGTATTCTTGCCTGGAGAATTCCATGGACAGAGAAGCCTGACTGGCTACATTCCATAGGGTCACAAAAAGTCAGACACGACTGAGTGACTAACACACACACACACACATACACACACACAGAACAAAATATTATTAAAAAAAATAATGTGGTTGGAATAACTATTTTTTTTTCAAATATGTCTTGATTACAGGCATATTTGCCTCTCTGCTGTGATGAGGTCCTTACATTTCCTCCCACTCCTTAGTTCTGATTGTTAGCTCTAGTGTCTTTTGTTTTTCACCTTCCACCCTTTAAAACATTCATTTTCTTACTAGTAATTTGAAGTACTACCTAGAATTTTTTTCACATAAAATGGAATAACTGCTTACAGTGGTCTTTAATCTGTGGCTTCTTCATTTCTATATCTGTTAGTTTGATTTATATGTTAAATGGCTAGATTGTCAAATTTCTTCCTTCTGTACTTCCTGTCACTTTGTAATGTTTATGCTGATGAACACTTTTTCTTACCACATTGCTCACAGAAATTATTTCTCCCTTCCTTCCATCCATCCATTCATTTAACATTCTCTCTTTCTCTCTTCATTCAGTTTATATTTTTTATGAGATAATGACAGAATATTCATCAGTAATTTCACTAACATGCTTTCAAAGTTAATATATTTGAATCTACTATTTTTTAAATGAATAGTAACATATAATACGCAATAATGTTACTATCTAAACTCTTTATCCTTTTATTTGGAGTCAGGAAGGAAGTTTAGTTTTCCAAATAGAGGCTCAACTCTGAGTTCACAGTATACAAAGAACTTGAATTAATTTTATATAGGCTCAGACAAACAACAGATTTACATTAGTATGTGTATATCATCCCTTGCATAGAAATTACAAATAGAAAACAGGCCCCTAGAATTTTGAATGTCAGAAAAAAGGAATATTATCTTTCATTCAGATTTGGTTGGGGACCTGTACTTCTATTGGTTACATTAGCAACCCTCTCCTTAAGAAGATGAGGAAAATATGAAATGGAATAAGATTAGAAAATGAGATGAAATACAAAAACATTGAAAGTGACTGTTGACCCTAAACAGTTGTGAACTGAATATTCATGTTCCTTCCAATGTCATAAAGTCCTAACCCCCATATGAGAGAATATGGTGGTAAGTAAGTAGAGATTTTTACCCAAATAAGAAAACACATTTTACTTTCTTTTCCTCCACATAAGGAAATAAGGAAGAGGGCTCTTACTAGAGACACATCAAACTGGCACGATTATCCCAGAATTCTAGCCTATGAACTGGAAGAAATAAATTTTGTTATTTAAGCCAATCAATCTATGATATTCATATATAGTTATAACAGTCTGAACTAAGAATCAGACTTTCTCATATTTTTTATCCTTTTTCTTTTTTTAAATTTATTTATATTTAAATTGAAGGATAATTGCTTTATTGAATTTTGTTGTTTTTTGTCAAACCTCAACATGAATCAGCCATGCTGCTGCTGCTGCTGCTGCTAAGTCACTTCAGTTGTGTCCGACTCTGTGCGACCCCATAGACGGCAGCCCACCAGGCTCCCCCGTCCCTGGGATTCTCCAGACAAGAACATTGGAGTGGGTTGCCATTTCCTTCTCCATTGCATGAAAGTGAAAAGTGAAAGTGAAGTCGCTCAGTCATGTCCGACTCTTAGCGACCCCATGGACTGCAGCCTACCAGGCTCCTCTGTCCATGAGATTTTCCAGGCAAGAGTATTGGAGTGGGGTGCCATTGCCTTCTGGTATACATATATCCCCTCCTGTTTGAACCTCCCTCCCATCTCCCTGATTCCTACACCTCTAGATTGATACAGAGCCCCTGTGTGAGTTTCCTGAGCCATCCAGCAAATTCCCATTGGAAATATATTTTACATATGGTAATGCACGATTCCATGTTACTCTCAGCCTCTCCTCCCTTCTCCCCATGTGCATATGTCTTTTCTCTATGTCTGTTTCTCCACTGCTGCCCTGCAAATAAATTATTCAGATCCATTTTTCTAGATTCCATATATATGCATTACTATACAATATACATCTTTGTCTTTCTGACTAACCTCACTCTGTATAATAGGCTCTAGGTTCATCCACTTCATTAGAACTGACTCAAATGCATTTCTTTTTATAGCTGAATAATATTTCACTGTGTATATGTAGCATAAGTCCTTTATTCATTCATCTGTTGATGGAAATCTAGGTTGCTTCCATGTTCTAGCTATTTTAAATAGTGATGCAATGAACAATGGGATACATATGTCTCTTTCAATTTTGGTTTCAACAAGGTGTATGCCTAGGAGTGGGATTGCTGGGTCATATGGTGGTTTTATTCCTGGATTTTTAAGGAATTTCCATACTGTCTTCCATAGTGGCTATATCAATTTACATTCCCACCAACAGTGTAAAACTGTTCCCTTTTCTACATACCCTCTCCAGAATTTATTGTTTGTAAACTTTTTGATGATCGCCATTCTGACTGGTGTGGGGTGATAGCTCATTGTAGTTTTGATTTACACTTCTCTAATAATGAGTGATGTTGAGCATTTTCCATGTGTCTATTTGTTATCTGTATGTCTTCTTTGGAGAAACATCTGTTTAGGTCTTTTTCCCATTGATTGGCTTGTTTGTTTTTCTGGTATTGAGTTCTATGAGCTGTTTTTATGTGTTGGAAATTAATCCTTTGTCAGTTGTTTCATTTGCTATTATTTTCTCCCACTCTGAGTGTTGTCTTTTCACCTCACTTATAGTTTCCTCTGCTGTGTAAAAGCTTTTAGGTTTAATCAGGTCCCACTTGTTTACTTTTGCTTTTATTTCCATTTCTCTAGGAGGTGGGTTATAGAGGATCTTGCTTTGATTTCTGTCATCGAGTGTTCCGTCTATGTTTTCCTTTAAGAGCTTTATAGTTTCTGGTCTGATATTTAGGTCTTTAATCCATTTTGAGTTTATCTTTGTGTATGGTGTTAGGAAGTGTTCTAATTTCATTTTTACATGTAGCTGTGACTTCTGCAATTATGCATCACAATCCATTACCAATGGCATCTGGTCCTGAGTTTTTTTGTTTTTTTTTTTGCTTTAATTTTATTTTATTTTTAAACTTTACATAATTGTATTAGTTTTGCCAAATATCAAAATGAATCTGCCACAGGTATACATGTGTTCCCCATCCTGAACCCTCCTCCCTCCTCCCTCCCCATACCACTGAGTTTTTGTTTTTTGGGAGATTTTTGATCACAGCTTCAATTTCAGTGCTTGTAATTGGGTTGTTCATAGTTTCTCTTTCTTCCTGGTTCAGTCTTGGAAGATTGAACTTTTCTAAGAATCTGTCCGTTTCTTCCAGGTTATCCTTTTTATTGTCATATAGCTTTTTTTTTTTTTTTAATAATAGTCTCATAATCCTTCGTATTTCTCCATGGTCTTTTGTAGCATCTCCTTTTCCATTTCTAATTTTGTTGATTTGATTCTTCTCTCTTTCTCTCTGTCTCTCTCTTTTTTTTTTTTTTGGGTGAGTCTGGTTAAAGGTTTGTCAATTTTGTTTATCAGCTTTTAGTTTTATTAATCTTTACTATTGTTTCTTTCATTTCTTTTTCATTTATTTCTGCTCTGAATTTTATGATTTATTTCCTTCTGGTAATTTTGGTTTTTGCTGTTGTTCTTTTTTTTCCATTTATTTTAGGTGCAAAGTTAGGTTTTCTATTCGATGTTTCTCCTGTTTCTTGAGGTAGGATTGTATTGCTATAAGCTTCCCTCTTAGAACTGCTTTTGGTGCATCCCATAGGTTTTAAGTTGTGTTTTCATCGTCATTTGTTTCTAGAAATTTTTTGTAATCCCTTTTGATTTCTTCACTAACCTGCTGGTTTTTCAGAAATGTATTGTTTAATCGCCATGTGTTTGTTTCTTACTTTTTTTTTTTTTTATTGTAATTGATGTCTAGTCTCATAGCATTGTGGTCAGAAAAGATACTTAATATGATTTCAATTTTCTTAAACTTACTGAGGTTTGATTTGTGACCCAAGATGCGGTCTATTCTAGAGGATGTTCCATGTGTACTTGAGAGAAAGGTGTATTCTTCTGCATTTGGATGGGATATCCTAAAGATATTAATGAGATCCATTTCATCTAGTGTATCATTTAAGACTTGTTTCTTTATTAATTTTCTGTTTTGATGGTCTGTCCAGTGGTGTGAGTGGCATGTTAAAGTCTCCTACTATCATTGTGTTACTATCAATTTATCCTTTTATGTCTCTTAGTGTTTCTCCTATGTATTGAGGTGCTCCTATGTTGGTTGCATAGATATTTACAATTGTTATGACTTCCTCTTGGATTGATCCCTTGATCATTATCCCTCTCACAACACCTACCGTCTTACTTGGGTTTCTCTTACCTTGGACGTGGGGTATCTCTTCACGGCTGCTCCAGCAAAGCACAGCTGCTGCTCCTTACCTTGGACGAGGGGTATCTCCTCACCACCGCCCCTCTTGACCTTGAATATGGAGTAGCCCCTCTCAGCCCTCCTGCGCCTGCACAACCACCGCTCCTTGGAACTGGGGTTGCCCCTCTCCGCCACGGCCCCTGACCTCGGGTGTGGGGTAGCTCCCCTTGGCCACGCCTTTGCGAGGTCCATCACAGCCGGCACACTTCTGCTTCACAAAACCTAGCCAGGCCTAATTCCATGGCCCCAGCCCTTGCCCTCAGAAATGGTTCACACCCTGAAGATTGGCTTCTCTTTAAATCCTAACAAATCCACCTCTTACTTATCGCTTTGTTTCTCAATGAATTTTTGCAATGAGACATCAGAGCCTGAGCTTCATTAGTTTTGGCCAGGCTTGAGTCCCAGGAGCGAGCTGAAGGACAGGAGGAAAAAGCAGTCGGAAAAACGTGCCAAAGAATCCCCTTCATAGCCTGCCAGAAAATCTGCTAAATACCTGACCTGTGCTCACAGTTTTCATTGGTCTGATTCTTGGCACAGAGAAGAGTAAGGACAGAAGAACCCCCACCGGCTTGGGTAACAGCTCCTGGGGCCCAGCAGATAGTGCCTTTGGGACATACCAAAGAGTAGCCTCTCCAGAGTCCCTAAATTGCACCCACTTCTGCCCTCCTGTTCATGGGGGTTCAAGGAAACGAGAAATGAGAGATTGTAAAGGAATTAAGATTTTGTTAGGCAAGTCCTTCCAGCCATAGGAGCAAGGACCTCCTACCTTAACAGGAGGTCTTCTTACTTGTTGCTTTTCCCTTGCTGCTTTTAATATTCTTTCTTTGTTTTTAATCTTTGTTAGTTTGATTAGTATGTGTCTTGGCATGTTTCTCCTTGGGTTTATCCTATATGGTACTCTGCTCCTCTTGGACTTCATTGACTATTTCCTTTTCGATGTTGGGGAAATGTTCAACTATAATGTCTTCCGAAAATTTCTCGTACCCTTTCTTTATTCTCTTCTTCTTCTGGGACTCCTATCATTCGAATATCGGTGCATTTGATATTGTCCCAGAGGTCTCTGAGACTATCCTCAGTTCTTTTCATTCTTTTTGCTTTATTCTGCTCTTCAGAAGTTATTTCTACCACTTTATCTTCCAGCTCTATGATTCATTCTGCTTCAGATATTCTGAATTCAAAGTTGCAATATACTGTCTCACCTCTCTTCTGAAATTCTGAAGTCCAGAAAATACTTTTCTTTCCAGAATCTGCAGACACATCCTGCTAGACCCGATTCAGCTGGACTTCATGGGGAAATCCTGTCACAAAGGGAAGGGAAGCCCGAAGCTCTGCTCCTGTCCACAGGTCAGGGCAGTGGCTCCGCAGCACATGTCCCCAGAGCTGTGCCCTCAACGTGGAGACTCTGGTCACGTGAAATTAGGGATAAAGCCTCCCGGTGCCCCAGTTGCTCTTCTTCCCTCCTCATAGTTCACCTTGCTCAGTGTTGACAACCAATGGCCCAGAAAATCTGCTGCAGTACTCGTTCCTATCATGTTTCTTTTTTCCCTTTCATCATTGACAGTTTTCACTCATCTATTTTGCTGTGAGATTGATAATAAATTTTCCAATACTGCATGCACCTTTATATTGTCAATACTTTAACAAATGATTAAAGAGATCCATACCATAGAATATTATGCAGAAAGGACAAAGAACAAACTGTGGCTATCAAAGCAATGTGGATGCTGTTGCAAATCAAATTGAGAGGATATTTTGAGGAAAAAGTATCCAGACACAAAAGATTATTGAATAATTTCATCATATACAATGTTCATATGACTATGAACATTATTATATATACATTATATGTACAAAATAAACATTAGAATTACATATCAAGATAACTGTTACTTTTGGGGGGTGGGATAGGGTTAGGCATGTTTTAGAAATGTACAAAAAGCTATATACTGGCATTCTGTATTTTAAGCTTCTGTGTGGTTGTAGCATTCATGTGATAAACTTCACATTCATCTTGTGAAGTTTATAAAACAGTATGTATACTTTTATGAATGAACTTTATTTTGCAAAATTTTGAGTCAAAAGAATTGAGTTCTTTTCAATGTGTATGACTCTTAATCACTTAAAACCATTTAAGAGACAAAACAATCTGAACAAACAAATTATTTTTTGTTTTTCAATCTTTACATGCTGAGATAATGAAAAATGTATAATTCAGTTTATATTAGCTATAAAACACATTTTTTTCAGCTTTATCTTCAGTTCAGTTCAGTTCAGTTCAGTCGCTCTGTCGTGTCCGACTCTGCGACCCCATGAATTGCAGCACGCCAAACCTCCCTGTCCATCACCAACTCCTGGAGTTCACTCAAACTCACGTCTAATCCAATTTTATCCACACAAAAATTATATTTAAATTAATTTTATCGCAGTGTAGTTAATTTACAATGTTTTATTAGTTTTTGCTCTACACCAAAGTCAATCAGTTATACATATATCCACTGTTTTTTAAATAATACATATTCCCATATAAGTCATTACAGAGTATTGAGTAGAGTTCCTTGTGCTATATCATAGGTTCTTATTACTTATCTATATTGTACAGAGTAGTGATGTGTATGTCAATCCAAATCTCCCAATTAATCACTCCCTCCCTCTCCCCCTTGATAAAGATAAATTTTTTCTACATTTGTGACTATTTTCATTTTGTAAATAGGTTCATTTAATCATTTGCTTAGATTCTACATGTAAGTGATATCATATGATATTTGTCTTTCTCTTACTTCACTTAGTGTGACACTCTCTAGGTCTATCCATGTTGATGCAAGAGGTATTATTTTGTTCTTTTATGGCTGAGTAATATACCATTGTATATATGAACCACATCTTTATTCATTCCTCTGTCAATAGACACTTAGGTTGCTTCTTGTGTCCTGGCTACTGTAAATAGTGCTGCAATGAAGACTACAATCTTTTCAAAATATGTTTTTCTCCATATATATGCCCAGTAGTGGAATTAGTGGATCACATGGTAGCTATATTTAGTTTTTTAAGGAACTTCCAACTGTTCGCTATGTTGGATGTACAAACTTACAGTCCCACCAACAGGGTAGGAGGGTTTCCTATTCTCCACAACCTTACCAGCATTTATGTTTATAGATTTTTCAATAATAGACATTCTGATTGGTCGAGGTGATACTTCATTGTAGTTTTGATGCATGTGAAATGAGTGCAATTGTTTGAACATTCTTTTACCTTGACTTTCTTTGTGATTGGAATGAAAACTGACCTTTTGCAGTCCTGTGGCCACTGTTGAGTTTTCCAAATTTGCTGGCAAATTTAGTGCAGCACTTTCACAGCATCATCTTTCAGGATTTGAAATAGCTCACGTGGAATTTCATCACCTCCACTAGCTTTATTTGTAGTAATGCTTCCTAAGGCCCACTTGACTTAGCATTCCAGGATGTCTGGCTCTAGGTGAGTGAGCACACCATCGTGGTTATCTGGGTCGGGGAAGATCTTTTTTGTATAGTTCTTCTGTGTCTTCTTGTCACCTCTTCTTAATATCTTCTGCTTCTGTTAGATCCATACAATTTCTGTCTGTTATTATGCCCATCTTAGAATGAAATGTTCCCTTGGTATCTCTAGTTTTCTTGAAGAGATCTCTAGTCTTTCCCATTCTATTGCTTTCCTCTCTTTCTTTGCACTGATCACTTAGGAAGACTTTCTTATCTCACCCCGCTATTCCTTCAAACTTTGCATTATGATGGATATATCTTTCCTTTTCTCTTTTGCCTTTAGCCTCTCTTCTTTTCTCAGATATTCGTGAGGCCTTCTCAGACAATCATTTTGCCTTTTTGCATTTCTTCTTCTTGGGGATCACTTTGATCACTGCCTACTCTACAATGTCATGAACCTCCATCCATAGTTCTTCAGGTACTATGTCTATCAGATCTAATCCCTTGAATCTATTTCTCACTTTCACTGTATAATCATAAAGGATTTATTTTAGGTCATACCTGAATAGTGTAGTGGTCTTTCCTACTCTTTTAAATTTCAGTCTGAATTTGGCAATAAGGAGTTCATGATCTGAGGCATAGTGAGCTCCTGGTTTTTTTTTTTTTTTTTTTTTTTGACTATATAGAGCTTCTCCATCTTCAGCTGAAAAGAATATAATCAATCTGATTTCTGTATTGACTATCTGGTGGTGTCCATGTGTAGAGTCATCTCTTCTGAGGTTGGAAGAGGGTGTTTGCTATGACCAGTGCATTCTCTTGGAAAAACTCTGTTAGCCTGTGCCCTTCTTCATTTTGTACTCCAAGGCCAAATTTGCCTGTTACTCCAGGTATTTCTTGACTTCTTACTTTTGTATTCCAATCCTCTATGATGAAATGGACATATTTTTTTGGTGTTAGTTCTAGAAGGTCTTGTACATCTTCACAGAATGGTTCAACTTCAACTTCTTCAGCAATAGTGGTTGTGGCATGGACTTGGATTACTGTGATATTGAATGGTTTGCCTTGGAAATGAACAGAGATCATTCTGTCTTTTTTGAGATTGCAACCATGTACTGCATTTCAGATCTTGCTGACTATGACGGCTACTCCTTTTCTTTGAGACATAAGAAAGTCTTCTTATGTAGACAATGAAATGAAATAGAGGAAAACAAAAGAATGTGAAAGACTAGAGATCTCTTTAAGAAACTTGGAGATACCAAGGGAATATTTCATGCAAGGATGTAGACAATAATGAATAGAAATGACAAAGATGTAACTGAAGCAAAAGTTATTAAGAAGTGGTGGCAAGAATGCACAGAAAAAAAATATACAAAAAAGGTCTATTTCAGATAAAATAATATCTTGCACATATTGAACTCTCAATAAATATATGTGGAATTATATTGGATCTTTATTATTTAATTCCTCCTCTGAAGGACTTCATACTGTAGTTTGAAATCCAAGGAAGATTGTGAGACAGATTTCAAAGGAATGGATCAGATGTTTCAATGAAGAAAGGGTGGCTAATAAAGACAAATGTAACTGACTGATCAAAGAAGATGGGGAGTGAAATTTCTGGTTTAAAAATTAGACCATTTTGACAAGTTTAAAAGAAGAACAGAATAAATTTCTTTTATGGTAGCAAATATTATTGTAAACTTGGTAGAGTCGGGGTTTTAAAAACAGAAGCAAGGAGCACTTCCAGTAGAGTAGGAATAAATGTGGGATTGCTAGGAGATCAAACCAGTCAATCCTAAAGGAAATCATTCCTGAATATTCATTGGAAGGACTGATGCTGAAACTGAAACTCCAATACTTTGGCCACCTGATGTGAATAACTGATCCATTGGAAAAGACCCTGATGTTGGGAAACATTGAAGGCAGGAAGAGTAGGGGACGAGAGGATGAGATGGTTGGATGGCATCCCCGACTTGATGGACATGAGTTTGAGCAAGCTCCAGGAGTTGGTGATGGACAGGGAAGCCTGGCATGTTGCAGTCCATGCGGTTGCAAAGAGTCAGACATGACTGAGTGACTGAACTGAACTGACTGAAGAACAAGTGTGAGATGGGTCATGTGAGAAAGAGAATGTAACACTTGTTCAGGCGAAGTCCTTAAAACAAAAAGGTAAACTAGGGAAAGAAAGTGAGCAGTATATACTTTTGGGGACACTATTTTAATTTTGACAAGAACACAATATGTTCATAAAGGACAAAGCTAGAGGTTCATAACTTTCACCTCAGAGAAATAGTATATTCCTGCATATATCTGTTTAGTGGGATGAAGATTTAATGTTCTTTGGAGTATATACAGTCAAAGAGAAAATTCAATGATAAAAAAATAAAAACTGACCAACAATAATTTTAAAACTAGATTACCTTCACTGGACTTGAAATTCATTTCTCTCTTCACAAAAGAAAGAGACTCTACACACTAATGACTCTGCCAAGGTTTTAACATTCAGTGATATCCCATCAGTGCACACTAAAGAAAATGGAAAGCAAATGCCATGCCAAGATTAGACGTTTGTAGTTCTGTCTGCTTTTCCAACTCTCATCACACTCCGACACCAGGGACCAAAACAACATAATTTTAAACTTAAAAGTAAATTTTGTCATGTGAAAATTGCAGATGAAATAAATCCTAGATAAGCATGCCCTTTTCTCTCAGGAAAAAAAAAAAAAAAAGCTGGATTATAAGGATCAAATTGCCCCACTGCTTTAAGACATGTTCAAACATTCAGTTATGAACTATGCATTTACAATTTATGCATCCTTATTACATTCCTGCTTTGTCATGTACTAATGCTAGATAAACAAATTCTCTGCAAAATAAACTCTATTTAAGAGATGTTAAGGTTGGTACACATGCATGTGAAAGCCAGCAAATGCAAACTAAAACTGCTATTGTGGTGCTTAGATTGCCCTGCTGGGGCAAGAAAACACATTCCCAAAGGCAGGGAAAGGGATCAGAATTAAAAACTGGCATGCCCAGAAAATTGCACCTATTTTTCTCATCTTTGCCCAAGTTGGAACCATCAAGTTCAGATATTTAACGTCAGTTAGTGAAACAAGTCTCGTTCTAAAATGTATAAAATCAGTAGCAGACAAATAACTAAGAGTGTACATTTTACACATTTAATTAAAATTTTCTAAGTAGCAATTCTTTTTCTGCCATTTGCTAGAAATTCATGGTTTAAAAAAGTTACATGGTGGTAGTGACAAGTACATTCAATTTTATGTTTTTCCTAAGAATGATGGAAACATGGTTCAACCTGTATTGGGAGGGAGTAGTTTATTGAGACATAATCCATAGACCATAAAATGTACCAATTTGAAAACTACCATTCAGTGTATTTATTATTAATTTAGTATTTAGTTTAATATTAGAATTCTGTATATTCATAGTTATGAAACCATCATCAAAACCAGTTCAAAAATATTAACACTGCAACTCCTAACACTGTGCCTTTTAACTGTCACTTCTCAGCCCTAGGTAACCACTAGTCTATCTCCTGTCTTTAAAGTTTTCCCTACTTCTGGACATTTCATATAAGTAAAATCATAATATGTGGCCTTTTGCAACTGAATTCTTTCACTCAGCATGTTTTCAAGGTATATTTATATTGTGTGCTGTGTGCTGTGCTCAGTTGCTTCAGTCATGTCTGACTCTGTGCAACTTCATGAACTGTAGCCTGCCAGGCTCCTCTGTCCATGGTGTTCTCTAGGCAAGAATACTGGAGTAGGTTGCCAGACCCTTCTCCAGGGGATCTTTCCAACCCAGGATCGAACCTGTGTCTCCTATATCTCCTGTATTGGTAGGCAAGTTCTTTACCACTATGGGAGCTTATCTCCATACATTTTTTATGGTTGAGGATATTCGAGTATGTGGATAAATCAGAGTTGGTTCTTCCATTCATCAGTTGATGGGTACTTGGGTTTCTTTCTTCACTTTTGTATACTGTTATCATCATTTAATGGAGATTTCCTCAGTTCTTGCCCTTCCTAGGGGGAAAAATTCAGGTGAGAAGCATAGAGCAGTTTTAAGTAGCAAGAGTTTTATTAAGCAGAGTGAACATACACTCCTGAGAAAGGATGAGCACAGACTGTCTAGAAACCAGAA
Source organism: Bos mutus (assembly GCF_027580195.1). NCBI lineage: Eukaryota > Metazoa > Chordata > Mammalia > Artiodactyla > Bovidae > Bos > Bos mutus. The sequence continues at coordinate 81,819,749 of NC_091622.1, forward strand.
GTAGCTCCACAATGGGGTGGGATGGGGTTTTCTAGAATAGTATTCCTTTCTCTGTCCTGTGTCATTTGACTGACAGGTTGATTGACAGCTTTAGATTTTCTCCTAGTGTGCAGATACTTTCCCATAATTGCCTAAACAAAACGCATAAGGTGGGAAATAGGGCAAAAATCTCAATGCTGCTGCTGCTGCTGCTAAGTCACTTCAGTCATGTCCGACTCTGCGTGACCCCAGAGCCGTCAGCCCACGAGGCTCTCCCGTCCCTGGGATTCTCCAAGCAAGAACACTGCAGTGAGTTGCCATTTCCTTCTCCAATGCAGTAAAGTGAAAAGTGAAAGTGAAGTCACTCAGTCGCTTCCGACTCTTCGGGACCCTATGGACTGCAGCCCACCAGACTCCTTCGTCCATGGGAGTTTCAAGGCAAGAGTACTGGAATGGGTTGCCATTGCCTTCTCCAATGCTAATTTATGACTAATACAGCATAATGAAGCCTATGTTATTTTGAGTCACTTTTTAGGTCTTGGTGCACCTGTGTTAACCTGTGCTGGTGGTTTTATCTTACTCGGTCCTGATATATGCTGGTCCTTTACCACAGGAGGTAGGATGTCTGGGCATGCTCTGATGATCAGTGTCCAGGTGGGAGGTTGGGGGACAACCATCCAGGATGGGGTGGTACCTGCTCAATAATGTCTATCTTTTGAATATATATTCTCTATTTAAAAAGGTTTTTTCATTGTATCTTTCTTTGTGTTTTCAGTTTCCTATAGTTCTTTGAAAATATTGTAATGGCTCCTTAGACGTCTTATTTAAATCTGACTTCTGGTTACTCTCACAAGTGTATTTTTTTTCATGATTATTTTCTTTTCATGTCAGAATTCCATTTCTTTGCATGCTTCATAACTATTTGTTCTTCAAAACTAGAAATTTTAGCAAATGTATTACAGCAAATCTAAGTATTACTCACCTCTCACCCAGGGTTTTCTTTATTGTTGTTTGCTTGCTTGTTTGTTTAGTGACTGTCTCGATTATTGGAGTGCAGTCCACTTCTCCAGCACTGTGGAGCCTGTGCTGTTGTACCTTAGGGGTACAGCCTTGAACATGAAATCACCCTGGGATAACAATTTAGCTGGGCTCTCTTTGACTGACTCTGCCTCTTGGCTTTACTTATTAAGTATTTAGCCTCCGATAGGTAACTGGAAGACAGAATATGAAACACCAGTGCCCCAGATCTGACTGGGATCCAGGGATGGAGGAAGCATTTTTTCCCTGGTGACTCTGATCTGCCTATAATGTGGTAGACTGGGGTTTGATCCCTGGGTCAAGAAGGTCCCCTGAAGAATGGAATGGCTACCCACTCCAATATTCATGCCTGGAGAGTTCCATGGACAGAGGATCCTAGTGGCCTACAGTCCATGGGGTCACTCACAAAGAGTCCGGACATGACTGAGTGATTAACACTTTCAGTTTTTACTTTCTCCTGCCTGGGGTGGAGTTTCCATCAAAATAGACTGGGAGGGAAGTGGGAGAGAGAAGGCCGTGTTTCAGATGCCACAGACTTTCACTGCTCTTAGGCAGTTTATAGTACATTTTCTTGAATAAATATTTCCTTATTTGTTGTGGGAACATTTTCAGAGAATTCATGTTTAAATAATATCACCAGGTTTTCTGGGTAGTGGATCCACAGGGCTCCCCATGTAGACATTCTAATAATGGAAACCTCAACCTTTCTTTTTAGGTATGTAGATAATGTCACACTTTAGTGTTTCAAATTATTAGAGATTTAGATTGACCTTTCTAAGGCTCAAAAAGGTTAATCCCTAATTTACAGATTTATTGCTGATCACAGACAGGTAACATATCCAAAGCTATAAGGTAACCAAAAGAAAGAACCTTCATCTCTGGAATTGCTGGATTCTTTCTAGTAATAATAGTACCAACTTTCACAAGCATGATGATTTTCAAGGCCCAGTACATTGTTTTAAATTAATCTGAATCATAAATTTCTGAGATGGATATTACAATTCTTGTTTTATAGAGGGCAAAACACTGGAGATAATTGATTGCCCTTCTCCCTCAGACCTTCCCTTGCCTCCCCTTGTTCTCTCCTGAGTTGGTGGGGCTGACCTAAGGGTGACTGAGAATTGGGAGGGTAGAGAAGAGAGACAATCCAAGCTATTTCCCCTGCTCCTTCTTTGACTCTCTTTCTCTCATTTCATTTTCAGTACCTGCTAAATGTCTTTTACAGTCCCAATTGAATATTCTGTGCTTAGCCACACAATCATGTCCAATTCTTTGCAATCCCATGAACTGTAGCCCCCCAGACTCCTCAGCCCATGGGGATTCTCCAGGCAAGAATACTGGAGTTGGTTGCCATGCCCTCCTCCAGGGGATCTTCCCAACACAGAGATCAAACCCCGGTCTCCCTCATTGCAGGTGGATTCTTTACCATCTGAGCTACCAGGGAAGCCCATGAATACTGGAGGAGATAGCCTATACCTCTTCCAGGGGATCTTCCCAACCCAGGAATCAAACCAGGGTCTCCTGCATTGAAAGTGGATTCTTTACCAGCTGAGCTACCAAGGATTAGGGCCACTCTATTGCAACATTGAGAAAATCTGTATGCAGATTTGAGAAATCTGTATGCAGATTACTTATTGAGAAATCTGTATTTAGGTCAGGAAGCAACAGTTAGAACCAGACATGGAACTACAGACTGGTTCCAAATCAGGAAAGGAGTATGTCAAGGCTGTATATTGTCACCCTGCTTATTTGACTTATATGCAGAGTACATCATAAGAAATGCCAGGCTGGATGAAGAACACACTGGAATCAAGATTGCCAGGAGAAATATCAATAACCTCAGATACGAAGATGACCCCACACTTATGGCAGAAATCTAAGAAGAACTAAAGAGCCTCTTGATGAAAGGGAAAGAGGAGAGTGAAAAAGTTGGCCTAAAGCTCAACGTTCAGAAAACTAAGATCATGGAATTCGGTCCCATCACTTCATGGGAAATAGATGGGGAAACAGTGGAAACAGTGGTAGACTTTATTTGGGGGTGCTTCAAAATCACTACAGATGATGACTGAAGCCTTGAAATTAAAAGACACTTTCTCATTGGGAGAAAAGTTCTGACCAACCTAGACAGCTTATGACAAAACAGAGACATTTCTTTGCCATCTAGTCATCTAAAGGTCCATCTAGTCAAAGCTATGGTTTTTCCAGTAGTCATGTATGGATGTGAGAGTTGGACTATAAAGAAAGCTGAGTGCCAAAGAATCAATGCTTTTGAACTGTGGTGTTGGAGAAGACTCTTGCGAGTCCCTTGGACTGCAAGGAGATCCAATTAGTCCATCCTAAAGGAAATCAGTCCTGAATATTCATTGGAAGGACTGATGCTGAAGCTGAAACTCCAATTCTTTGGCCACCTGATGAGAAGAACTGACTCATTGGAGAAGACCCTGATACTGGGAAAGATTGAAGGCAGGAGGAGAATGGGAAGAAGAGGATGAGATTGTTGGATGGCATCACCGACTTGATGGACATGAGTTTGAGTAAACTCCGGGAGTTGGTGATAGACAGGGAGGCCTGGTGTGATGTAATCCATGGGGTCACAAAGAGTCGGACACGACTGAGCAACTGAACTGAACTGATTGCAACATCATCTGATTCATTTGTATCCTGCACTCCAGTAGTACTGCTCTTGCCCTCTAATCTTCTGGTCTTGGGTTTCTAGTAATTTTATGCTGGGGTTAATCTGCAGGATACTTTACTTTCACCTTTTTGACCTCAGTTCAGTTCAAAATTTTTTGGCCTCACATTTCCCTAATCATGCATGTATGCAAATTAAAATCTCTTTGTTTTAAATCTTCAAGTGGTTTATGTTGTGGTTTGGTGTTTTATTAAAACAATTCCTTAGAACTTAGGTGGCAAAAATGAGACTTTAACCCAGAGTATCTAAATCTAATTGCAAGGCTGTTTCTAGTTCTACACCAGAGTAGCCACAGAGACTCAGTCCATCGTTGATCATGATCAGGAGGAGGGTATTCTGTTTAATGTAGAGAGACAAAAATATAACATTCTGTGGAATGATAAGTCTAGAAGTTTGTATGCTATAAATATAGTGAATGTTATTAATTATTCTATGATTATTCTAGATATAAGACTAAATCTTTTTGCATGTATTCTTTTTACAACTATAACAAATGAGATAGTCATATTCTTTACATTTGATATAACATTGCTTAGTAAAAGATCAAATCAAAAGTATCAGATAATTTTGTCCTATATAACTTCTGATTTGTTTCAAACAGGTTAGCACATGACTGCTTTTAGAACTCAACTTTGCATTTCCTACATAGGGTATCATAAGTGAAGTAAAGTGAAAGTCACTCAGTTGTGTCCAATTCTTTGGAACCGCATGTACTATACAGTCCATGGAATTCCCCAGGTCAGAATACTGGAGTGGGTAGCCTTTCCCTTCTCCAGGAGATCTTCCCAACCCAGGGATCAAACCCAGGTCTCCCACATTGCAGGCAGATTCTTTACCAGCTGAGCTACAAGGGAAGGCCTGGAACATCATAACTCATGAGAAAAAAGCTACTTAAAATCGCTAAATGTGAATGTTCTCTTTTCATCATGAAATATATTTTAATATATATTAATAGTATTTATATAAAAATTTAAAGTATCAGACTGTTTTTACTCACTTAAAATTGTACATCTTATTTTTGGCGATATTAACTTTTTTCCCTTTCTCTCTCTTTTTTTTAAACTTTTATTTTATGTTAGGGTATAGCTGATTAATAATGTTGTAATGGTTTCAGGTGAACTGCAAAAGGATTCAGCCATATGTATATATATGCACACACACACACACATGTATCCATTCTCCCTCAAATTCCTCTCCCATCCAGACTGCCACATAACATTGAGCAGAGTTCCATGTACTATACAACAGGACCTTGTTAGTTATGCATTTTATATACAGCAGTGTGTACATGTTCATCCCAACACGCTAACTATCCCTTCCCCATCCTTCCTCCTGCCCCTCAGCAACCACAAGTTCATTCTCTAAGTCTATGAGTTTCTTTCCACTTTGCAAGTTCATTTGTATCATTTATTTTTAGATTTTACATATAAAAGATATTATAGGATATTTATTCTTCTCTGTCTGACTTCACTCAGTATGATAACCTCTAGGTCCATCCATGTTGCTGCACATTTGCCATATTAACTTTTAAGAACTCAGTTACTAATTATATTTGGTAATACATGTTTCTGTTTTTATTTTCTGGTTAACATTTGATAGAGGACTGTCAATAAACAGTAGAAAGGTTGGAGATACATGTATATACATCTATATCTGTATATTTATATATATGTATATCTCCAGCCTTTGTGTTTATATATATATATTTCTACTGTTTATTTTATATATTTATACACACACACTTTCTCTTAATTCCTGAATGATATGTCATAAAAAATATTATAATACAGATGATAACATTAAGCTAATTTACTTTTAAGCTCATTTTACCTTTTTCTTTATTTAACAGCTTGAATAGTATGAATTTTATTTTCATATTCTAATTTTACCTTTTTCTTAAATACAGTATTAGCTTGGTTCTAATAGGAAAATTGTAAAGAAAACCTATATCCCATTTTGCCCTTAATTTTTCATTTTCTTTGCCTTATCTAGAAGCATTAATTTATGTAATTCAGAGCTTTTTTTCTTTTCTTTCTCTTTATTATTATCATACCATCAACAAACATATATCAAGTACCTACATATACACACACTCTTGTTAACAGAAACATATTTAATTTACAAAGGCAGTTAATGTCTTTTACAACTTACAGAATCAAATTAAAATCTATACTGACAAATCAAATTGGGAGATAGCTGATAAAATACATGTCTGCATAAACATGTAAGTGAAGATGTACACATACACAATCACTTGTCCACACTAGATACAAGCATACATGATGACAAAAATTCCAGAACTAAACCAAGTTTGTATGCTAAGTATCCTGGGAAAGCAGGTTAAATAAGCGATGACTTCTTATTACAGATTTCCCAATTTCAGTAGCTACAATACAGCCATCTGTGGGCATATCCACAGATGCACAGCTTGGCAGCAAGCACAGCAGTTTACAGAAGGTCAGATGTTAAGTTTGGACACCATGACATTCCCTTTACACTAAATTTTCAAAGCCAGATTATGAAGAAGAGAGTTGTGAATTTAATGCACATGTATAGTTGGCAATATTTTTGCATTTGACACATTTGAAATGGATTGCCTCTTAAGGATGCAGTTATGTACTTTGTAACCCCATACTGAACACATCATGGAAGCCACTGAGAGTAATTGCCTCATAAGACATAGTTCCCCAAGTCAAGCTCATTCCTTAAATATGTAATTCAAACTAGTGCCTTGACTAAGTTTGCAACTTAGTCCATAATTAAATTTAATCTCTTATTTTTGAAAATGTATTATTTCCTCAATGAGTATATAGTATTGAGTAGAAATAAACTAAGGAAAAAATATTATGTAGCGGTGGTCAACTGAAGGCAATTTTCTCTTGAGAGGACATTTGGCAATGTCTGGATATGTTTTTGACTATCACACAGAGGGAGGTGTTGGTACAGGCATCGAGTACATAAAGACCAAGTGGGTTGCTGAACTTTCTACCATGTTCAGGGCAGTCTCTTGTTAAAAAGCCAAAAATATCAGTAATTCTGAACCTGAAAAAAATTTTAGTGTAATATTTGGTGATGACATATTATTGTCATGTCACTACTTCATAAATACATGCATGGAGTTTAGAGTTATGTGTAAGAATAAGTGGCTTCCCTGGATAGGCATAAAATTAGATTGGAGGTGGCAGAATAGAGTCAGTGAACCTGGAGTCTGGTTGCTAGAAATTATCCAATTTGAAAAATGAGACAAAAAGAGATGGATTATTAATAATAACCACCTCAGTGATGTCTGAGACAATATGAGATTTCACAAACTTATTATTGGAATCCCAGAGGGAAAGAGTTCAGTTCAGTTGCTCAGTCATGTCCGACTGTTTGCAACCCCATGGACTGCATCACGCCAGGCCTCCCTGTCCATCACTAATTCCCAGAGTTTACTCAAAATCATGTCCATTGAGTAGGTGATGCCATCCAACAATTCCATTCTCTGTCATCCCATTCTCCTCCTGCCTTCAAACTTCCCCAGTATCAGGGTCTTTTCAAATCAGTCAGTTCTTTTCATCAGGTGGCCAAAGTATTGAGGCTTCAGCTTCAGCATAAGTCCTTCCAATGAATATTCAGGACTGATTTCCTTTAGGATGGAATAGTTGGATCTGCTTGCAGTCCAAGGGAATCTCAAGAGTTTTCTCCAATACCATAGTTTGAAAGCATCAATTCTTCAGCACTCAGCTTTCTTTATAGTCCAAATCTCACATCCATACATGACTACTGTAAAAACCATAGCCTTGACTAGATGGACCTTACTTGGCAAAGCAATGTCTCTGCTTTTGAATATGCTATCTAGGTTGGTCATAACTTTCCTTCCAAGGAGTAAGCGTCTTTTAATTTCATGGCTGCAGTCATATGACCCAGCAATCCCACGGCTGGGCATACACACTGAGGAAACCAGAATTTAAAGAGACACGTGTACCCCAGGGTTCATTGCATCACTGTTTACAATAGCCATGACATGGAAGCAACCTAGATGTCCATTGGCAGACAAATGGATGAGAAAGCTGTGGTACATATTCACAATGGAATATTACTCAGCTATTAAAAAGAATGCATTTGAATCAATTCTAATGAAGTGGATGAAACTGGAGCCTATTATACAGAGCAAAGTAAGCCAGAAAGAAAAACACCAATATAGTATATTAACGCATATATATGGAATTTAGAAGATGGTAACAATGACCCTATATGTGAGACAGCAAAAGAGACACAGATTTAAAGAACAGACTTTTGGACTCTGTGGGAGAAGGTGAGGGTGGGATGATTTGATAGAATACCACTGAAATATGTGTATTATCATATGTGAAATAGATCACCAGTCCAGGTTCGATGCATGAGGCAGGGTGCTCAGGGCTGGTGCCCTGGGATGACCCTGAGGGATGGGATGGGGAGGGAGGGTCAGGATGGGGAACACATGTACACCCATGGCTGATTCATGTGAATATATGGCAAAACCCACAATATTGTAAAGTAATTAGCCTCCAATTAAAATTTAAAAATCTAAAAGGAGGAATTAGGAGCATTCAGAATGACAAATAAGTAGTAAATGTAAAGGATTGCTTTTTCTGTTGTGTAATATAAAAACTAATTACTGTTAAAAAACAGAAAATAATTGTCATTGTAATTGTTTACAATGTCAATGTCATTGTAGTAATGTCATTATATTGTTTGTAGAACTAAGTGAAAGTTGCTCAATCATGTCTGACTCTTTATGATGCCTTGGACTCTAGCCTGCCAGGCTCCACTGTCCCTGGGATTCTCCAGGCCAGAATAGTGGAGTGAGTGGCTGTTCCCTTCGGCAGGAGATCTTCCCAACCCAGGGATCGAACCCAGGTTTTCTGCACTACAGGCAGATTCCTTACTGCCACCAGGGAATCCCATTTGTAGAACTAAAATACATGATAATAACAGCCAATACATGGAGGAGATGATAAATATAATTATACTGTTATAAGATTCAAATATTTAAAAACTGTGACTATGAAGTGCTATGATAAAGTTCACTGGAGTAAATTAAGGATGTACTTAATAACTTCTAGAGCAACCACTAAAATATAGTGTTAATATATTTGGATAAGAACCCAATAGAGAGAATAAAATCTTTTAAAAATATTTAAATAATCCAAAAAAAGCAAGAGGAACGAAAGGGAGGAACAACAACAAAAACAAAAAGATGGGGAAAATACAAAAAGCAAGTATTTAGACTTAAATACAAGATAGCAATAGCTATGCTGCTGCTGCTAAGTCACTTCAGTCATGTCCCACTCTGTGCGAGTCCATAGATGGCAGCCCACCAGGTTCCCCCTGTCCTGGGATCCTCTGTCACTGGACTGGGTTGCCATTTTTTCCAGGCAGTGAAAGTGAAGTCGCTCAGTTCTGTCGACTCTTAGCAACCCCATGGACTGTGCCACCAGGCTCCTCTGTCCATGGGATTTTCCAGGCAAATAGCTATGCTAGATGTAATTATGGAGAAGGCGATGGCACCCCACTCCAGTACTCTTGCCTGGAAAATCCCATGGACAGAGGAGCCTGGTGGGCTGCAGTCCATGGGTTTGCAAAGACTCAGACACAATTGAGCGACTTCACTTTCGCTTCTCACTTTCATGCATTGGAGAAGGAAATGGCAACCCACTCCAGTGTTCTTGCCTGGAGGATCCCAGGGACGGGGGAGCCTGGAGAGCTGCCATCTCTGGGGTCGCACAGAGTGGGACATGACTGAAGTGACTTAGCAGCAACAGCAGCAGATGTAATTAATTTAACATTTCAATTAAAAGGCCTCAGATCAGATCAAATCAGTCACTCAGTCGTGTCCAACTCTTTGCAACCCCATGAATCACAGCACGCCAGGCCTCCCTGTCCCTCACCAACTCCTGGAGTTCACTCAGACTCACGTCCATCGAGTCAGTGATGCCATCCAGCCATCTCATCCTCTGTTGTCCCCTTCTCCTCCTGCCCCCAATCCCTCCCAGCATCAGAGTCTTTTCCAATGAGTCAACTCTTCACGTGAGATGGCCAAAGTACTGGAGTTTCAGCTTTAGCATCATTCCTTCCAAAGAAATCCCAGGGCTGATCTCCTTCAGAATGGACTGATTGGATCTCCTTGCAGTCCAAGGGACTCTCAAGAGTCTTCTCCAACACCGCAGTTCAAAAGCATCAATTCTTTGGTGCTCAGCCTTCTTCACAGTCCAACTCTCACATCCATACATGACCACAGGAAAAACCATAGACTAGACGAAACTTTGTTGGCAAAGTAATGTCTCTGCTTTTGAATATGCTATCCAGGTTGGCCATAACTTTCCTTCCAAGGAGTAAGCGTCTTTTAATTTCATGGCTGCAGTCACCATCTGTAGTGATTTTGGAGCCCAGAAAAATAAAGTCTGACACTGTTTCCACTGTTTCCCCATCTATTTCCCATGAAGTGGTGGGACCAGATGCTATGATCTTCGTTTTCTGAATGTTGAGCTTTAAACCAACTTTTTCACTCTCCACTTTCTCTTTCATCAAGAGGCTTTTTAGTTCCTCTTCACTTTCTGCCATAAGTCTGGTGTCATATGCATATCTGAGGTTATTGATATTTCTCCCGGCAATCTTGATTCCAGCTTGTGTTTCTTTCAGTCCAGTGTTTCTCATGAAGTACTCTGCACAGAAGTTAAATAAACAGTGTGACAATATACAACCTCGACGAACTCCTTTTCCTATTTGGAATCAGTCTGTTGTTCCATGTCCAGTTCTAACTGTTGCTTCCTGACCTGCATACAAATTTCTCAAGAGGCAGATCAGGTGGTCTGGTATTCCCATCTCTTGAAGAATTTTCCACATAACAAACATTGTCTGAAAGAGATGCACTTTAAATATAAAGATACAAATTGTAGGTAAAAGAGTGGGAAAGTAATATAATGCCAATAATAATTATAAAATAGGGTGGCACTATTAATATAAGAAAAATTAGACTTTAAGATGAATATCATCAGAGATAAAAGGAGCATTTTATATTTATAAAGGGCTTGATTCAATAGTAAGACATAAAATGCCCAATACATCTGCACCTACTATTAGGGCTTCAAAATGAATAAAGAAAAATTGGCAGCAGTAGAGGGACTATAGACACAAAATTTTTTTGAAGTTTTTATTTTGTCTCTATTTACTCATCAACATTTTGTACCAAAGAAAAGGTAGAGATAATGTCAGCTCAGTGAATACACCTCACTTTTATTATTGTACAAATGAAAGCAGAAAAACATATAGTCAATGGATAATCTCTAAACTAATATATTTCTGTCTAGTTTTACTCAGTGAGTTCATGTGTTTTAACCAGGAATTTAATCCAATTAATATTATTTGGGTTATGTTAAGAATATAAACAATGTCAAATGGGCTAGTCTTCTCTGACAGATAGTGAATGCCAAAGGGTAAGAAAAGTTTATCCTGGCAAGCAGTAATCAGATGCCAGCTTGGAATTTACCAATTTCCTTGGGCAAGTCAAAGATGTTTAGGATAACACATAGAGATTGTAGTTAACTGAATTAGAGTGGCCACAAAGACTTAAAGCAAAGCAGTGTTTGGCTTGCTAAACTTTTAATCCAACAGTAGTTCTTTGCTTTTAACAGCAATTGACATAACATAATAATATGTTCCTGATCTATTTTTCCAAGGCTAGCAACAATGTATATCCCAGTGTCTTCCACAAATTTCTGGACTGTGCCCCACAGGAAGTAATACATTTTTATATCAATATACATAATACACACATACAAATATATACATATTTATTTGGAAACCTGAAAATAAAAATGTTTCATAAATAATATATCCCCTTATAATGCTTAATAGCAGTCTGCTCTATTCTGCTTTTATTGTGTTCTCTTCAATTATATTCTATTATATATTTTTTCAATTCTATCAATACTATACTGCATCCATTAAATTGATTTTATGATCTATAAATGTGTCATCAACTACAATTTGAAAATTAACATTTAGATTATAATGAGTATATTTGGTTAGGTTAGATAACCAAAAAATATATTAAAAGGTGATCTACATTCATTGTGTTAAATTAAGCTATTTATGTAATCATACTGTAAACAGAAATACTTAGCTAGATTCTATTTCATTAGAAAAATTAATAAACTGTTTCCTAATAGTATTCACCTGTGAGATAGGCATGATTTGCCTTGCACTACTCAGTGTCTGTGACCTCTTTTCCTCTTCAATTAAATGGGTTTTATTTACAAAAAGGATTTCTTCAATAAGTTTTGAAAAGTCAATATGTAATGAAATGTATAATAGGAAGATGATTTAGAAATATTGATGAAAAGGATTGGAGTAGAATAAGATCAAGAGAAGAAAATTACACAGAAGAATGAGGCAGAAAAGGGAAAATAAGATAAAATAAAAACATTTGTTAAATCAATAAAGAATAAAAAGAAAAGAAATGTGATGCTATTGTGAAATCATAGAAATGTCAATTTCAAGAACCTTTCAAGAACAGTATTTACTAAAAATGGTAGCATAAAATGCACTGAGCATTTCTTACTTGTCAGGTACTCTCTCAGGTGCAGTGAAAGTGAAAGTCACTCAGTCATGACCCCATGGACTGTACAGTCTATGGCATTCTCCAGGCCAGAATACTGGTGTGGGTGGTCTTTCCCTTCTCCAGGGGATCTTCCCAACCCAGGGACTGAACCCAGGTCTCCTGTATTGCAGGCTTATTCTTTACCAGCTGAGCCACCAGGAAAGCCCAAGAATACTGGAGTGGGTAGCCTATACCTTTTACAACAGACGTTCCCAACCCAGGAATTGAACCAAGGTCTCCTGCATTACAGGCAGATTCGTTACCGACTGAGCTACCAGGGAAGCCCATGTACTAAATCATTTTTATTCTTATAACAGCCCCAGCAGGAAGATGTAGTTATTATCTTCATTTCGTATAGGAGTTAGTCAAAGCGAGGCTCTCAAGATCAGAAACTTGTAAGTTCCAGAGCCACAACAGGAGCATAGTTGTCTAGCCCCAAAGTCCACATGCTTTCCTAATACCTCACATTCCACAGCTATTACAGTGTGAGTGAGAAAGAATTAGGTTCATGCTGCGAATAGGGAACATTTTTTTTTTTTTTTGAGTCAAACAATTCAGCAAATGACAGAGCCATTCTTCATACCCATCTGATTTTAAGTTTGAAGCTTGATCTCTTAAAGAGCTACATTCTACAGAGACACTGATGTACAGAACAGTCTTTTGGACTCTGTGGGAGAGGGAGAGGGTGGGATGATTTGGGAGAATGGCATTGAAATGCGTATAATATCATATATGGAACGAGTCACCAGTCCAGGTTAGATGCAGGATACTGGATGCTTGGGGCTGGTGCACTGGGACGACCCAGAGGGATGGTATGGGGAGGGAGGAGGGAGGAGGGTTCAGGATGGGGAACACATATATACCTGTGGTGGATTCATTTTTAAATTTGGCAAAACCAATACAATATTGTAAAGTTTAAAAATAAAATAAAATTTAAAAAAAGAAAAAAAAGAGATTTACTATGAACATTAACTACACTCCACACACTCCTCTGCATGTTTTATTCCTTTTGCAACATGCCCTTTAGTTCTCACAAAAACTTTGTGGAAAGCTCTTATCATCTCTGTGTTGTATATATATGAAGACATTCACATACAGATGGTTTAATAGCTTATATAAAATCATGAAGATAGTAAATAGAATTGTTGTTGTTCAGTTGCCCTGTCATGTCTGACTCTGCAACCCCACAGACTTCAGCACACCAGGCCTCTCTGTCCTTCACAGTCTTCTGAAGTTTGCCCAAATTCGTGTCCATTGCCTATAGCTTGAAGATTATTTAATGGAGGAACCATAGAAAGTTAGCATTTTTTAATACATATAAAAGAGACAATATAAAATATTTTGGGGGAGTCAAATTTGGAAACTTTCAAGGATAGTTCTGAGGAAGTTAGGATTGCCATATATAATACAAATGCCAGTTCAATTTGAATTTCAGGTAAAGAATGAATATTGGTGACATACTAATGATTGTTTTTAGTGAATACAACAATTTTAAAGAAAGGGTGTATATCAAATATAACAATCCTAACATTGAAAATTTCAGTTCCAAGTGTGATTCATTTTTGAAGTTGACTAAAATGACACACTAGACAGTTAAGGAGAAATGAAACCAAAAAAAAAAAAAGTTAAAATACATCATAACACTAAAAAGAAGAATGTGGTATAACACATGGAAATGATGGCTAACCCTAAGATATATCAGATATGACTTGGAAGATTTATTGCAAAGATGAGTCACCAAGGGAAAAAAAGATTAGATTTATGATTATGTATAATCCAAGAAGATAGAAATCTAGAATAAAATATTTTTATGAATAGAAATAAAAGCATGATGCAATATGTTAAGTCAAAAGTATGTCAAATGTATTATTTGTAATGAATCTAAGTATCATAAAATTCTGTCAGAAGGACAATGTCAACCACCACATGGAAGAGTGGTTTTTATTAACTTTTGTTAGAGCCTATGATTGTATCAATATTATTTATTTAGGCACAAGATTTTTCTCCTAGAAAATCTTATGTACAATATCAATATATAAAATAGATAAGCAACTACAGTCGTGGAAGCAGCTAAGATGCTCATTATCACAGTAAATACCAGAAGAATAAGTTAGCAGTCTTGAACATTAAAGTTGTGATACTTTTCTTACTATATAATAAACTCACACACACATTCAAAATTGTAAAATATTTTAAAATCTCAAAGCATCAATTTCTAATTGATTCTTATTTTCAAATATAATTCAGAATGTTCCTCCTTTTGGAGTGCTTGCTTTACTGGTAGTTTACACAAAGACATAGTATATATCCTGAATAACTCAGCAGTGATAAAAGCTATGATATCTCTCTTGCTTCCTCTAAAGGGGGTTCTAAAGTACAAAAGACTTGATCAATAATATATTTGAAGCAAAGACACATATTTTCAGTTTAAAAAAAATGATAGAAACCGTGGGCAAGAAGGAATAAAGGTTGTGAAGCGTAGAGCCAAAGATACCTACTTTCCTGATTGCTGTGGTATCAGAACTAAAAATATGTTTTAAAAACAAGACATGTTACTTGAAAATTACCTACTTCCTGTGTCAAGATGGAATTATTACAGGAGAGATGAAAAAGAAAAAGGAACAGAAACACTGTTTTTATTTCAAAGTGGCAAGGTACGGGTATGATTTAAAATAGAATATAAAGTCATCTCTCACATAAAGGAAGTGTAAAGCTCTGGGATTTAAAGAGCATAAGTAGGTATTTCCAATTGCAAAATCATTTAATGGAGTACAAAGGCAGAGGACAGCAACTGAAGAAAGAGCAGGAGACAGAATGCTTCATCTACACTGTATAAGCCTTTCTAGAAATTCTGGTCATGGGCTTTTATTCATCACATTCTCTTTCTGGAGCATTCCCACCTGCTTCCAGGACTTCAGATTTCACTTCTATGTTGTTAATGCTCATAAATACAACAGATATTTTTCAACATTTCACAGGACTTATACAGAGCAGACTTAGTGCATAAGAGAGAGGGAGGGAGAAAGGAAATGGAATGGGAAGATGAATGTGAGGAGACCCAAAGCAATAGGGATTGTATCTGCATTGTAGCTTACACCTAGTTCTGAAACATCTCCATTCTCACCTTTGGTCTGTACTTTGGGAGTAGACATGGCATGAAATAGAAACACCCTTTCAATTTATACCTTGAATTCTGGACTTGAATATGGGGCTGTAGCATTTGTCTTGGATGTGAGCAGCTTGAGCAGACAGAATTTAAAGTTTTCTCACATTTGTGGAAATGGTAACCCACTCCAGTATTCTTGCCTTGAGAATCCCACGGACGGAGGAGCCTGGCAGGCTACAGTTCATAGGGCTGCAAAGTCGAACATGACTGAGAGACTAAGCACACACACAATTTTCATGCAGCAGTTGACATAACTCTATGCTGTGTTGAAAGATAACAAATTCACCGTGAAGTCTGTGGTGGCAGAGCAAGAAAGCCACACTTCTCTCCTCAGCTAGCAGATGCTGAGGGAGACTCCTCACCTGTGTTTTTCCCTTGTTGGGAAATGTAGCAGAAACCTGGGGCCTGGAGGATTCCTTGAGTCTAATGACATTTGAGTCAGCTTGAGAGTGCTAATGGGTTCTGACTAGTCCAAAAGAGAGATTAATTCACTAGCAACACCAAACTTAGATTCCAGCACTAAAGAAAAGTCAAGAGCTGGTGACTAGATGATGTGTGAAAGTCGTTCAGTCATGTTCGACTCTTTGCTACCCCATGGACAAGATAGCCCATGGAATTCTCCAGTCCAGAATACTGGAGTGGGTGGTCGTTCCCTTCTTCAGGGGATCTTCCAACCCAGGGATTGAACCCAGGTCTCCCGCATTGCAGGCAGATTCTTTACCAGCTGAGCCATAAGGGAAGTCCAAGGGAAGACCAAATGATGCTGAGTGCTTCACTCCAGTTGTGTCTGACTCTTTGAGACCCCATGGACTGTAGTCCACCAGGCTCTGCTGTTCATGGGATTCTCCAGGCACAAATACTGGAGTGGGTTGCTGTGCTCAGCTCCAGGGATCTTCCCAACCCAGGGATCAAACCCCCATCTCCTGTGTCTCCTGCATTGACAGGCAGGTTCTGTCAATAGGGTTCTTCCCAATAGCGCCAACTGGTAAGTCCACTCTGTATGTTTAAGGACTCATAATTTAAACACAAACACATACATATAATAAAAAGTATTTACTATGTTGTACACGTGAAAGTGAAAAAGAGTCCCCTTAAAACCAGGATGATGCTGAGGACAGTGCCTAAACCCCAAAGTCATACCTTCTCACTATAGCTGCTCCAACTTTGTCCTCTTTCTGCCCATCTTCACCACCTACATCAGAGGTTGAAAAGCCATACACTTTATCCAAGAGAAACATTTTGTTCTTATTAAAATGAGACTAATCATCACTTAAGTATAATCCTTACATTGTTGTACAAGATTAGGTTTATTGTTGGTAACTAAAGTTTATTGTTTCATATTAAATCATAAGTGAATTCTCATAAGGAAGTAATAAAATAGGTAAATAACATTAGAAAGCATTGCTTTCTCAGCATATAATAGTTATGGATAGGTGAATTTTGTTTACTCACTACTAACAATTCTATTCATTTTTCTGTATTTACTAACACCTGCTTATTTAACTTATATGCAGAGTACATCATGAGAAACGCTGGGCTGGAAGAAGCACAAGCTGGAATCAAGATTGCCAGGAGAAATATCAATAACCTCAGATATGCAGATGACACCAGACTTATGGCAGAAAGTGAAGAGGAACTAAAAAGCCTCTTGATGAAAGAGAAAGTGGAGAGTGAAAAAGTTGGCTTAAAGCTCAACATTCAGAAAATGAAGATCGTGGCATCTGGTCCCATCACTTCATGGGAAATAGATGGGGAAACAGTGTCAGACTTTATTTTTTTGGGCTCCAAAATCACTGCAGATGGTGACTGCAGCCATGAAATTAAAAGGCGCTTACTCCTTGGAAGGAAAGTTATGACCAACCTAGATAGCATATTGAAAGCAGAGCCATTACTTTGCCAACAAACATTCGTCTAGTCAAGCCTACTGTTTTTCCAGTGGTCGTGTATGGATATGAGAGTTGGACTGTGAAGAAAGCTGAGCACTGAAGAACTGATGCTTTTGAACTGTGGTGTTGGAGAAGAGTCTTGAGAGTCCCTTGGACTGCAAGGAGATCCAACCAGTCCATTCTAAAGGAGATCAGTCCTGGGTGTTCTTTGGAAGGAATGATGCTAAAGCTGAAAGTCCAGTACTTTGGCCACCTCATGCAAAGAGTTGACTCATTGGAAAAGACTCTGATGCTGGGAGGGATTGAGGGCAGGAGGAGAAGGGGACGACAGAGGATGAGATGGCTGGATGGCATTACCAACTCGATGGACGTGAGTTTGAGTGAACTCTGGGAGTTGGTGATGGACAGGGAGGCCTGGCGTGCTGCAATTCATGGGGTCATAAAGAGTCAGACATGACTGAGTGACTGAACTGAACTGAACTGATATATATTTAGCAACTATGCCTCCAGAATTTGATAACGGAGAAAATTGAAGGAGGCAATATTGTTGAAAGGAGGACTAAGGTCCTAGCCTTAAAACCTCTTTTCTCTGAAGAACTTTTCACTCAGAGTGAATGCTTATTTAGTGTGTATTTTGATGGAATTGAATAAAACTTATTTGCTGCTTTTCCCAGTGTCATAAGGAGTGCCTCTATGAAACTGCTTATTATGCTTTTAGAATGCAGAAATTATGACTGGCAATTATACATGAAATTTTACTTATCCAGGCAATATGCAAGTTCAGTCTCTGTAGGTTTAAATCTGTGGGTGTGCATTGGCAACTTGCCGGGTTGATCCAGGGTATTCGAAGGACAGACGGCATAGGTGACCTATTTATTTAAATATTTATCAAAGATATAAAGAGTAATAGGATGAGGATAGCTCAGTAGGAAAATTCAGTGGAGAAAAGAGGCTGAGTAGCTTGGTTTACGCAGGGAGACCAATAAAACTTCAAGACAAGAAGTTTGCACCACTTACGTAGGCCGCAGGTGTCCTTCCGTTCTCCCGAAGGAGAGGAGACACTGAGGCCTCCCCGGTAGGATCTTAGAAGCCCAGGCATAATTAGCAAGCATGGCGGGTTCCGCACTCCAGATGGAGACTCAGCCAGAATTTGGGAGAGAGAGCGACATGGGGAAACCAAGTTTCGGTGAACAAGGCCCACACTTTATTTTCCAAAGTAGTTTTTATACCTTAAATTGTGCATAGAGGATAATGGGGGAAGGGGTGGAGTCATGCAAGGACAGCAGCTCCTGGTCCTAATCGAAGCCAGGCTTTCAAACTTATCATATGCAAAAGTTCAGGTGAATTACATCATCTTCTGGCCAGGAGGCCTGTTAACATTTTAAGAAACTTATCTTTCTCTAAAGGTGATTATTCCAAAGTCAGTCACCAGCCTCCAAAAAAGCACTGGACAAAGCTGCATTCCTATAGGGCAAAGGTGAGGTGGGCTCAATCAAGAAAAGAATTAACTCAAGGGTCCAAGGTTACAAACATTGAAGCTACTACTTACATTTCTATACACCCATTATGTCAATCAATACACTGCCAAGGACACAGTAGGTAAGGAGTATGGAGACTTAGCAGCAAACATTGGCCCAATAAGTGAAAAACCCTTCACCAATACAATTTCTAATCAATCTTTTAACTACTCAAAGGAATCTGTGTTTAGACAGTTTAGAACATCTCCTGCCTCTCACAGTTGGGAGGCTCTGAACAATCACATGTGGCCAGAAAAACCTATTCAGGCAGGCTAGAGGATTTCCAAAGGAGTTTGTAGGTTAAACACTGTCACACCCAGGAATTATTAACTGGAACTGTAAGCTAACTCTTTTTTCAGAGAGAGGTAGTGGGGGACAGCCCCCCGTAAAGTCAGAGGTGTAGGTGAAAGCACAAAGCAGAAAGTAGGCAGTCTCTGGTTTTGGGGGTAGATGCTCGAGAATTTCCAGGGGGACTCCTGAAGCTCGATCCCGCCTTTGCGTACATCGAGCCTCCTTCCCACCTTTGTCATGGGCGGAGTTCCTCACGCTGGCTCCCGGCAGTGATAGAATTCCAGTTGAGCTATTCCAGATCCTGAAAGATGATGCTGTGGAAAGTGCTGCACTCAATATGCAATATGCACTCAATATGCAATATGCCGGCTCCCGGCATCAACTCTCTTAAGATTCAGATTCAAGTAATAGTTAGCGATTGCCACTTACAGACCAGACCTAATGCAAAGCTCATTACAAACATCTTTATCACTGATGCTACCTAATAAAATCTGTGAGGTCAATATTCTTATACCCAGTGTGTAGATGAGAAAACTGATATTGAAAGTAGTTAATTAACCTCTCAAGAATAAATAACTATAAAGATGATAGATCAAAAATTTGAATTTTGTTTGTCCTGTGATTTAAACTTTTAACACTTTTGTTGCTGATGCTGTTGCTGATTTTCTTCTTGTTTTTATTCTGCCTTTTTTAGGCACCATCAGAAAACCAACCTCTGTTCTCCAGGCTCTGATATTCATCATCTATCCCTGCTCCCAGAACCCCAAATTAAACAGATTGGAGCTCTTTAAATAATATTTAAAAATAAAAGCCAAAACAAACCCAGTGTAGCTACATGGCAGATGTTCTAGTTCTAGGCTGAATTAGTCATCAAATCTGCCTCTCTTCGCATGTTTTTATTGTTGTTGATTTTGGAGAACGATACCAAATTAATGAATTGCTTTTCAAATCCCCCTTGAAAATGCGCTTATAGTCAAAGATGGTAGACCCAGGTGTGGTAGAAGAATTAATTAGAGTGTGCACATCAGAGGCATCTCAAAAGGCTGCATATCCAATGCAAATTTCCAAGTACTTAATGTCCATTCAGATGTGTGTGGTGATTGCAGTATTACAGAGGACAAAGCTAAGATGCCGAGCTTATAAGCTTGGATAGAGCTTTCTTGTGTACTCAGGAGAAAACTGAATGAGGTGAGATGGCAAAATCTTTTACTGATTCCTTTGGAATTGATCCTTATTGCATTAGCCAGTTGAATGCACATCTTGCATAATAATTACATTGTGATAATAGGACATTCAAATTTTGGCTTGATTCAGTGTATAATGTTCGGTACATATTTATGTATGTAGGGTCCCTTTTAAAGTACTCACTGTCAAATACTAGTGTCACGTGACAAACATCTCTAATATCCATATTCATCATCTAGGGATTATCTCTTATCTTTATAAATTCTTATAATATTATTGGACTTTCCTGGGTTAGTGAGTCACGCCTTTGGGGCACAAATTTGTAACAATTTGAGAGACAGTGTAAGAGCCTCTGTCCAACAGATGAAAATCAAAATGGTGTTATTCTAACTGAGTAAAGCCAGTTGGATAATGGTGCTTTAGATCTGTGACAAAAAGGACTCACCACTGATGTCAGAATTAGATTTAAATTAATAGTCACAAGCAGCACTGGGCAATCTCAGACCTCCTCTAGACAGGAAGAGGCTTCTTAGCATATAGCAAAGAAGATGCAGAATAATGCATTTTATAGATAAATGTTTCTGAATAGAGAATCATAGTGGAGCCTGGCCACACTTTAGTTCTTCTCCCAGATTGGCCAACCAAATAAATATTTTATCATTTGACCCAAGTAAATATTTTATCATTTGAAAATGTCAAGTGTTCTATCCTATAGAATAACATCTTGCTTTGTTAAAACAAAACAAAAACAAAAGCCAAAACAAACCATCAAAAAATTTAAGTACACTAATTTGAAAGTTGAATTGTACTTTTTTTTTTTAGTTGGAGGATAATCGCTTTACAATTATGTGTTACTGCCATACATCAACATGAATCAGCCACAGGTATACATATGTCCCCTCCCTCCTGAACTCCCCTCCCATATACCTCCCTATCCCAACCCTCTAGCTTGTCACAGTGGGTTGAGCTCGCTGTGTCACACAGCAAATTCCCACTTACTATCTGTTTTACTTATGGTAATGTATATGTTTCCATGCTATTCTCTCCGTTTGTCCCACTGTCTCCTTCCTCCATTCTGCCCACAAGTGTGTTCTTTATGTCTGTGTCTCCATTGCTGTGCTGCAAATAGGATCATCAAAAAGACAGGCAAGAGCTATAATTTCTCTAAGAGTCTTTTTCTCTCTCTGTTTCTGTTTCAAACAGTAAGTGTAAAGCTGCCTATCTCTGCAGGCTAGTCGAGCACAATGAGCTATTTTAACGATTTAATGTTGGCTGTGAGAAACCATCATAGTTCTCACCCGAGAAGGCCAAAGAAACTTAGAAGTTGTGATACAAATATTTGCATGTTCTTGCACATTTAAGCTGAGGTGGTCCAAACTATGTCTACAAAATCTAATGTTTATATTATATTCTAATGTGTTAGTTACCTATTTATGCTGTCAGTCAGTCAGTTCAGTCGCTCAGTTGTGTTCAACTTTTGTGACCCCAAGGACTGCAGCATGCCAGGCTTCCCTGTCCATCACCAACTCCTGGAGCCTACTCAAACTCATGTCCATTGAGTCAGTGATGCCATCCAACAATCTCATCCTCTTCATCCCATTCTCCTCCTGCCTTCAATCTTTCCCACCATCTGGGTCTTTTCCAATGAGTCAGTTCTTTGCATCAGGTGGCCAAAGTATTGGAGTTTCAGCTTCAGCATCAGTCCTTCCAATGAATATTCAGGACTGATTTTTTTTTTTTTTTTTTCAGGACTGATTTCTTTTAGGATGGACTGGTTGGATCACTTTTCAGTTCAAGGGACTCTTAAGAGTCTTTTCCAACACCACAGTTCAAAAGCATCAATTCTTTGGCACTCAGATTTCTTTATAGTCCAACTTTCACATCCATACATGACTATTGGAAAAACTATAGCCTTGACTAGATGGACCTTTGTTGGCAAAGTAATGTATCTGCTTTTTAATATGCTGTCTAGGTTGGTCATAAGTTTCCTTCCAAGGAGTAAGTGTCTTAATTTCATGGCTGCACTCACCACTTGCAGTGATTTTGGAGCCCAAAAATAAAGTGTGTCAGTTTCCATTGTTTCCCCATCTATTTGCCATGAAGTGATGGGACTGGATGCCATGATCCTAGTTTTCTGAACTTTAATTTTTAAGTCAACTTTTTCACTCTCCTCTTTCACTTTCATCAAGAGGCTCTTTAGTTCTTCCCTTTCTGCCATAAGGGTTGTGTCATCTCTGCATTCTTGCCACCTCTTCTTAATGTCCTCTGCTTCTGTTAGGTGTTTGTCATTTCAGTCCTTTATTGTGCCCATCTTTGCATGAAATGTTCCCTTGGTATCTCTAATCTTCTTGAGGTGATCTCTAATCTTTCCTAATATATTGTTTTCCTCTATTTCTTTGCATTGTTCACTTAAGAAGGCTTTCTTAGCTCTCCTTGCTGTTTTTTGGAACTCTGCATTCAGATGGGTGTATCTTTCCTTTAATCCTTTGCCTTTCACTTATCTTCCCTTCTCAGCTATTTGTAAGGTCTCCTCAGCCATTTTGCCTTGTTGCATTTTTTTCTTTGGGACAATTTTTGCCACAGCCTCCTATACAATGTTATGACTTCCACCCATAGTTCTGCAGGCACTCTATTAGATCTAATCCCTTGAATCTATTTGTCAACTCTCCCTGTATAATTATGCCTGCCTACTAAGTTGTTTCAGTTGTGTCTCTTTGCAGCCCCATTTCTCATAGCCTGCAAGACCCCTCTGTGCATGTTATTCTCCAGACAGGAATACTGGAGTGGGTTGCCACTCCCTCCTCCAGCTGATCATCCGGATCCAGGGATCAAACCACAGTCTCTTATGTCTCCTGCATTGGCAGGCAGGATTTTTTTAACTACTAGCACCACCTGGGAAGCCCTGTATAATCATAAGGGATTTGATTTAGGTCATATGTGAATGGCCTAGTGGTTTTCTCTACTTTCTTCAATTTAAGTCTGAATTTTGCAATGAAGTGCTCATTATCTGAGCCTAGTCCACTCCCTGTCTTGTTTTTGTTGACTGTGTAGAGTTTCTCCATCTTCAGCTACAAAGAACATAATCAATCTGATTTCAGTATTGACCATCAGGTAGTGCCGATGTGTAGAGTCTCATCTTGTATTGTTGTTGGGGGCAATTAAAAATATACTACTTCCCTGACCATTTGTATACATAATTATATATGCCTTAAACACATTACTAAGCCAAAAAGAGGAACTAAATTGGAGAACCCACACACTAGATTTTTAAAAATTGCTATACAGGCCATGTAGAACTGGCATAGATTAGACAGGAAGATTAATGAGAAAGAATAGATCAGTGAGAAAGAACATACACAAATATGCTCATTTGACTTATGACCTTGGACCTAGGCACTAGTATAATTCACTGTTTGTGAATTGTGAATTGGGCTTTTCAATCAATGATGCTGAAAAAATTGGATATACATAAAAAGGACACAGAAATTCATATTTATCCAGTGATAAGACTGAGAAAATATTTTATTAATAAAAAATCAGATTTGGAGAAGATATTAACATTATCTATATGTAACAAAACACTCTTATACTATGTATACACACATTTATGCACATATACAAAATATATTCATACTCACATACATAGATTATTATATACATATTTTATATATGTATATGTTATATTTAATGAGTACAAAACAGGAAAAAAATAATAACCCAACTTTTTTTAAATGGAGAAAGATTTGAACAGATATCTTGCAAGAGAATATTGAAATAACTTATAAAAATGTTTAAAAATTACTGGACATTGTTAATCATCATTGAAATAGCAGTTAAGACTATGATTTATTGTACATGCTTTAGAGAGACAAAAATTAAAATCATGTTACTAACTATTGAGGATGAGGAACAACTGGAACTGTCATACATTGTTCATATATGGGTAAAATGGTTCAAATATTTTGGAAAGCTAGCTGTTTCTATATTCAACACATAATCAGGAATTCTACTTCAAATTATATGCCCAAGAACAGTAAAAGTATGTCTTAAAAATACATGCACAAGTGTAATAGGAGATGTACTTATAAAACTAGAAAACTGAACAAAGTGTACAACAAAAGAGAGTGGATAGATAATACTTAGAATAATAATAATTCCATGCAGCATTTTAAAGGGATAAACAAAACTTACATGTAACAAGATGGATATATCTCACAAACATAATAATGGAGAATAGAAGACACAAAAACATACTTAGTTTTCTATTTTTGTCACTTTTTTGTGGGGGGTGACTCTGGGCTGTATTATTTTTTAGATTCCACATATAAGTGATATCATACAGTATTTGTCTTTCTCCGACTTATTTCATCAAATGTGTTATTCTCTAGGTCTAACCACTTTGCTACAAATGGCATTGTTCCATTTCTTTTTGTTGTTGTTGTTCAGTCACCAAATTGTTTCCAGCTCTTTGTAACCCCATGGACTGCAGCACACCAGGCTTCCCTATCCTTCACTATCTTCTGAGTTTTCATCAAACTCAAGTCCATTGAGTCAATGATGCCATCTGACCATCTCATCCTCTGTCACCCCCTATCCTCCCACCCTCAATCTTTCCCAACATCAGGGTCTTTTCCAAATGAGTTGGCTCTTTGCATCAGGTGGCCAAAGTATTGGAGCTTCAGCTTCAGCATGAGTCCTTCCAATGAATATTCAGGGTTGAATTCCTTTAGAATTGACTGGTTTGATTTCCTTGCTATCCAAGGGACTCTCAAGAGTCTTTTGCTTTTTAAGGCTGAGTAATATTTTTTCCTTTCTATGAATAGGAAGGGGGATAGTCTTTTCCTTTTTATGGTTGAATAATATTCCAGTGGAATTGCTGCTTCATAAGGTAGTTCTATTTTTAATTTTTTGAGGAATTCCATGCTGTTTTTCATAGTGGCTGATTCAATTTACATTCTTACAAACAGCATACAGGTATTCCTTTTTCTCCACCTCCTCACCAATATTTATTTGTTGTATTTTTGATGATAGTCATTCTGATAGATATGAGATGATATTTCACTATTTTGATTAGTACTTTTCACATAATCAGTGATGTTTAGAATCTTTTTATCTGCCCATTAGTCTCCTTAATTTCTCTTTGGAAAAGTGTCTTTTTGCATGTTCTGCCCATTTGTTGATCAGGTTTTTTTTGACATTGAGTTATATGAACTGTATATAAATGTTGGATAATAACCCTTTGTCAGTTTGTCATTGTCCCAGATATCTCTTCATTCTTTTTTATTTTGTCTGCTCCATGGCAGTGATTTCTGCCACTTTGTCTTCCAGTTTACTAATTCATTATTCTGCCTCATTTATTGTGCTATTGATTATTTCTAGTGTGTTTTTTATTTCAGTTATTGTACTCTTCAACTCTGTTTGGTATAATATTTTTCAATCTCTTTGCTAAGAACTTCTTGTAACTTCTCAATCTGTATATCCATTTTTTACCAAGTTCTTGGATCTTCTTTATGATCATTACTCAGAATTCTTTTTCAGGCTGCCTATCTCAATTTTATTTAGATGTCCCTCTGGGGTTTTATCTTGTTCCTTTTTCTGGAATATATTCCTTTGTCATCTCATTTTGCCTAAATTTCTATTTGTATTTTTATGTATGTAGTAGCTTAAGTTGGGCTTCCCTGGTGGCTCAGTGGTAAAGAATCTGGCAGCCAGTGCAGGAGACACAGGCTTGATCCCTGGGTCAGAAAGTTTCCCTGAAGAAGGAAATGGCAACCCACTCCAGTATGTTTGCCTGGAAAATCCCATGGACAGAGGGACCTGTTGCGTTATAGTCCATGGGATTGCAAAAGTGTCAGACACACCTCAGTGACTGAACAACAACAAAGTAGCTTAGCTAAGTTTCTCAACCTTAGAGAAATGGCCTTCTTTAGGGGATTTCCTAACAGTATATTCCCCTCTCATTATCAAGGGCCAGAGACCAGCTGGTTCCAAGGTAGACAAAGTTCCACAGGATGCAGGACTGTAGTTTCCTTTCTTCTGGTGTCTGCTCCAGTGTGGGTGAGGCAAGTGCATGTTTTCTGGCATGAAAGGCTGGTACCTGCCCACTGGTTGATGGACCTGGTTCTTGGCCCTCTGGTAGGCAGGATGGTATCAAGGGATACGTCCAGAGGCAGTTTTGGGTTTAGGAAGTCTCTGATAACTGCTGATAACTGGGGCTGTATTCTGCCCTGTTGGCCATTTGGCCTGAAGTGTTCCAGAATTGGAGCTTACAAGCTGTTCGTTGGGGCCAGGTCTTCATGCCAGGGATTCAAAATGTCTCCCTCCAGCCAGAGGTCATGTAGGTCCCTCATGTATGGCCACAAGCTTTCAACAACCCCCCATCTCTCCAGGGACCTTCTAAGACCAATAGGCAGGTCTGAGCCAGGCCCCTATTAAGTCACTACTTTTGTTGTGGGTCTCAGTGCATGCTAGATCCTGTATGCACTGTCTAAGAATAAAGTCTCTGTTTTCCCCAGTCATATGTAGCTCCTAAAATCGAAACCCACTGGTTTTCAAGGTAAACTGTTCTTGGAGCTCCTCCTCCTGATGTTGAACCCCTTGGCTGGAAGCCTGGAATTAGGGTCAGATCTCTCAGCCCTGTGGGAGAACTTCTGTGATATGAATATTCTCCAGTTTGTGGATTGCCCACTCAGGAAGTATGGAATTTTAATACATCACAAGTGTGCTCCTTCTACTGTCTTTAGGTTGGGATTTCTTCTTTAAGTCTTTGGATGTACAATATCTTTTCTTGATAGATCCCAGTTTTTTATCAATAGATGTTCAGAGGTTAGTTGTAATTTTGGTGTACTCTGCCATCTTGTTGAAATTCTCCCTTGGTATTTAAAGTGTCCAAAGGTTTCAGGTAATCTAAAGGAAGAGTGAAAAAAAGCTTTTTCTTTTTTCACTCTGTAGTGCTTCCTAGAGTGGAAAGTAGAGGCTTCCATAGTAGCTGCATACTTTGACCTCAAAGACCAACCTAAAGTGTTCTCTCTTGCACATATCCTCTGTAAAAGTAGCATTCATATGCATCCAAAGGTAAGCCTGAGAATCTCTGTTGAGAGAAATACTCATTTCCTGCCCCTGTCTTGGGTGTACTTTTATTATTCCCAGTCTCCGGTGAAAATCTTTCAGCACTTGACCATTTATTATAACTGCTAATGTTCTTTCTATATATATTTTTTATGTGTGAAGGATGTCCTCTTCCAACTTAAATATGCTAAGATTCATATTTTTATCATGAATATGTATTAAATTTTATCAAATATTCTTCCTCTACTTTGAGGAGAATATGATTTTATCTCTCATTATTTTAATGTAGTGACTTATTAGCTTTAACATGATAGATTTAACTGTGGTTTCTTTGTGTTTCTCTCACCTGATATTTTTATGACATCTTTATCTTGATATATACCTAAATCTATACCTATACGTATGAGATTTGGAAAATTCTCATATTATCTATTATGATATTGTTTTTTTCCCAATCTCACTTTCTGTCCTCTGTGGGAATCTGATTGCATGTATGTTACTAATTTAACTCTACTATATATATATATATATATATTATATATATATATATATAAATATATTTATATATCTTTTATATACTTTTTTTCTATTTAGTTTATATTTTGTTTCATGTTTTCTTCCACTCTTTTTTTTTCTTGTGATATGATATGCTCAGCAGGAAAAGAAGGATTGAGTTCATTAAAAGCTGCTTTACAATTTTGTAGGAAGTACATATACTCCTAATGGGATAACTCACATCTACTTCCAACTGAGATCTGGGACTTATTCTAGGCCCTCCTTTTGGGGGGAAGTTCTTTTGGAAATACCTATCAATTTTTTTTTTTTTTCACTTCAACACTTTGAGACCTTGGAAAACTCAGGTCAGTTGATCAGTGGCTCTTGGTCTAACTTTATCTGTTGCCCTGTGCACCTCAAGGATTCAGCATGCATCAAGAGAAAACTAGCAGAATACCAGCAGTACTTTGTTGAGCTGTCCTTCTACTCATCCCAGGCAATTTCCTGACTGCTTTGGCAGACAACACTCAACTTTATGTCATTCCACTCAAGAAATTTTCAAAAGTCTTCTCCTTTGCCAAAAGCCCTCTGCCTTATACTCTCTAGGTTCTTGGCTTTTCCAAAGAATAGAAAATAATAGCAGAGGTACTGAGGAGGAAAGTGGCTATATAAAACTGCATCATTTCTGGCTGGTTCCATTCTCTCTGAAAATTTGGCTTTTAGTTAAGGAATTAATAATTAATTAAATTAGTAATTAATAAATAATTATTAATTCCTTAAAATTAAGGAATTATTGTTTGATTCCAGAGTTCTCTAATTCTACCAAAAAAGACAATAAAAAATGGTATCTACCTTTCATAATTGTTTGTAGCAATATTTCTATTTTGTTGCAAAGTATTCCATCATTGGCAAAGTCATCTTACATGATTTTATTTAAATTTTAAATTATTCAGTGACTGTTCCTAGGGTAAATATCAAATCCATAGTTGTATATACAACTTAGAAAATTGATATGAATAAATCAAAATTCTTTACCATTTTCTTGGTACTGAGTGTAAGTGTTTAAGGAAATGGAATAATATGATAACATCTTTATCAATAACATGCTATTAGTAATCAGTCTCTCTCATGTCTGACACTACTTCTCTATTTGATTCTCCACATTTCTATAGAATCAGACTACATAAGAGTTCTATATACAAAACTCAGCAGTGCTGGCCCAAATGTTGTAGCAGAGAAGGCTACATTGACTGGGACTTCCTGTTGCTAGTTTTATAGTTTTAAGATCAGCACTATATTTTTTAGTTTTTAAGGTCAAATGAAAATAGGAAATGACAGATATCTTGTTTTTTCATGCAATCTATTATATTTTTTACATAAATCAGTGCTTTCATATAAGTGAAAGATATATCAAAGTCTCACTAGTATCATGAAATAGTTTGAAAAATGGGCCTCCTTTGTAATTCTCTGGGATAGTTGTATAAGGATGATGATATTTCCATTTTGTTTGGAAGAATTCAACTGCAAATCTAAATTGGGAGTCAGTTTAATTCAGAGTCAGTTGATTCAGAAGACATAAGATTATTCAGAAATACTATATCCCTTTTGATAGTTTCAGTAATTCTTATGTTTAAAGAAATTTGTGTATTTCATCTTTTTTCTTTAAATATTCCTGTTTCTTTCTATGTGATATTCTTTTGTAGTCTTTATAGCAGAGTACTATATTTTAATTTTTAGAAATATGTTGCCCCCTCAAACTTGAAATTGGATGAATTCCAGTCCTCTTGCAGCATTTTAAATATGAGGAGACTTACTGGTCATGCTAGGAGGAAAAATTAAATCAGTAAACCCTTCTAACAGATACCTTAGCATTTGGCCCCATAACCCTTAAAACTATAATACTCAATCACAATCACGTAATCATAACAGCATAAAACTCTTCCATTTTTTCTAAAAAATCTAACAGAAATAAACATGTTCTAGTATAGAAGATATAAATAGAGCTATGAGAGCAGACAAACAAATGCCCTGATTAGGGTAAGAAACATTTACATCATTGTTCTATATGTTCAGAAGGATTCTATTTCCTGAAACAGAACTACAGACATTTAAATTTTTTTAATTTTAGCCTGTAGCTTTTCTTTACCCAGGGAGAGCTTCCTATGTATTTAGATATTAGAAGGAACACAAGCTGGAATCAAGATTAATGGGAGAAATATCAATAACCTCAGATATGCAGATGACACCACCCTTATGGCAGAAAGTGAAGAGGAACTAAGAAGCCTCTTGATGAAAGTGAAAGAGGAGAGTGAAAAAGTTGGCTTAAAGCTCAACATTCAGAAAACGAAGATCAAGGCATCCGGTCCCATCACTTCATGGGAAATAGATGGGGAAACAGTGGAAGCAGTGTCAGACTTTATTTTTCTGGGCTCCAAAATCACTACAGATGGTGACTGCAGCCATGAAATTAAAAGACGCTTACTCCTTGGAAGGAAAGTTATGTCCAACCTAGATAGCATATTCAAAAGCAGAGACATTACTTTGCCAACAAAGGTCCATCTAGTCAAGGCTATGGTTTTTCCTGTGGTCATGTATGGATGTGAGAGTTGGACTGTGAAGAAGGCTGGGCGTGGAAGAATTGAGGCTTTTGAACTGTGGTGTTGCAGAAGACTCTTGAGAGTCCCTTGGACTGCAAGGAGATCCAACCAGTCCATTCTGAAGGAGATCAGCCCTGGGATTTCTTTGGAAGGAATGATGCTAAAGCTGAAACTCCAGTACTTTAGCCACCTCATGCGAAGAGTTGACTCATTGGAAAAGACTTTGATGCTGGGAGGGACTGGGGGCAAGAGGAGAAGGGGACGACAGAGGATGAGATGGCTGGATGGCATCACTGACTCGATGGACGTGAGTCTGAGTGAACTCAGGGAGTTGGTGATGGACAGGGAGGCCTGGCGTGCTGCGATTCATGGGGTCGCAAAGAGTCAGACACGACTGAGCATCTGATCTGATCTGATCTGATCTGATTAATTATAAAATAAATATCTCTTAAAAACTGCTCAGATGATGTCAGATAAAATAAGTAGGAAAAAGAATCAAGATGCATTGGTAAAGAAGAGTTCCAGTCCTAGGAAAAATTAAGATAAAATTTTAGGTAGAGAAGGAAAAGGGGAATTTGAATATATTTCCTTAGAGGAACAAAGAAAATAGGCAGAGAAGTTCAGGTGATATGGAAAGCAAGAAATTATGTTTAGAAATGGAGGAAACATAATAGGGCTCTAAGGCAATGCTAAACAGCTTCTTATAATCAAACCCCAAATTGTGTTTCTTCTTGTTTGAAGTTTGCCAAATTGATCTGAAAGTTTATGCTCTTCAAAACATTCTCTGTGTATGTGGAATTTAATATAATTATCAAGTCAGAAGAAGCAGAGATGAAAATATTATAAAGTAGTAGCATGTCTCCAGGAGAAGTAAAATTTTTCAATATTTTACAGTGTTAACTCATTTCACTTTTAACATGTTCTTACCTACTTTATGACTTATTGATTAAAATTTGGGAAAATGGAAGCTAACAAAGAAAAGACTATTTTATATTTTAGTAACTTTGGTCCCTCTTTGTCTTGACCTCTATCTTTAATCAGGGCAGTGAGTAACAGAGCCTTAACAACAAAACAGAGACTCATGAATACTCAACTACATGAAATATCTTCCTTGAAGATTGCCACTGGAGTTACTGACTTCCAGATGTAAGATTGCTTTATTTGCAAGTCTTGCTAGGAGACAAAAGACATGGTTCTAGGAATCTTATAAGAAAGCATGTATCTAGGAAATATTCAGCTCTGTTTTATAGGTGTAGCATATCACATCTGTACAAGGTTGAAGAGTTTATCTGAAATGAGCTTCTGAACATTTCAAGGTTTCTAACATGGTTTTAGTGAAAAACACATTTTCCTCTATACAATCTGGAATGTAGAAATACTCTCTCAATGAACCAATATCAAATGTGACAGTCAGTCTGGTATTAGCAAAACATTTTTTTTTCTAAAAATCCATCAATCAAAGAAATGAAAGTTAAGGGATTTTATGGACTGTACCTAAATGCCAGCTTGCTAATGGATTTTGTTAACAATAAGTGCTGACAATCATAAGTCAATGTATGGCTATATATGTGTTCTATTTGTAAAGCAAATTTATTTTACTATTTAATAATGACTATCCAATATCACTGATAAGCAGACATAAAATTCCTCAACAAAATACTAGCAAATAGAATCCAATAACACATTAAAAGGATCATATCAGCCCTGGGATTTCTTTGGAAGGAATGATGCTAAAGCTGAAACTCCAGTACTTTGGCCACCTCATGCGAAGAGTTGACTCATTGGAAAAGACTCTGATGCTGGGAGGGATTGGGGTAGGAGGAGAAGGGGACGACAGAGGATGAGATGGCTGGATGGCATCACTGACTCGATGGACATGAGTCTGAGTGAACTCCGGGAGGCCTGGCATGCTGCGATTCATGGGGTTGCAAAGAGTTGGACACGACTGAGAGACTGAACTGAACTGAACTGATACCATGATGAAATGGGATTTATCTCAGGGATACAAGTATTCTTCAATATACACAAATCAATGTGATATACCATATTAACAAAATGAAGGATAAAAATCATGATCATCTCAATGGAAGGAAAAAAAAAGCTTTTGATAAATTCAATATTCATTTATGATCTCTTCAGAAAGTGAGTGTAGGGGAACCAAACTAAACATGATAAAGACCACATATGATAAACCCACAGCAAACATCTTTCTCATTGGCAAAAACTGAAAGTATTTCCTCTAAGATCAGGAATAAGAAAAGGATGTCCACTCTCATTACTATTTTTCAACACAGTCTTAGATATTCTAGTGACAGCAATCAGAGCAGAAAAACAAATAAAAAGAATTTAAATTGGGAACCAAGTAAAACTGTTACTGCAGATGACATGATGCTATACTTAGAAAATCACAATGATGCTACCAGAAAACTACTAGAGTTCATCAATGAATTTGGTAATGTTGCAGGATACAAAATGAATAAAAATAATCTCTTGAATTTCTGTACACTAACAGTGAAAGATCAGAAAAAGAAATCAAGGAAACAACTGCATTTATCATCACATTAACAAGAAAATAGCAAGGAAAACCCTATCTAAGAAGGAAAAAGTCCTGTACTCAGGAAAATATAAGATACTGATGAAAGAAATCAAAGGATATACAAATAGATGAAGAGAAATGCCATGTTCTTGGATTGGAAGAATCTATATTGTTAAAATGACTATATAGCCAAAGCAATCTACAGATTCAGTGCAATCCCTATCAAATTACCAGTGGCATTTCTCACAGAATCAGAACACAGAATTTTACAATTTTTATGGAAACACAAAAGACTCTGAATAGCCAAAGAAATTTTGAGGGGAATAAAAGAAAAAAGAAAACTGGAGGAATCAGGTTCCCTGACTTCAGATTATACTACAGACCACAACAATCAAAACAGTATGGTACAAAACAAATATAGATTAATGGAAGAGGATAGAAAGTCCAGAGATAAACTGATGTTCCTAAAGTTGTTTTATCAATATTTTATCAGAGTGCACTTATCAAAATTAAGAATTAATGTTATTGCAACATTAAATTGCAAATTTTATTTGAACTCCAACAGTTTTCCCACCAATATCTTATTTCTGTTTATAGATCCAATCCAGGATACCACTTTGCAATTTATCATGTCTCCTTAGTTTCTGTCCTGAAACAGTTTCCGTTTCATACATTTTTCTTATTTTTTATGACCTTGATACTTTTCAAGAGTAATAAACAGTGAGGTATTTTGTGGAAAATCCTACTTTTTTTTTTTTTTTTTCTGTTTTCTAATGATTAGACTAGATGTATGGGTTTGAGAATGAAGACCACAGAAGATGTGTTATTCTCATCACATCTTACCAGGAAATTACTGATATCAACATGACATTACTAATGATATTAAACTTAACAAAGGTAGTGTTTGCCTGTACTCTCCACTGTGAAGAAGTTATTTTTATTTTTTCTGTACTCTTTTCTTTGAATATGAGTCACTAAGTTTACCTCTTTCATACTGGTGGAGGAGGGTATGAGAGGGGAGATATTAAATAAATGCCACCTCCTGGATTATCAATAATATATTAAATTCTTCTGTAAGATGTCCCTTTTCCCCATTTACTTTTATTCAGTATTTTTATATTAGTATGTAGTCACATCTATTCTATTCTTTAAGCTATATAATAATACTGCTATTTATATTTTTGTTCAAATTTTCCCCAAGTCTGATCAGGTGTTGCATATTGGTTCCTTTGTCCATTTGACATATCCCATACCATTTTTTTGCTTGTTTTATTTATTGAAATATATTTGACATAATATTTTATAAGTTTAAGGTGTACAACCACGTTGAGTTGAAATATTTGTCTATTGCTGTAAGACTGTCATTGTAACATTAGCTAGCCCTTCTATCACATCATATAATTATTTATCTTTTCTGGTAAGAGTAATTAAGATATACTTTCTTAGCAAGTTTGCTATTTGTAGTACAATATTATCTATAATCATTATACTGGTGTATTATATCTCCAGGAGTTATCTCCTAGTTCCAAGTTTGTATCCTTAAATAACATCTCTCCTATCCCCCTATGGCCAAACCACTGGTAACTATCACTTGACTCTCTATATTTATTGGTTTAGCTTTTTTAAAATGTCACATATTAGTGGAAATTTAGTACTTGCTTGCCTGACTTACCTCACTTAGTATAATGTCCTGAGGATTCATCAGTTTTGTCATAAATGGAAAGATTTCCATTTTTTCATAATGATATTCTACTGTGGTGTATGTTTATCTGTGTGTGTGGGGGGGTGTGTATATATATCACATTATTTTATCCCTTGAACTATTCATGAGCACTTAGCTTGTTTCTGTATAGCAAAGATAGGGATGCATATATCTCTTCAATAACCTATTTTTATTTCCTTTTGCAACTCCAGAAGTGGAGTTGCTGGAACATATGGTAGTTCTACTTTTAATTTTTTTAAGACCTGCCATACAATTTTCCATAAAGGCTGAACCAATTTACCTTCCCAAAAAAGTGTCCAAGAGTTTCCTCTTTTTTCTCAATACTTATTATCTCTTCTTGATGATAACCATACTAATAGATGAGAGGTGATATCTGATTTTGGTGCTGATTTGAATTTTCCTGTTGATTAGTGATTCTGAGATTTTTTTTCATATACCTGTTGCAAATTTGGATGTCTTCTTTGAAAAATGTCTATTGAATTGTTTCACCCAATTTTTTTCAATCAGGTTGTTTGTTTTTTTGTTATTGAGTTGCATGAACTTTTAAGTATTTTGAGGACATTAACCCTGTAGCTATTAAGTGATTTTGCAAATGCAAATTTTTCCTATTCTGTAGTTGTGTTTTCATTTTGTTGATTGTTTTTTATGCTTTACAGAATCTTTTAAGTTTAATGTGTTCCCACATGTTGAGTTTTGCTTTTGTTAGTGCTTTTGGTATCATATCCAAAAAATTAATACCAAGACCAAGGTCAAAGGGTTTATTCTTACTTGATGTCTCAGGTTCATCT
Source organism: Bos mutus (assembly GCF_027580195.1). Classification (NCBI taxonomy): domain Eukaryota; kingdom Metazoa; phylum Chordata; class Mammalia; order Artiodactyla; family Bovidae; genus Bos; species Bos mutus. Next base: position 81,855,333 of record NC_091622.1, read on the forward strand.
TGTATTTTCCTTGCCCCAAGTCCTAGCTCGTTTTAATGGAGAATGGTGTTTGCAAATTAAGATATGGGGATTGGTATGTTCATTGTTACTGAGTTGTCACTGCTTCTAGACCCTCTCAGCTGGCAGATTAGGCAAATATAAGTGCATACACTAATGTACACACCCACACATATCTATATTTATGTGCATCTATATCTGCCTTTCTCCATCTGTCATCTATCACTGTACAAATCTGTCATGATCTATCATCTATATATACTAACATAAACATGAGTTCATACAGATGCTGTATTCTAATGCAGCACCATGAGGTTCATTTTAGCCTCCCCTCCTCCTCTTCATTATTTGTGACTTCCTTCTCTTACAGTGAAAAACTTGTCTCTGTTTTTATATAATTTTATGAATTTTATACTTATTTGTTCAAATTTGAATATATACAAAGTAATTTTAGAGTTGGTGATTCATACACATATGTGGAAAAACATTATAAACTAGGATTGGCATTGGTAAACTTTTTCTGTAAAGAACTAGATTTACATTTTACACTTGAAACTGCAAAATCACTTGTAGCTTGTGAGCCATATTTTTAAAAAGATGGTGGCTAGATTTTGTTCACAAGTTGGTTTGCTAATTCCTGAAATAGAGTGAAAGCATTTATGCATAATTCTTTTTTATCCATTGGTAACACAATTTTCCATAGTCACTTAGGCTAGATTTTATCCTACACTTTCAGTGAATTTGTATTATGTTGTTGTTCAGTTGCTTTTTCTTTGTGACTCCATGGATGGTAGCACACCAGTCTCCTCTGTCCTCCACTATCCCCCAGAGTTTGCTCAAATTCATGTCCACTGAGTTGCTGATGTTAACCATCTCATCCCCTGCTGCCCCCTTCTCCTTTAGCCTTCAGTCTTTCCCAGCCTCAGGGTCTTTTCCAATGAGTTGGTTCTTCTCATCAGGTGGCCAAACTACTGGAGCTTCAGCTTCAGCATCAGTCCTTCCAATGAATATCAAGGGCTGATTTCCTTTCAGATTGACTGATTTGATCTCCTTGCTATTCAAGGGACCTTCAGGAGTCTTCTCCAGCATCACAATTCAAAAGCATCAATTCTTCAGTGCTCAGCCTTCTTTGTGGTCCAACTCTTACATCCACACATGACTACTGGAAAAAACATAGCTTTGACTATACGGATCTTTGTCTGCAAAGAGATGCCTCTGCTTTTTAATATGCTGTCTAGAGTTGTCATTGCCTTCCTTCCAAGGAACAAACATCTTTTAATTTCATTGTTGCACTCACCGTCTTTGGTGATTTTGGAGACCCAGAAAATAAAATCTGTCTCTCCTTCTACTTTTTCCCCTTCTATTTGCCATGAAGTGGTGGGACTGGATGCCATGATCTTCGTTTTTTGAATGCTGAGTTTCCAGCAAGCAAGCCTTTTCACTCTCCTTTTTCACACTCATTGAGGCTCTTTAGTTCTTTTTTACCTCCTGGGCTTCCCTGGTAGCTCTGACAGTAAAGAATCTGCCTGCAATGCAGAAGACCCAAGTTTGATCCCTGTTTTGGGAAGATCCCATAGGAAAGAAAGTGGTCACTGACTCCAGTATTCTTGCCTGGGAATTCCCATGGACAGAGGAGCCTGGCGGGCTACAGTCCATGGCATCACAAAGAGTCGGACACGATTGAGTGGCTAACTTTCACACTTTCACTTTCTGCCATTTGAGTGGTATCATCTGTATATCTGAGGTTGCTGTTATTTCTTCCAGCAATCTTAATTCCAGCATGTGATTCATGCAGTGCAGCATTTTGCATGATGTACTCTGAATAGGAGTTAAATAAGCAGGGTGACAATATACAATATACATATTCCTTTCCAAATTTGGAACCAGTCAGTTGTTCTATTCCTGGTTCTAATGGTTTCTTCTTGACCTACACACAGGTTTCTCAAGAGACAGGTAAGGTGGTCTAGTACTCCCATTTCTTGAAAAATTTTCCACAGTTTGTTGTGATCCACATAGCCAAAGGCTTTAGAGTAGTCAATGAAGCAGAAGTAGATTTTTTCTGGAACTCACTTGCTTTCCCCATTGTCCAATAAATGTTGGCAATTTGATTTCTGGTTTCTCTGCCTCTTCAAAACCCTGCTTGTATATCTAGAAGTGCAGTTCATATATTGCTAGCTTGACGCCTTTTGTTCATAGCTTTGCTAGTATGTGAAATGAGTGCAATTGTATGGTAGTGTGGACATTCTTTGGCATTGCCCTTCTTTGTGAATGTAATGGAAACTGACCTTTTCTAGTCCTATGGCCACTGCTGGGTTTTCCGAATTTGCTGACATTTTGAATGCAGCACTTTAACAGCATCATCTTTTAGAATTTTAAGTAACTCAACTGGAATTCTGTCACCTCCATTATCTTTTTTCATAGTAATTCTTCCTAAGACTAACATGACTTCACACTCCAAGATGTCTGGTTCTAGGTAAGTGACCACAGCATCATGGTTATCTGGGTCATTAAGACCTTTCTTGTATAGTTCTGTATATTTTTGCTATCTCCTCTTAATCTATTCTGCTTATATTAGGTCCTTATTGTTTCTGTCCTTTAGCATGCCCATTCTTACATGAAATGTTCCCTTGATACGTCCAAATTTCTCTGGCTTTTCCCATACTATGAAAGTGAAAGTGAAAGTGAAGTCACTCAGTTGTGTCCGACTCTTTGCGACCCCGTGGACCCCTACCAGGCTCCTCCGTCCATGGGTTTTTCCAGGCAAGAGTACTGGAGTGGGTTGCCGTTTCCTTCTCCAGGGGATCTTACCGACCCAGGGATCAAACCAGGGTCTCCTGCATTGGAGGCAGACGCTTTAACCTCTAATTGTCCTTTATTTCTTTGCTGTTTTTTTTGTTTTTTTGTTTTTAATTTAAGAAAATCCTCTTATCTCCTTGCTATTCTCTGAAATTCTGGATTCAGTTGGGTGTATCTCTCCCTTTCTTCCTTACTTTTCACTTCTCTTTGCTCAGCTCTTTGTCAAGCCTTTTCAGGGAAATACTTTCCCTTTTGCATTTCTTTTTCTTTTGATTGGTTTTGGCAATGTTATGAACCTCTATCCATAGTTCTTCAAGCACTCTGTCAGATCTACCCCCTTGAATCTATTTGCCACTTTCTCTATAGAATTATAAGGGATTTGACTTAGGTCGTACCAGAATCGCCTAGTCATTTTCCCTATTTTCTTTAATTTAAGCCTGAATTTTGCAATAAGGACTCGTGATCTGAACAACAGTCAGCTCCAGGTATTGTTTGTTGTTGTTGTTGTTGTTGTTCTCTTCTGACTATATAGAGCTTCTCCATCTTTGGCTGCATAGAATATGATCAATCTGATTTCTGTATTGATAATTTGGTGATATGCATGAGTAGAGTCGTCTCTTGGGTTGTTGGGAAAGGGTGTTTGCTATGACCAATGTGTTGTCTTGACAAACTCCATCAGCCTTTGCACTGCTTCAGTTTGTATACCAAGACCAAATTTTCCTATTATGCCTGTCATCTCTTGATTTTCTACTTTTTCATTCTAATCCCCTATGATGAAAATGACATCTTTTTTTTTTTTTTTTTTTTTTATGTTATAGAAGATGTTGTAGGTCTTCAAAGAACTAGTCAGCTTCAGATTCTTTGGCATCAGTGATTGAGGCATAGACTTGGATTACTCTGATGTTGAATGGTTGGCCTTGGAAACAAACTGAGATCATACCGTCATTTTTGATATTGCACCCAAGCACTGCATTTCGGACTCTTTTGTTGACTATGAGGGTAATCTGTTTCTAGCCCACAGTATATGTAATGGGCATCTGAATTAAATTTGCCCATTCCCGTCCATTTTAGTTCACTGATTTCTAAGATGTCAGTGTTCAATATTGCCATCTCCTGCTTGACAATGTCCACTTTACCTTCATTCATGGACCTAACATTCCAGTTTCCTATGCAGTTTGATTCTTTACAGCATTCTTTAAAGTGTAAAGAATTTACTGTTCTTTACTTTCACTGCCAGACACATCCACAGCTGAGTGTCTTTTCTGGTTTGGCCCAGCTACTTCAGTCTTTCTGGAGCTATCAGTAATTGCCTTCCACTCTTCTTCAGTAGCATATAAGACACTTTCCGACTTGAGGGGTTCATCTTCCAGTGTCATCGTTTTTGCCTTTTCAGTGTGTCCATGGGATTCTCCAGGCAATAATGCTGGAGTGGATTTCCTTTTCCTCCAGTGGACCACGTTTTGTTTGGGAAATGAGGGGAAATCAATGAATAGAACAGTGGCAGGAATGATCTAGGCACTGAGCCTACTCATCTTGATATATCAATGTCATGGGAGGCTTAAAAATTAGAATAAAGAGCTATCTCGGATTAGCAGTTTAGAAGGTAGTATTGAGAAACTCAATAAGAAGTAGAAGTTAAAAATTCAGGTTAATACTCAACAACTTTTAGAGTTAAGAAATACACAAATGCAGGCCTTTCTGTCTCTCAAGCTTTTTATTTAAATGTTTATTGACCACAAAAAATACCCTCAGTACCTCAGTCAATAAAGAATCTGCCAGCAATGCAGGTGACCTGGGTTTGATTCCTGGGTGCAAAAGATCCCCTGTAGAAGGAAATGGCAACCCACTCCAGTATTCTTCCATGGAGAATCCCGTGGACAGAGGAGTCTGGCAGGCTACAGTTCATGTGGTCACAAGAGCCAGACACAACTTAGTAATTAAACCACCACCACAAAAAATACACCATTTGGAAATAGGTAAGAATGAATGATTTTTCTCATTGTATAACATAATGCATAATGCTACATATAGTAGTAAATCATTTATTGAAAGCATTAATTTTATGATATATTTTTCAATTACAAACTTCTAGGAGTTTCTAAGTTTCTCTTTATATGAGATATTAGGTTAAATATCAAAATGAGATAAGTCAGGAATACTAATAATCTTACACTTAAATATTTACCTATATGGGATATTCATCTCAGTTCTATAAATTACAAAATTAACTTGATTAAAAATTCAAGACTTTGGGGACCATAGTACATTCACATTCTGATTATCTAATTCTTTGCCTGACTTCTGGTTTAAATTGCTCTCACCTAAAGAGTCATTAATATTCAATTAAAAGCAGTATTATTGGGGCCAGTTGTTTTTAATGAAACTTCTGGAAGGATGGGCTTTGATCATACTTTCAAAAATGCATTTTTATTTTCAAATAAAAAAACGATTGTCAATGACGGAAAAATAATGAAAATATCTCTAAATTTACTAAAAATATATGACTATAAATATAAGTAGATATTAAGTATCATAGTTCAGTTCAGTTCAGTTGCTCAGTAGCTCAGTCATGTCTGACTCTTTGTGACCCCATGGACTGCAGCATGCCAGGCTTCCCTGTCCATCACCAACACTCGAAGCCTACTCAAACTCGTCCATTGCAGCAGTGATGCCATCTAACCATCTCATCCTCTGTCATCTCCTTCTCCTCCTGCCTTCAGTCTTTCCCAGCATCAGGGTCTTTTCCAATAAGTCAGTTCTTTGCATCAGGTGCCCAAGTATTGGAGTTTCAGCTTCACCATCAGTCCTTCCAAGAATATTCAGGACTAATTTCCTTTAGGATTGGCTGGTTGGACCTCCTTGCAGTCCAAGGGGCTCTCAAGAGTCTTCTCCAACACCGCAGTCAAACATCATCAGTTCTTAGGCATTCAGGTTTCTTTATAGTCCAACTTTTATATCTATACATGACTACTGGAAAAACGATAGCTTTGACTAGACAGACCTTTGTCAGCAAAGTAATGTCTCTGCCTTTTAATATGCTGTCTAGATTGGTCATAGCTTTTCTTCCAAGGAGCAAGCATCTTTTAATTTCATGTAGTCACCACCTGCAGTGATTTTGGAGCCCGCAAAAATAAAGTCTCTCACTGTTTCCACTGTTTCCCCATATATTTGCCATGAAGTGATTGGACTGGATGCCATGATCTTAGTTTTCAGAATGTTGAGTTTTAAGCTAATTGTTTTTACTCTCCTCTTTCACTTTGTGGCTCAAATGGTAAAACGTCCGCCTGCAATGTGGGAGACCCGGGTTTGATCCCTGGGTTGGGAAGATCCCTGGAGAAGGAAATAGCAGCCCACTCCAGTATTCTTGCCTGCAAAATCCCATGGACGGAGGAGCCTGGTAGGATACAGTTCATGGGGTCACAAAGAGTCGGACATGACTAAGTGACTTCACTTTCACTGTCATCAAAAGCCTCTTTAGTTCTTCATTTTCTGCCATAAGGGTGGTGTCATCTGCATATCTGAGGTTATTGCTGTTTCTCCCAGCAAACTTGATTCCAGCTTGTGTTTCATCCAGCCCAGCATTTCTCATGATGTGCTCTGCATATAAGTTAAATAAGTAGGATGACAATATACAGCCTTAATGTACTCTTTTCCTGATTTGGAACCAGTCTGTTGTTCCATGTCTAGTTCTAACTGTTGCTTCTTAACCTGCATACAGATTTTCAGGAGAAAGGTCAGGTGGTCTGGTATTCCCATCTCTAAGAATTTTCCACAGTTTGTAGTGATCCACACTGTCAAAGGCCTTGTTTGGCATAGTCAATAAAGTAAAAGTAGATCATATTTCAACAGAACATAAAAGAGCAAAAATGACTAATCAAGATAAACCTGATATGAAAAATATCAGATATTAAAATATTTTAGGACTTTCTTGTGAATTCTGTTTCTACCAGAGAAAGTAATTTCACAGAATTATGGAAAATTTAGTGTGTATGTATATATATATATATATATATATATATATATAACTGGGTGGTGGCATACATTTCATATCTGTCCTCGACAAATTTTTTGTTTCAGAAAAATTGATTTTGCATTCCTCCTTAATCAAGAAGTATCATAGCAATCTTAACTGAAATATCTCCTACCTTCTTTTATTGAGGGCTAAATCTCAACATTCTTTTGAGAGCAACATAAATACATCTATTTTATGAAGTTTCTAGTGATCTTATATACAACCTGTAAATACTGCTTACTCCTCTCAAACATATAACTCTCCTAATATCTACCTTTTAATGATGCCTTCTTTGAATGATCATTTTATGTCCCTCAAGTACAAGTCTTTCAAAAATTAAGATTTAGTATTTTTATATGGCTGTTATAACACCCTCCAACATATACTCAAAAAGACTTGATCCTGGGAATTCAATTTTCATCAAAAATGAACAATGTTCTTTTGTTTTAATACAATATTATTTGGATTGTAACAGTCATAATTTCAGAACAATTTTATAGGAATATAAAATTAGTTTCATCATGGCTCTTCTAATATGGAAGAGATAGGAACTTAGAGATGGGAGAAACAACAGGAAATGGAATAATTTATCCACCCGTGAATGCAGACAAACTGTATCTGCCACTAATTTGATTTATATTGGAGAAGGAAATGGCACCCCACTCCAGTACCCTTGCCTTGAAAATCCTATGGATGGAGGAGCCTGGAAGGCTGCAGTCCATAGGGTCGCTGAGGGTCGGATACGACTGAGCATCTTCACTTTCACTTGCATGCATTGGAGAAGGAAATGGCAACCCACTTCAGTGTTCTTGCCTGGAGAATCCCGGGGAGGGGGAGCCTGGTGGGCTGCCATCTGTGCGGTCACACAGAGTCGGACACGACTAAAGTGACTTAGCAGTAGCAGTAGCAGTAGTTGATTTACATACTCCATTCCAATTCCAGTGTTAGTTGCACATGAGCATTATTGTAATAAGATTTTATTATTCTTTATGCCAAAGAATATTCACACTACTGCACAATTGCACTCGTCTCACACGCTAGTAAAGTAATGCTTAAAATTCTCCAAGCGAGGCTTCAGCAATATTTGACCTGTGAACTTCCAGATGTTCAAGCTGGTTTTAGAAAAGGCAGAGGAACCAGAGATCAAATTGCCAACATCCGTTGGATCATGGAAAAAGCAAGAGAGTTTCAGAAAAACATCTATTTCTGCTTTACTGACTGTGCCAAAGCCTTTGACTGTGTGGATCACAATAAACTGTGGAAAATTCTGAAAGAGATGGGAATACCAGACCACCTGACCTGCCTCTTGAGAAATTTGTATGCAGGTCAGGAAGCAACAATTAGAACTGGACATGGAACAACAGACTGGTTCCAAATAGGAAAAGGAGTTCGTCAAGGCTGTATATTGTCACTCTGTTTATTTAACTTATATGCAGAATACATCATGAGAAATGCTGGACTGGGACAAACACAAGCTGGAATCAAGATTGCCGGGAGAAATATCAATCACCTCAGATATGCAGATGACACCACCCTTATGGCAGAAAGTGAAAAGGAACTCAAAAGCCTCTTGATGAAAGTGAAAGTGGAGAGTGAAACAGTTGGCTTAAAGCTCAACATTCAGAAAACGAAGATCATGGCATCCAGTCCCACCACTTCATGGGAAACAGATGGGGAAACAGTGGAAACAGTGTCAGACTTTATTTTTCTGGGCTCCAAAATCACTGCAGATGGTGACTGCAGCCATGAAATTAAAAGACGCTTACTCCTTGGAAGGAAAGTTATGACCAACCTAGATAGCATATTCAAAAGCAGAGACATTACTTTGCCAACAAAAGTTCGTCTAGTCAAAGCTATGGTTTTTCCTGTGGTCATGTATGGATGTGAGAGTTGGACTGTGAAGAAGGCTGAGCGCCGAAGAATTGATGTTTTCGAACTGTGGTGTTGGAGAAGATTCTTGAGGGTCCCTTGGGCTGCAAGGAGATCCAACCAGTCCATTCTGAAGGAGATCAGCCCTGGGATTTCTTTGGAAGGAATGATACTAAAGCTGAAATTCCAGTACTTTGGCCACCTCATGTGAAGAGTTGACTCATTGGAAAAGACTCTGATGCTGGGAGGGATTGGGGGCAGGAGGAGAAGGGGACGACAGAGGATGAGATGGCTGGATGGCATCACTGACTCGATGGACGCGAGTCTGGGTGAACTCTGGGAGTTAGTAATGGACAGAGGGGCCTGGTGTGCTGCGATTCATGGGGTCGCAAAGAGTCGGACATGACTGAGTGACTGATCTGATATAGATAGATATATATATATATATCTCCAGAAGTTCCTATAATTGCAGTGGTTAAAAATAATATAATAATGTGATAAAAATAACAAATGTTGTTCCATTTTTGTTCTGTTTTGAATTAAACCATAGTCTTATTCTTCTTTGCTTTTCTCCAGTATATAAATCATCCTCTCTTGGTAGTTGATGCTATTTGAGAAATCAGAAAAGTATTTTCAAATCAGAGATTTTAGAGAGGAAATATTCTCAGGTTTTTATATTGAGTTTTGATTGAATATGTATATATCATTTCTTTATCCATGGGGACAAATTATACAGTTTTGAGATCATTCCATTATCATCCTAGGTTTTAGAATAAAGCTGAAAGTTTTGAATTTATGAAAGAGTATTTTATTCATGAAACTCAAAAACTCTAAGCCTATATGTAAAGTGAAAAGTAAGCTGAATAAACATCAAGCTGAACTTTCCACCCAGCCAGTCCAGTTCTACTGTTTTAAATACAGCCTTTAGTTCACATAGTGGAAGTGTTTTCATTGGAGATTGATTACTGTTATTGTGGGGCTAGTTTGTATCAAATTTCACTTCTTACAACCCATTTCCTATCAGAGCTAATGGGTTTGCAGCTCATTTATAATGATCATATTGGCATGGATTTAGCTGATGTTTTCAAATCCTCTATAGGGGAAGTTTTTCCACTCTCCTGAGTACCTCTCAGCTGCAGGTAAAGAATGTTACAGCTGGATGAGAGAGCTAATTAGGGCCAATTATAGCCTGAGTGACCAGCGGTGGCATTAAAATGTCTGACAAAAATCTACCTTGTCCTTGCAACACATAGGTTTTAAAACTCTACAAAAACCTGTCTTGGAACATTAAACATCATAGAATGGCAGGTAATAAGCATATAAATTTAATAATCAAAAGGGGTATTGCCAAATGAATTCTGAAAGTGAGACTTCACTAGACACTTACACCAACTGCCAAAGGCATCTCAAAATTAATAGTAAATTTCAGATAGCTAATGAGGATCATCAAGGTTCTACAACAAATTTATAAGTAATAAATCTGGTGACCTAAATTTAATTCAACATACATACTCAAATTTTCTTATAAGTTCATTGGCTCAGCGTTTTGAAGAAATTATTTTCAGATTCTCTTTATTTTTATTTTATTCACTTTGTCCAATGGAAGACACAAATCTTTTATTCAGTGAGATTGTTTTTTGGCCAACTTCTTCATCTCTATTCATTCCATAGGATGTAGGACCTCATCTGGACCTTGGAAAGTATGGATGTTTGTGTAGACAGAAACAGAAGAGTAGAAACACTCTATTTTTCCTATGTTTTTATAGCATTTGTTTGACAAAAAATATGGTATGACTGAGGAATATGCAGAGGCAAAATAATTAGCAGCAAGTATTGAATTAAAGTTTGGAAGAAACATTAAATAACCATACATCATTTTCAAAATGCAGTTATGAAAAACTTTTCTTTTTTTTTTGGTCTAGCTGATCCACCTATCTCGCCAATATCTATCTGCTATGAATATAATTATTTATCTTGGAAACTATAGCATCATATTGTAAAATAAGCAGATGCTCTAAGCAGTGTTTAGAGGTAAATAATAATGAATAATTTTTTGAAATATTTTTACAAGGGCTAAAAATTGAAAATATCATAGAAAATATATAAACACATTTCATTCACATGCTTTATGCTTGAAAGGTAAATTTTAGATGTAGAAAATTGTATGAGAAATTTCCACTGCTTAATCAGCTTTTAATTTAAAACACAAAGCCTACATTTATTATAATTATGTATTTTATAATACACCATTTTCTGAAATTCACAGCTACAGTATGTAGTCATCACTTATAAGAATAATCAATAATTCCTGATAGGTTGAACACAACAAAATCAATTAGCATCTATCCAAAAACAAGGATTGTTTTTTTGGTATGCATTTCTAAACAGCTTAAAACAGTTGAAAATCTACATGATGAAAATGCACTTCATGGAATTGTTTGTCCTTACTCAAATTCAATCCCAGTTATGACCCTGAAAGATGATTAGTAAATTTGACTTTTTAATTACTATTTTGCATAATTCATTGACATTATAATGCAGTCATGCATTTGATTTTCAAGGTGCAGATGTGCTAATATGAAGCTATAATTTTCTCATTTAAATAACTCTTTTAGTAAAACCTTTAAATTGTTACAATTTTATTGTTTAGGACCTATTATTGTTCATTTTTAAAAAATGAATTCAGAAGTAAATTTTGAAGTCAGCTTGTGTTGTTATGGTAAATTGTTTAGGATAGTAGGAATCAAATGAAACCAGCATAATTTAAAAGGTATATTTTAGTGAAAACTACTTGATCACAGTTAAAGTATTTTTAAATGTAAAAAGTAGTTCAAATCAACACAAAATTATAGCCTAATAGAGCCAAATATAAAGTATAAAATCAAAAAATGAAAGGGAGGTTGTTTTTTGTTTCATTGTGTAACAGTAGCAAGGGCACAAAAAAATCTTAGTGTTCACCACAAGATGTTTAAGTGACACCATAGTTCTAAGCCAGATATATGGGTATGCATTTCTTATTTGGTTTCCAGAGATGAAGTTCAGTGTTTGTTTATGTGTAATGGCAAACTCCTATCAGCTGGGCAGCTCAGCTTCAACTCTGAAGAAAATGAAGAAAAAAGGTTGCATAATATAGAATTAGTCGCTCAAAAGAAGTGACAGAGTACACTATGTTTTTATTTAAAAACTCACTATGTTTTTTGTTTTTTTTCCTGCATACCAGAGGGACTTTTAAAATGATATAAATATTTCCAAATGAAGTGAAAGAACTTGCAAGCTAGGATTCTTGGCCATTGGTCCTATCCACCAGTGAGGTAAACTGCGAGCAATCAATCACCCCCACACATAGACAGTTGCTACCTACTTCGCCAACATAGATTTTTGTGCTATTGGTGCTGGGAACATTGACCAGCGAAACTGCTATTATTACAAACATGTGTGGCAATGCTGAATGAGACTTGTAGGGAATGATGTGGTAGAATGAATATTAGCATTTGGGACAAATGTTTCCTTAGGACGTATTATAAAAAGTACTTTCTCCATTTCCAAGCTCTGCTCTGCAGAATTCTTATTATAAGGATAATAGTATGAAAAGACCTCTGTGTTGCTCCTGGCATAGTCTACATTGATCCCTAGTAGGTAATCCCTCACAGCACTTTTACAGCATCTGGCTCTTGGTGCTCATAATGCAAAGTGAAGCATTGCACTCATGGCAAGGCTGATGAGCTGAGATTGGCTCCTGTTGAGATCCAATGTTGTACTTCTAGGTAGCATTATACTGTGTCCTATGATTCTTTCATGCTGATATATATTTTACCCTTTACTTACAAGTGGTGGTATAAAACATTGAAATAATAAGTTGATTTGATAATATGTAAATTAATTTGAAATTTATGAGGATAAATTTTCTGAAGTTCCCAGAAATTGCCAAACATTTGGAAATCATATTAAAAATGGTAATATGGAATTCTATATGCAGAGGCAAGAATGATGACATCTAAATAAGAAAGAAGCAGTCAATTTAAAAAAGGACATTTCACTAAGCCCTTAAGTATAAATTTACGATCCTAAATCCTATGTTAGACGATCTTTCTATTGAATTCTTTGTGTGATCTTCCTGCTTATATTGCTTTTACCTACATTCAGTGGGTTTTATTTTTAATAATATGAAAGCCATAAGCCCTGAATAGTAAAATTTCAAATGATGAAGCCCTTTGAATTTCAAATATACTTAAAGGAAGGCTTTCTGAATACCGTTCAAATGGCAACATAAAGCCAACCATTTTAAAGCCACTTAGAAATGAAGCCCAACTTCATGGACTATCGTAGTAATCTTTTCCTAATACTAAAGCTCTTAGAAATCTTTCAGTTAGGAAGGAGGTGACTAATTTTAGAGACAAGCTGACAAAGAGGAAACAGGAGAAATTAAAACACTTGTAGAATATTGTGTTGTATGTACATCATATTCTTAGACGTTTCCTTGTTCAGTAAGTTCCCCAGCTTTACCATTAACCTGAAGTGTTTATATCACTTGATAGCTTTACTGTAATGTTTCTAAGAAAGTTCAACTATTTTGCAGTTAAAACCTCGGTAATCTACATACAGCTATTACAGTAAGGCATATGTATGCATTAGATTCTGGCATGGGCATATGACTAGCCGGGGGCATGAAGAAGTGAATCAACAGCAGATTCTCGGCTGCAATGCTTTTGTGAGGTCACATAGAGTAAAGTGGTGAGCAGATTGAGTAGTAAGCATTATTCCTAGATTACAAAGATAATTACGTCTGTCTTGATCTTAAAATTTGTTCAGGTTTTTAAATAAAAGAATGAGTCAGTAGCCTAATGTTATTTACTTTGATGCTTTGTTTTTGTTTTATTCATAATAAATTGATACAGAACAAATTTTAGCTCAATAAAAAGTAATTTACATGAAATATAAAGGAAAACAAAAAAGCACAAAATAAAGGTGCAATTTTTTTTTTCAAAAAATACATATTTCATAGAAAAAGCAATGCCCAGGAGTCAATGAAGAACCTCATCAATTCAGTTCAGTTCATTCCCTCAGTCATGTCTGGCTCTTTGTGACTCCATGGATTGCAGCACATCAGGCTTCCCTGTCCATCACCAACTCCCGGAGTTTACCCAAACTCATGTCCATTGAGTTGGTGATGCCATCCAACCATCTCATCCTCTGTTGTCCCCTTCTCCTCCTGCCCTCAATCTTTCCCAGGATCAGGGTCTTTTCCAATGAGTCAGCGCTTTGCATCAGGTGGCCAAAGTATTGGAATTTCAGCTTCAACATCAGTCCTTCCTGTGAACACCCAGGACTGATCTCCTTTAGGAAGGACTGGTTGGATCTCCTTGCAGTCCAAGGAACTCTCAAGAGTCTTCTCCAACACCACAGTTCAAAAGCATCAATTCTTCCATGCTCAGCTTTCTTTACAGTCCAACTCTCACATTCATATGTGACTACTGGAAAAACCACAGTCTTGACTAGATGGACATTTGTTGATAAAATAATGTCTCTGCTTTTTAATATGCTGTCTAGGTTACTCATAACTTTGCTTCTAAGGAGTATGCATCTTTTAATTTAATGGCTGCAGTCACCATCTGCAGTGATTTTGGAGCCCAGAAAAATAAAGTCAGCAACTGTTTACCCATCTATTTGCCATGAAGTGATGTGACTGGATGCCATGATCTTAGTTTTCTGAATGCTGAGCTTTAAGCCAACTTTTCCACTCTCCTTTTTCACTTTCATCAAGAGGCTTTTTAGTTCTTCTTCATTTTCTGCCATAAGGGTGGTTTTATATGAGGTCATTGATATTTCTCCCAGAAATCTTGATTCCAGCTTGCTCTTCATCCAGCCCAGCGTTTCTCATGATGTACTCTGCATACAAGTTAAATAAGCAGGGTGACAATATACAGCCTTGACGTACTCCTTTTCCTATTTGGAACCAGTCTGTTGTTCCATGTCCAGCTCTAACTGTTGCTTCCTGACCTGCATACAGGTTTCTCAAGAGGCAGGTCAGGTGGTCTGGTACTCCCATCTCTTTCAGAATTTTCCACAGTTTATTGTGATCCACACAGTCAAAGGCTTTTGCATAGTCAATAAAGCAGAAATAGATGTTTTTCTGGAACTCTCTTGCTTTTTTGATGATCCAACAGATGTTGGCAATTTAATCTCTGGTTCCTCTGCCTTTTCTAAAATCAGCTTGAACATCTGGAAGGTCACAGTTCATGTAATGCTGAATCCTGGCTTGGAGAATTTTGAGCATTACTTTGCTAGCCTGTGTGATGAGTACAATTGTGAGATAGTCTGAGCATTCTTTGGCTATGCCTTTTTTGGGGATTGGAATGAAAACTGACCTTTTCCAGTCCTGTGGCCACTGCTGAGTTTTCCAAATTTGCTGGCATATTGAGTGCAGCACTTTCACATAGGATAAAATATTTAGGAAGTTATTCATGAATAGTTAGAATCTCAGAAGTCTCCATAGCACTGCATACTAAAGCAGGTAGTATATGCAGTCCATAGGTATTTTGAGAAATCCTGGTGGCTCAGATGGTAAAGAAACTGCCTAAATAACAGCAACACTTCCATCATTGTCAATCACATAACTGTTTTTTTTTTTTTTTCTTGAAAATAGCTGATTTAGTTAGCTCTGCCAGAAAGTCCGATATTTGGATGACACAGCATGTGAAACACATATTTAATGTGTTTAAAGGAAACAAAATTTGAAGAGAAGATTAGTAAATTGGAACAAAGACTAGAAAATAATTCAGCAAAAAAGAAATGAGAGTGGAAAACTAGAAAAAAATTAACAAGAAACATACATAATACAAGTATAGTGTAATATACATTCAATTAGAGTCTCAGAAGTGAAGAAAAATATATAGTAGAAGGACTCTTTTGAGACATAATGGCTAATAATTTCCTAGAAATGTTGAAATACATGAATTAGTTATAGGGCGCATGTTGTATATCAAGCATGATAAATCGAAAAATAAGGAAAGAAAAAAAAGTAAACCCATATATGTGGAATTACCAGAATAAAGACATTTTCAAAAAATTTGTAACAAATTGGTATCATACAAATCAAGATATCTAAACGAAGTGAAACGTCTTTGGCATCTTTGTTTTGAAATGTTTATATAAAATGATTACCCTTTAGTGTTTAAATTTTTAAAAATCAGTATTAATCTACATTATTCCTAAACATATTTATCTTTTAGGATCAAAATGCCAAAATATTTATTGCACAGTCTGTCCAATAATTTTATCATTTTTAATGTATTTTCAAGCACAATTAAGAACAGTATTACTTTACATTCAAAACAATCCAATTCATTGACAAAATATATCAACTGCTACCCTGAGCAGTGGTTCTATCCTACAGTTTCTCTCATGGTTCCTCTTCTATTTGCTGAATTAAATTCTTTGTTGTTCAGTCACTAAGTCGTGTTGAACTCTTTGTGATGCTATGGACTGTTCACGGTTGATTTCCTTTAGAATTGACTACTCTTTAGTAGTTTATTGTTATTATTAATATTGAGGGCATTACACTATGTACTCACTATTGTACACATAAAGACCTATTTCTTGTATTCTCAGTTGTAAATGAAAGCATAGCTAGATATTAAATTTTAGATTGAGTCATTTATTTAACATGTTATTGGTAATACATTTTTATCTCCATCCTGCTATTTTCCTTGATGAAGACTGACAGTAACTATTTACTTGTAAAATTTATCCTTGGTAATTTCAGATGCTTTCTTTGATATTTTGAAATTTCACTGATATGTCTGCATGTGGATTTATTTTTAATGTAGCCTATACTTGGAGAGTACTTTGCATCTGAGTTCTCTTGTTTTTCCAAATTTTTAAAATTTCTCAGCAATTGTTTCTATAAATGTGATTCACAGTAATTCTCTCTGTTCTCTCATCAAGAACTGATATTAGATTACCATTGGGAATTCTTGATTTATCCTTGATGTTTTAAATGTTGCTTCTTGTTTTTATCTCATTGTCTTTTCTATTCTGATCAGGTGTGGTCCATTTTCTGATTTCCAACTTATTTTTATCTCATTGTTTTCCTATATATGTATTTTTATTTTAGTATTTACTTTTTAAATTTATGCATTTCACTTTTATAGATTTTTTCATATTTTATTTTTGTTTCATAATATGTTCTTTTAAAGATAGCTATTCTATATTATTAATAAATCTACCAAATATTTTTAATATCTTATTTTAAAATCTTTGTTAGATAGAGCTATTAAATGATTTTCATATGGAGTGAATTTCTATTCTGATTATGGATTATGTTAACTTTCCTGGTGTTAAATTTCTTCTTGGTGTTTGCAGGCTTAAATTACAGGCGTTTTTGTGTCTGTTTTCTCATTCTTTTTCTGTCTTGATTACAATTTCTGTGTTAACATATAACTGTCTAAGTATTTTGTAACCTACATCCAGACTCAAGGGTCATTTCTTATCATGTGTGGTTAACTAGATCAAGTTAGCAAGTTGGTGACTTAAATTTGCTTTTGATGTTAAAGATATACTCTTGCATGTTGTGTATATTCCCATCCATTTGAAATTGTGTCAGTCTGATGGGTTAAAAACAATTCCTCATTATTATCCTTTCATTTTCAATTTTTGCTTTTGGAGTATAGCTGATTTACAATGTTGTTTGTTTATGCTAAACAGCAAAATGGGTTAGTTATACATGTACATATATATATATATATATACTTTTTTAAAAATTCTATTTCCATATAATTCATTACAGAGTGTTGAGTAGGGATCCCAAGCTATAAAGTAGGTTCTTATTAGTTATCTATTTTATATATAGTAGTGTGTATATGTCAACCCCAATCCCCAATTTATCTTTCCTTACTTTTTGCCTTCATAGCCATAAATTTGTTTTATATATCTAGGAATTAATTTCTGTTTTGTAAATAGTCTTGTTGATAACATTTTTTAAGATTCTAGATATAAGTGATATACGGCATTTTTTCTTCTCTTTCTGACTTACTTCATTCAATAGGACAATCTCAAATCCCATCCTTGTGTGTGTGTGTGTGTGTGTGCATGCTCAGTCTCATGGGCTGTAGCCCCAAGGTTCCTCTGTACCTAGAATTTCCTGGGCAGGAATATTGGAGTGGGTTGTTACTACCTACTCTCAGGGATCTTCCAAACCCAGGTACTGAACCCACATTTCTTGTATCTCCTGCATTGGCAGGTGTATTCTTTACCACTGTGCCACCTGCACGCTCTCAGGGTCTATCCATGTTGCTGCAAATGGCATTATTCTGTAATTTTTTATGGATGAATAATATTCCATTGTATGTATGTACTAAATCTTCTTTATCCATCCGTCTATTGATAGGCATCTATGTTGCTTCCATGTCCTGGCTATTATAAATAGTGCTGCAATGAACATTAGGGTACATGTATCCTTTCGAACTATAGTTTTCTCTGTCTATACGCCAAGGAGTGGGATTGCTGGATCATATGGTAGTTCTATATTTAGGTATTTAAGGAACCTCCAAATTGTTTTCTATAGTGACTTTTCCACTTTGATTATTGGATTATTTCTTTTCCTGCTCTGATTGCAGGACATCCAAAACTATGTTGAATATAAGTGGTGAGAGTAAACATCCTTATCTAATTCTTGATCTTAGAAGAAATGCTTTTAGTGTTTTACCATTGAGAATGATGTTTCCTGTGGGTTTGTCATTGTATTTGCTCTATGTCCACTCTCTGGAAAGTTTTTTTTTTTTTTTAATCATAAATGGGTGTTGAATTTTTAAAAAAAATTTTTCTGCATCTATTGGGATGATCATATGGTTTTTATTCTTTAGTGTGTTAACTTGGTATATCATATTGATTTATGTATGTAATCTGCATATCTGAGGTTAATTGATATTTTTCCTGGCAATCTTGATTCCAACATGTGTTTCATCCAGTCTGGCATTTCTCATGATGTACTCTGCATGTAAGTTAAATTAGCAGGGTGACAATATACAGCCTTGTGGTACTCCTTTTCCAATTTGAAACCAGTCTATTGTTCCATGTTCGGTTGTAACTGTTGCTATTTGACCTGCATACAGATTTCCCAGGAGGCTGGTGAAGTGGTCTGGTATTCCCATAACTTAAAAAATTTTCCACAGTTTGTAGTGATCCACACTGTCAAAGTGTTTGGCATAGTCAATAAAGAAGAAGTAGGTATTTTCCTGGAACTCTTTTGTCTTTTCAATGATCCAGCCTATGTTGGCAATTTGATCTCTGGTTCCTCCGCCTTTTCTAAATCCAGCTTGAACATCTGGAAGTTCTTGGTTCACGTTTGTTGAAGCATGGCTTGGAGAATTTTGAGCATTACTTTGCTAGTGTGTGAGATGAGTGCAATTGTGTGGTAGTTTGAACATTCTTTGTCGTTGCCTTTCTTTGGTATTGGAATGAGAACTGATCTTTTCCAGTCCTGTGGTCACTGCTGAGTTTCCATATTTGTATTTTTTTATTTCCTTTTGTAACATTTCCTTTTGTTTTTTATTTTCTTTTATATTTCCTTTTGTATTTTTATTTAAATATTTATATTTCTTCAGTGATCCATTAGTTGTTTGATAACATATTGTTTACCCTCCACATGTTTAGATTTTGCTATTTTTTTCCTTGTTGATTTCTAATTTCATGATTTCAATTTTCTTAAATTTACCAAGGCTTGATTCATGACTCAAGATATGATGTCTCCTGGAGAATGTTCCATGTGCACCTTTGAGGAAAGTATATTCTGCTGCTTTCAGATAGCATATCCTATAGACATTGATTAAGTCTATCTAGTCTAATAAGTCATCTGCTATTTGTCTTCCTTATTTTTCTGTCTGGATGATCTGTCTATTGATGAAAGTGGGTATTAAATTTCCCCACTATTATTGTGTTGTTGTTGATTTCCCCTTTTATGACTGTTAGCATTTGCCTTATATATTAAAGTGCTGCTATGTTGGTTGCATATATGTTTACAATTATTATATCTTCTTCTTTGATTGATTTCTTTATCATTATGCATGTTCTTCCTTGTCCCTTAAAACAAGAGTCTTCATTTTAAAGTTGATTTTGTCTGATATGAGTATTCCTGAGCCAACTTTCTTTTGATTCCAATTTGCATGGGAGATCTTTTTTTATCCCTTCACTTTCAGTCTGTATGTTTCCCTAGGTTTGAAATGGTTCTGTCATAGACAGGATATATATATATATATCTTGTTTTTGTATCCATTCAGCCAGTCTGCGTCTCTTGGTAGGAACATTCAATCCATTTATATTTAGAGTAATTATCTGTATGTATGTTCCTATTGCCATCCTCTTAATTGTTTTGGGTTTACTTTTGTAGGTCTTTTTTCTTCCCTTCCCCTTTTGTTCTTTTCCCTTGCAGTCTGATGACCATTTTTAGTATGGTACTTGGGTTGATTTTTTTCTTTGTTTTTATGTATCTCTCATAGTTTTGGAGTGTGCTGCCTCCATGAGGTTTTGATTTAGCAGTCTCTATATGCACAAATTTGTTTTAAGTGGTGAGTCTCTTTTCCACTCAGAGAAAGTCCTTTAGAATTTGTTGTAAGGCTAGTTTGGGGGTACTGAATTCTCTTAGCTTTTTCTTATCTTTATACTTTTTAATTTTTCCATCAACTATGCATTAGAATCTTGCTTGGTAGAGTATTCTTGTGTGGAAGTTTTTGCCTTTCAACACTTGAAACATATTATACCATTCCCTTCTAGTCTACAGAGTTTCTGCTGATAAATAAATTGATAGCCTTATGGGGATTCCCTTGTGTGTTATTTGCTGCTTTTCCCTTATTGCTTTTAGTATTTTTTCATGTTTAATTTTTATCAATTTGATTAATATGTGTCTCTCTGTGTTCTTCCTTGTGTTCATCTGTATGGGATTCTCTACACTTTCTGAACTTGTTTCCTTTCTCATGTTGGTGTAGTTTTTGCTAGAAAATCTTCCACTTCCATTATTTTCTGAGTCCCTTTCTCTTTCCCTTTTCCTTCTGATAACTCCTACAATGTGGATGTTGGTATATTTAATATTGTCCAAGAGGTCTCTTTATTGACTATGCCAAAAACTTTGTGTGGATCACAATAAACTGGAAAATTTTGAAACAGATGGGAATAAAGATCACCTGACCTGCCTCTTGAGAAACTATATGCAAGTCAAGAAGCAACAGTTAGAACTGGACATGGAACAACAGACTGGTTCCAAATAGGGTAAGGAGTACGTCAAGGCTGTATATTGTCACCCTGCTTATTTAACTTCTATGCAGAGTACACCATGAGAAACTTTGGGCAGGAAGAAACACAAGCTGGAATCAAGATTGCCGGGAGAAATATCAATAACCTCAGATATGCAGATGACACCACCCTTATGGCAGAAAGTGAAGAGGAACTCAAAAGCCTCTTGAGGAAAGTGAAAGTGGAGAGGGAAAAAGTTGGCTTAAAGCTCAACATTCAGAAAACAAAGATCATGGCATCTGGTCCCTTCACTTCATGGGAAATAGATGGGGAAACAGTGGAAACAGTGTCAGATTTTATATTTTTGGGCTCCAAAATCACTGCAGATGGTGACTGCAGCCATGAAATTAAAAGATGCTTACTCCTTGGAAGAAAAGTTATGAGCAACCTAGATAGCATATTGAAAAGCAGAGACATTACTTTGCCAACAAAGGTTCGTCTAGTCAATGCTATGATTTTTCCTGTGGCCATGTATGGATGTGAGAGTTGGACTGTGAGGAAGGCTGAGTGACGAAGAATTGATACTTTTGAACTGTGGTGTTGGAGAAGACTCTTGAGAGTCCCTTGGACTACAAGGAGATCCAACCAGTCCATTCTGAAGGAGATCAGCCCTGGGATTTCTTTGGAACGAATGATGCTGAACCTGAAACTCCAGTATTTTGGCCACCTCATGCGAAGCGTTGACTCATTGGAAAAGACTCTGATGCTGGAAGGGTTGGGGGCAGGAGGAGAAGGGACGCCAGAGGATGAGATGGCTGGATGGCATCACTGACTCGATGGAAATGAGTCTGAGTGAACTCCGGGAGTTGGTGATGGACAGGGAGGCCTGGCGTGCTGCGATTCATGGGGTTGAAAAGAGTTGGACATGACTGAGCGACTGAACTGAACTGATATATGTTGAATTTTAAGCCCTTATCAGTTCAGTTCAGTCACTCAGTTGTGTCCAGCTCTTTCTGACTGCATGAATCACAGCACGCCAGGCCTCCCTGTCCATCACCAACTCCCAGAGTTCACTCAGACTCACGTCCATTGAGTCAGTGATGCCATCCAGCATTCTCATCCTCTGTCGTCCCCTTTGTCTCCTGCCCTCAATCCCTCCCAGCATCAGGGTCTTTTCCAATGAGTCAATTCTTTGCATGAGGTGGCCAAAGTACTGGAGTTTCAGCTTCAACATCACTCATTCCAATGAATACCCAGGACTGATCTCCTTTACAATGGATGGGTTGGATTTCCTTGGGACTCTCAAGAGTCTTCTCCAACACCACAGTTCAGAAACATCAATTCTTTGGTGCTCAGGTTTCTTCACAGTCCAACTCTCATATCCATACATGACCACTGGAAAAACCATAGCCTTGACTAGACGGATCTTTGTTGGCAAAGTAACATCTCTGCTTTTCAATATACTATCTAGGTTGGTCATAACTTTTCTTCCAATGGCTCCAAAATCACTGGAGATGGTGATTGCAGCCATGAAATTAAGCCCTTATAGGTCATACCATTTGCAAATTTTCTTCCTTTCAGTAACTTGTCTTTAATTTGCCACTATTTCCATTGCTATACAAAAGTTTTTATGTTTAATTAGGTTCTATTTGTTTGTTTTTGATTTTATTTCCTTTATGTGACAGTTCCAAAAAAAATGTTGCTGTGATTTATGTCAAAGCATGTGCTGCCTATGTTTTCCTCTAAAAGTTTTATAGTATCCAGGCTTAAATTTAGGTGTTTAATCCATTTGGAATTTATTTTTTGTACACATTGTTGAGAGTGTTCTAAAGTCCAGTTTTCTCAGCACCACTTATTGAACAGACAGTTTTTTATTCACTGTATATTCTTGCCTCCTTTGTAGTAGATCAACTGACCATAAGTGGTGTATGGGGTTATTTCTGGGCTTTTGTTCCATTGATCTATATGTCAGTTTTTGTGCCAGTTCAGTTCAGTTCAGTCACTCAGCGGTGTCTGACTCTGCGACCCCATGAATCACAGCACACGAGGACTCTCTGTCCATCATCAACTCCCGGAGTTCACTCAGACTCATGTCTATCGAGTCAGTGATGCCATGCAGCCATCTCATCCTCTGTTGTCCCCTTCTCCTCCTGCCCCCAATCCCTCCCAGCATCAGAGTCTTTTCCAATGAGTCAGCTCTTTGCATGAGGTGGCCAAAGTACTGGAGTTTCAGCTTTAGCATCATTCCTTCCAAAGAAATCCCAGGCTGATCTCCTTCAGAATGGACTGGTTAAATCTCCTTGCAGTCCAAGGGACTCTCAAGAATCTTCTCCAACACCCCAGTTCAAAAGCATCAATTCTTTGATGCTCAGCTTTCTTCACAGTCCAACTCTAACATCCATACATGACCACTGGAAAAACAGTAGCCTTGACTAGATGGACTTTGTTGGCAAAGTAATGTCTCTGCTTTTCAATATGCTATCTAGGTTGCTCATAACTTTTCTTCCAAGGAGTAAGCGCCTTTTAATTTCATGGCTGCAATCACCATCTGCAGTGATTTTGGAGCCCCAAAAAATAAAGTCTGACACTTTCCACTGTTTCCACATCTATTTCCCATTGAGTGATGGGACCAGATGCCATGGTCTTCGTTTTCTGAACGTTGAGCTTTAAGCCAACTTTTTCCCTCTCCACTTTCACTTTCCTCAAGAGGCTTTTTAGTTCCTCTTCACTTTCTGCCATAAGGGTGGTGTCATCTGCATATCTGAGGTTATTGATATTTTCCCCAGCATTCTTGATTCCAGCTTGTGTTTCTTCCTGCCCAGCGTTTCTCATGGTGTACTCTGCATAGAAGTTAAATAAGCAGGGTGACAATATACAGCCTTGACATACTCCTTATCCTATTTGGAACCAGTCTATTGTTCCATGTCCAGTTCTAACTGTTGCTTACTGACCTGCATATATGTTTCTTAAAAAGTACGTCAGGAGGTCTGGTATTCCCATCTCTTGAAGAATTTTCCACAGTTTATTGTGATTCACACAGTCAAAGGTTTTGGCATAGTCATTAAAGCAGACATAGATGTTCTTCTGGAACTCTCTTGCTTTTTCCATTATCCAGAGGATGTTGGAAATTTGATCTCTGGTTCCTTTGCCTTTCTAAAACCAGCTTGAACATCTGGAAGGTCACGGTTCACATATTGTTGAAACCTGGCTTGGAGAATTTTGAGCATTACTTTACTAGCGTGTGAGATGAGTGCAACTGTGCGGTTGTTTGAGCATTCTTTGGCATTGCCTTTCTTTGGGATTGGAATGAAAACTGACCTTTTCCAGTCCTGTGGCCACTGCTGAGTTTTCCAGATTTGCTGCATACTGAGTGCAACACTTTCACAGCATCATCTTTCAGGGTTTGAAATAGGTCAAGTGGAATTCCATCATCTCCACTAGCTTTGTTCGTAGTGATGCTTTCTAAGACCCACTTGACTTCACATTCCAGGATGTCTGGCCTTAGGTGAGTGATCACACCATCGTGATTATCTTGGTCGTGAAGATCTTTTTTGTACAATTCTTCTGTATATTCTTACCACTTCTACTTAATATGTTCTGCTTACCATACTGCTTTGATGACTGTAGCGTTGTAGTATAGTCTGAATTCAAAGAATTCATTTCCTCCCACTCAGTTCTTCTTTCTCGAGATTGTTTTGACTTTTGGAGGTCTTTTGTGTGTCAATTGAAACTAACAAAAATTTTGTTCAACTTCTGTGAAAATTCCATTGCTAATTTGATAGAGTTTGCATTGAATCTGTAGATTACCTTCGTTATTGTGGTCATTTTAATAGTATTGAACCTTTCAATCCAAGAGTATAGTATAATCTTTTCATCAATTTATGCCTTCAATTTTTTCATCAGTGTCTTATAAATTTAAAAGTAGTGGTCTTTTGCCTCCTTAAGTAGTTTATTCATAGGTATTTTATTTTATTTTGTTTTATTTATTTTTTATGTGATGGTAAATGGGATTGTTTGTTTAATTTCTCTTTCTGGTAGTTTGTTGCTAATGAATAGAAATGCAGCAGATTTCTGTGTATTAAATTCATATCTTGCAGTTTTACCAAATTCGTAGATGAGCTCTCAAAGTTTTCTGGTTGCATCCTTAAGATTTTCTATGTACAGCATCATGTCATTTGCAAGCAGTGACAGTTTTACTTCATGCTTTCCAATTTGGATTCCTGTAATATCTTTTTCTTCTCCGATTGTTGTGCTTAGGACTTCCAAAATTATGTTGAATAGAAGTGGTGACAGTGGGCCTTCTGGTATTGTTCTTGATCTTTGAAGGAATGGATTCAGCTTTTCACCATTGGGTATATTAGTTCTGAGTTTGTCATATGTGGCCTTTTTTATGTACGGTATGTTAACTCTATGCACACTTTTGGAGAATTTGAATCATAAATAAATGTTGTATTTTATCAAAACCTTTTTCTGCATCTATTGAGATTTTCATATGGGTTCTACTCTTTAATTTGGTAATATGCTGTATCATATTCATTAACTTATAGACATTGAAAAATCCTTGCATCCCTGGGATAAACCCCTCATGATCATGATGTATGATCCTTTTAGTGTATTGTTGGATTTGAGTTCAGTTCTGTTCAGGCTCAGTCGTGTCTGACTCTTTGCAACCTCATTGGATGCAGCACACCACACCTCCCTGTCCATCACCATCCCTGGAACTTACTCAAAATCAGGTCCACTGACTCGGTGATGCCATCCAACAATCTCATGCTCTGTTTTCCCATTCAACTCCTGCCTTCAATCTTTCCCAGCATCAGGGTCTTTTCAAATGAGTCAGCTGTTCTCATCAGGTGGCCAAAGGATTGGAGTTTCAGCTTCAATATCAGTCCCTCCAATGAATATTCAGGGTTGGTTTCCTTTAGGATGAACTGGTTGGATCATCTTGCAATCCAAGGGGCTCTCAGCTTTCTTTATAGTCCAACTCTCACATCCATGCATAACTACTGGAAAAACCACAGCCTTGACTAGATGGACCTTAGTTGGTAAGATAATATCTCTTATAGTATGCTGTCTAAGTTGAATATAACTTTTCTTCCAAGGAGCAAGCATGTTTAATTCTCATGGCTGCAGTCACCATCTAAAGTGATTTTGGAGCCCAAAAAGATAAAGTCTGTGACTATTTCCATTGTTTCCCCATCTATTTGCCATGAAGTTATGGGACCCGATGCTATGATCTTAGTTTTCTGAATGTTGATTTTTAAGCCACCTTTTTCACTCTCAACTTTCACTATCATCAAGAGGCTCTTTATTTCTTCTTCACTTTCTACCGTAAGGGTCGTGTTATCTGCATATCTGAGGTTATCGATATTTCTCCCAGCAATCTTGATTCCAGCTTGTGCTTCATCCAGCCCAGAGTTTTTCATGATGTACTTTGCATATAAGATAAATGAGCAGGGTGACAATATACAGCCTTGATGTACTCCTCTTCCTATTTGGAACCAGTCTGTTGTTCCATGTCCAGCTCAAACTGTTTCTTCCTGACCTGCAGGCAGATTTCTCAAGAGGCAGGTCAGAAGGTCTGGTATTCCCATCTCTTTCAGAATTTTCCACAGTTTATTGTGATCCACAAAGTCAAAGGCTTGGGTGTAGTCAATAAGGCAGAAATAGATGTTTTTCTGGAACTCTTTTGCCTTTTTGATGATCCAGCAGATGTTGGCAATTTGATCTCTGGTTCCTCTGCCTTTTCTAAATCAAGCTTGAACATCTGGAAGGTCACAGTTCACGTATTGCTGAAGCCTGGCTTGGAGAATTTTGAGCATTACTTTACTAGCATGTGAGATGAGTGTAATTGTGTGGTAGTTTGATCATTCTTTGGCATTGCTTTTCTTTGGGATTGGAATGAAAACTGACATTTTGCAGTGCTTTGGCCACTGCTAAGTTTTATAAATTTGCTGGCATATTGAGTGCAGCAGTTTTACAGCATCATCTTTTAGGATTTAAAATAGCTAACTGGAATTCTATCATTTCCACTAACTTGTTCATAGTGATGCTTCCTAGGCCCACTTGACTTCACATCCTAGGATGTCTGGCTCTAAGTGAGTGATCACACCATTGTGATTATCTAGGTCATGAAGATCTGTTTTGTACAGTCCTTCTGTGAATTCTTGCCACCTGTGCTTAATATCTTTTGCTTCTGTTACTTCACTACCATTTCTGTCCTTTATTGTGCTCATCTTTGCATGAAATGTTCCCTTGGTATCTCTAATTTTCTTGGAGAGATCACTAGTCTTTCCCATTGTAATGGTTTCCTCTATTTCTTTGCACTGATCACTGAGGAAGGCTTTCTTATCTCTTCTTGCTATTCTTTGGAATTCTTCATTCAAATGGGTATATCTTTCCTTTTCTCCTTTGCTTTTGTCTTCTCTTCTTTTCACAGCTATTTGTAAGGCCTCCTCAGACAGCCATTTTGCTTTTCTGCATTTCTTTTTCTTGCGGAATATCTTGATCTCTATCCTATACAATGTCACAAACTTCCATCTGTAGTTCATAATGCACTCTATCAGGTATAGTCCCTTAAATCTATTTCTCTCTTCCTTTGTATAATCATTTGGGATTTGATTTAGGTCATACCTAAATGGTCTAGTCGTTTTCCCTACTTTCTTCAATTTAAGTCTCAATTTGACCATAAGGAGTTCATGATCTGAGCCACAGGCAGCTCCCTCTTGTTTTTGCTGACTGTATAGAGCTTCTCCATCTTTGGCTGCAAAGAATATAATCAATCAGATTTCAGTGTTGACCATCTGGTGATGTCCAAGTGTAGAGTCTTCTTGTGTGTTTGGAAGAGGGTGTTTGGTAAGACCAGTGTGTTCTCTTGGCAGAACTCTATTTTCCTTTGCCCTGCTTCATTCTGTACTCCAAGGCCAAATTTGCCTGTTACCCCAGGTGTTTCTTGACTTCCTCCTTTTGCATTCCAGTCCCTTATAATGAAAAGAACATCTTTTTTGGATGTTAATTATAGAAGGTCTTGTAAGTCTTCATAGAGCCGTTTAACTTCAGCTTCTTCAGCATTACTGGCCAGAGCATAGACTTGGATTACCGTAATATAGAATGGTTTGCCTTGGAAACGAACAGAGATCATTCTGTTGTTTTTGAGACTGCATCCAGTTACTGCATTTTGGAGTCTTTTGTTGACTATGATGGCTACTCCATTTCTTCTAAGGGATTCTTGCCCACAGTCGTAGATATAATGGTCATCTGAGTTAAATTCACCTATTTCAGTCCGTTTTAGCTCACTGATTCCTAAAATGTCAACGTTCACTCTTGCCATCTCCTGTTTGACTACTTCCAATTTGCCTCAATTCATTGACCTAACATTCCAGGTTTCTATGCAATATTGCTATTTACAGTTGGAGCCTGCTTCCATTACCCGTCATATCCACAACTGGGTGTTGTTTTTGCTTTGGCTTCATCTCTTCATTCTTTCTGGAGTTATTTCCCCACTGATCTCCAATAGCATATTGGGCACCTACCATCCTGGGGGGTTCATTTTTTAGTGTCCTATTTGCTTGCCTTTTCATACTGTTCATGGGTTCTGAAGGCAGGAATATCGAAGTGGTTTGCCATTCCCTTCTCCAGTGAACCACATTTTGTCAGAACTCTCCACCATGACCCGTCCATCTTGGGTGGCCCTACAGGGCATGGCTCATAATTTCATTGAGTTAGACAAGGCTGTGGTCTATGTGATCAGATTGGTTAGTTTTCTGTGATGGTGCTTTTCAGTCTGTCTGTCCTCTGATGGAGAAGGATAAGTGACTTATGAAAAAGTTCCTGATGGGAAAGACTGACTGAGTGGGATACTGGGTCTTGTTCTGATGGGCAGGGCCATGCTCAGTAAATCTTTAATCCAATTTTATGTTGAAGGGTGGAGCTCTGTTCCCTTCCTATTTACCTGGGGCCAAACTATGGTGGATGTAATGAAGATAATGGTGACCTCCCTCAAAAGATCCCAGGCATGTACTGCTGCAGTCTGTGGCCCCAACCCCACAGCAGGCCACCACTGACCCAAGCCTTCACTGGAGACTCCCAGACACCCACAGGCATGTCTCCTGGGGGGTCACTGTTCCTTTGTCCTGGGTCCTGGTGCACAAGATTTTGTTGTGCTCTCCATGAGTCTATTTCCCAGTCCTATGTAAGTTCTGGCAGCTCTATAGTGGGGTTAATGATGACCTCCTCCAAGGGGACTTATGCTGTACCCACACCCAGAGCCCCTGTCCCTGCGGCAGACCACTGCTAACCCGTACCTCCACAGGAGATGCTCAAACACAGTTCTGTCCCAGTATCTGTGGGGTCCCTGGGTCCTGGTACGCACAAGGTTTGTTTGAGCCCTATGAGTGCCTTTGGCAGGAATGGGGTTTGATCCTAAATGCAAATTCACCCCTCCTACCATCTTGCTGGGGCTTCTCCTTTGCCCCTGGATGTGGGGTATCTCCTCCCAACCACTCCAATGCCTATGGTCTTACTAGGGTTTTTCTGACCTTGGCCATGGATATCTCCTTAATTTTCTCATATTTTGTTGAGGAAGGTATCTATTTCTGTGTACCACTTTATACATCATTTAAAAACTTAAGCTAATATAATTTCACATCTTTCTTCCCAGCTCTTATTCTACTGTTGTCATATATTTTATCTGTATATATATTATAATATACTATTCTTTTTATTCAATGCTTAGCTGTCTTTTAAGGAGATTTATATGATAAGAAATATATGTACTTACCTAAGAAATTAACATTTCTGGTGCTATGTATTTTTGTATGTTGATTCATATTTCTCTGTGATATAACTTTACTCGTGTCTGAAGACATTTCTCTGTTTCTTATGACTGTTTAGGTAGTGTACTATTTCAGCTTTTTTCTGTCTGAAAAGTACTTCGCCTATGATTTTTTAAATGTATGTTAACTGGAATAGACTTCTAGATAGTTAAATTATACATTCAGTACTTGAGAAATGTTACTCCATTCTCATCTCACATCATTTCTGCAAAAAAAAAAAAAACTATATATAGTTTTTTTTTTTTTTTTTCTTTTGTAAAATTTGTTTTACTCTGTTGCCTGTAAGTTCTTCTTATTATCACTGGTTTTGAGCAACTTGATTATGGTGCATTTTGGTATAGTTTTCTTTTGGTATTTTGTGACTGGGGTTTATACTTTTTGAACTTGAATTATTGAATCAGTTTGTTTTTATTTTTATCAAATTTGAAGATAATTCAAATAATTGTTTTTAACCTTCAAATATTTTTTCTGTTCCTTTTTATTCCTTTAGGAATTCTAACACATGTATATTAGATAGCTTGAAGTTTTACCATTGTTTATTAATAATCTTTTTAATTTTTAAAATTTTGTTTTCAATATTTTCTTAATACTGGATGTTTTCTCTTTCTGTTTATTTTAAGATTGACTAGTGTTTTCTTCTGCAATATTTAAATTGTTAATTTTAATCAGTATATCATGTGGAATTTTGAATTCATATTTAAAAAATAGAAATAAATAAAAGCATTATCAAAGGGGTTCAAACTGCCTAATGAAGGATCAATAAATTGTATCTTATTAATGGAATATGAATTAAATGGGGGAGCTTGATCTTAAGATTAACTAAAAGAGAATTTGGAATATTTTGTGTATTTTTGATATTAGAATAAAGTAGAATAATGCTGCACAAAGGAAACTTTTCATTCAGATAATATTAAGTATAGAATGAAATGTTTTTTAAGGTAATGTTTCCTGTCAGAAATTTTAAAGTTTAGCCCACTGAGAAGATGTACATAAGGTAGACATTTGTATTATATTAATTTTAGTTTTAAAATCTGTATTAAAAATTGCTCTACACATTTCTTACTAAGGAACATAAAAATTAACTTTTAAATTTTTTACTTAGAAATCATTGTAGATTCAAAAAAAAAAAAAAAACAAGTAAGCAAGATATTGTGTACCCTTTATCCAATTTCTTCAAAGGTATCATCTTGCAAACTATAGCACAATATAACAATTAAGATTTTGACAGTGAGAATGTCCACATATCTTATTCAGATTTCTTGAGTTAGTTGCACTAATTTGTACATGTAGGCATGGATTTCCCTGGTGGCTCAGATGGTAAAGCGTCTGTCTACAATGCGGGAGACCCGAGTTCGAGCCCTGGGTTGGGAAGATACCCTGGAGAAGGAAATGGCAATCTACTCCAGTACTATTGCCTGGAAAATCCCATGGACAGAGGAGCCTGGCAGGCTGCAATCTATGGGGTCGCAAAGAGTCAGACACGATTGAGGGACTTTACTTCACTTCACTTCTTCAGGCATGTATACATTTGCTTGCATGCTCAGTCACTTCAATCATGCCTGACTCTGCAACTCCATGGACTGGTAGCTTGCAAGCCTCCTATGTCCATGAGATTTTCCTGGGCAAGAATACTGGAGTGGGTTGCCATGACCTCCTCCAGGGGATCTTCCTGACCCAGGGATTGAACCTGCATCTCCTGCATCTGGTACATTGCAGATGGATTCTTTATCACTGAGCCACCAGGGAAGCCTGATGTATGACTTTATTTCTCTACAGTTTTATTACACATGTAGTTGTACCCAAATTGAAGACAATACATCTATCACCATAAAGATCCCTTCTGTCCCATTTATAACTACATCCTCCTCCTTCCCACCTGCCAGTGTCCCTAATCCTAGCTTGAGAACCAATCATTTATTCATTTCTATAGTTTTATCTTTTCAAAGGTGTTATATATATGGAATCATATAGTAGTAACATTTTGGTTGCCTTTTGGTAATTCTTAGTTCATGATTTCATGCACCATGCCCACAATGTAGGGCAGGCAATAGAAAACCCATGGATTGGCCACTCTGTCTCCCTCAAGTCCTAAGGTCCTTAGGTAGTTTACCCTCTTCACCTTCTAGGGTCTTTCTGTGTTTACTTGCTGTGTTATGTGCAGGGTATTTCAGCTGTAAGAAGGATGACCTGGGAGGAATGGGGCTATTCTTTATTTGCCAGAGCCCCCAATTCCCTTTTATCAATTTCTAAAAAAATTATGAAGAGATATTTAGTGTTTATGACATTTAAGTTCTTTAATTTGCTTCCACTGAATATTGACCTCCAGTTTCCAATATTGGACATCTTTGTAGAGCATATGTTGCTGCTGTTAAGTAGCTTCAGTCATGTCCTACTCTGTGTGACCCCATAGACGGCAGCCCACCAGGCTCAGCCATCCCTGGGATTCCCCAGGCAAGAACACTGGAGTGGGTTGCCATTTCCTTCTACAATGCATGAAAGTGGAAAGTAAAAGTGAAGTCGCTTAGTTAAGCTGTCTTTCAATCATAAATCATAAAATTTAAAGCTATAGAATATTAATTTTATCTTGTTTCACTTCTTCATTTTTTAGGTAGTCTTTTTTATTTTTTTGCATTTCTTAGTTATCCAGGAAAAACTACCACTTTTGTATTAAATCAGCAATAGACATATTTTATTTTTTTAATTTTATTTTATTTAACTTTACAATATTGTTTTGGTTTTGCCATATATCAAAATGAATCTGCCACAGGAATACACGTGTTTCCCATCCTGAACCCTCCTCCCTCCTCACTCCCCATACCATCCCTCTGGGTCGTCCCCAAGCATCCAGTGTCATGCACCGAACCTGGACTGGCGACTCGTTTCATATATGATATTATACATATTTCAATGCCATTCTCCCAAATCATCTCACCCTCTCCCTCTCCCACAGAGCCCAAAAGACTGTTCTATACATCAGTTTCTCTTTTGCTGTCTCATATACAAGGTTACTGCAGCCATGAAATTAAAAGACGCTTACTCCTTGGAAGGAAAGTTATGACCAACCTAGATAGCATATTCAAAAGCAGAGACATTACTTTGCCAACAAAAGTTTGTCTAGTCAAGGCTACTGTTTTTCCAGTGGTCATGTATGGATGTGAGAGTTGGACTGTGAAGAAGGCTGAGCACCAAAGAATTGATGCTTTTGAACTGTGGTGTTGGAGAAGACTCTTGAGAGTCCCTTGGACTGCAAGGAGATCCAACAAGTCCATTCTAAAGGAGATCAGCCCTGGGATTTCTTTGGAAGGAATGATGCTAAAGCTGAAACTCCAGTACTTTGGCCACCTCATGCGAAAAGTTGACTCATTGGAAAAGACTCTGATGCTAGGAGGGATTGAGGGCAGGAGGAGAAGGGGACTACAGAGGATGAGATGGCTGGATGGCATAACTGACTCGATGGACGTGAGTCTGAGTGAACTCCGGGAGTTGGTGATGGACAGGGAGGCCTGGCGTGCTGTGATTCATGGGGTTGCAAAGAGTTGGACACGACTGAGCAACTGATCTGATGTGATCTGATACAGGGTTATTGTTACCGTCTTTCTAAGTTCCATATATATGTGTTAGTATACTGTATTGGTGTTTTTCTTTCTGGTTTACTTCACTCTGTATAATAGGCTCAAGTTTCATCCACCTCATTAGAACTGATTCAAATGTATTCTTTTTAGTGGCTGAGTAATACTCCACTGTGTATATATACCACTGCTTTCTTATCCATTCATCTGCTGATGGACATCTAGGTTGCTTCCATGTCCTGGCTATTATAAACAGTGCTGCAATGAACATTGGGGTACATGTGTCTCCTCCAATTCTGGTTTCCTCAGTGTGTATGCCCAGCAGTGGGATTGCTGGATCATAAGGCAGTTCTATTTCCAGTTTTTTAAGGAATCTCCACACTGTTCTCCATAGTGGCTATATTAGTTTGCATTCCTACCAACAGTGCAAGAGGGTTCCTTTTTCTCCACACCCTCTCCAGCATTTATTGCTTGTAGACTTTTGGATCGCCACCATTCTGACTGGTGTGAAATGGTACCTCACCCTGGTTTTGATTTGCATTTCTCTGATAATGAGTGATGTTGAGCATCTTTTCATGTGTTTGTTAGCCATATGCATGTCTTCTTTGGAGAAATGTCTATTTAGTTCTTTTGCCCATTTTTTGATTGGGTCATTTATTTTTCTGGAATTGAGCTGTAGGAGTTGCTTGTATATTTTTGAGATTAGTTGTTTGTCTGTTGCTTCATTTGCTATTAATTCTCCCATTCTGAAGACTGTCTTTTCACCTTGTTTAGAGTTTCCTTTGTTGTGCAGAAGCTTTTAAGTTTAATTAGGTCCCATTTGTTTATTTTTGCTTTTATGTCCAATATTCTGGGAGGTGGGTCATAGAAGATCCTGCTGTGATGTATGTTGGAGAGTGTTTTGCCTATGTTCTCCTCTAGGAGTTTTATAGTTTCTGGTCTTATGTTTAGATCTTTAATCCACTTTGAGTTTATTTTTGTGTATGGTGTTAGAAAGTGCTCTAGTTTCATTCTTTTACAAGTGGTTGACCAGTTTTCCCAGCACCACTTGTTAAAGAGATTGTCTTTAATCCATTGTATATTCTTGCCTCCTTTGTCAAAGATAAGGTGTCCATATGTGCGCGGATTTATCTCTGGGCTTTCTATTTTCTTCCGTTGATCTATATTTCTGTCTTTGTGCCAGTACCATACTGTCTTGATGACTGTGGCTTTGTAGTAGAGCCTGAAGTCAGGCAGGTTGATTCCTCCAGTTTCATTGTTCTTTCTCAAGATAGCTGTGGCTAGTCGAGATTTTTTGTATTTCCATACAAATTGTGAAATTATTTGTTCTAGCTCTGTGAAGAATACTGTTGGTAGCTTGATAGGGATTGCACTGAATCTATAACTTGCTTTGGGTAGTATACTCATTTTCACTATATTGATTCTTCCAATCCATGAACATGGTATATTTCTCCATCTATTAGTGTCCTCTTTGATTTCTTTCACCAGTGTTTTATAGTTTTCTATATATAGGTCTTTAGTTTCTTTAGGTAGATATATTCCTAAGTATTTTATTCTTTTCATTGCAATGGTGAATGGACTTGTTTCCTTAATTTCTCTTTCTGTTTTCTCATTATGTGTATAGGAATGCAAGGATTTCTGTGTGTTGATTTTATATCCTGCAACTTTACTATAATCATTGATTAGTTCTAGTAATTTTCTGGTTGAGTCTTTAGGGTTTTCTATGTAGAGGATCATGTCATCTGCAAACAGTGAGAGTTTTATTTCTTCTTTTCCAATTTGGATTCCTTTTATTCCTTTTTCTGCTCTGATTGCTGTGGCCAAAACTTCCAAAACTATGTTGAATAGTAATGGTGAAAGTAGGCACCCTTGTCTTGTTCCTGACTTTAGAGGAAATGCTTTCAATTTTTCACCATTGAGGATAATGTTTGCTGTGGGTTTGTCATATATAGCTTTTATTATGTTAGGTATGCTCCTTCTATTCCTGCTTTCTGGAGAGTTTTTATCATAAATGGATGTTGAATTTTGTCAAAGGCTTTCTCTGCATCTATTGAGATAATCATATGGTTTTTATTTTTCAATTTGTTAATGTGGTGTATTACATTGATTGATTTGCGGATATTGAAGAATCCTTGCATCCCTGGGATAAAGCCCACTTGATCATGGTGTATGATCTTTTTAATGTGTTGTTGGATTCTGATTGCTAGAATTTTGTTAAGGACTTTTGCATCTATGTTCATCAGTGATATTGGCCTGTAGTTTTCTTTTTTCCTGGCATCTTTGTCAGGTTTTGGTATTAGGGTGATGGTGGCCTCATAGAATGAGTTTGGAAGTTTACCTTCCTCTGCAATTTTCTGAAAGAGTTTGAGTAGGATAGGTGTTAGCTCTTCTCTAAATATTTGGTAGAATTCAGCTGTGAAGCCGTCTGGACCTGGACTTTTGTTTGCTGGAAGATTTCTGATTACAGTTTCAATTTGCATGCTTGTGATGGGTCTGTTAAGATTTTCTATTTCTTCCTGGTCCAGTTTTGGAAAGTTGTACTTTTCTAAGAGTTCTTCCATTTCTTCCACGTTGTCCATTTTATTGCCATATAATTGCTGATAGTATTCTCTTATTATTCTTTGTATTTCTGTTTTGTCTGTTGTGATCTCTCCATTTTCATTTCTAATTTTATTGATTTGATTTTTCTCCCTTTGTTTCTTGATGAGTCTGGCTAATGGTTTGTCAATCTTATTTATCCTTTCAAAGAACCAGCTTTTGGCTTTGTTGATTTTTTTCTATGGTCTCTTTTGTTTCTTTTGCATTTATTTCTGCCCTAATTTTTAAGATTTCTTTCCTTCTACTAACCCTGGGGTTCTTCATTTCTTCCTTTTCTAGTTGCTTTAGGTGTAGAGTTAGATTATTTATTTGACTTTTTTCTTGTTTCTTGAGGTATGCCTGTATTGCTATGAACTTTCCCCTTAGGACTGCTTTTACAGTGTCCCACAGGTTTTGGGTTGTTGTGTTTTCATTTTCATTAGTTTCTATGCAAATTTGGATTTCTTTTTTGATTTCTTCTGTGATTTGTTGGTTATTCAGCAGCATGTTGTTCAGCCTCCATATGTTGGAATTTTTAATAGTTTTTCTCCTATAATTGAGATCTAATCTTGCTGCATTGTGGTCAGAAAAGATGCTTGGAATGATTTCAATTTTTCTGAATTTACCAAGCCTAGATTTATGGCCCAGGATGTGATCTATCCTGGAGAAGGTTCCATGTGCGCTTGAAAAAAGGTGAAATTCATTGTTTTGGGATGAAATGTCCTATAGATATCAATTAGGTCTAACTGGTCTATTGTATCATTTAAAGTTTGTGTTTCCTTGTTAATTTTCTGTTTAGTTGATCTATCCGTAGGTGTGAGTGGGGTATTAAAGTCTCCCAGTATTATTGTGTTATTGTTAATTTCTCATTTCATACTTGTTAGTATTTGTCTTACATATTGTGGTGCTCCTATGTTGGGTGCATATATATTTATAATTGTTATATCTTCTTCTTGGATTGATCCTTTGATCATTATGTAGTGACCTTCTTTGTCTCTTTTCACAGCCTTTGTTTTAAAGTCTATTTTATCTGATATGAGTATTCCTACTCCTGCTTTCTTTTGGTCCCTATTTGCATGAAAAATCTTTTTCCAGCCCTTCAATTTCAGTCTGTATGTGTCCCCTGTTTTGAGGTGGGTCTTTTGTAGACAACATATGTAGGGGTCTTGTTTTTGTATCCATTCAGCCAGTCTTTGTCTTTTGGTTGGGGCATTCAACCCATTTACGTTTAAGGTAATTACTGATAAGTATGATCCCGCTGCCATTTACTTTATTGTTTGGGGTTCGATTTTATACAGCGTTTTTGTGTTTCCTGTCTAGAGAATATCCTTTAGTATTTGTTGGAGAGCTGGTTTGATGGTGCTGAATTCTCTCAGCTTTTGCTTGTCTGAAAAGCTTTTGATTTCTCCTTCATATTTGAATGAGATCTTTGCTGGGTACAATAATCTGGGCTGTCGGTTATTTTCTTTCATCACTTTAAGTATGTCTTGCCATTCCCTCCTGGCTTGGAGAGTTGCTATTGAAAGATCAGCTGTTATCCTTATGGGAATTCCCTTGTGTGTTATTTGTTGTTTTTCCCTTGCTGCTTTTAATATTTATTCTTTGTGTTTGATCTTGGTTAATTTGATTAATATGTGTCTTGGGGTGTTTTGCCTTGGGTTCATCCTGTTTGGGACTCTCTGGGTTTCTTGGACTTGAGTGATTATTTCCTTCCCCATTTTAGGGAAGTTTTCAACTATTATCTCCTCAAGTATTTTCTCATGATCTTTCTTTTTGTCTTCTTTTTCTGGGACCCCTATGATTCGAATGTTGTAACATTTAATATTGTCCTGGAGGTCTCTGAGATTGTCCTCATTTCTTTTAATTCATTTTTCTTTTTTCCTCTCTGATTCATTTATTTCTGCCATTCTATCTTCTAATTCACTAATCCTATCTTCTGCCTCTGTTATTCTACTATTTGTTGCCTCCAGAGTGTTTATTGCATTATTCATTATATATTGACTCTTTTTTATTTCTTCTAGGTCCTTGTTAAACCTTTCTTGCATCTTCTCAATCCTTGGCTCCAGGCTATTTATCTGTGATTCCATTTTGTTTTCAAGATTGTGGATCATTTTCACTATCATTATTCAGAATTCTTTATCAGGTAGATTCCCTATCTCTTCCTCTTTGGTTTGGTGGGCATTTATCCTGTTCCTTTAACCTGCTGGGTATTTCTCTGTCTCTTCATCTTGTTTATATTGCTGAGTTTGGGCTGTCCTTTCTGTATTCTGGCAGTTTGTGGAGTTCTCTTTATTGTGGAGTTTCCTCACTGTGTGTGGTTTTGTACAGGTGGCTTGTCAAGGTTTCTTGGTTAGGGAAGCTTGTGTCGGTGTTGTGGTGGGTGGAGCTGGATTTCTTCTCTCTGGAGTGCAATGAAGTGTCCAGTAATGAGTTATGAGATGTCTATGGTTTTTGGGTGACTTTGGGCAGCCTGTCTATTGGAGCTCAGGGCTGTATTTCTGTGTTGCTGGAGAATTTGCTTGGTATGTCTTGCCCTGGAACTTGTTGGCCCTTGTGTGGTGCTTGGTTTCAGTGTAGGTATGGAGGCATTTGATGAGCTCCTGTCAATTAATGTTC
Source organism: Bos mutus (assembly GCF_027580195.1). Classification (NCBI taxonomy): domain Eukaryota; kingdom Metazoa; phylum Chordata; class Mammalia; order Artiodactyla; family Bovidae; genus Bos; species Bos mutus. Next base: position 81,893,825 of record NC_091622.1, read on the forward strand.
CCTGCAGTTAGGGTTTTGACTTAAGCCTCCTGCTTCCAGTTATCAGTCTTATTTTTACAGTAGTCTCAAAACTTCTCCTTCTATACAGCCATTGATAAAAAATTTAGGTTAAAGATGAAAGGTTTCTCCACCGTGAGGGTCACCCAGAGAGGTTAACAGCGTTACATGGAGAAGAGAAGAGGAAGGAGGGAGTTAGAGGTGACCCGAATAAGATGAGGTGGAATCAATAAAGGAGAGAGCGGGCTAACCAGTAATCACTTCCTTATGTGAACTACACAACTGGACTGCTCAGAGATGTTCACGGAGTTATATAGAGAAGAGAAGAGGAAGGAAGGAGACAGAGGTGGCCAGGAGGATAAAAGGAGGGAATGAAAAGGAGAGAGACAGATCCAGCCAGTAATCAGTTCCCTAAGTGTTCTCCACCGTCTGAAACACACAGAAATTCACAGAGTTGGGTAGAGTAGAGAAGGGTTAGGGAGGAGACACAGGCGATCTGGTGGAAAAAAAGGAGAGTCCAAAGAGGGAGAGAGCAGTCAAGCCAGTAATCTTGCTCCCTGGTAAAAAATGGGTACTGAAGATTGGGTTCTTAAAGGTACAAAATTGGTAACAAATACCTAAAAGCAAAAATTGAAAATCTAGAGTAGATTTTGGAATTTCAAAAATACAATGTTAAAGAAAAGAAGAAGGAAAAGAAAGAGAGAAAAAGAAATAAAAAACAAAGTCACAAAAATTATAAAGAAGATATAGGTACAAAATTGATAACAAATACCAAAAAGCATAAATTAAAAATCTAGAGTAGAGTTTGGAATTTCAGGAATACAATGTTAAAGAAAAAAAGATGAAGAAAGAAAAAGAGAAAAAAAGTCACAAAATTTATAAAAAAAAAAATAGGTACAAAATTGATAACAAATACCAAAAAGCTAAAATTAAAAATCTAGAGCAGAATTTGGAATTTCAAAAATACAATGTTAAAGAAAAGAAGAAAAAAAACAAAACCAAAAAACAAGGTCACAAAAGTTATAAAAAATATATATATATATGAAGTTTGCTTTTTTAAAAAAGGGTCTTTTTTTTTGCAAAGTAATAGTAGGTTATAAAAGTGAAAATTAAAGGAGTAATAGAGGACTTAAAATTTTTTAAAAATTTTAAAAAAAGAAAGAAAGAATGATCATAAAAATAGTAAAAATATATATGTAGGACTTTCTCTGATGTTGTGGATATTGTGGGTTCAGTTCATTTTCGGCTAGTTCCTTGTTCTGGCTTATATTTCTCAAGATCTATAGGCCCCTTCCTATGTAGTCGGTACTAACCACGGGATTTTAATCTATTGCCTATTGCTTCCAAGGCAGTTCTCTCTATTATAGCTTCTTCTGTTTGCTGGTCTCTTCAGTGTCTGATTTCCGCCCTGATACAAAGGGGGCGGTGGTGGACACCTTTTTTTTTTTTTTTTTTTTTTAAGGCTCACTTGTTGAGTAGTGCTGTGGGGAGGGAGGGAAACTCCACAATAAAGAGAACTCCACAAACTGCCAGAATACAGAAAGGACACCCCAAACTCAGCAAATAAGACTGGCATGTGCTTGCAGTGCCTCAGCCAAACTGGGCCTCCCTCTGCTCACTGCGCGTGTAGCCTCCCTGCCCACACTGCTCAGGCTCTAGATTGCTCCACTGGGAACCATCCGCTGCTGACCTGGGCTGCTTGCACCTCCCAGGTCTAAGCTGCTCAGGTTCAGGCACTTGCATAGTCCTCAGAGGCACAGACTCAGTTGGGCCTGCGTTTTGTGCCTTTCCCAGGTCCGAGCAGCTCAAACAAGAAAGACAAGACATATACTTGTCTTTCAATGATGAGGTGTTTGGCGAGCGTGGTTGCTGCAACTTATCGCCTCCCCGCCGCTTGGTTATCTGGGTGTACAACCGGCGCACCTTCTCAGGTGGATGTTGACTGTCCAGAACCCCAAGAAATTTTAGTTAGCAAAGAAGCCTGCTTACAGTTTTGTAGATAATGTCTCTCTGGGGCTGCGATTGCCCCCTTCCGGCTCTGGCTGCCTGTCACCGGAGGGGGACCGTCTGCAGCCGGCTATCTCTGTACAGTCCTTTGTTCTGTGCGTGGGCCTGGCTGTGTCTTAGGTTAGGGCTGGCTTTTCACTTGGTAGATATCCCACAGTCTGGTTTGCTAGCCCATTTTATTTTGCTCAGGTAGCACTCGGGTTTTCAGGCCAGATCCTTACCCTAAGCAATGCAGCCTGCGCCGCGCCTCCCTGCCCAGCACCCCCTTGCTAATGGCGGATGCAGGCATCTGCGCTTCTTCTCCGCTGGGGGAGTTACCGTAGGGCTCGTAATTTGTGGGTTTTAGTTGTTTATTTATTTTTCCTCCCTGTTATGTTGCCCTCTGTGCTTCCAAGGCTCGGCACAGACTCGGCAGTGAGAATGTTTCCTGGTGTTTGGAAATTTCTCTCTTTTTAAGATTCCCTTCCTGGGACGGAGCTCCGTCCCTCCCTCTTCTGTCTCTTTTTTTGTCTTTTATATTTTTTCCTACCTCCTTTCAAAGACAATGGGTTGCTTTTCTGGGTGCCTGATGTCCTCTGCCAGCATTCAGAAGTTGTTTTGTGGAATTTACTCGGCGTTTAAATGTTCTTTTGATGAATTTGTGGGGGAGAAAGTGTTCTCCCTGTCCTATTCCTCCTCCATCTTAGCTCCTCTCAGACATATTTTATTATCAATTATGCTACTCTTTATAAGATTTGACAATATTATTTTTCATGTATTGTAATAAAATAATAGAATTTCTAACATTTTGCCACATATATGTGATACATAATATATATGAGAGATATATATAAGATATATATATATATATATATTTATTTGCTCTCTCTTTCTACTCAATGGTACAATTCGAATTGGTCTCACACATTATTGCATATAAAGAGACAAAGTCATTTAACTTTTTATAATTTGGTAGCACAGAAAACTAAGATCATGACATCCAATCCCATCACTTCATTGCAAATAGATGGGGAAACAATGGAAATAGTCACAGACTTTATCTTTTTGGGCTCCAAAATCACTGCAGATTATTGACTACAGCCATGGAATTAAAAGACACTTGCTTCTTAGAAGAAAAGCTATGACCAACCTGGACATATATTAAAAAGCAGAGACATTACTTTGCTGACAAAGGTCCATCTAGTCAAAGCTATGGTTTTTCCAGTAGTCATGTATGGATGTGAGAGTTGGACTGTAAACAAAGCTGAGCACAGAAGACTTGATGCTTTTGAACTGTGGAATAGGAAAAGACTCTTAGGAGTCTCTTGGACTGCAAAGAGATCACATCAGTCAATTCTCGAGGAAATCAGTCCTGAATACACATTGGAAGGACTGATGCTGAAGCTGAAACTCCAATATTTTGGCCACCCCATGAGAAGAACTGACTCATAGAAAAAGGCCCTGATGCTGAGAAATATTGAAGGCAGGAGGAGAAGGCGATGACAGAGAGGATGATATGGTTGTATGACATCACCAACTTGATGGACATGAGTTTAAGCAAGCTCCGGGAATTGTTGATGGACAAGGAAGCTTGGTGTGCTGCAGTCCATGGGATCACAAAGAATCGGACAAAACTTAGCAATGAGCTGAGCTCAGAAAAAATGGGATATGTTTGCCAATGGTCAAATAAGACAACTCTTCAGGATCTAGAATAAACTATTACTTGACAAGAAGGAGTGATCATAATATCATATGATAGATATTACTATAGGGAAAGTTTCTGGCTGAAATTGTACTTTACCATGCACCTTCAAAATCTGAGAAGTTTGGACTCTTACTTCTAAGTGTCTGTGTTTGGTTGTATCTAGAATTAGTTCTATGACAGTGAAAGAAAAGTTATGGTGCATATGTCAACTGAAATAAAATAAGTCCCTGTGGTTTGATTTTCTAAATGTTGTTTTATATCAGGAATGAGAAGGTCCTGAGGAAAATAATCAGCAGATGGCTTTATCTACAAGTTTGTTTTTCTGCCAACAATCAAAATGATGTAGCTAGAGTATGCTAACAAGATCAAGAGAAAATGTTTCAAATGAAAATAAATGTATGTGTCTCGAGAATAACTGAAACTATTCTATGTCAGGTGACATTTCATTCATGCCTTAAAAAACACATCATGAAACAACAATCACAGGATGAATATTGTTTACTGTAAAATTTGTTAAAATAATGCATATTATATGGTATTATATATAAAATAATAAACAATATTGAATAATATATACAACAATAATACAAGCAGTATTCAATACTAATACAATATTGAATAATAATACACTGTTCCATAATATAGATGTTAAGTATATTATATATTATATACAATTATATACATTTATATTGTTTGTACCTATACAAATATACAGTTGATCCTAGAACATGGGGATTAATCCAACTATAATTTATACTTTTGCCCACCATGTCCAAGTTTCCTATATGTCATGAACTCAACGAATCACAGATCATGTAGTACTATGTTATTTACTATTGAAAAATACCTGCATATATCTAAAAATATCTACTGTGGACATGCACAGTAGAAACCCATGTTGTTCAAGATTAAACTGTAATACATAATATTGTTTAAAAGAAATATTGGCTACCTTCAAGTTACTTTTCTTCTCTTTATCCATGAGATGTTTGGTGTGTGTTAATCACTCAGTCATGTCTGACTATTTAGGACCCCGTGGACTGTAGTCCACCAGACTACTCTGACCATGGGATTCTCCAGGCAAGAATACTGGAGTGGGTTGTCATTTCCTTCTTCTTTTCCATGAGATGGCTTATGTTAATTTTATTCTATTTAGTTTTTAACTTCATGTACCTATTTGTCAGGAAAGAAAGAAACAATTTTGCAATAGTGTGAGTTTTGTAATAGTGGTTTTCTTGAAGATGTATAACTTTTCTAGCATTGTATAGCTTATTGCATTTTATGATAAAACTTAATCATAGAACTTATACCACAAAACAAATTATGAAGACTAAAAAAAAAAAAAAAACATTGTAAATAATATAGTATGTTGCTAGATCCTTGATCCCACATCCCTTAGGATGGGAGCACTGATTTTCTGAGTTGCTGGTGGTATTGGAAGCTGGGTGTTCTCAGATGAGACATTCTGGAGGAACTGCTATTGAATGAAAAAGTCATCTCCCTCAGATCTCCCTGGCCAGAAAGGCTCTATATGGAATAGCTGGTTAATTAGGGTATTCATGCCTGCCCCTTCTGATTTAATGCAGGCAACTTTACAGAATCATCTCAGATCCAGAGCTCCTGTGGGATTTACCAAGACCATTTTTTTTTTACTGTCCAGTCCTCACATTCTTTGTTCCATCATAGGCACTGAGATGATCTTGAGAGCAGAACACTGCTTGAGAATTTTCTCACGTGTGACCTTCCATATTAGTCATTTCTTAGTGTTCTTGGCTGCTTTGGAGAAGTTTCAATTCTAGTTCCTGGAAAGTCTTACCAGCAAAGTCAAGGTTTAGACTGGGACGAAGTGAGCTCTTAAAATATAGTAGAGAAATATCTGAACCAAGTTACACAATAATTTTTAATCTCCATGATTCCAACTTTGAGTCTGCAGAAATTTTCCCCACATTCCTATAAAAAACTAATGCTTCTCACTTAATTGAAAATATTGTGATGACTCTGCCTTGCAAAACAAGACACCTCAACCTTTAAGGTCTCTCTTTTTACCCCTCATGACCACCAGAACAGTAATTAAGGTTAAAGTCACAATATATTTGAGCCAGAAATATCTTGTGTTTACTAGAAAGAAACTGTAAGATTTAGTTAATATTCACTGGCTTTAAATTAGATTATTTTTAGTGGGAACGGTATTTCATCTATGTCACACTATCGATGTACACATGAAGAAAAGGGAGAATGTATCAACATGGGAATATCTTGTTATTAAGGCATCTGGATGATGGTTCTAATATGGATCTTGGAAACTTGAAGAAAGAGATGGTTCATGATAAATAAGATATAATTAAGTTATAAATGTCAGTGCTACATTGGCAGATATTGTAAAAACCTAATCAATACTTTTAGAAATGATCAACTGGTTATATTATGTAATGTTGGAAAAAATCGATGAATATAATCTGTAACAGGACTTCACAAACACTCCACTTAGCAAACTCATGAGGAATCTCTTAATCAGAGGGGCACCAGTATCACTAAGAAACTATTTTAAGCATCTTTTGTAGGTCAGGTCTGGCAAAAGGTGCATAGGCTTGCATTTCCATAGTTGATAGATATTTAATTCATGTTAAAGTCAGTTCAGTCGCTCAGTCATGTCCGACTCATTGTGACCCCATGAATCACAGCACGCCAGGCCTCCCTGTCCATCACCAACACCCGGAGTTCACCCAGACTCACATCCATCGAGTCAGTGATGCCATCCAGCCATCTCATCCTCTGTCGTCCCCTTCTCCTCCTGCCCCCAATCCCTCCCAGCATCAGAGTCTTTTCCAATCAGTCAACTCTTCGCATGAGGTGGCCAAAGTACTGGAGTTTCAGCTTTAGCATCATTCCTTCCAAAGAAATCCCAGGGCTGATCTCCTTCAGAATGGACTGGTTGGATCTCCTTGCAGTCCAAGGGACTCTCAAGAGTCTTCTCCAACACCACAGTTCAAAAGCATCAATTCTTCGGCGCTAGCATTCTTCACAGTCCAACTCTCACATCCATACATGACCACAGGAAAAACCACAGCCTTGACTAGACGGACCTTTGTTGGCAAAGTAATGTCTCTGCTTTTGAATATGCTATCTAGGTTGGACATAACTTTCCTTCCAAGGAGTAAGCGTCTTTTAATTTCATGGCCGCAGTCACCATCTGCAGTGATTTTGGAGCCCCAAAAAATAAAGTCTGACACTGTTTCCCCATCTATTTCCCATGAAGTGATTGGACCGGATGCCTTGATCTTCGTTTTCTGAATGTTGAGCTTTAAGCCAACTTTTTCACTCTCCTCTTTCACTTTCATCAAGAGGCTTTTTAGTTCCTCTTCACTTTCTGCCATAAGGCTGGTGTCATCTGCATATCTGAGGTTACTGATATTTCTCCTGGAAATCTTGATTCCAGCTTGTGCTTGTTCCAGCCCAGCATTTCTCATGATGTACTCTGCATAGAAGTTAAATAAGCAGGGTGACAATATACAGCCTTGACGTACTCCTTTTCCTATTTGGAACCAGTCTGTTTTTCCATGTCCAGTTCTAACTGTTCCTTCCTGACCTGCATATAGGTTTCTCAAGAGGCAGGTCAGGTGGTTTGTATTCCCATCTCTTTCAGAATTTTCCAGTTTATTTGATCCACACAGTCAAAGGCAGTGGCATAGTCATTAAAGCAGACATAGATGCTTTTCTGGAACTCTCTTGCTTTTTCCATGATCCAGCAGATGTTGGCAATTTGATCTCTGGTTCCTCTGCCTTTTCTAAAACCAGCTGGAACATCTGGAAGGTCACAGTTCATGTATTGCTGAAGCCTGGCTTGGAGAATTTTGAGCATTACTTTATTAGCATGTGAGATGAATGCAATTGTGCAATTGCATGGTAGTTTGAGCATTCTTTGGCATTGCCTTTCTTTGGGATTGGAATGAAAACTGACCTTTTCCAGTCCTATGGCAGTGCTGAGTTTTCCAAATTTGCTGGCATATTGAGTGCAGCACTTTCACAGCATCATATTTCAGGTTTGAAATAGCTCAAGTGGAATTCCATCACCTCCACTAGCTTTGTTCATAGTGATGCTTTCTAAGGCCCACTTAACTTCATATTCCAGGATGTCTGGCTCTAGATAAGTGATCACACCATCATGATTATCTGGGTCATGAAGATCTTTTTTGTGCAGTTCTTCTGTACAAAAGCCCCCTCTTCTTAATATCTTCTGCTTCTGTTAGGTCCCTCCAATTTCTGTCCTTTATTGATCCCATCTTTGTCTGAAATAAGTGTATTAGATATTATAAAATACATATATATTATATAGCAATTATATAGTGTATAATAAATGTATTCAATTCAGTTCAGTTCAGTTCATACCATTTCTGTCCTTTATTGAGCCCATCTTTGCATGATATGTTCCCTTGGTATCTCTAATTTTCTTGAAGAGATCTCTAGTCTTTCCCATTCTGTTGTTTTCCTCTATTTCTTTGCATTGATCACTGAGGAAGGCTTTCTTGTCTCTTCTTGCTATTCTTTAGAACTCTGCATTCAGATGTTTATATCTTTCCTTTTCTCCTTTGCTTTTCACTTCTTTTCTTTTCACAGATATTTGTAAGGCCTCCCCAGACAGCCGTTTTGCTTTTTTGCATTTCTTTTCTATGGGAATGGTCTTGATCCCTGTCTCCTGTACAATGTCAAGAAACTCAGTCCATACTTCATCAGGCACTCTATCTATCAGATCTAGTCCCTTAAATCTATTTCTCATTTCCACTGTATAATCATAAGGGATTTGATTTAGGTCATACCTGAATGGTATAGTGGTTTTCCCCACTTTCTTCAATTTAAGTCTGGATTTGGTAATGAGTTCATGATCGGAGCCACAGTCAGCTCCTGATCTTGTTTTTGTTGGCTGTATAGAGCTTCTCCATCTTTGGCTGCAAAGAAGATAATCAATCTGATTTCAGTGACGACCATTTGTGATGTCCATGTGTAGAGTCTTTTCTTGTGTTGTTGGAAGAGGGTGTTTGTTATGACCAGTGCATTTTCTTGGCAAAACTCTAGTAGTCTTTGCCCTGCTTCATTTTGTATTCCAAGGCCAAATTTGCCTGTTACTCCAGGTGTTTCTTGACTTCCTACTTTTGCATTCCAGTCCCCTATAATGAAAAGGACATCCTTTTGGGGTATTAGTTCTAAAAGGTCTTGTAGGTCTTCATAGAACCATTCAACTTCAGCTTCTTCAGTGTTACTGGTTGGGGCATAGACTTGGATTACTGTGATATTGAATGGTTTGCCTTGGAAATGAACAGAGATCATTCTGTCTTTTTTGAGATTGCATCCAAGTACTGTATTTTGGAATCTTTTGATGACCATGATGGCTACTCCAATTATTCTGAGGGATTCCTGCCCGCAGCAGTAGATATAATGATCACCTGAGTTAAATTCACCCATTCCAGTCCATTTTAGTTCGCTGATTCCTAGAATGTCGACATTCACTCTTGCCATCTCCTGTTTGACCACTTCCAATTTGCCTTGATTCATGGACCTGACATTCCAGGTTCCTATGCAATATTGCTCTTTACAGCATCGGACCTTGCTTCTATCACCAGTCACATCCACAGCTGGATATTGTTTTTGCTTTGGCTCCATCCCTTCATTCTTTCTGGAGTTATTTCTCCACTGATCTCCAGTAGCATAGTGGGTACCTATTGACCTGAGGAGTTCCTCTTTCAGTATCCTATCATTTTGCCTTTTCATACTGTTCATGGGGTTCTCAAGGCAAGAATACTGAAGCGGTTTGCCATTCCCTTCTCCAGTGGACCACATTCTGTCATAATGTTAAATTAGGCCTCTCTGGCAACGGCAACCAACTTCAGTACTCTTCCTGGAAAATCCCATGGATGGAGGAGCCTGGTGGGCTGCAGTCCATGGGGTCGCTAGGAGCCAGACACAACTGAGTGACTTCACTTTCACTTTTCACTTTCATGTATTGGAAAAGGAAATGGCAACCCACTCCAGTATTCTTGCCTGGAGAATCCCAAGGATGGGGGAGCCTGGTGGGCTGCTGTCTTTGGGGTCGCACAGTCAGACACGACTGAAGCAACTTAGCAGCAGCAGCAGCAGCATCCTGAATGGTGTAACAATTAATCTTAACTAAAAATCAATACATATTCCAAGCATGGATTTGCATATCCTGCCCATAGGGTTTCCATGAATAATACTATCTAAGGGATTAATGTATGTTTTTCTCAAGCAACATTGTATCAAATTGAAGTGGAAGTCGCTCAGTCATGTCCAGCTCTTTGCGACCCCATGGACTGTAGCCTGCCAGGCTCCTCTGTCCATGGGGATTCTCCAGGCCAGAATACTGGAGTGGGTTGCCATACCCTCTTCCAGGGGATCTTCCCAACTCAGGGATGATCCTAGGTCTCCCACATTACAGGCAGATTCTTTACTGTCTGAGCCACCAGGGAAGCCCATCAGACTCAAAGTTTCATTTATTAAGAAAATATGTGGTAATTAGCCATTTTGGATCACCCATTTCTATTTACACATTATACTGAAAATTACCCAGAAAATTACCAACCTGATTGAAAAAAAAAAAAAAAAAGAGAATTGTTGAGGGAACTGCCTGGAGATATTCACCTACATGAATATATGCTGCCCTTAAAGATATAGTTCAGTTCAGCTCAGTCGCTCAGTCATGTCCGACTCTTTGTGACCCCATGAACCACAGCACACCAGGCCTCCCTGTCCATCACCAACACCCGGAGTTCACCCAGACTCACATCCATCGAGTCAGTGATGCCATCCAGCCATCTCATCCTCTGTCGTCCCCTTCTCCTCCTGCCCCCAATCCCTCCCAGAATCAGAGTCTTTTCCAATGAGTCAGCTCTTCGCATGAGGTGGCCAAAGTATTGGAGTTTCAGCTTCAGCATCATTCCCTCCAAAGAAATCCTAGAGCTGATCTCCTTCAGAATGGACTGGTTGGATCTCCTTGCAGTCCAAGGGACTCTCAAGAGTCTTCTCCAACACCACAGTTCAAAAGCATCAATTCTTTGGTGCTCAGCCTTCTTCACAGTCCAACTCTCACATCCATACATGACCACAGGAAAAACCACAGCCTTGACTAGACGGACCTTTGTTGGCAAACTAATGTCTCTACTTTTGAATATGCTATCTAGGTTGGACATAACTTTCCTTCCTAGGAGTAAGCGTCTTTTAATTTCATGGCTGCAATCACCATCTGCAGTGATTTTGGAGCCCCAAAAAACAAAGTCTGACACTGTTTCCACTGTTTCCCCATCTATTTCCCATGAAGTGATTGGACCGGATGCCTTGATCTTCGTTTTCTGAATGTTGAGCTTTAAGCCAACTTTTTCACTCTCCACTTTCACTTTCATCAAGAGGCTTTGGAGTTCCTCTTCACTTTCTGCCATAAGGGTGGTGTCATCTGCATATCTGAGGTGATTGATATTTCTCCCAGCAATCTTGCTTCCAGCTTGTGTTTCTTCCAGTACAAACCCTCAAATTAATTACCATTATGCATATTGGGTCTGAGAACAAAGGTATAGAAATAGGAAAGGTCCTACTTACAATTATTCTCAGTGACTCACTTTGAGAAATTATGCTTTCTGTGCTTGCTCCTCTGGTGCCCAGAGTAGGAAATTTTTCCTTAAGGGCATACAGTAAGAATGCTGTTAAATTTCAAGTTTAGATATTCCTCAGATATAATGGGCTTACTGTGATAAGAGAAGAGTGGGCAAAGAGGGGATGTCACCCTTCTGGCCGGGTAACAGATTATCAAGTTTAAATAGAGTTGTTTTTAGACTTTAGCACAGAGAAGATCTCCTTTGATACCTAAACGATTTACTTGAGCATCTTCTAGTATTGTCTTCCCCAATTTGCATGAAAAAAGGAAATAGTATAGTGACTTAAGGACTCAAACTTCTTAGAAATAAGAATCTGTGTAACACCAACAGAAAGGGTACCCGGACCAGTAGAGAAGTTAGCTGAGAATGAAGGAAATCTATAATGAGTATTAGAGAAGGACAATAGCATGGATCAATTGTGACCTTAAGACCAGCTACAATGGCGTACAGTTCACTCACATATTTTCTAAGTTCTTCTCATGAAGAGACTCATTAGAATCTTGGATTAGCTCCATCCAGCACTAATGTTTCAAAACAATTAAAAAAAAAAAAAACTATTTAGATCCAGTGGTATAAGGGTAGATTGGGCTGTATCACAGGTCCTATCCTCTCCACCCTTGCTTTGGGATTGAAACATTCATTTCCCTAGGTGCTGTTTGTGTTGAGAGCCTGAACAGAAAAAAAAGAGCCAAGGAAAGTCAAATTCATTCTCTATCTATTTGAACTATGATATTAATCTACTGCCTTTGGTTCTCCTTGTCCTCAGGCTTTAAACCTCGACTGGAATCTGTATCATCAGCTCCCTGAATCTCAGATCTTCAAACTATACCAGTGGATTTTCTGAGATCCAAGCTTGCAGGAGACAAACTGTGGCACATCTCAGCTTCCATAATCATGTTAGTCAGTACCTTATATTTTAATTTGTAATAAGTCTTTATATATCCTCTATTGGTTTCATTTCTTTGTAGAACTCTGACCAATACACTATGACTGGGCATAAGAGAATACAGTGTTTTGGCTCTTAGTTTTTAATTGCAGAAAACTGAGACTGTGTGGAAGGGGAAAAAAAAAAAAGATGTATGAATATACTTGCAATGACGGTCTGGGAGAATTTTAAAAACCAGAAACAAAAAACATGAAAAGTAAAGGAGAAATGACAGTAAGTTCAAAACATTCTGACATTCTGATATGTTTTGATAGAGTTATTATGGGTAGAAATAAAGTGTTTTAATTCCTTGAGATTCTTTCTTAAATAGACTAATACAGTTAAATAGCATTTTAAAAAAAATCTATGTATCATTCATTTACTTTTGATATATTTGATAAGTCTACTTTACTTCTGTAGCTTGTGGGTTATTCCATATTAATCATACCCTCAATAGGGTAGTCCAAGAAGCAAGGGGCTGTACAACACTGTTCTCATGAAAGGACAACTTAATTTGAATTTATTTTGGATTTATTCAATCCAGTTGGAATAGACCCCAAAAGTTATACATCTCATTGTTCCACCTTTCAGACATTCATGTATATCCTTTTTCTCATTCAGGACACTACTCTGGATAGATCCCTATGTCCTGTTCTTTTTTGCAATTATATTTCACAGTCTCAGTTTCTGAAAGGATTATTTTCACTCTTTGTGGGACTCATTATACTCAACAACCATCTCTTTCAAAAGGAATATAATTCAAAATAAAAGCATTTATAAGTTAGTACCATTTTTGGACATCTTAACTCTAAGTTTTAACATCATATCATAAAATGTATCTGCAATCCCCAAACACTAGAAACCTCAGTTTTAGAATATGGAGGATACTTGGAATGGATGTCATAAGAAAATGTATCTGTTTTTTTTTTTTTTTCCTCACAGTAAAAACTACAATATCTTGCCATTTAAAGACTGGTATAAGGAAAGTGAATAGGTGATTATAAGGGACAGATATTTATTGAGGTAGAGGAAGAGAATTTAGGTAATCTAGTTTTCTTAAAATAGGGCACACAATGTGGGGGTTAGACAGAGATGGATGTTTGATTTTTTTTTTTTTTTATGATAGTGTTTGCTTTCTTGGGTAGTCAACATAACATCACTGGAGAAAAAGATTCAGGAACTTTTTAAAAAACTGAAATATATTGACACATATATTACTTTCAGGTATACTACATATGAGTCTATAGTTTCATATATTGCAAAATGCTCCCAACTATACATCTAGTCAACATCAGTCACCACAAAGAGTTACAAGTTTCTTCTTTGTGATGGGACCTTATAAAATTTATTCTACCAGCAACTTTCAAATAGTCAACAAAATATTAGTAACTGTAGTCATAATGCTATACATTACATACTCCTATTAATTTTATAACTAGAAAGTCACATCTTTCAACCACCTTCACTAGTTTTGCCCATTCCCAAAACCTGCCTCTGGTAACCATCAATCTCTTCCCTGTTTCTATGATCTTGTTTGTTTTTTTATTCCATATGTGAAATTATAGAGTATTGCTTTATGTCTGATTTATTTCACTCAGCATAATGTCCTCAAAGGTCATCGTGTTGTCACAAATCACAATATTTTCTTCATTTTAATAGTTCCATACATACGACTTTTTTTTTTAATCCATTTATCCAACATTGAAAACTTAGGTCACTTTCATGTTTTTCTGTTGTGAGTAATAATCGTGCAATAGATGTGGGAGTATGTACCTTTTTGAGCTAGTATTTTCATTTTCTTCATATTAATATCTAGAAGTTGAATTGCTGGATCATATAGTATACACTTTTTATTTTTTGGGGAAACTTCCATACTGTTTTCCATAATGGCTGCACCAGTTTAAATTCCCACCAACAGTGAAAAAACATTATTTTTATCTACATTCTCTTCAATATTTGTTAATTCTTCTTTTTTGTAAAGCCATTATGAAAGTATGGGAATTGATACTACATTGTAGTTTTTGTTTGCATTTCCCTTATAATTAGTGAGTTTGAGGATATTTTCATCATTGTGTCTTTGAAAAAAATGTCTATTCAGATTCTCTGCCCATTCTTGATGGGACTGTTTCTTTGCTATTGAGTTGTATGAGTTTTTTGTATATTTTTAAATTTAACTCCTTATCAGATATATAATTTGCAAATTTTTTCTCATTTAGTAGGTTATCTTTTTCATTTTATTGATTTTTTCTTTCTTGCTGTTAAGGAGCTTTTTAGCTCAATGTAGTCCTACTTGTTCATGTTTTGCTTTTGCTGCCTTTCTTTTGGTGTCAAATTAAAAAAACTCATCACATCAAAATCAAAGTAAAATAATTTAGTGCCTATGTTTTCTTTTTTGGAGTTTTATAGTCTCAGATCTTATATTCAAGTCTTTAATCCATTTTGAAATTGTTTATCTGTGTGCGGTAAGATAATCATTCAGTTTGATTCTTTTGAATGTGACTATCCAGTTTTCCCAGCATTATTTACTGAAGAGATTATCCTTTCCCCACACTATATTCTTGGCTATTTTGTTGTAAATTGACTTCCATGTGTGTGTGGATTGATATTGGGGCTCTCATTTCTGTTCCATTGAGCTCTCTGTTCTACTTCTAATAGCATACTGTTTTGATTACTGTAGCTTTGTAATATAGTTTAAAACCAGAGCACATAGTCTCCAGATATGATTTTCTTTTTGAAGATTGTTTTGACTATTCAGGGTTTTTTGTGTTTCCTTACAAATTTTAAAATTATTTGTTCTAGTTCTGTGAAAAATTCCTTTGGTATTTTGATAGGTATTGCATTAAATCTGTAGATTTCTTTGATTCAGTTCAGTTTAGTTAAGTCACTCAGTCATGTCCGCCTCTTGGTGATCCCATGGACTGCAGCACACCAGGCCTCCCTGTCCATTGCCATCCCAGAGTTTACTCAATCTCATGTTCCTTGAGTTGGTGATGCCATCCAACCATCTCATCCTCTGTCACCCCCTTCTCCTCCTGCCTTCATCTTTTCCAACATCAGGGCCTTTTCAAATAAGTCAGTTCTTTGCATCAGGTGGCCAAAGGGATCAGAGTTTCAGCTTTGGCAGCAGTCCTTTCAATGAATATTCAGGACTGATTTCCTTTAGGATGGACTGGTTGGATCTCCTTGCAGTCCAAGGGACTCTCAAGAGTCTTCTCAAACACCACAGTTCAAAAGCTTCAATTCTTCAGTACTCAGCTTTCTTTATAGTCCAGCTCTCACATCCATCCATGACAACTGGAAAAACCATAGCTTTGACTAGATAGACCTTTCTTGGCAAGGTAATGTCTCTGTTTTTTAATATGGTCAGTTTAAAAATATTCTTTTACTCCATGAACACAGATTACCTTTCCATTTATTTATTTATTTTTCTTCAACTTCCTTCACAAATGTCAGATTTTCATAGTATAGGTTATACCAATTTTTGCCTTCTTGGTTAAATTTATTCCTGTGTGTATTATTGTTTTTGATGCAAGTAAAAGTGTAACTATTTTCTTATTTTTTCTTTGGTAATTTATTATCATTTTATAGAAATACAACAGGATTTTTTGTATTGATTTTGTGTCATGAAATTTTACTGAATTTGTCAGTTGGCTCTAATGTTTTTTTTGGTTGGAGGCTTCAGAGTTTTCTCCATGTAATATCATGTAATATACACAACATCATGTCATCTACAAATAAAGGGTGATTCCTTTTCTTGTCTAATTTCTTTGGCTAGGACTTCCAATATTATGTTGAATAAAAGTGGTGTGAGTGGGCATCCTTGTCTTGTTCCTGATCTTGGAAGAAAAGCTTTCAGCTTTTCACTGTTAAAAATAATGTTTGCTGTGAGCTTGTCATATTTGGCTTTTATTATGTTGTAATATAGTGGCTTTATACCCATTTTTTGAGAATTTTATAATGAATGAATGTTTAATTTTGTCAAATGCTTTACTGTATCTATAAAAATGATCATATAGTTTTTATCTTTATTTTTAATGTGGCTTACCACATTGATGTTCATATTTTGAACTACCCTTATATATCTGAAATAAATTTTACTTGATCATAGTATATAATAGTTTAATGTGCTATTGAATTTAGTGTGCTAATATTCTGCTGAGGTTTTTGCACCTATGTTCATTGGGGATATTGGCCAGTAATTTTTTTTTTTCCTTTGTGGCTATATTGTCTGGTTTTGGTATCACAGCAGTGTATTGGCCTCATAAAATAAGTTGGGAAGTATTCCCTTGTTTTTTTTTTTTTTTTTTTTAAGAACTTGAGAAGGACTTTTCTTAATATCTTTTAAATGTTTAATAGAATTCACCAGTGAAGACTTCTGGCCCTGTACTTTTGTTTGTTGAGAGGTTTTATGAAGAAATTTTAAAAGACAGTAGCTAATCTTCTAAATATTATAATTAACTAGACATCAAGAGATTATGCCAAGCAAGAATGGAAACAACAGAACCTAAAATATATGATTTTTTTTTACTAAGTTCTTTAGTTACAGTGACTTATTTTGCAAGTGACAGATAACATTAAAAAATAAGCAAATGTTTATCTGGCTTATTATTATTATCAGTATAATTATTATTAAAACTAGGAATGAGTAACATAGATTGTCAAGGATGGAAGATACTAGGAATGCTAGCAAGAGATTAGTTGATATTGCCTTTTGTGGATTTCTATGTGTAAAAATATTAAAATTAATTCAGATGATGATAAGCATGTTGAGGGAAATGTATTGGAATTAGAAGGAGAAGTCAAGGACTTGGGAATTTCTATTAGAAGGAAATGAAACTGAAAAACAGAAGTAAAATTAAAATAGGTGGGATACAATGCAGAGGAGTCCATGATAATCATTAATACTATCAGAATTCTGTGACTTAATAGGCATAACTGGGGAATTGCCTATAGTTAATTATTCCCCAATGGTTAAGCAGGTAAAGAATCTGTCTGCAATGCAGGAGACACGGAAGATTTATGTTCGACCCCTGGGTTGGGAAGATTCCCTGGAGGAGGAAATGGGAACCCACTCCAGTATTCTTGTATGGAGAATTCCATGGACAGAGAAACCTGGCAGGTTACAGTCCATAACATAAGAACTAGTCAGACACGACAGCACATGGCACAAACATGTAGTAGCAAAAATCATGTAGCTTAGGTATATATAGATTATAGGTAACTAAATTATAGAAACAGAATTTTATAGAGCAAACATCTACTAAAATATGCATACTCAGATAGGATTAGAAACAGATAAGCAGTTACGAACTCTAAGAAAATGAATAAAAGGTTTATAAACTCAATGGGTAGGGGAACCTTGCCTCCAAGTTTCCTGCAAGAGTCTTGGTTTGTGCCTGATATTTTTAAAAGATTTATTTATTTTGTCTGTGGTGAGTGTTCATTGCTGCATGCAGCGCATGTGTGGACTTCTGTTCATTGCAGTGTGTGAGCTTTTCCTTGGGGTGGCTTCTCATTGCAGAATACAGGCTCTAGGTGCATGGGATTTAGTAGTTGCAACACATGGGCTCAGTTGCTCCACAGCATGTGGGATCTTCCTGGCCTAGTGTTCAAACCAGTATCTTTTGCATCGCAAGGTGGATTCTTAACCACTGGACCACCAGGGAAACCCTGTGCTTGATTTTTTAATAGCATTCCTTTTTCATCTCAAAATTGGTTTAGGTGACAAATTTTCTAGTCACACTGAATCTGGGTGACAATTACCGTAATGAAAATTCTCATTAGACAAAAGACAAAGGTTATTGTCACAGAAGCACTGAATGTTATTTCTCTTTTAACTATCTCTTTTCTCATGAAAAGGAGTCTCTACTTTGCTTGTTATGGGAAGAACCCAGAGAATCTCTAAGGCCAGGTTAGCATCTTCTGCGCTATTCTATATCTCTGTAGAATTGAAAGTGATTGAATATGTGGGGTATATACATAACTAGTGTATAATGTTACTAGTAATTATTTTAAATCATTAATCTTTCAGTAATATCTTAACATTAACTCTACACATAAAGTAGGATACTTAAAACATAATTTGTGATAAATTAACTAGTCAAATAGTCCAATACTGTTTTCCTGTTTGTCTGATATGCATATAGGGAGGAGCATATTTATAGACTTGTGGCAAAAAGCCAGATATAAGATGGCAGGGATACAGAAGTTGTTTAACTTCCATCCTTCACTTGAAGGTACCTGGAGATTTCCTATAATAATCTCACTGTCATTCTCTTCATCTTGGTCAACAATGACTTTCACTCAGTCCACACAATCTCCAGTCTCCTGGGAGAAGAAAAGACCAGGGATTGACAACGATTAACTACACAGAATCTCTCTATGGAACAACTGGACAGAGGGGTCTATGATATATGCTTATGGTCTGTTTAAAAGATGAGTGAATATACAAATGGATAGGAAGTAAAGTGTGGTAAGAATTGTCTTAAGGCAGAAGCTACAGAGGACAAACTGGCATAAGGTAGTTAAATCCATTAAAAATGGTTTAAAAAAGGATAATGATCAATGAAAAAACATTTATATGAATGTATATGCTTTTCTACTACCAAGTCTTTGTGGGAAATGTGAAATAGTTTACTAATTATAAAATATATCTGGAGATTATTATTTCCTTCAATGAAACATTAGCCATTGGTAGAGTTTTTTCTCCTCAGATTTTATGAGACTCTGAAACAAAAGCACATAATACATTACATGTGTGTGTGTACAACACACATGTATTCATCTATATATATATATACATATTTATACATGTATTCATTTAAATTACTTTTAGTATTAATAATGGACAAATTTTTCTCAACAAAAATGTAGGTAAGATACTTTATTAGAAAACTTCTAAAAAACTGAAACTATAGTTAAAAGTATCTTTTTAATAATGTGCTGATAAAAATGCATCTAGCCTACAGAATTACTCTAAGATATTTTTTAAGCCTTGGGAAAAGAAAAGTGAAGGTATTCAGTCAGTTCAGGTCAGTCACTCAGTCATGTCCAACTCTTTGCGACCCCATGAATCGCAGCATGCCAGGCTTCCCTGTCCATCACCATATCCCAGAGTTCACTCAAACTCATGTCCATCGAGTCGGTGATGTCATCCAGCCATCTCATCCTCTGCTGTCCCCTTCTCCTCCTGTCCCAAATCCCTCCCAGCATCAGAGTCTTTTCCAATGAGTCAACTCTTCCCATGAGGTGGCCAAAGTACTGGAGTTTCAGCTTTAGCATCATTCCTTCCAAAGAACACCCAGGACTGACCTCCTTTAGAATGGACTGGTTGGATCTCCTTGCAGTCCAAGGGACTCTCAAGAGTCTTCTCCAACACCACAGTTCAAAAGCAGCAATTCTTCAGCATTCAGCTTTCTTCACAGTCCAACTCTCGCATCCATACTTGACCACAGGAAAAACCATAGCCTTCACTAGACGGACTTTTGTTGACAACATAATGTCTCTGCTTTCAATATGCTATCTAGTTTGGTCATAACTCTTCTTCCAAGGAGTAAGCGTCTTTTAATTTCATGGCTGCAGTCACCATCTGCAGTGATTTTGGAGCCCCAAAAAACAAAGTCTGACACTGTTTCCACTGTTTCCCCATCTATTTCCCATGAAGTGATGGGACCAGATGCCATGATCTTCGTTTTCTGAATGTTGAGCTTTAAGCCAACTTTTTCACTCTCCTCTTTCACTCTCATCTAGAGGCTTTGAAGGTATTGGTACAATATTAATCTGGAGATATTTAAAAGCAGAGAGGTAGTTAAATATACAGACATAAATTAAATAAGGCATACTTTTAAGGAAACATTTTAAAATATACAACAGGAAAAGAGGACACATACACATTATTTCAAGAAACCACATGGTATTTTCCTAATGTTTATCTTTCTTCTTTTCCTCTAGTGTTAGTGATCTTATATAGACCACAAGTGGAAGTGGTGAATCTTTCTTGGCAAAAAAGAGCAAATCATAATGTAAACTTTCCAGAAATCCTCTAAGGGAACAAGTTAGGCTTCTTCTGAATGCATATGGAAATACCTTTTAGAGAGTAAAAGAAAATGGGAAGAAGAAAGATAAGATCTTACATGGAGTATTTGCTAAAATCTCATTTCATAGGCTGCATTTTCAGTTTTTCCAGAAGAAGCTATTATTCATTTCAAGCTCAAGTATATTGCTCAAAATTATAAGATTTTCTGGCAATTTTTATTAAAAATTCAGGTGTATAGCTATAATAACTAGATACTGCAGCATCTTACAGCATATATATACTAGGAATTCCAAATACACTTTAAATTATGTACTTGATTACTTTCTTGGATTTAACATATTTTAAACATCACTACAATAAAAGGAGATTTTTTCCTGTTTTATAAATTTCATACAATCATGTAGAGTATGACCCATCAATTTTCTTTGATTTTTTTAATTAAAAATTATGTTTTCTGATTTGTCAAATACCTAGAGAAGATAGGTTCTTTACTAACCCAATTTTTATTGTTTACTAACCCAACTTTTGTTCTTATGGTGCAAATAACATTAATTCAGTTTTTTTGGATGTGAATTCATTTTGTTCACTTTTATGAAGTCTGATTTTGCACACTCTAATGAACAAATACTCTTTACCAAAACATGTGGGAAAAGACTGCTTATAGAAAAGCTAGGAATTACTTAGAAGTACAATTTTCAAATTTTATCAATAATAATTCTGAACAGTCTTAAACATATTAGCTCTTAATGGACCACTGAAATAAAAGCAAACTTACTTAAAGCAAATTAGTTTGGAGAGATTGAGGCCTGAAATTTAATTGAATGTAAATGGTGCATTCAGAATGCAAGGCATCATCATTTGCACAATCTTTAAAAAGATAAAAGGATGTCCCTCTATATAGGAAATAGCACATTAAAAAGCTGCGTATAGCCTATTTATGTCAGTAAACCAGTATTATGTGTGTGTGTTAGCAGACCACCTTAGTGGATGAGATGTATTAAAATCATGATGTTTATCATACATAATTACTGAGTAAGAGCTGTAGTATATGGCACTGACTAGCATGGATCCATAGTTCTAGATTTATGTCCTTTTAGGTTCCTAAGCAGAACTTGTTATGCATAAACCAGCTGAAGCAGATGGACTACTCTCCAGAGTACAATAGACAATAGAACAATGTAGAATTTTGAGGAGAAAGTTTCCTCTAGCAAAACCACAGAAATTCAGGCAGCTACAGAGAAAATTCCACAACTAACCTGTAATAACTACTTGTCACACTTAAAATCTAATTGTCTTGTGCTCAGTCATGTCCAACTCTCGGAAACCCAATGGATTATAGCTCTCCAGGCTCCTCTGTCCATGGGACTTTCCAGGCAAGAATACTGCAGTGAGTTGACAATTCATACTCCAGGGGATGTTCCCAACCCAGGTATCCAACTCATGTCTCTCCTGTTTCTCCAGAATTGGCAGGTGTATGTTTTACCACTAGTGCCACCTAGGAAGCCCATAAAATTTAATTGATGAATATTAATTCTGACAAGCAGGCCACTCTGGCTGGGAAGAGAGACAGAGAGATACTTCTTGTTTAAATATGAGCATAAACCTGGCTGTGTTGAATAAAAATTGAAAGCACAGGCTTTAAAGCTACTTTTCAGTATATATGTAAACTTTGGACACATTTGTTCACCTCTCTTCCATTTTCTCTTCCAAGACATGGAGACGATAACTGTTCCACCTGAAGGATTGCCATGATGTTTAAATGTGATGAGTATTAAATAGTAACCTCCATGCAATTGTTGGCTGTAATTATTATCCTGATTTTATAGATGAGGAAAACTGAGTTTAATTGCCTTGCCCAACATTATACATCTAGTGAGTGACAGAGTGAAAGTGAGTGAAAGACACTTTCACTTTCAGAGTGAAAGACAATGAGTACCTTAGTTACCTGTTACTGTATAATAAGGCACACTAACATTTAGAGGCTTAAAACATGAACAGTGTATTATTTCTCATGATTCTCCTAGGTGACCAGGTAGTTCTTTTCTTGTTTGACTTGGGCTTGCTTTGCAGCTGCATATCCCTGATGGGTCAGCTGAAAACTAGGCTCAGCTAGAACAGCTCAGATGAGAGAACTTTTGTTCCCAACGTTTGTCTAGGTTTCCTTCAGGGTTTCAAGATGCAAGCTACTAGTCTACAAAGACTTTTTATCACCCTTCTAGTTGACTCACCTTGCTGATGTCACATTGACCAAATCAAATAGTATAGACAAGTAAGCTCACAGACAGTATGGGAGAGGACTACCCATGTGTTGACATGGAAGGTGTGATTTATTGAAGATCATAAAGGAAACAGTTATTCACATCTATGGATTTAAAGGAAATGGCAACCGCTCCAGAATTCTTGCCTGGGATATCCCATGGATAGAGGAGCCTGGCAGGCTATAGTCTAGGGGATGGCAAAGAGTCAGACATTACTTAGCAACTAAGCAACAACCAACCAACATCCATTGATTTTTTTTTTAATGTGCTCTTTTATTTATTGACTCCAGATAAGAAAATTTTCAAAATACAGACTAATCATTTATAAACATTATTAGAATGGAAACCCCCCATAAATTTGTGTGTGTGCATGCCCACACAGAAATTCCTTCATGAAGGGTACTGCTGAAAATTCTTGAAATTGACTGTCTCCATGATGCAAAATTTAATTGAAAATATTTAGATAAATAACTTTTCAAAAGTTTTCGGCAAACAAAATAGTGAGAATAATAAAAACTGTTAGAGTAGGAATTTATTCAGAAAACAGTTACATGGGTGTTGAATCTTGCCTGTGCCACTAACCTGCTGATTTATTACCTACTAATGGATATTCGGTGACATGAGTGTGTAAAGCAATGAGTGTTAATAGGTATCATCTTGACTGTTTTACTCATCTGGAAATATAGTTTTGAAATAGCATATGTATTTTAGTAGAATATGACTATGATAAATCATGTACATCTGTCTCCAGTTAATTCACTTTTGTGTAATGCTCATTTGTACGATCGATACATTAAACAAAGTTTTAGTTCCCTATTCTCTAAAATGTAGATAATATCTATAATACCATTTCTTTCTGTTTTTAGAACTGGAGTTGGTGTACATCGAGAATCTGCCATAGTGCTCAGCACTTTATAAACTAAATGGACCTAACAATTACTTCTTCCTTGTTTTGCTGCTTCCCTCCTCCCTCCCTACTCTTCCTCCTACCCCTATTGTTAAAAATAGGTAGAAATTAGACAAGCATTTACTTAAAAAAAAAATATTTTTCTTATGTGCAAAGTATTTATACCCAATAGAATGCTTTTAACTATTTTGACCAGATTCTGTTTTAGTGTGCCCTAATCTCCCTAGTGGAGAAGGCAATGGCACCCCACTCCAGTACTCTTGCCTGGAAAATCCCATGGATGGAGGAGCCTGGTGGGCTGCAGTCCATGGGGTCGCTAAGAGTTGGACACGAATCAGCGAATTCACTTTCACTTTTCACTTTCATGCATTGGAGAAGGAAATGGCAACCCACTCCAGTGTTCTTGCCTGGAGAATTCCAGGGATGGGGGAGCCTGGTAGGTCTATGGGGTTGCACAGAGTCAGACACGACTGAAGCGACTTAGCAGCAGCAGCAGCAATCTCCCTAGGCTTTTGAATTGTGGTGTTGGAGAAGACTCTTGAGAGTCCCTTGGACTGCAAGGAGATCCAACCAGTCCATTCTAAAGGAGGTCAGTCCTGGGTGTTTTTTGGAAGGAATGATGCTAAAGCTGAAACTCCAGTACTTTGGCCGCCTCATGCAAAGAGTTGACTCATTGGAAAAGACTCTGATGCTGGGAGGGATTGGGGCAGGAGGAGAAGGGGACGGCAGAGGATGAGATGGCTGGATGGCTATCACTGACTCAATGGACGTGAGTTTGGGTGAACTCCGGGAGTTTGTGATGGACAGGGAGGCCTGGCGTGCTGCAATTCATGGGGTTGCAAAGAGTCGGACACGACTGAGTGACTTAACTGAACTAAATCTCCCCTAGGAATGTATTACACTTTGCAATTCTTGGGGCTTTATTATCATGAAGGCAAACATTAAAGTACTTGTATTCACAGTGCAGTTCTGCCTAGCTATATCACATGCAGTCATTTATCTGATTCTCATAATTATAACTCCTAAAAGACTTTGAGGATAGATATATTTCATGCTATATCAAAGTATTAGGATATAGTAATACTATAATATTAACATTGTATTTCACATATACCTTCAGTTATTCCATATCTCCCTGTTTAATAACTGTTATTATATATTGATAGGGTTTTGAATAATATTTGCATATATTATAATACACAAATGCTGAATTTTTATTTTTTGCAATACAGTGGCATTTATTATATTCAGTTTTGTGTAACCATTATCAACAATGTGATTTTAGAATATCTTTGTGCCCCCTAGAGTGGCCCCATTAATCAGTAGAAGTCACTTTTAAATTTTCCCTAAAATCTCTCTTCCCCACATATATTGGCAGCCACCAATATAATTTCTGTCTCTATTGTTAAAATATAAACTGACGTGTATTAAAATTTTCGAGTTTATTTGAGCATGCATCAGTTAGATTTGGACATCACCAAACAAAAGTTGTTAGGAGCATCCCTACCAAGAGGTGGTAAGAGATATGTTATTAGAAGATAATGAAGCAACGCAACTAAATTATTTTATTGCATGGTTTAAACAGTTGCTTTATTTGGAAAGCCAAGTTGGCTATTAGTGATTGGTTCTTAAGTGTCATTTTCTTGGATTCCAATTCATTGACTCTGAGTTAGGATGTGGTTTGCTTATGTAGGGTTATCAAGGCAGTACAGTCACCCCGTGTCTAAAAGCCTCTTTGTTTGGTTTAACTCTATAGATTTCCCTAATTTTCAGTTCACTTCAGTTCAGTCACTCAGTCATGTCCAACTCTTTGCAACCCTATGGACTGCAGTATGCTAGGCCTCCCTGTCCATCATCAACTCCCAGAGTTTACCCAAACCCATGTGCATTGAATCAGTGATGCTATCCAACCATCTCATTCTCTGTTGTCCCCTTCTCCTCCTGCCCTCAATCTTTCCCAGCATCAAGGTCTTTTCAATGAGTCAGTTCTTCGCATCAGGTGGCCAAAGTATTGGAGTTTCAGCTTCAACATCAGTCCTTCCAGTGAACACCCAGGACTGATCTCCTTTAGGATGGACTGGTTGCATCTCTTTGCAGTCCAAGGGACTCACAAGAGTCTTCTCCAACAACACAGTTCAAAAGCATCAATTCTTCTGTGCTCAGCTTTCTTTACAGTCCAACTCTCCCATCCATACATGACTACTGGAAAACCCATAGCCTTAACTAGACGGACCTTTGTTGGCAATGTAATGTCTCTGCCTTTTTTTTTTTTGCTTTATTTGGACATATATAAATAGGATCATTAATTTGTGGCATTTTGGAGTTTTTTTAACTTAGCATAGCATTTCTGATCCATTTGTGCTATATTATGTACGAAAAATTCATTCCTTTTATTGCTGAATAATATTGCATTGCACAAAGTGTTTATTTTGTTTATTCATTCATTAACTGGTGGACATTTAGCACCTCTGTGTACTGAGTTGATTGTGGGATGTGCATGTTTCCATTTCTACTGAGTGTATACCTAGGAGTGGAATTGCTTGGACATAGTAACTCTTAACAATTTAACAAAAGGTCAAATTGTTTTCCAAGGTAGCTGTACCATTTTATATTCCCACCAGCAGTATATCAATGTTCTAGTTTCTCTACATCCTTACCAACATTTGTCCTTACCTGTCCTTTTATTTACAGTCATCCTTGTGGATAAAGTAGTATCTCATTACTGTGTTAATTTTCATTTTACTGATGACTAAGAATATTGATCATCTTTTCATGTGTTTACTTACCCTTTGCATATCTTCTCTTGAAAAATATCTATTTAAATACTTTATCCATTAAAATGAGTTTTTATCTTTTTATTTGTTGAATAAGACTTCCTTATATTTTTTTCTGGAGACTAGACCCTCAGATACATGATTTGCAAGTATTGTCTCCAATTATGTGGGTTATTTGTGTTTGTTCTCATTCAGATTGGAGGTCTTCTAGGTACAAAAGTCTTTAATAGAATTCAATTTATTTTTCTCTGCTTCCTAGTTTTTCTGTCTTTTTTTTGGGGGGGGGGGTGTAGTATCTAAAAAATCATTGCTAAATCCAATTTTACAAAGATTTACTCTTATGATTTTTTAAAAAATAGAGCTCTGACTATTACAGTTAGTTCTGTGATCAATTGTAACTTAATGTTTTGTGTGTGATCTGAGGTTGAGGTCCAACTTAAATGTTGTGCATATAAATATCCAGGTCTCACAGGAAAATATTTTGTTTTTGTTTTTGTTTTTTTTTCCTTTATTTCTCATGTGTTCCCCATCCTGAACCCTCCTCCCTCCTCCCTCCCCATACCATCCCTCTGGGTCGTCCCAGTGCACCAGCCCCAAGCATCCAGCATATTTTAAAATACTCTTCTTTTCTCCCCCCTTCATTAGTCTGAGCATCTTTGTCAGAATCAATTAACCATATATCTATATAAGGAATTTATTTCCTGACTGCCGATTGCTTCCTGTTATCTATTTATCTGGGCTTCCCAGGTGATGCTAGTGGTAAAGAATTCTCCTGCCAATGCAGGAGATTTAAGAGACATAGGTTCGATCCCTGGGTGGAGAAGATCCCCTGGAGGAGGAAATGACAACCCCTTGCCTGGAAAATTCCACGGACAGAGGAGCCTGGTGGGCTACAGTCCACAAGGTCACAAAAAGTCGGACATGACACAGCACGCTTGCACCTGTTTATCTATTTATCTCTCTTTCTTCATGCAGTGCAACACAGTACTGCTTAGTGGACTGTAACTTTGTAGGAAGTTGAAGTTGAGAATCATGAGCGTTCAACTTTGCTCTTTCTTTTGAGGTCGTTTTGGCTATTCTCAGTTCCTAAAATTCTGATGAAAATATTAAGAACAGTTTTTGAAATTTTGAAAAGAGAAAAGCTGAGATTTTTAAAAGAAACACTCTGAATCTTTAGACCAATTAAAAAAGCATTGATATCTTAACACTATAAAATCATATAGTTTTATGCATATGGGATTTTTTTCCATTTAGATTTTCTTTAATAATTTTAAATAGTGTCTTATGAATTTGTCTTGTCTTACACCTTAAGTTTATTGTCAGGAATTTTATTCTTTGTGATGCTATTGTAAATAAATTTGTTTTCTTAATTTTATTATTAAAATTATTTGCTGTTAGGGTATAGAAATACAACTGAATTTTTATATTGATCTTGTATATTGTAACCTTGCTGAAATTGTTTATTCCTAATAATTTTATTATAGATTTCTTCAGACTTTATGTAAGATTACATCATCTACAAATAGAGATAGTTTTACTTTTTTGTTCATATCTTCATTTTTATTGCCTAATTTTTCTGGCTAGAACATTGAATAGAAATCACAAGAGCGAATACCTTTGTCTTGTTCCTACTGTAGGGAAAAAGCATTTAATCATTAACCATTTCTTGTCTCTAAGTTTAGTTTAAGGTGGTTTTAATTACATGCATTTTATCAAGCTGAGGAAGTTTTCATCTGTTTTCAGTTTGTTGAGATTCTTTTTTAATCACAAAACAGTGTTGGATTTTTTCATATTTTTGTTTCTACTGATTATCATAGGATTTTGTCTTTTTGTCTATGAATATGTTGCATTATATTGATTCACTTTCAAATGTAAAACCTTGAATTCCTGGAGAAATTCTACTTGGTAATCAAGTGATATCTTTTAATTTTTTAATAGTCCTATATTCGGTTTGCTAGAATTTTGTTGAATTTTGCTTCTATAGTCAAAGGGTATTGATCTGTACTTTTCTTATTATGAATGTATTTGTTTTGTTTTGATGGCACTTATAAAATGAGTTTTGAAATATTCTATACTTTCCTATTTTAAGATTGAATATCTGATGAAAATGTTTGTTAGAATCCACCATTGAAGCTGTTTGGGCCTGGGCTTTTCTTTGTAATGTATTTTTTTATTACAAGTAGGATGTCCTATTATAGGTCTATTAACATTGCCTATTTATGAGTCGGAGAAGGCAGTGGCACCCCACTCTAGTACTCTTGCCTGGAAAATCCCATGGATGGAGGAGGCTGGTAGGCTGCAGTCCATGGGGTCGCTAGGAGTCGGACACGACTGAGCAACTTCACTTTCCCTTTTCACTTTCAATGGCAACCCACTCCAGTGTTCTTGCCTGGAGAATACCAGGGACAGGGGAGCCTGGTGGGCTGCCGTATTTAGGGTTGCACAGAGTCGGACACGACTGAAGTGACTTAGCATAGCATTTATAATTCAGATTTTCTAGTGTGTATATTTCTAGAAATTCATTCATTTCACCCAAGTTGTCCAATTTTAT
Organism: Bos mutus; assembly: GCF_027580195.1. Classification (NCBI taxonomy): domain Eukaryota; kingdom Metazoa; phylum Chordata; class Mammalia; order Artiodactyla; family Bovidae; genus Bos; species Bos mutus. The sequence continues at coordinate 81,922,621 of NC_091622.1, forward strand.
CACATAGTATTCCCTTATAATCATTTCTGTAAAGTCATTTTTCTTTATTTTATTCCTGTTTGCAGTAATATATTTTCTCTTTTTTTTTTTGATCTACTTATGTTTACCAGTTTTTCAAGATATTTTCTGACTGAAAACTAATTTTTTGTTTTATTACTTTTCTCCAAGAGCTTTTATTTCCCCTTTTAACTTAATTGTAATACAATTATAATTTTTCCTTTATTTGTCCTTGTTTTGTATTGCTTTTATATTTTTAATTCTCTAAACTAGTAAGTTAGATTATTGATTTGAGATCTTTCTTCTGATTAGATTAATGTGTTTCTAAATTTTTATCTGAGCACTTCTTTAGAAGTATCACAATAGATTCAGCATGGTGTGTTTTGTTTTCATTCATCTTTATTTATATATATTATATATATATATATATACACTCACTGCATCTTTTCATATGCCTATTGGCCACCTGTATGTCTTCTTTGGAGAAATTTCTATTTAGGTTTTCTGCTCATTTTTTGATTAAGTGGTTATGTACACACACACACACACACACACATATATATATATATATATATGGAACTATATGCAGAGGAAGGAAGGTCCTTCCTTGCAAAGTCATTCTATGAGGCCACCATCATCCTGATACCACAACCTGACAATGAAATCACGTAAAAAGAAAACAACTGATCTTTGACAAAGGAAAAGCTAGTATAATGGAGAAAAGATATTGTTTTGCTCAAACAATTGGATATTCACATGCCAAAGATGAATCTAGGAACAAACCTATGCCCTTTATGAAAATTAACTCAGAACAGATAGTGAATCTAAATGGAAAATTCAAAACTATAAAATGTGTAGAAGAAAACTAGTATACCTTAGTTCACTGTGGGTATGGTGATGACTTTAAATACAATTCAAAGGGCAAAATCCATGAAAGAAGGAATCAATGAGCTCAACTTCATTATTAAAAACTTCTGTGTGTAAAAGACAATATCAATGGAATGGGAAAATAAGCCACAGTTTAAAAACATTGTGGAGTATTTATCTGATAGAACTGTTATCTGAATACACAAATAAGTCATAAAACTTTACAACAAGAAAATGAAATACCTGAATAAAAACTGGGCAAAAGACCTGATCAGACTTCTCACCAAAGATATACAATGGCAAGAAAGCATATTAAAAGTGTTCAACATCTAATGTCATTAGAGAACTGAAAGTCAACAATTATGAGCTGCCATTCATGTCTATTTGATATCCCAGATCCAAAACACTGACAACTTCAAATGCTAGTAAGAATGTGGAGTCACAGAAACTCTTTAATTGCTGATGGGAATACAAAATGGCACAGCAACTTTGGAAATAGTTTGGTGGTTTCTTACAAAACTAAGTGCTTCTCTCATAGCTCAGTGGGTAAACAATCTGCCATAATGCAGGGGACTGCGGTTCAATTCTTGGGTGGGGAAGCTCCCCTGGAGAAGGGATAGGCTGCCCACTCCAGTATTCTTGGGCTTCCATTGTGCCTCAGCTGGTAAAGAATCTGCAGGAGATCTGGGTTTTATCCCACGGTTGGGAACATCCCCCTGAAGAAGGGAAAGGCTACCATTCCAGCATTCTGGCCTGGAGAATTCCATGGACTGTATAATCCATGGATTTACAAAGAGTTGGACACTACTGAATGCACTTCTGTTTTTACAAAGCTAAACATACTCTTACCATGTGACTTAGTAATGATGCTCCTTTGTATTTGCCAAAATGAGTTAAAAAGTTATGTCCACACAAAAATATGCACATGAATGTTTATATCAGCTTTAGTCATAATTTGGAAACAACCCTCAGTCGGTAAATGGATATATAAAGTTTGGTTGCTGCTGCTGCTGCTGCTAAGTCGCTTCAGTCATATCCGACTCTGTGCGACTCCATAGACAGCAGCTGACCAGGCTCTCCCGTCCCTGGGATTCTCCAGGCAAGAACACTGGAGTGGGTTGCCATTTCCTTCTCCAATAAAGTTTGGTACATGCAAACAAAAGAAAATTGGTCAGCCCTAAAAAGAAGTGATCAAGCTATTACAAAAAAAAAAAAAAAAAATAGGGGAACTGTAAATGTTTATGACTAAGTGAAAGAAGCCAAGCAGCAAAGGCTATATATGTTATAGTATGATTTCTACTATGCAAAAGGCAAAATATGGAGACAGTAAAATTTCCAGTGGTTGCCAGGGGCTAAGATGGATGACTAGCTAGAGCACCAGTATTTTTAAGACAGCAAAACTCTTTTGTATGATACTACAATGGTGGTTACATGTCCTTACACATTTGTTAAAACCCCTATGGATGTACAACAGCAAGAGTGAAACTTTATGTAAATTATGGACTTTGTGTTATAATGATGTGTCAATCTATCTTCATCAATTGTAACAAAATATCATTCTGCAGATCACTAAGAGTCTGGGAGTTTGTATATGTATGGAGATAAGGTACATGGGAACTCTGTACATTGTAGTCTGACATTTCCCTTAAAAAAATGGCTCAATTATTTTGGGAAGTCATAAGTTTCTTCCTTCAGATTTATCTATTCCCCTGATTTTTATCTTTTTACTTTACAGAACGAATATATAGTGTTTTCAATTGATAGTATCTCTTTGTTTTTGGCAATTTTTCTTGTGCTTATGTACATATACATACACCTTTATTTAAATTTATTTTCTATCATTTCAATGAGGTTACAAGGAATTAAATTACACATGAGTGTTTGTTCTAATTTATAAGATCCATATATGCATAGATTGATAATGAACATGTTCCTATAATTTAATAAATATCTAACTGAATGTTGAATTTTAATAAAATTGTCTTTTCTTTTTTTGCTTTTGAGTTTTCTTATTGCTCATGGGCACTTTCATCAAGCAAATAATACTCATGTTCTGTGTTTTTTACTTTGAATAGCTTAACACTAAAAGAACAGTTCGTAGACAAATGAGAAAGATTCTTGATTTAGACGTAACTTTCTGTGCTATAAGAGAAAGAGTCTTGAATCTATGCCATTAATAGAAATGTTAGTATAAACTGGGCATTAATTACTCTAGTGAAGTTAATGAGTATTTAAAATATGTTAATTCGATTCCTCCAGAATATATGCAAACTAAAATATATACACACTTGTAAAAAAAATAATAGTATTATTTAGCTAAAAATAACAGCTCCCCAAATAGTTTCTAAATAGGAATATTGATATATTTTGAACAGGCAGAAAAACATATCTGAAAAAAATCTACCATCTCTGATGAAAAGTTTTTACCTGAGTAAAATGTAAATTTTCTTAATGAATTTACAATACATTTCAATTGTAATTACATAACATAACCAGTGTTTCTACTGGTTATTTATTTCTTTTATTTCTTTTTTATTTTTTTATTCTGAGGGCTATTTTGCATTCATAAGATAAATTAGAGGGTAAAATGATTATTGATATTAGAACTAACTCCTTCATTTTGATCTGTTTCCACAAAATGTGGACAATGCCTTTTTTGTTTGCTTGTTGTTTGGGGTTGTTTGTTTCCAGTGGTTCTCATGCAGTTTGGAATTGTAGAGTTATAAATTATGCAAAAATAAGTGGCTCATACTTTATCCATAACAGAGTGTATGCTTTGCTGATGAGTATGAAGCAATCTTCATTTTCAGGAATCACTTCTCTTGAAGGGACAAAAGATCAGCAATGTTACTGTAAGCTCTTAATATAGTTCCACGTATTAATAAAATATTTCTCTATATAAACCTTTCTCAAAGAAACTATCAAACTGAATGTGGTAAGCTTTCTATTCCTCTTTTTTTTTTCAAGAGTTAAGTGTATCTATTTAAATTTTAATAGCCAAGGGAAAGCATCTCACAGGTCAACTAAAACAACAAAAATGTCATGTTGTGTTATTGAGAAAATCCCCACCATGTTTTGGAAATCCTGCTAGTTAACTGCCAGTTAGTTATTAACTAAACAGAGCAGAAGAGCCCACACTTATTAAAATATTATATTCAACTAATTATCCTGTAGCCTGCAGGAGTAGCACAGTAAATCCATATCAAATATCCCTAAGAACATTGAATTAGTTATAGATACTCATTTACTCACAACAATAACTGTCTCCTGATCTAGAAGAGTGAAATAATTATAAGGATAAAGCATCCCCTAAGGTTATAGATAAAACCTGGAACCTAGCCCAGGTGTATTTTGAGGATAAAGATGAAGACAGGGCACCTCAGACTGTAAAGGGGCTCCCCAATTGGGGTTTAGAGTAACAGCGCATGCTGGCAGACAAATTTGCTAAACATAACCATTAAGCAATTCAATAAACATTTTCACTTTCTCTCAAACACGTATGACAGTAGAAACTGTGAAATAAATTGATCCCAATATGCAGTTGAGTGTGAAGCCCCTAGGGCAAGTCCAGTCGTGTAGGTAGAGACATTTATGCTGGCAACAGCTGGCCTAGAATATACTTTTCTAAAAAAGAATAATTCAGTATAAATTAGAAAAGGGGGGGGATAAAGTTTAAAGAAAGAGAAAAGCATATCTATCAGTCTCATATTTGTTTTTCAATTTTTAAAGATTTTTAACAAGAAGAAATCTTAAAGATACAGTAGTAACAAATGGGCTTGTGGGTTTCAGTCTAAAGGCTTTTCTGGTTCCAATATCTCACAATATGTTTAACTTGTAAGACAGAGAGGCTTCTTTTGTTCATTTACTTTGATAATTCTATTTACTTTCCTATATATTATTATGTTAAATAAGTCATTTTTCTATCCCTTTCTCCATTTCATTTATCTTCTAATTACTTTATTATTCCTTCAAAAATATTGTATATACTACTAAATTAAAGTCTTGAACACTTTTAGTCTACTTTTAGATTTAAAAAATTCCTCACCTCACATTTGCTAACTTGCTTATTTTATGCTTCCTCCTTCCATGGAATTCAAACATCATGAGTGCCAAAACCATGTCTGTCTTCTTCAGTCTTCTGTCTCCAATATCCATATTAATACCTGAGATAAACACTGAGGTCAGTAATTTTTAGTAGGTATATTATTATGATTTCACTTGTAAATATGTTATGCAAGTATTGGTAGACCTAGTAAGCTACATAGTGCTAATATTACAAAAACAAAAGAAATTCTCCAAATTTGTTATACATTCAAGCAATAACAAAAGTATATAAAAATAAAAGGATTTTATTTTTGAGTTTTATCTGGTTTTCAAAACATCTATTTATTATTTGTATTCTGTAAGTTTTGCCCTCAAGTAATGTGATTTTTTTTCTTAATAAAACTGCATGTTATCAAGATGAAGAAGATATTTAAATATAAACATACAATTAGATGTGGCTCTTCTAACCTGATATTTCAAGATAACTTTGAGTCTTAAGAAATGAGAGACTTCTAGAGAAGCTTGGCCAATCAGATATAGCTTAGAACTCTAGATACCTTATAGTTTATTTTACAAACTGGGACACTTTAAAAGTGAAATGAGATGATATTAATTAGACCAGGACAATTGCCATAGAGGATATTGTCTAGAGAAAACTATGATTTTATTTATCACTATCTGGATAAATAGTAAGATGGTAGTAAAATAGCTCTTTCAGATACTTGACAGTAATTGATTGAAAAAATCCTAATAAATCTGAAGATAAATTTCACATACACACAGACACAGAGATCTCAAAAAAAAACCTTCAGATTTTACAGTATCTGGAAGGTGTGAGCAGAACACAAGTGATCTTCAGTAGCCAAAATATGGACTAGTCAGAAATGCAGGGAGGAGGGTTTCTATCTCACTAATCATCTTACTCCTGACATCTGTTTCATTAAAAGCCTTTTATCTGTTTGCTTTTTGCCAGAGATTTCAGTGTATGCATTTTGGGAAAACTAATCAGTGGAAGTGGACATTATCATCACAGAGCCAAGTTCACAAGTGTATAGAAATATTTGCCAAATGAAAAACACCATTCAAAAAACACTAATATAATCCCATGGAAAATTGGAAAGATTAATATAAATGAAAATCTAGCCAGACTAAACAATAGAAACTGATAATAACTGCCTTATAAACTTGTAACCAAAGTAGGATTATCCAAATGTTTGGTTTTGGGCCTGGATTAACTCTTCTAATCTCAAAAAAATTGGCTTAAATTATACTTAGAAAAGTAGATCTGCTCGCTGTCTTTTACATCTGGCCACTATTTATACATAGTTACTCTATGTATGGGCTTCCTTGGTGGCTCAGATGGTAAACAATTCACCTCTAAAGTCTGAGAATTGTTTTTAATAATTGCAGTAATCTAGATCACATTCCTATAGTTCTTTTCTTGTGAATTATTTGGGAGTGATTTTTAAGAATGGAAACAATAGATAAACTCTTCTTTAAGAGTGACAGCAGGCATGTGAATAAGTTCAAACAAGAATTGTTGTTGCTGTTCAGTCATTTAGTCATGTCTGACTCTTTGAACCCAATGGACTGCAGTATGCCATGCTTCCCTGTCCTTCACCATCTCTCAGAGATGCTCAAACTCAAGTCCACTGAGTCAGTGATGCCATCCAACCATCTAGTCCTCTGTTGACCCTTCTCCTGCTTTGAATATTTCCCAGCATCAGGGTCTTTCCTAATAAGTCGGCTCTTCATATCAAGTGGCAAAAGTATTGGAGCTTCAGCTTCAATATCAGTTCTTTTAATGAATATTCAGGATTTATTTCATTTAGGACTGACTGATTTGATATCATTGCAGTCCAAGGGACTCTCAAGAGTATTCTCAAACACTACAGTTCAAAAGCATCAATTCTTCAGTGTTCAGCCTTCTTCATGGTCCAAATTTCATATCCATACATTACTACCATAGCTTTGACTATAGGGACACTTGTGGGCAAAGCAATGTCTCTGCTTTTTAATATGCTGTCTAGGTTGGTCATAGCTTTTCTTCCAAGCAGCAAGCATCTTTTAATTTTGTGGCTGCAGGCACCATCTGCAGTTATTTTGGAGTCCAAGGAAATAAATTCTGTCACTTTCTCCATTGTTTCCCGATCTATTTGCCAAGAAGTGATGGGACTGGATGCCATGATCTTTGTTTTTGGAACAATGAGTTTTCAGCCAGCTTTTTCACTCTCCTCTTTTTCCTTCATCAAGAAGATTTTTATATCTCTTCAGTTTCTGCCATAAGGGTGGTATCATCTGCTTATCTGAGATTATTGATATTTCTCCCAGCAAGCTTGATTCCAGCTTAATCAAGCCCAGGATTTTGCATGATGTACTCTGCATATAAGTTAAATAAGCAGAGTGACAATATACAACCTTGATGTACTCCTTTCCCAATTTGGTTCTAGTACATTGTTCCATATCTTGTTCAAACTGTAGCTTTTTGACCTGTATACATGTATCTTAGAAGGCAGGTAATATGATCTGGTATTCCCATCTCTTTAAGAGTTTTCCAGTTTGTTGTGATCCACATAGTCGAAAGCTTTAGTGTAGTCAATGTAGCAGAAGTAGATGTTCTTCTGGACATCTACTTCTACTTCCTCTGCTTTTTCTAAATCAGCTTTAACATCTGGAAGTTCTCAGTTCATGTACTTTTGAAGCCTGGCTTGGAGAATTTTGAGCATTACTTTGCTACCATGTGAAATGAGTGCAATTGTGTGGTAGTTTGAACATTTTTGGCAATTCCTTTCTTGGGACTGGAAAAAAACTAACCTTTTCCTGTCCTGTGGACATTGCTGAATTTTCCAAATTTGCTGTCATATTGAGTTATAGCACTTTAACAACATTATTTTCAGGATTTGGAATAGCTTAGCTGGAATTCCATCACCTCCACTAGCTTTGTTCATAGTGATGCTTCCTAAGGCCCACTTGATTTCCCATGTCTGGCTCTAGGTAAGTGATACCACCATCATAGTTATCTGGGTCATTAAGATCTTTTTTTGTATAGTTTTTCTGTGTATTTTGCCACTTCTTGTGTTAGCTCCATACCATTGCTGCCCTTTATTGCACCCATCTTTACATGAAATGTTCCCTTGATATCTCTAATTTTCTTGAAGAGATCTCTAGCCTTTCCCATTCTATTGTTTTCCTCTATTTCTTTGCACTGATCACTGAGGAAGACTTTCTTATCTCTCCTTGCTATTCTTTGGAATTCTGCATTCAGATGGGTATATCTTTCCTTTTCTCCTTTGTCTTTTGCTTCTCTTCTTTTCTCAGCTCTTTGTTAGGCCTCCTCAGCCATTTTGCCTTTTTGCATTACTTTTTCTTGGGGATGGTTTTGATCACCACCTCCTGTACAATATCACGAACCTCCATCCATAGTTCTTCAGAAATTCTATCAGATCTAATCCCTTGAATCCATTTGTCACTTCCACTGTATAATCATAAGGGATTTAATTTAGGTCATACCTGAATTTCCTAGTGATTTTCACTACAATCAATTTAAGTCTGAATTTTGTGATAAAGATTTTCATGATCTGAGTCACAGTAAGCTCCCTGTCTTGTTTTTTTTGCTGACTATATAGAGCTTCTCCAGTAGAAAATCAGGATAAGGAAGGATATTTCTGAGGACTGAGAACTAGGACTACTCCCTAGGGATGCTCAGTACAAACAACTAAATTGCCAATTACTCTCATATGGGTTAACCAGTTATGAAGAAACTGTTGCTTGATACATGTTCTTGTCAAGCACTGTTGATTCATCAAGGAGTTCAGAATTTAGCTGAATGATGGATCAGAGTGATTCATTATGTTTGTATGAATCTACAAGTGTTGCTAAGTGAATAAAAAGTTCTTCACAGTTAATATTAAAATGTTTACAGATGTTCTCATGTATAATATACCATTTTATGTTTGCTTTCGCTTTACATACAGTTCTGATTTAAGAGACCCTACGTTCAGCATTTAAAATTGCTATTTTGTTATTTTTTTATAAAGCTTTTGATTTTGTGAATGTAATTCATGTATAGAAACAAATACTTTAAGATTATTTGGAGAAAAAATATTTTGGAGAAAAATAATTGAAAGCAAGATGGCGATAAAACATCCAAAATAGTATCTGTGATTATTACTGAAAAGGGTAATAACTTTCTTGCTTTGGCACATTATGTAATAGTATATAAATATTATATCCTTAACTTAAGTGGCTTAGATAATTATCTAAATGTAATACAAAGGCCTAAGAAGTTAAAAAATTAATTTAGCCTGATATCATTGAGTTGGGTATAGCTTTTAATATATTTGTTGCTTTTAAATTTCAAAATGAAAACAATTAGAATTGCTGTATTTCACAAAGGTGATGTAAAATTAACTTAATTACAGCATACTTTATAAAATATATTTTTAAACAGGCAATAATTCCCATATTCATTTTTATTGTGGTAAATAAGCAAAATAAAAATAGATATGTTCACAGGAATATATTTTACCTACCAGCAAATTATATAAGATAACTATGGAAATCAAATTAAAAAGAACATTAAAGCAAAATAAATTCCTCAAAGAAAAAGAAAATATTAGACCGAATCACTATCATTTTGTTATTTTAGACAATATTTAATACTAGCTTATTAAAATGCAATTATTATTCATTTCAACATGAATATGTCAGATGATAAATGTGGAATAGCTGAGATTCAAACACAGGTGTTTAACATTTATTACTATATTATTAAATTTGTTCTCATTCACAATGACATGTATTAGAAATGGACCATGTATCATGTATTCAACAGGGAATAATAATTAAGTCTAGTTATAAAATTTGGTCAGCTAAAAATATTAATAAGTGCTTAAGTATATATACTTATATATATAGATATATTCTACCTTATCAAAATTTATCTTTATATTCATATATATTGCTATAGAGCTGTCTTTAGTTATTCATGAATAACACAGCTATTTGAACTCTTATAATGAACATAACAAAGTCAATTCATTTTCTGATATTTAAATTTATTTTCACATGGATTCTAGCAGATGTTTCCCTTTTAGTTACATAATTGACTCTGATAGCAGGAATTTTAGTAGTATTTTATTGAAGTATAATTAACATATTAGTTTCATATGTACTAGTGACTTGATATCTGTGTGTTTTGTGAAATAATCACCACAGTAAATCTAGTTAACTCTCCATTATAATGAATAGTTACAAAAGTATTATATTGTTTTAGGATGAGGACTTTTTACAGTTACCTTCTTAGCAACTTTCAAATCTGTAACACATATATTAACTGTAACTGTCATACTGTACTTTACATCCCAGTAACTTATTTTATAATGAAGTTTGCATTTTTTGACTTTCTGAACATATTTCTCCCCTCTATTCCCCCAAACAATTACCCATCTATTATCTGTATCTATGAGATATTTTTTTAGAGTCTACATATAAATGATATCATATGATATTTGTCTTTCTCTGATTTATTTCACTTATTATAATACCATCAAGGTCCATCCATGTTGCTGGAATGGCAAGATTTTTTTTTTAATTAAGGCATATTTGAAATACAACCTATTAGTTTTGCTTCATATGTAAAACAGTGATTTGATATTTTATATACTGTGAAATGATCACTACAGTAAGTTTAGTTCCCATTCATTGTTATTCATATAGATATTTTTCTTGTAATGAGAACTCTGTAGAGTTTGAATTCTTTATATATTTTAGATGTTAACAATATTTACAGATAAATGACTTGCAAATATTCGCTCCCAGTTGGTGGTCCCTTAGTTCATTGATGGTTTCCTTTGCTGTACAAAATCTTTCCAGTTTACTATAGTCCTACTTTTTTTTTTTTTTTTTTTTTTTTGCGTATGTTGCTTTTTATTTTAGTGTCAAATCCAAAAAATTAATTGCCAGGGCCAAAGTCAAGGTGTTCACATCTATGTTTTCTTCTGGTTTTCTGATTTGAGATCTTATATTAAAATATTCAATATATTTTGAGTTAATTTTTGCATATGGTTTAAAATTTTGGTTTAGTTTCATTCTTTGGCAGGCCATTGTCTAGGTTTCCCAGTACCATTTAAGAGACCATGTTTTCTCACTGTATATTCTTGACTCCTTTTGTAAATTAATTTGCCATATACATATGGATTTATTTGGGGGCTCTCTATTTGTTCCATGGGTCTGTATCTGTTACTACGCTAACACCATACTGACTGAAAAATGAGAAGCAAAATCATCATTGTGAACTGTTGTCTCTCATTTTGTGCAAAGCCAACAAACCATTTCTTGATCAGATTATGACATGCAAGGAAAAGCAGACTTTATATGACAACAGGGGACCAACAGCTGAATGGTTGGGCTGAGAAGAAACTTAAAAGCACTTTCCACAGCAAAACTTGCACAAAAAAAGATCATGGTCACTGTTTGGTTGTCTCCTGCTGCTCTGATATATTACAGCTTTCTGAATCACAGAAAAACCATTATATCTGAGACACGTGCTCAGCAAATCAATGAGATGCACCAAAAACTGCAATGCCAGAAGCCAATATTGGTCAACAGAAATGGCCCATTCTTCTCCATGACAATGCCAGATCACATGTAGCAACAACCAACACTTCAAAGGTTGAATGAATTGAGCTAAAGTTTTGCCTTATCTGCCATATTCACCTGACCTCTTACCAACTGACTACCACTTCTTCAAGAATCTCAAAAGCTTTTTTCAGGGAGAAAAACTTCCACAATCAGCAGAAGGCAGAAAATGCTTTCCAAGAGTTCATCAAATTCTGAAGCATGGATGTTTGTTGCTACAGGAATAAGCAAACTTGTTTCTCTTTGGCAAAAATGTATTGACTGCAATGGTTCCTATTTTGATTAATAAATATATATTTGAGTCTACTTATGATTTAAAATTCATGGTTCCAAACTGCAATTACATTTGCACCAAACTAATTTATTTTTTATCCTTCATTAAAGTTCTTAGTAATATTTTGTGTTTGAACAAAATCTGGCATCATGTGTCCCAGAAATGGGTCAACCAAATAATAAGTGGCTATATACTATTGACTATAGAAGTAATAATATCAATGCTTTAGAAATATGATGACAATTATTTAGATAATTTTAAACATCAGATTATTAGATGAAATTTAAAATTTATTTCAGTCAAAGGTTTAGCTTTTGTTATTACACATAATAGGCACTAACAAAATAATTAGGATGGCAAGCAATATAAAGCAGAGCCAATGAATAAAATCTGACTGAAATTGAAAATACACTTTAATCGTTCATTATTAATTTTGTTAATAGTTATGTACTAGGAGACACTGACTCATTGTCATGATTACAACATGGTATAAAGCAAAGTCCTTAAATTTATGATGATTACTTGTTAATAGTCAAAGAAAATTTTCCCTTGCCTTGAGATAAATATATCTCAAGTTGAATTTTATTTTTCTTGTTTTTATAGTGAAATCTTATAGCTGTGTTAATATGAATTCTGAAAAAATGAGTTTCTCAAGTTGTTTTTTTTTTTTTTCCCCCAATTCTAATAGCTCTGGTTACGAAGGATAGGATTTTTTTTTTTTTTTTTTGGTATGTGAGCATATAGAGAAACGTTCAATACAGTATAATTAGAAATTTAATCAGGTCAGTGAAGTGTGAGCCATTACACAGGAAGTACAGTTCCTGAGGCAATAGAAATCTTGCATAGAAATGTATACTTATTACTTTATCAAGAGTATTTGGGCTTGCAGTTTACCAAAGTGTAAATAGCCAATGTTTTTTATAAGTTGTGTGTAACTTGATTAGCCAATAAACCATACTAAAGTGCATAATAAGCCATTTTACCATATACAGTTACCCATTCAAGCATGCCATCCATTGAGCTGTGCATAAAAGGACATTTGCAGGATAGTGTAACCATTTCTTTAATGCAGAGTTTCTTTGTTTATGTATCAGCATACAAAATCTAGTAATTAACAGTCAGTCTCAGTTCATTTAATGTGATTGAGCAAGGTCTCAACTCTACTACATTCTATTAGGGTATAATAGCTCTCTTGACCTCTACCTACTTAGGAATAAGTATTTTATCCACCACGGGGAAAATGAAAATAACAGTGGCTTCCTTTCTTTTCACGAAAATGCAAAGTACCTTTTACATCAATTTGTGTTTATAAATGAAAAAAAAAAAAAAAGTGAGATTACTTTTATTTATCAGACCCAAACTGTAGTAAATCATTGCATGAATGTGCACTTTTGGTGGTTTGAGTCATAAATTGAAGTCAACAATAATATTTTCACCTTTTCTTTATGAATAGAAACTTCAAATATAAACATTTCAAATTGCTTTTTCTTTCAACATGCAGGAGGAGAAACAATTTTCTGAAGTTAATAACTTTTTTGCAAAGACTGTGGGGAAATCATGCAAAGCTAAACTGCATAACATGGAGGGCTGCTAAACAGAAAACTTTTTAGAACTTCTATTACATTTTCTCCTTTATATTTTGTGAGATTTAAAGTACTTTCAAAGAGTAACCATTTTTAAAATACTGGATGTGTTATATATCTTAGAAAAGAAGACATTTAAACCATAATTCACTCTTAGATCAATCACAGTCATGAAGGTAAAGAGTTTCTCTGGCATGTCTTCTTTCACTCTTCTAGAAATAGGTGGAAGCTCCGTTATTTTTAATGCATGTCTTAAATGATGAAAATATTTCAGTGTGTTTTAATTTTTTGATTAAGTCATTTGTTTTCCCAATTTTGACTTGATATGACTGTAATTTTACATAATGAACTGGAAATAATGTTTTTTCATATTAATCATTCTTTAAAACAAACAAACAAACAAAAACTCTTTGGAAAAAAACATGAGGTAGAATTTTAATGTCTTATGAGCAAAGGAGCCATATGTTTCAGACTGCCTTGCTCTCTACTATCTCTAGCCAGGAATCACACTGTAGCCGACAACCATCTTGCTAAGTCTAATATCTTGTATTGGTAGATCTAAACATAAAAACTCTTGCTCTGGCATCACTGGTAGGGTCTGGTCAATTCTCTATTTTTTCTTGTTTTCCAATTCTGTCTACTTCATTTTATTCTGTAAGACACAGCTTATTGTGGATATAATATTGCAAACAACAATGGAAACAGCAATGAGTAAAACATACAAGGCCTTTGCTCTCATAAACAAAGAAAACGTTGCCATGTATAAAAAATAAGTGGTTTTCATATTCCTCACTTAAAGTAATAGACCACTGCTGGTGGGTCTGTGTCAATACACATGGACTATGGTTAGTAAATTAATAAAATTTTTGTTTATTATAATGCATATATAACAAAAATTTTGAATATATTCCATATGGTACACATAATCTGCCATGTTTAAACTGAGTGTGTATAAATTTAGTTTGTTGAACCCAAATTAACTCTCTAAGCATCCTTTTACCATAGTTAGTAGATCATTTCATGTTATATTTATATGTTAAGGAATGAAGATAAAACAAATACATAGGCTCTAGGTTTTCTTTTAAATTTTTATTATGACCATAGCTTTCTTGAGAATTTGAAGGCTAGGTATAGTAGAGATTGTTTAAATAGCTTTCAATGCATGTATATATGTCCAAGGAAAATGCTACAGAATAAATTTCAGGGGAAATATTATGCAGTGGGTCATAGCAATATTAGTTTTTGCATTTCCTGACTAGAAAATTAGAATACATGAATAGTTCTGTCATATGAAATTCTGACTGGCATAATTTGTAGACTTAGCTACAGCTAAGACACATCTTCTAAAATTATATACAATTCATGTTAACATCTATCTTATTGGCAATTATGTAAACATTCAGTTTTCTCATTCATTGCATGTCAGAGTCAAATTGCTAAGTGAAATTTAATGATGCAAAGCAACATAAATAGGTGCTGAGGAAAAAATATATTAACATGGCTGATAATACATGAATACCTAACTGGAACTGATTTCATCAGAAATAATTAAGACATAAATTGAACATGATTGAGAAGTATAGAATTTATTAAGTAAAATTCTAATTTGTTGTAGAAACTTAATAGTGCAAGTGTGTTATCCATTTTATTGCCATATAGTTGTTCATAATAGTCTCTTATAATAGTTTGTATTTCTGGCTGGATTGTCTCTTGTAATCTCTCCTTTTTCATTTCTAATTTTGTTGATTTGATTCCTCTCTCTTTTTTTCTTGATGAGTCTGGCTAAAGGTTTGTCAGTTTTGTTTATCTTCTCAAAGAACCAGCTTTTATAAACTGGATAACCTGGAAGAAATGGACAGATTCTTAGAAAAGTTCAATCTTCCAAGACTGAACCAGGAAGAAAGAGAAATTATGAACAACCCAATTACAATCACTGAAATTTAAGCTGTGATCAAAAATTTCCCAAAAAACCACAAGCTCAAGACCAGATGGCTTAACAGGAGAATTTTATCAGACATTTAGAGACGACTAATGCCTATCCTTCTAAAACTCTTTCAAAAAATTGCAGAGGAAGGAACACTTTCAAACTCATTTTATGAGGCCACCATCACCCTGATACCAAAACCAGACAATAACAACACAAAAAAAGAAAACTACAGGCCAATATCACTGATGAACATAGACGTAAAATCCTCAACAAAATTTTAGCAAGCAAAATTCAGCAACACATCAAAAAGCTCATACACCCATGGTCAAGTTGGGTTTATTCCAGGGATGCAAGGATTCTTCAATATACAAAAAGCAATCAATGTGACACATCATTTTAACAAATTGAAAGATAAAAACCATATGCTAGACTCAATAGATGCAGACAAAGTCTTTGACAAAATTCAGCACAGTTTATGATTAAAACTCCAGAAAATGGGCAAAGAAGGAACCTTCTTCAACATAGTAAAGGCCATATATGATAAGCCTACAGGAAATGTTATTCTCAATGGTAAAAAACTGAAAGCATGTCACTAAGATCAGGAACAAGACAAGGGTGTCCACTTTCACCACTATTATTCAACATAGTTTTGTAAGTCTTAGCTATAGCAATCAGAGAAGAAAAGAAATAAAAGGAATCCAGATCAGAAAAGAAGAAGTAAATCTCTCACTGTTTGCAGATAACATAATATTGTACATAGAAAACCCTAAAGATAATATCAGACAATTACTAGAGCTAATCAGCAAATTTAGCAAGATTTTAGAATACACAATCAATACGCAGAAACAAAATAACTTGCATTTCTACATACTAGTAATGACAAATCAGAAACAGAAATTAAGGAATCAATCCCATTCAACACTACAACAAAAAGAATAAACTGTCTAGGAATAAACTTACCAAAGGAGAAAAATGCAAAGAAATAGAGGAAAACAACAGAATGGGAAAGATTAGAGATCTCTTCAAGAAAATTAGAGATACCAAGGGAATATTTCATGCAAAAATGGGCTCGATAAAGGACAGAAATGGTATGGACCTAACAGAAGCAGAAGATATTAAGAAAAGATGGCAAGAATACACAGAAGAACTGTACAAAATGATCTTCACGACCCAGATAATCACGATGATGTAATCACTGACCTAGAGCCAGACATCCTGGAATGTGAAATCAAGTGGGTCTTAGAAAGCATCACTACGAACAAAGCTAGTGGAGGTGATGGAATTCCAGTTGAGCTATATCAAATCCTGAAAGATGATGCTGTGAAAGTGCTGCACTCAATATGCCAGCAAAATTGGAAAACTCAGCAGTGGCCATAGGACTGGAAAAAGTCAGTTTTCATTCCAATCCCAAAGAAAGGCAATGCCAAAGAATGCTCAAACTACCACACAATTGCACTCATCTCACACGCTAGTAATGTAATGCTCAAAATTCTCCAAGCAAGGCTTCAGCAATATGTGAAGCATGAACTTCCTGACGTTCAAGCTGGTTTTAGAAAAGGCAGAGGAACCAGAGATCCAATTGTCAACATCTGCTGGATCATGGAAAAAGCAAGAGAGTTCCAGAAAAACATCTATTTCTGCTTTATTGACTATGCCAAAGCCTTTGACTGCGTGGATCACAATAAACTGTGGAAAATTCTGAAAGAGATGGGAATATCAGACCACTTGATCTGCCTCTTGAGAAATTTGTATGCAGGTCAGGAAGCAACAGTTAGAGCTGGACATGGAACTGCAGACTGGTTCCAAACAGGAAAAGGAGTACGTAAGGCTGTATATTGTCACGCTGCTTACTTAACTTATATTCAGAGTACATCATGAGAAACGCTGGACTGGAAGAAGCACAAGCTGGAATAAAGATTGCTGGGAGAAATATCAGTCACCTCAGATGTGCAGATGACACCACCCATATGGCAGAAAGTGAAGAGGAACTAAAAAGCCTCTTGAGGAAAGTGAAAGTGGAGAGTGAAAAAGTTGGCTTAAATCTCAACATTCAGAAAACGAAGATCATGGCATATGGTCCCATCACTTCATGGGAAATAGAAGGGGAACCAGTGGAAACAGTGTCAGACTTTATTTTTTTGGGCTCCAAAACCACTGCAGATGGTGACGACAGCCATGAAATTAAAAGATGCTTACTCCTTGGAAGGAAAGTTATGACCAACCCAGATAGCATATTCAAAAGCAGAAACATTACTTTGCAACAAAGGTTCGTCTAGTCAAAGCTATTGTGGTCATGTATGGATGTGAGAGTTGGACTGTGAAGAAGGCTGAACGCCAAAGAATTGATGCTTTTTAACTCTGGTGTTGGAGAAGACTCTTAAGAGTCCCTTGGACCTCAAGGAGATTCAATCAGTCCATTCTGAAGGAGATCAGCCCTGGGATTTCTTTGGAAGGAATGATGGTAATGCTGAAACTCCAGTACTTTGGCCACCTCATGCAAAGAGTTGACTCATTGGAAAAGACTCTGATGCTGGGAGGGATTGGGGGCAGGAGGAGAAGCGGACGACAGAGGATGAGATGGCTGGATGGCATCACTGACTCGATGGACGTGAGTCTGAGTGAACTCTGGGAGTTGGTGATGGACAGGGAGGCCTGGAGTGCTGTGATTCATGGAGTCTCAAAGAGTCAGACACGACTGAGAGACTGAACTAAAGGAGACAAAAGAACAGTAAACAGAAAATTATAAGACACTGATGAAAGCAGTCAAAGATGACAAAAATATATGGAGAGACATTCCATGTTCCTGGGTAGGAAGAACCAATATTGTGAAAATGACTTTACTAACAAATGTAATCTACAGATTCAATGTGATCCCTGTTGAATTACCAATGGCATTTTTCACAGAACTAGAACAAAAAATTTCACAATACGTATGGAAACACAAAAGACCCTGAATAGCCAAAGCAGTCTTGAGAAAGAATGGAGCTGGAGGAATCAACCTTCCTGACTTCAGATTATAGTACAAAGCTACAGTCATCAAGACAGTATGTTACTAGCACTAAAACAAAAATATAGACCAATGGAACAAGACAGAAAACCAAGAAATAAACCCATGCACCTATGGGTACATTATATTTTACAAAGGAAGCAAGAATATACAATGGGGCAAAGACAGACTTTTCAATAAATGGTGCTGGGAAAACTGGACAGCTACAGGTAAAAGAATTAAATTAGAATAGTTCCTAATACCATACACAAAGATAAACTCAAACTGGATTAAAGACCTAAATGTAAGACCAGAAACTATAAAACCCTTAGAGGAAAACATAGACAGAACACTTGATGACATAAATCAAAGCAAGATCCTCTATGACCACCTCCTAGAGTAATGGAAATAAAAACAGAAGTAAGCAGATGGGACCTGATTAAGCTTAAAAGCTTTTGCACAGCAAAGGAAAGTATAAGCAAGGTGAAAACACAACCCTCAGAGTGGGAGAAAATAATAGCAAATGAAACAACTGACAAAGGATTAATTTCTAAAATATACAGCCCTCTCATACAACTCAATGCCAGAAAAACAACCCAATCAAAAAGTGGGGAAAAGACTAAACAGACATTTCTCCAAAGAAGACATACAGATGGTTCAAAAACACATGAAGAGATGCTCAACATCGCTCATTATTAGAGAAATGCAATAAAAACTACATTGAGATATCACTTCACACCAGTCAGAATGGCCATCATCAAAAATTCTACAAACAGTAAATGCTGGAGAGGGTGTGGAGAAAAGGGAATACTCTTGCACTATTGCTGGGAATGTAAATTGATACAGCCACTATGGAAGACTGTATGGAGATTCCTCAAAAAACTAGGAGGAAAACCACCATATGACCCAGCAATCCTAGTTCTAGGCATACACCCTGAGGAAACCAAAATTGACAAAGACACATGTATCTCATTGTTCATTGCATCACTATTTACAATAGCTAGAACATGGAAGCAACCTAGATGTCCATCGACAGATGAATGGATAAAGAATTTGTGCTACATATACGCAATGGAATATTACTCCATGATAAAAAAGGAACACATTTGAGTTAGTTCTAGTGAGGTGGATAAAGCTAGAGCCTATTATACAGAGTGAAGTAAGTCAGAAAGATAAATATAGTATTCTAATGCATATATATGGAATCTAGAAAAATGGTACTGAAGAATTTATTTACAGGACAGCAATGGAGAAACAGATGTAGAGAATAGACTTATATACATGGGGAGAGGGAAGGAGAGGGTGAGATGTAAGGAGAGTAACATGGAAACTTACATTACCATATGCAAAATAGTTAGCCAAAGGGAATTTTCTGTATAGCTCAGGAAACTCAAATAGGGGCTCTGTATCAACATGGAGGGGTGGGATGGGTAGGGAGATGGAAGGGAGGTTCAAAAGGTAGGGGATATATGTATATCTATGGCTGATTCATGTTGAGGTTTGACAGAAAGCAACAAAATTCTGTAAATCAATTATCCTTACATAAATTAAAAAATAGTGCAAGTGTGTCATAGAAAGCAAGAAAACCTGTTTCTTTAATGCTCAACTCTCTGTGGAGTACTATAACTGCTTGCAAGGACTCATAAATCTCTTATGTCGAGAGAGAAAGAGATCTCTTGAAGAGTTATATAGGAATCACTCAAGGGGGAAAAAATAGATGTTGATCAGAAAATTTAGATTTTCTTTTTAAAAAGAGAATGTCAGCAAGATAAGTCTGAGCCAAAAAGATGTAGAAAAATTAATATTCTGGAAAAAAGTTCTGCTGATAAATACAATATTTGGTTTATAACAGATTTACCATTCTGTGTATATGTTGAAAGTTCCTGGGTAGTTGTGTAAATTTACAGAATAAAGATAATATTCTCTAGTTTACACATATGTGCTTTAGCTACCTGCAGGGGCAGGATGGAGGCCCTCACAAACTGGTCCAAATCTTGAGACTCAGAATGCCATGCACATACCTTTGCAGCAAGAATTTATCAAAAGGTACACTTATTAATACATAACGAAGCTTTTCTGGGGGAGTGGTAGAGCAGGAGGATAAAGCTGGAGTGAATATATCATGTGTTTTGGGGGTTTTATTGTGCTTAGGGCATGTTTCTGGGAGTTTCCCTGGTGGCTCAGATGGTAAAGTATCTACCTGCAATGCATGAGACCTGTGTTCGATCCCTGGGTCGAGGAGATCCCCTGGAGAAAGGAATGGCACCCCACTTCAGTATTCTTGCCTGGAGAATACTATGGACAGAGAAGCCTGGTGGACTACAGTCCATGGGGTCACAATGAATCAGACATGACTGAGTGACTAACACAGGGCATGTTCCTAGAATTAGGATTTTGTACACAACCAGGGAATTGCATGGTTTTAATCTCCTGCCCACACTAAAGAGGGTAGCATAAACGCATTTTCTTAGATTCCTAGATGTGGGGAAGAAGGAAGAATGAGAAGTAAAAAAGTGGGATCAGATTCATTATAATTGTCATAATTAAATGTGAAATTTGATAATTATGGAAATTTTTACTACTGTCATTTCAGAAACTAACAATGTACTATAGTAATAAGTTTCTAAGAAGGCAAATGAACAACAGATAATCATATAGTGATGTGTTAATCACTGAACTTATAATTTTACATATATTAAATACATTTTCAAAAGAACCAGTAAGTGAGGAACTATTATCTTTATTTTTCCTAAGAGAAAACCAGTATATAAAACTTAGTAACATGTTTCAATGGCATGTGCCAATGGCATATACCTAGGTAGAAATTAATGAAGGAAGGATTCATACACAAATAGACTAGTCCTAGAATGTGGACTTTAGCCATATACTGTGCTTCTGGAAAATGAGACTGTGTAAGTAAATGGATTTAAATATTTTTGCTTTTTCTGTTTGTTTCTGATAAATAGGGGAAAAAAAGAAAGAACACTACGAGCTCTTACTGAATTTATTTAAATATATTTACTAGGGCTTCCCTGTAAATATATTTACTAGGGTGGCTCAGCTGTAAAAGAAACTGATTGAAATTCTGGAGACGTCAGTTTGATCCCTGGGTCATAAAGATCCCATAGACAGAGAAGCCTGCCAGGCTGCAGTTCTTGGGTTCCCAAAGAGACACAACTGAAGTCACTGAAAGTAAAATAACTACCAGGGGATTTAATGTTTAGTCAAAGCAATTGTAAATTAAGATTTTTGTGGCAATTTAGGATATAAAAAAAAATCCCAAGTATATCTTTATAAACCTTTATATTAGTATTTTCATTTTAGCAAACAACTTTTTATTTCATAAATTTCAAAACTTTGACAACCAATGAATCAGCTGGAGTTCAAGTAGGATTACGGGTTTCCCAGGTGGTGCTAGTCATAAAGAACCAGCCTGCCAATGCAGGAGACATAAGAGAAATAGGTTTGACCCCTGGTCAGGAAGATCCCCTGGAGGAGGGCATGGCAACCCAGTCTGGTATTCTTGCCTGGAGAATCCCATGGACAGAGGAAAGTGACAGGTTGCATGTGCAGTTCATAGGGTCACAAAGAGTCAGAAAAAATTAAAGTAACTCAGCATGCATACAGGATTATGATAACATAAAGTGGCATTTCATCTTTACCATTCCACGTGATTGAGGGCAAAAATTTGCAAATATATATAAACAAGTAAGAAATCAGTTCAGTTCAGTTCAGTTCAGTCACTCAGTCATGTCCGACCTTTTTGTGACCCCATGAACCAAAGCACGCCAGGCCTCCCTGTCCACAACCAACTCCTGGAGTCTACCCAAACCCATGTCCATTGAGTCAGTGATGCCATCCAACCATCTCATCCTCTGTCGTACCCTTCTCCTCCTGCCCTCAGTCTTTCCCAGCATCAGAGTCTTTTCCAATGAGTCAGCTCTTCACATTGGGTGGCCAAAGTATTGGAGTTTCAGCTTCAACATCAGTCCTTCCAGTGAACATCCAGACTGATCTCCTTTAGAATGCACTGGTTGGATCTCCTTGAAGTCCAACAGACCTTAAGAGTCTTCTCTAACACCACAGTTCAAAAGCATCAATTCTTTGGTGCTCAGCTCTCTTTATGGTCCAACTCTCACATCCGTACATGACTACTGGAAAAACCATAGCTTTGACTAGATGGACCTTTGTTATCAAAGTAATGCTTCTGCTTTTTAATATGCTGTCTAGGTTGGTCAAAACTTTTCTTCCAAGAGCAAGTATCGTTTAATTCCATGGCTGCAGTTACCATCTGCAGTGTTTTTGGAGCCCCCAAAATAAAGTCTGTCATTGTTGTTATTGTTTCCATTATTTCCCCATTCATTTGCCATGAAGTGATGGGACCAGATGCCATGATCTTAGTTTTCTGAATGCTGATTTTTAAGCCAACTTTTTCACCCTCCTCTTTCACTTTCATCAAGAGGCTCTTAAGTTCTTCACTTTCTGCCATAAGGGGGTGTCATCTGCATATTTGAGGTTATTGATATTTCTCCTGGCAATCTTGATTCCAACTTGTGCTTCATCCAGTCCAGCGTTCCTCGTGATACAGTCTGCATATAAGTTAAATACGCAGTGTGACAATATACAGCCTTGACATACTCCTTTCCTTATGTGGTTATATATTTAACCATGGGTTATATCTTGATTATATATTTAACCTATGACAAAGGAGGTAAGAATTTACAATGAGAAAAGATTATCTACTCAATAAATGTTACATGCAAAAGAATACAGCTACATTTAAAAGCATGAAATTAGAACACTCCCTAACACCGTACACAAAAATAAACTCAAAATAGATTAAATACTTAAATGTAAGGGTAGAAACTGTAAAACTCTTAGAGGAAAAATAGGCAAAACCCTCTAAGTAACAACAAGAGCTTTTCTGACCCACATACAAAACTAAAAGAATGAGACTTAATTAAACTTAAAAACTTTTTCACACCAAAGGAAACCATCAAGAAAATGAAAAATGACCCATAAAATGGGAGAAATATTTATAAATAGAGCAACTGACAAGCGATTAATCTCCATAATATACAAACAGCTCATGAGGCTTAATATCAAAACAAACAACCCAAGCAAAAAGTTGACAGAAGACCTAAATAGATTTTTCTCCAAAGAAGACATACAGGTGGCCAAGAGGCACATGAAAAGATGTTCATCATCACTAAGTATTGTTGTTATTAAGTCGTGTCTGATTCTTTGTAAACCATAGACTGTTTCCCACCAGGCTCCCCTCCATATTTTCCATGCAAAAATACTGGAGTACATTCCCATTTCCTTCTCCAGGGGATCTTCATGATTCAGGGATGACCCACATCTACTGCAATTCAGGTGGAATTTTCACCCCTGATTCATCAGAGAGACTTATTAGAGAAGTGCAAATCAAAGCTACAACAAAGTATCATCACCTCACACTGTTCAGAATGGTCATTATTAAAAAATCTACAAGCAATTAATGCTGAAGAGGGTATGGGAAAAAGGAAATCCTCTTACATTTTTGCCAGAAATGTAAATTGGAACAGCCACTATAGAGAACAATATGGGGGTTCCTTTAAAAACTAAAAATAGAATTACCATATGACACAGCAATGCTACTCCTGGGCTTATGCCCAGAAGAAACCATAACTCCATAAATACATGCATCTCTATGCTCTTTGAAGGAATATTTACAATAGCCAGGACATGCAACAACCTAAATATCCATTAACAGAGGAATTTATAAAGAAGGTGTTTTACATATATTTGGAAACAGTGTCAGACTTTATATTTTTGGGCTCCAAAATCACTGCAGATGCTGACTGCAGGCATGAAATTAAAAGACGCTTACTCCTTAGAAGGAAAGTTATGACCAACCTAGATAGCATATTCAAAAGCAGAAACATTACTTTGCCAACGAAGGTTCATCTAGCCAAGGCTATGGTTTTTCCTGTGGTCATGTATGGATATGAGAGTTGGACTGTGAAGAAGGCTGAGGGCCAAAGAATTGATGCTTTTGAACTATGGTGTTGGAGAAGACTCTTGAGAGTCCCTTGGACTGCAAGGAGATCCAACCAGTCCATTCTGAAGGAGATCAGCCCTGGGATTTCTTTGGAAGGAATGATGCTAAAGCTGAAACTCCAGTACTTTGGCCACCTTATGCGAAGAGTTGACTCATTGGAAAAGACTCTGATGTTAGGCGGGATTGGGGGCAGGAGGAGAAGGGGATGACAGAGGATGAGATGGCTGGATGGCATCACTGACTCGATGGACGTGAGTCTGAGTGAACTCCGGGAGTTGGTGATGGACAGGGAGGCCTGGCGTGCTGCAATTCATGCGGTCACCGAGAGTCGGACACGACTGAGGACTGAACTGAACTGAACTGATATAATGAAATATTAACCATAAAAAGAATGAAATATTGCCATTTTTAGCAACGTGAATGGACCTAGAAATTGTCATATGAGTGAAGTCAGAGTTATATGATATCTTTCATATGCAGAATCTAAAAGAAAGGATACAAATGAACTTATTTACAAAATAAAAACAGACTTAGAAATAGAACTTATGGTTACCAGTGGGGGAGGCATAGATTGGGAATTTGGGATGGACATGTATACACTGCTATATTTAAAACAGGTAACCAACAATGACTTATTATACAGCATAGATAATTCTGCTCACTTATTTATAGTAGCCTAAATGGAAAAACAATTTGACAAAGAATAGATTCATGTATAACTGAATGACTTTTCTGAACCCCTGAAACTAATACAATGTTGTTAATCAGCTATACTCCAATATAAAATAAAAATTTAAAAATGATTTGAAATCATCAGCAGATACAGAAACCACTAAAAAAAATTCAACATCCATTCATGACAAAAACTTGGAAGAAATTGGGTGTGATAGAATGTATGACAAGCTCACTGCTAACATCATACTCAATAGTGGAAAGCAGAAAGCTGTTCCTCTAAGATCAGGAATAAGACAAGGATGCCCACTCTTGTCATGTTTATTCAACATAATATTGGAAATCTTTGCCAGAGAAATTTGGCAAGAAATGCAAAAACAAAGATCTAAATTAAAGAATTAAAATTGTCATTATTTGCATATGACATAATATTACATACAGAAAACCCTAATTAATGAATTTAGTATATTTGCACAGTACCAGCTCAGCAGACAAAAATAAGTTATATTTTCATACATGAATAAAAAATTAACAAAGAGAAATTGAGAAAATAATTCCATTTACAATTTCATCAAAAAAGTAAAATAAAGTAACTAGGAAAAAATATAACCAACAGGATATAAGTACAGAACACAGTTGAGACTGTAAAAGGCACAGGATGCAAGGATATGGGCTCATGGATTGGAAGAATCAATATTTTTAAAATTTCTGTAATATTCAAAACAATCTTTATCAACATTCCAAGAGTATTTTTCATAGTAATAGAACAAACTAAAATTTTTTATGAAACCACAAAAGAACCTGATTAATCAAAGCAATCTTGAGAAAAAAAGTACACAACTGGAAGCTTTCCTGATTTCAAACCATATGACAACACTGTAGTAATCAAAATGGTATGGTATTGGATTAAAAAAAAAAAAAAACCAGATAAATAGTACAAAAAGCCCATAATTCAGAGAAGGCAATGGCACCCCACTCCAGTACTCTTGCCTGGAAAATCACATGGACGGAGGAGCATGGTAGGCTGCAGTCCATGGGGTCGCTAAGAGTTGGGCACGACTAAGTGACTTCACTTTCACTTTTCACTTTCATGCATTGGAGATGGAAATGGCAACCCACTCCAGTGTTCTTGCCGGGAGAATCCCAGGGACGGGGGAGCCTGGTGGGCTGCCCTCTATGGGTCGCACAGAGTCGGACACGACTGAAATGACTTAGCAGCAGCAGCAGCCCATAAATAAATGCATGTCAATTAACTTATAAATTAGGAGCTGAGACTATACAATGAGGAAATTACATTTTTCTTTTCAATAAATTGTACTGGGAAAACTGCAAAACATCAAAAGAATAAAGCTAGGTAAAAACTAGGTCACTATTTTACACCATACACAAAAACTGACTCAAATTAATTAAAAATTTGAATGTTTAAGACTTGAAACCATAAAACTCATTGAAGAACACAGACTGAAAGCTACCTGACATTGGTCTTGGCAATGATACTTTGGAAATAACTCCAAGCAAATGCAGCAAATGCAAAAATAACAAAAAGGGACTAAATAGGGCATCAGTTCAGTTCAGTTCAGTTGCTCAATCGTGTCTGACTCTTTGTGAACCCATGAATCACAGCATGCCAGGCCTCCCTGTTTATCACCAACTCCCAGAGTTCATTCAGACTCACTTCCATCGAGTCAGTGATGCCATCCAGCCATCTCATCCTCTGGCGTCCCCTTCTCCTCCTGCCCCCAATCCCTCCCAGCATCAGGGTCTTTTCCAATGAGTTAACTCTTCCCATGAGGTGGCCAAAGTACTGGAGTTTCCGCTTTAGCATCATTCCTTCCAAAGAAATCCCAGGGCTGATCTCCTTTAGAATGGACTGGATGGATCTCCTTGCAGTCCAAGGGACTCTCAAGAGTCTTCTCCAACACCACACTTCAAAAGCATCAATTCCTCAGCACTCAGCCTTCTTCACAGTCCAACACTCACATCCATACATGACCACAGGAAAAATCATAGCCTTGACTAGACGGACCTTTGCTGGCAAAGTAATGCCTCTGCTTTTCCATATGCTATCTAGGTTAGTCATAACTTTTCTTCCAAGAAGTAAGCGTCTTTTAATCATGGCTGCATTCACCATCTGCAGTGATTTTGGATCCCAGAAAAATAAAGTAAGACACTGTTTCCACTGTTTCCCCATCTATTTCCCATGAAGTGATGGGACCAGATGCCATGATCTTTGCTAGTGCAGGAGCAGCTGAGAGGAGCTACCCCACACCCAAGGCCAGGAGCGGTGGCCGGGAGGAGCTACCCCACGCCTGAGGCCAGGAGCAGAGGCCAGGAAGAGTAACCCTATGTCCAAGGAGTGGTGGCTGCGCGGGCACAGGAGGGCCTAGAGGAGCTATTCCATGTTCAAGGTCAGGAGGGACAGTGGTGAGGAGATACCCCTCGTCCAAGGTAAGAGAAACCCAAGTAAGACGGTACGTGTTGCAAGAGAGCAACAGAGGGTAGTCACACTGAAACCATAATCACAGAAAACTAGTCAATCTAATCACACTAGGACCACAGCCTTGTCTAACTCAAGGAAACTAAGCCATACCCTGTGGGGCCACCCAAGACGGGTGGGTCATGGTGGAGAGGGCTGACAGAATGTGGTCCACTGGAGAAGGAAATGGCAAACCACTTCAGTATTCTTGCCTTGAGAACCCCATGAACAGTATGAAAAGGCAAAATGATAGGATAGTGAAAGAGGAACTCCCCAGGTCAATAGGTGCCCAATATGTTACTGGAGATCAATGGAGAAATAACTCCAGAAAGAATGAAGGGATGGAGCTAAAGCAAAAAATAGGGCATAGTAGTTTCCTTTCCTTCTGCAAAGGAAACCTTCCACAAAGCAAAAGGAAAATGTACTACCTGGAAGAAAAATATTAGCAAATCATTTATCTGACAAGGCATTAATATCTAAAATATATGAAAAACTCTTCAGCTCAATAGAAAAAAAAAAAAACAAAACTAGTTATTTGATCAAAAAATGACAGAGACCCTAAACAGATATTTTTTATAAAGATACACAGCCAAGCGGAAAATATACTCAGAATTATTAATCAGGGAACTGCAAATCACAACCATAATGGTATATTGCCTTGCACCTGTTAGAATAGTTTTATCAAAAAGACAAGATATAAAAGGAGTCAGCAATGATATGGAGAAAAGAGAACACTTGTCCAGTGATAGTGGGAATATATATTGGTGTGTCCATCATGGAAAACATAATGGAGGATCCTCAGAATATTAAATACAGAACTACTATATCATTCAGCAATTTCATTTCTGAGTATTTATCTGAAGAAAAAAAACACTAATTTGAAAAGATATGTATCCACATGTTCATCGTAGCATTGTTTACAACACATGAGACATGGAAATAAGAATCCTTTGATAGAAGAATGGATACAGAAAATGTTGTATATATACACTAAATTGTTAGTTGCTCAGTTGTGTCCAACTCTTTGTGACCCCATGGACTGTAGCCCTCAGGATCCTCTGTCCATGGAATTTTCCAGGCAAGATTACTAGATTTTGTTGCCATTTCCTTTTCCGAGGGATCTTCCCAATTCAGAGATTAAACCCAGGTCTCCTGCATTGCAGGCAGATTCTTTACCATCTGAGCAACCAAATATACACCCTGTGTATATTTACACAGTGGAATATTATTCAGTTAAGAGAAAGGAGGACATTCTCCATTTGTAATACTATGGACAGACCTTGGATACATTATGCTAAATGAAATAAGTCAGATAGACAAGTACTGTAAAATTTCACTTATATTTGGAATCTTAAAAAAAAAAAAAAGAGTTCATGGATACAGAGAATAGATTGGTAGTTGCCAAAAGTGGGGGTTGGGGGAAGAGGCAGGACAAATGGATGAAGGGGATAAAAAAGTTCAAATTTTCAGTTTTAAAATAAATCATGGGAATGTAGTATACAGCATGGTGACTACATTAATAATAGTGCACTGTATATTTGAAAACTGAAAGAGAGTAGATTTTAAAAGTTCTCTTAACAAGAAAAAGATTAAAATATCAGGCCACTTTTACAGTAGATTGGTTGCCCTAACTTTGAGAAAAAATAATGCCTATAATTTACTTGGTCTCAAATATGTAGCCAATGGCTATAAAATGTTGCTAGTTAGTAAATTTTAATTTCACTTGTATAATCTATGAGACTATGTGTACCTAGTATTTATGTCACTAAGTGTGGAATCAAGAAGAGGAATCACTGAAATGTGAATATCTTGTATTTTTATTGGATTGAGACATGGTTTTCAGGAAGATCTCTGTATGATCAGTGCAAGTAAGTAAAGCCTTAAAAACAAACATAAATTCATATATTTTTAATATGACAAATCTAGTTATCAGTTCTAATAAAGAAAGGTGATTAATATTAGAGTAGGCAAAATAAGATATAAAGGCTTTATGTCTAGAATTATATCATTAATTAATCAATAAATATGCACTAAATACATACTATGTGAGGATTGGTGGGTTAGGGAGACAGTTTCAAATTTTAACAAAAATAAAATACTTCTTGTTCTTAAAATATCCTTATTTTAAGATATCCTTAAGAGATATCTTATCTTTTATCTTTTATCATTAAGATATCCTTAAGAGAAAAGATATTTTAAAAACCCCAATACTTAAGCATTATAAGGTATACAATGAAACATATAAGAAAACCACCTAATCTAGTCTAATGATCATTGAAGAATTTTCTGAGGATCTAATTTAACATCTA
The DNA here is from genome assembly GCF_027580195.1 of Bos mutus. Lineage (NCBI taxonomy): Eukaryota > Metazoa > Chordata > Mammalia > Artiodactyla > Bovidae > Bos > Bos mutus. The sequence goes on from NC_091622.1 coordinate 81,952,438, forward strand.
TTAAATTATTTGGTTGTAATTGAATTATTTCCCTAGCCTAATAAAATAAAGACCAATCATAGCTTTTTAATTCAATGAATTCTATACTTCTGCCAGATCTGGGAAAACCAATAATTCAATAAATATTTATTAGTGTGATTGGTATAAATGCTGAATATTATCAATTGAAAGGGCTTCCACAGGTGGCTCAGTAGGAAAATAATTAACCTGCAATGCAGGAGATGTGAGTTTGATTCCTAGGTTGGGAAGATACCCCAGAGGAGGAAATGGCAACCCCCACCAGTATTCTTGCCTGGGAAATCCCATGGACAGGGGAGTCTGGCAGGCTATAGTCCATAGGATTGCAAAGAGTCAGACACGACCGAAGCAACTGAGCACACACACACATCAATTGAAAGCATGCCTGAAATTTCCTTCAAATTGGCACTAATCTGTAACTAAACATTCTCTAAGAAAAGATATTAATAATGTTATGAAAGTGAATGAAGTCGCTCAGTCGTGCCCGACTCTTTGAGACCCCGTGGATAGTAGCCTGCACCAAGCTCCTCTGTCCATGGGATTTTCAAGGCATGAGTACTGGTGTGGGTTGCCATTTTCTTCTCTAGGGAATCTTCCCAACAGATGCTTTACCTTCTGAGCCACCATGGAAGTTGCTTAATTATAAACTAAGTGCTATGTATATAAATATACATAGCCTGTTTGTCTATAAGACTGCCATGAAAGATTTATAAAGCACCCATGCTAATATCATCATGGAAATGTGATATAACTACTATAATCTCACAGTCTGGAAAATAAACGTGGAAACAGTAAAATTTGCTTGGGTTGTGCCACTTTATTGAACTTAAAACAGTTTTTAGTTTTTATTTTGGTTAATAGTGAGAATATTGACAAATGATATGACCAACAAAGAATTAATTTCCAAAATACACAAACAGCTTATACAACTCAAAAATAAAAAAAGCAAACAACCCAATCAAAAAATGAGCAAAAGACTTTAAGAGCCATTTCTCCAAAGAATACCTAAGATGGACAATAGGAACTTGAAAAGATGTTCAGCATTGCTAATTTTTAGAGAAATGCAAATCAAAACTACACTGAGGTACCATCTCACACCAGTCATAATGGTCAGCCTTAAAAACAAGTAAAAGTTGGAGAGGATGTTGAGAAATGGGAATCCTCTTCCACTGTTGATAGAAATGTAAGCTAAAGTCACTATGAAAAGCAGTATGGAGGTTCCTTATAAAGTAAAAATAGAATTATTGTCAGTTCAGTTCAGTCACTCAGTCGTGTCCGACTCTGCAACCCCATGAACCGAAGCACGCCAGGACTCCCTGTCTATTGCCAACTCCCGGAGTCCACCCAAACCCATGTCCATTGAGTCAGTGATGCCATCCAACCATTTCATCCTCTGTCATCCCCTTCTCCTCCTGCCCCCAATCCCTCCCAGAATCAGGGTCTTTTCAAATGAGTCAGCTCTTCACATCAGGTGGCCAAAGTATTGGAGTTTCAGCTTCAGCATCAGTCCTTCCAATGAACACCCAGGACTGATCTCCTTTAGGATGGACTGGTTGGATCTCCTTGCAGTCCAAAGAATTACTATATGATTCATTAATCCCACTACTAAACATATCCAGACAAAACTCTACTCTAAAAATGCACATGCTCCCAGGTTGATAGCAGCACTATTCACAATATGAAATATGAATGATGGAAACAACCTAAATGTCCATCGACAGTTGGATGGATAAAGAAGATGGTACATGTATTTTATACAATACTACTTAGCCAAAAAAATGAATGAAATAATTCCATTTGTGGCAAAATAGATACAACTGAAGATTATCATACTAAGTGAAGTAAGTTAGAGAAAGACAAACATCATATGATATCATATTTGGAACCTAAATAATGGCACAAATGAACCTATCTATGAATAATAAATAGACTCATAGACAAAGAAAACATACCTATGTTTGCCAAAGAGAAAGAGCCTTGAGGGAGGGATGGAGTGGGAGGTTGAGGTTAGCAGATGTAAGCTATTATTATGAAATGGATAAACAATAAGATCCTGCTGCAGAGTACAGAACTATATTCAGTATCCTATGATAAAACTTAAAGAATATTTTTAAATGTATTTATATGTGTGTGCATGTATATCTACCTATCTATCTATCTATATATGTATAGGATTAAAGATTTATTGAGTATGGCTCTGCCCATCAGAGCAAGACCCAGTTCCCCCATCAGTCAGTCTCTCCCATCAGGAAACTTCGATAAGCCTCTTATCCTTCTTATCAGTGAGCACAGATATGAAAACCACAGTCACAGGAAACTAACCAATCTGATCGCACGGAACTCAGCCTTGTCTAATTCAATTAAACTATGATCCATGCTGTGTAGGACAACACAAGATGGATGGGTCATAATGGAGAATTCTGACAAAACGTGGTCCACTGGAGAAGGGAATGGCAAACAAATTCAGGATTCTTGCCTTGAGAACCCCATGAACAGTATGAAAAGGCAAAAAGATGGGACACTGAAAGAAGTACTCCCTAGGTCAGTAGGTGCCCAATATGCTACTGGACATCAGTGGGGAAACAACTCCAGAAAGAATGAAGAGACAGAGCCAAAGCAAAAACATCACCCAGTTGTGGATATGACTGGTGATGGAGCAAGCTCCAATGCTGTAAAGAGCAATATTGCATAGGAACCTGGAATGTTAGGTCCATAAATCAATGCAAATTGGAAGTGGTCAAACAGGAGATGGCAAGAGTGAACATTGTCATTTTAGGAATCAGTGAACTAAAATGGACTGGAATGAGTGAATTTAAATCAGATGATCATTATATCTAAGAATCTCTTAGAAGAAATGGAGTAGCCATCATAGTCAACAAAAGAGTCCAAAATGCAGTACTTGGATGCAATCTCAAAAAGGACAGAATGATCTCTGTTTGTTTCCAAGGCAAACCGTTCAATATCACAGTAATCAAAGTCTATGCCCCAACCAGTAATGCTGAAGAAGCTGAAGTTGAACGTTTCTATGAAGACCTACAAGACATTCTAAAACTAACATCCAAAAAAGATGTCCTTTTCATTATAGGGGACTGGAAGATGAAAGTAGGAAGTCAAGAGATACCTGGAGTAACAGGCAAATTTGGCCTTGGAGTACAAAATGAGGCAGGTCAAAGGCTAACAGAGTTGTGCCAAGAGAATGCACTGGTCATAGCAAACATCCTTGTCCAACAACATAAGAGAAGACTCTACACATAGACATCACCAGATGATCAATACCAAAATCAGATTGATTATATTCTTTGCAGCCAAAGATGGAGAAGCTCTATATAGTCAGCAAGAACAAGACTGGGAGCTGACTGTGGCTCAGAACATGAACTCCTTACTGCCAAATTCAGACTGAAATTGAAGAGAGTAGGGAAAACCACTAGACTATTCAGGTATGACCTAATCAATACCTTTACGATTATATGGTGGAAGGACAAATAAGTTCAAGGGATTAGATCTGACAGAAAGAGTGCCTGATGAACTATGGATGGAGGTCATTACATTGTACATGAAGCAGTGATCAAGACCATCCCCAGGAAAAAGAAAAGCAAAAAGGCAAAATGATTGACCGAGGCAGCCTTACAAATAGCTGAGAAAAGAAAAGACACAAAAGGCAAAGGAGAAAAGGAAAGCTTTACCTATTTGAATGAAGAGTTCCAAAGAATAGCAAAGAGAGATAAGAAAGCCTTCCTCAGTGATCAACGCAAAGAAACAGAGGAAAATAACAGAATGGGAAAGATCTTTAGATATCTCTTCAAGAAAATTAGAGATACCAAGGGAACATTTCATGCAAAGATGAGCACAATAAAGGACAGAAATGGTATGGACCTAACAGAAGCAGAATTTTTAAGAAGAGGTGGCAAGAATACACAGAACTCTACAAAAAAGATCTTCATGACCCAGATAACCATGATGGTGTGATCACTCACCTAGAGCTAGATATCCTGAAGTGTGAAGTCAAGTGGGCATTAGGAAGCACCACTACGATAAAAGCTAGTGAAGGTGATGGAATTGAGCTATTTCAGTTGAGCTATTTCAAATCCTAAAAGATGATGCTGTGAAAGTTCTGCACTCAACATACCAGCAAACTTGGAAAACTCAGCAGTGGCTATAAGACTGGAAAAGGTCAGTTTTCATTCCAATCACATAGAAAGGCAATGCCAAAGAATGTTCAAAATACTGCAAAATTGTACTCATCTCACATGCTAGCAAAGTAATGCTCAAAATTCTCCAAGCTAGGCTTCAACAGTACATGAACCATGAACTTCCAGATGTTCAAGCTGGACTTAGAAAAGGCAGACGAACCAGAGATCAAATTGCCAACATCGGTCAGATTGTCAAAAAAACAAAGGAGTTCCAGAAAAAGTTCTACTTCTGCTTTATTGACTATGCCAAACCCATTGACTGTGTGGATCACAACAAACTGTGAAAAATTCTTAGAGATATGGGGATACCAGACCACCTGACCTGCCTCCTGAAAAATCTATATGCAGGTCAAGAAGCAACAGTTAGAATTAGACATGGAACAACAGACTGGTTCCAAATTGGAACCAGTACTCCTTTACTTCAAGAACTTTACTTAAAGTACTCCTTTACTTCAAGTTTGTACATTGTCACCCTGCTTATTTAACTTACGCGCAGAATACTTCTTGTCAAAAGTCAGGCTGGATGAAGCACACTTGGAATCAAGTTTTCCAAGAGAAATACCAATAACCTGAGATGTGCAGATGACACTATCCTTATGGCACAAAGCAAAGAAGAACTAAAGAGCCTCTTGATGAAAGTGAAAGAGGAGAATGATAAAGTTGGCTTACAACTCAACATTCAGAAAACAAAGATCATGGCATCTGGGCCTAGCACCTCATGGCAAATGGATGTGGATACAGTGGAAACAGTGCCAGATGTTTTTCTTGGGCTCCAAAATCACTGCAGATGGTGACTGCAGCCATGAAGTGAAAAGATGCTTGTTCCTTGGAAGAAAAGTTTTGACCAACCTAGACAGCATATTAAAAAGCAGAGACATTACTTTGTCAAAAAAGGTCTGTCTAGTCAAGGCTATGATTTTTCCAGTAGTCATGTATGGATGTGAGAGTTGGACTATAAAGAAAGCTGAGCACTGAAGAATTGATGTTTTTGAATTGGGTGTTGGAGAGGACTCTTGAGAGTCCCTTGGACTGCAAATAAATTTAACAAGTTCATTGTAAAGGAAATCAGTCCTGAATATTCATTGGAAGGACTGCTTCTGAAGTTGAAACTCAAATACTTTGGCCACCTATTGCGAAGAACTGACTCATTGGAAAAAACCCTGATGCTGTTTGAAGGCAGGAGGAGAAGGAGAGGACAGAGGATTAGATGGTTGGATGGAATCACCAACTCAACAGACATGAATGGAGTAAGCTCTGGGAGTTGGTGATGTACAGGGTAGCCTGTTGTGTTACCGTCTGTAGGATCACAACAAATGACTGAGTGATTCAACTGAACTGATATATATATCAGTTATATATATGATATTATATATGTAATATATATATAACAAAGGGCTTCCCAGGTGCTTCAATGGTAGAGAATCCTTCTTCCAATGTAGGAGACACTAGTTTTATCCCTGGGTTGGTAAGATCCTCCAGAGAAGAAAATGGCAACCAACTCTAGTATTCTTGCCTGGAAAATCCCATGATCAGAGGAACCTGATGGGCTCCAGTCCATGGTGTCACAAAGGATTGGACATAACTTAGTCCCTAAACAATAACAACAACATTGTATAATTAAATCACTTTGTTATACAGCCAAAATTATTAAAACACTATAAAGCAAAAATATGCTTCTGTTAAAATATTTTTAAAAACTTTTAGTGATGATATCTAACTCCATTTGGAATTTACAAACCATCTGTTTGGTAGCCTGTCCAAATAAAAAGCCCTCAGCATTCAAATGACACTTTTTGGTAGGTAACTTTAAAACAGATAACAGTAGCTTATCTTCCATTTTCTTACACAAAATATTGTACTTTAGGCAATAAGTATTTGCTTGCACAAAGAATATCTGGTAAAAAGTTATATTTTATGAAACAGTCACCATTAGTGACTGTTATGATACAGTCACCAACAGTTGCACCAGCTTTCAATACTTAACTCATTGAAATTGGAAACCTTAGATTATATCACGTGGACCTGAAAGCATTAGCATAGTTTCAAATCTTTCTACAGGATCTTCATTGACTCATTTGTATATTGCAGAAGTACACTGATGTCTAGATGGATTTATTGGAACTGCTGGTGTTCCCCATATTTCAGCTTTCCTATCACTGCAATTTACATATTTTTGGTCCTATTGCTTGGCCCCATGCTAACAAATAGCAGAAAACTAAAACAAATGACTACTGATTGTTTCTGAAAGAGATGGGAATATCAGACCACCTGATCTGCCTCTTGAGAAATTTGTATGCAGGTCAGGAAGCAACAGTTAGAACTGGACATGGAACAACAGACTGGTTCCAAATAGGAAAATGAGTTCGTCAAGGCTGTATATTGCCACCCTGTTTATTTAACTTATATGCATCATGAGAAACGCTGGACTGGAAGAAACACAAGCTGGAATCAAGATTGCCAGGAGAAATGTCAATCACCTCAGATATGCAGATGACACCACCCTTATGGCAGAAAGTGAAGAGGAACTCAAAAGCCTCTTGATGAAATTGAAAGTGGAGAGTGAAAAAGTTGGCTTAAAGCTCAACATTTAGAAAACGAAGATCATGGCATCCAGTCCTATCACTTCATGGGAAATAAATGGGGAAACAGTGGAAATAGATGGGGAAACAGTGGAAACAGTGTCAAGACTTTATTTTTCTGGGCTCCAAAATCACTGCAGATGGTGAGTGCAGCCATGAAATTAAAAGACACTTACTCCTTGGAAAGAAAGTTATGACCAACCTAGATACCATATTCAAAAGCAGAGACATTACTTTGCCAACAAAGGTTCGTCTAGTCAAGGCTATGGTTTTTTCTGTGGTCATGTATGGATGTGAGAGTTGGACTGTGAAGAAGGCTGAGCGCTGAAGAATTGATGCTTTTGAACTGTGGTGTTGGAGAAGACTCTTGAGAGTCCCTTGGACTGCAAGGAGATCCAACCAGTCCATTCTGAGGGAGATCAGCTCTGGGATTTCTTTGGAAGGAATGATGCTAAAGCTGAAACTCCAGTACTTTGGCCACCTCATGTGAAGAGTTGACTCATTGGAAAAGACTCTGATGCTGGGAGGGATTGTGGGCAAGAGGAGAAGGGGATGACAGAAGATGAGATGGCTGGATGGCATCACTGACTCGATGGATGTGAGTCTGGGTGAACTCCGGGAGTTGATGATGGACAGGGAGGCCTGGCGTGCTGTGATTCATGGGGTCGCAAAGAGTCAGACACGACTGAGCAACTCATCTGATCTGATCAGAGTTTTAAAATTATTGAATTGAACTTGTGTTCTCAACAGCAATTCACTAAAGTTTAATCTTTAGATGCTCCTTTTTTCTGGTACATTTACTCCACTTCAATAAGAAATTATTTACATTTAAAAAATTTTCTATTTTGTAAAATTACCCATAAATTTTCATTTACAATACTGTTATTTCCTGCCATGTTCTCTGATTTCTTTTTTCTAATGTCCTTAATAGTTAGGTTCATGTGTACAATTTTGCTGCTGCTGCTGCTAAGTCGCTTCAGTCGTGTCCGACTCTGTGCGACTGCATAGACAGTAGCCCACCAGGCTCCACCGTCCCTGGGATTCTCCAGGCAAGAACACTGGAGTGGGTTGCCATTTCCTTCTCCAATGCATGAAAGTGAAAAGTGAAAGTGAAATAGCTGAGTCGTGTCCAACTCTCAGCGACCCCATGGACTGTAGCCCATCAGGCTCCTCCGTCCATGGGATTCTCCAGGCAAGAGTATTCTAGTGGGGTGCCATTGCCTTCTCTGGTGTGCAATTTTAAATTTGTATAATTGTTTTTTTCTTGTATAAATTTTGATAGAACTGTGTACAAATTTTAGTTTTTTATAAAATTATAATTGAACTGGAAAGTCACTAATTATATGATAATAATAACTTCTGTATTTTAGAAATACTATTGGCCCAAGTAGATAGTTTATTTTAAAATAAACATATTTACTATCCAGTATGTTAGACATTCTGCTGGGAGCTCAGAGGAGACTGTTTTAAACAAGTGAGATGGAACATTTGTCTTCACATAGCTTATACTCCAGTATAAGAGATGGAAAAAAATCTATTATAATATAAGCAGTTAACGAAATAAACTGGGATCAGGGAGTAAACAAAAAGGCACAGTGTAGTCTATTGCATTTAGGAGCTGACAGCAACCATTCAATGAAATAGATGCTTCTTTGTTAAATGAAGAGAAGACCATGCCTTCTTGCTCCATGGAAAATTTTACCTTCTTCAATCATTGAATAAAGTTTTTGTTTTTTAACCAGAAGTTATACCAGAAACTTTTTTTTTTTTCAGTGTGGAAGAAAAACAAACAAAAAAACACCAAACCAAAAAATAAAACACAAAAAACAAAAATAAAAAACACACTAAAAGCAAAAACAACAAAAAAATACTGTAATACTGTTCTTTCCCCCCTACCTTAGTATATACTGCTCACAATCTAGAAAGTAAGAGTTCTAGTCTTGAGTGATTTCTTACCTATCAGTCGAGCATACTGAATGCAGTTTTGTGACCTGGTTTTTGAACCACTTACTTAAGTTCTTACATTCCCTCTAAGTTTATCCTTAATGTTTCTAAAAGATTCAATATTTTATTTCCTTTTTTATTTAATAGGAAGAATTGTCTAAATGGTATACACTGTATTGGACTTTGCAGTGACTCAGCAGTAAATAATCTGCCTGCAATGCAGGAGACACAGGAGACGTGGGTTTGATCCCTGGGTCAGGAAATTCTTCTGAAGAAGGAAATGACAACCCACTCCAGTATTCTTGCCTGGGAAAACCCATGGACAGAGGAAGCTGGCCAGCTACAGTCCATGGGGTTGCAAAGAGTTGGACATGACTGAAGTGACTTAGCATACAGGCACACACACATATATATTATATTTTAACTGTGAAAATAACAACATTATTGCTAGAAATTAGTAG